>NW_025952960.1:701192-1402385 GCF_022264815.1 Rhodofomes roseus | reverse complement strand
TCCCTACAGGGCCAGCGAGGCTGGGCGACGCGAGCGGCCATCCGGTTACGTCACTAAGTGCCTCGATGTATTCAGCTCAGCAATAAGTCTCTATTCCTATCTCATGATCACACCCAGTCTGCATACCCGTACAGACGGTGTCGAGCGCACGGGTCCCCGATGAGACGACTACCAAATTCCACGTCCAGAGGATAACTGGAACTCGCAGACGGGTGATCGAAGACGGCACCTTACTAACTTACCATCTCTGCGGACCCAATGAGGTACGCAAGCCTCGTTCGCAATACCGTTAACTGACGAGATGCGCCACTCCTAGATCACATTCGCTAATGCTCATACACGCGATACGCCGCTGAAGACCAGGCCAACACCGAACACAGTAGTATCATGGACGAACAATGATAGCGAATTGTCTGCGGTCTATGATAATCATGTGGGCAGGAGGACATAGTGCGTGTCAGATATTCAAACGACCCGATTGAATGCTACTAATTTCCGGTTTCGTAAGGTACCACACGCCAGTCAGTATCAGTCGTCCGGTCGTCCTCGATGTTCGCACAACGCGGTACGCCTCGAAGTAAGGGTGCATTCGATTGATCAGCAGGGACACGCGCAACTGGAATTTTGCAAGTCGAGGCCAAGGTGAGTCACTGTATTCAATGAACCGGGGAATCGGGATTGCAACGCGCTCACGCAGAATGAGCCTTTACAGAGCAAACAGATCGCGCATGGACTGACCATCACGCTGGCCGTTGCGTGATGACCGGACGAGGCTCGATCAGATGCGGTTCCCTTATAGTCACTCACTCAGTCACTGCTCAGTACTTGAAGGGGTCGTGCTTCGATCGCATATGCGATAACTCATGCATTCACGGTGTTTTATCCAGCATCCTGCAGGTCTATGCGCGACCACTCGCTACTATGTAGTAGTCCTACAATCGAGTGCCACAGAACGGTGTTTGTCCAATGACCGTGGCCGTGCAACCATAGACCTTTATATCGGTGCTATGCGCAGCAAGGAATTAAGTCGACCTCCACGGTCACACGCGGGAGCCTGTGAATGTCCTACGCTCGACCATCGTACCGCGCTTGCATGCGCCACATGGAGAGACGTGCTGCATCGACAGCCATGCGTATTTATTACGAAAGGCTGCAGCTATAATATCGTCGTTCAATGTGGCCGCACTTCAAGGGCGGTGGAGACATGTTACGTTGCTCCGTCTTTGCTGACAAGAGTTCTGAGGTTCGATTTCAACATCCGCTTCTGTTGTCAGTGGTGTCTGATTCCTGAATCTAGGTGCCTGGTATGGACTAGCACCATCAGATCACAGGACGACTGACCTGTGTCTGAAATCTGTCAACGCCAAACGCATTTCGGAGATATCGCTGACCTGGACGCCGGCACAAGGTCCGTCGTGATTGCATCCTGAATCGAAGGCGCCGGGTAGCTCACTGGCATGGCATACTGTGGATCCTGCGCCTATGCCCGTACAGCAAGAACGCACCGTGAAACATCGTATCGATAAATACAACTCTATGAGTCGAGCAAGGAACGGCACCCCTCTGTAAAGCTGACTCGCCGACCATGTCTGAAGTCCCCTTGGTCTCCGCGAACCTGGCCACGGTGTTCATGGAAAGCTTCCTATATGGAATTTTCTTTGTTCTCGCTGCACTGTCCACCTATCTCTCAGTCAGCCGACGCCAGGCTACCAACAGACGACCCGGTGGTGTCATAGGTTCCTCAGCGCGATCACTTTGGGTGTCACCTATGTTTATCGGTTCTATGTCCTTATTCATAACAATCACAGCGGTATGATGTTCCGTTTTGTGCTGTTCGGAATGTGCTCAACTCGTATGCAAGCACATCATTTGCACAGTGATACGCCTTTTCCAAGCGTTTGTATTGTATGAAGACGGAACACAGCCATTGTACTTTTACGCCGACCTTCGTCAAACTACTGAGGTCGTCAAGACGGGGTTTTTGGTCACGAGTCTAATCGCAGGCGATGTAATGGTCGTGAGTTTATATGCTGATATCGCCTGATGCCCAGCTCTCACCCTCGGCTGGTAGATATATCGTGTTTGGATTGTGTGGAGTCATAAAAAGGCATTCATCATCTTCCCTCTGTGTACGCTCATTGGCTTGATCAGTAAGTAATTCTGTATTGTGATTCACAGGTCACGTTTAGTAATACGTTCTACTGCAACAGTCTGCGGTAGCGGGATTACCTACCAGTTCTCCCAGTACGTGCCAGGAGAGGTTGTTTTTGAGTCCGTTGCTGGGCGCTGGATTACTAGCAACTGTGTATTCACGCTGTGGTACGTCGCATTATTGTCTGACCGGTTGTCTTTTCCACTCATCCTGAATGCGACAGCACAAATGTTTACTGTTCCGGTAGTTGGAAATCACTCCTACGAGGTTTCCCCTACTCACTATTGCATATTTGCAGCTGTGATCGCCTGGAAGGTTTGGAGTAATCATAACGCGATTAGTAGGCATGGGGGCAGTAATCTCATGGTATTAGCATCGTTCATCGGGTCTCGAGAATGCCGTGCTGAAAGCTTCTACCAGGGAGTTCTGGCGATGTTCATCGAGAGCGCCATTCTCTACACGTACGTCGCTCTCCAACGTCCGTATCACCAATCTGAGAGCTCATGTTGTACCAGCACCTGGACGCTAATTTTCTTCATCACATATCAAACCAAGACCAACGTACAATTCCCTATCGTGGACACATGGCCGGCCGTCAGTGGCATCTCTTTTATGCTCATCAACGTGCGAGTGGGCTTGGGCAAGTCCATCGGAACGTCGCAAATCGACTCTAGAAATGCCTCGGGAACGGGTTCCGCGGCTCCGGGAATACTAGGCAACCGATCCTATCCACTGCGGCCCCTCACCGTCGAGATCAGCCAATCCACGCGGCGGGACAACGATCTGGATGTGCCTGTGAAAGGAATGTTTCCTACGAGTGGAGATCTGAGCGATGGAACTCAGGCATGGGATGTGTAAGGATCGTGAGACTGTCGACAGCCGGGTTATCCCACAAGGACAATGATATCAGTTACTATGAGGCTCTGGTTGTACTTGCTTGACGTTTTGGTCGCGAGACTTGGGCGAAACGTATGTCGGACGTATGCGACCCATCCCAGGACCTTTCTCGCGCCACACGAGCGAGGTTCGAGCTGTCGATAAGCACCAACGCCGAAAGATACCTCGCCCAACGCGGTTGCTTTGGCGAACAGCATATGGCTACATAGTAGTAGCGGACCTTCCCACTCACGTCAATGGCAGACAGTTTGTTCTCGGCGGCCAATGCACAATGGAGCGGCGGGACAAGCGGCCAAGAGGTCACTACGACTTGGGTTAGTATTGCATCCAATGTCAGTAGATGATAGACGTACAACAATGATTGCAATGATTGGCACGATGATCCATGGCTCTGCAGGTGGATCACGGATTAGCACTGCAGTGCGCAACTTTTTTTATCGACATTTATGTATCTGTTCCTGCTCAGACGCACCGGCAGCGATAGCGGCGATTCTCCGTACACGGACATTGACTGAAACGAGTGCACAGATAATGGACCACCAATGAGCGGATGCATGGCCGACAGCCCTTCCCACTGCGTAAACCGATTTGATCACAGCGTAAATGATGCGTGTGCCTCATCTGATGTGCACTCGAAATGCCACGAAGGGAGTCAGTCGCGCTACGTCTCCTGACAGGACGCCACCACGCTGTTGTAGTGCGGACCTAGTGCGAGGACCCCAATGGTCGGCCCAATCAGTTGTAGAATCGCAAAGACATTGTACATGACTTACCCTGTTCCTACTGGCCAACCTTCAGCGACTGAACGTCTCTGAACGTTCCTGGGCGCATCGAAGAGAAGACCATCCTGAGCTACCATCTTTCCCAAGCTCGTATGACGAAGAACTTCTATCATGATGTGACAGCGCATTCCAGACGAAGGATTCGGGCATGTGACTTACTGGGGAACATTTCAACAGTACTGATAAGTACAATGGCGCAGGGCTACTGCTGGCTACTGTTCCGCGTCCAAATGACGGCGGGCCGAACCAGAGCCTCCAGAGTCCGAAGAAGTGATGATAACCTACTTACTAGCGGTGTGTGGGGCATGCAGGGTGTAGCGCGTGTTGTACGGGCCCACCTCAGACTCGGGCGAGACATTCAAAGGACATCCCTCGTGAAAGGAATAAGTAGGTACGACCGTACGACGGGCCTCATCGTCGATGGCAGGGCAGACTGCGCCACGACGCGCGCCTGTGGCGGAGGAGGAGAGATCTGATCGCCCGATCTCGGCCGCCCTCATCAGCTTCTTAACTTCAACTCCAAGGCTTCTGAATCTGGCGTCAACTGATGGATATTTGGGAACCAAGGATGGTGTCAGTGTATGTCCTGCTACAGTACCTGCGATCTCTGACCTGCTGTACTGACTGTACCTCTCTATAGGCTCTGACTTGACTCCGATGAGAACTGGGTCGTAGCAGTGTAACACTCGAAAGAAGGAGTATGTAAGTATATATATGTAAGTACCGTCCTAGGCGGAGATCACTGATTGATACGCCTTCTGAATATAGATCCGCAAGTAGATCCGGTTGCCTAAACCCCGTCGATGCCGGACTTGCCTCAGGCTCCTACTGCCACTGGCAGCTGCCAGGAATGTATGTCCTGGCTGCTTTCGACATTCTGATACCGCACGATTCTTACTAAATGTGCCCGCAGCTCATCAAAGGGCCGCGGTCATCTTTCAATCAGGGTGCAAAGCCGCTTCTGCCCGTGAACAGTACAGTACAACGCAGAGCAACCCTCAGCCCAACCCGGTGTCTTATCTCGACCTGGACTCTGACCTCCCGTCTGTAGCTCGTATATAACAGTCAAGAATTCTCCATCGCGCTTGCAGCACGCATCTCATGGCAGCGCGTACGACATTCCCAGCATGGCCTCAGACTCAGGCGCTCTCGAGTGCTACATTCAAGCCCCCTCCCCTCGACGGATCGTTGACTTTACCGGAGATCTATGACTGGCATTTCGAGCATACCCCCAATCACCGTTTATTTGTCTTCGACAAGGAAGATGGCACCTTGCGCACCATCTACTGGCCTGAGGCGGTCACTGCTATCAACGTCGGCGCGAAGATCATCAGGGATCGTATGGGATGGAAACCCAACATGGAGGGATACCCAGTCGTCGCGATCTTGTCACCATCAGGTACCTGTTCTTCCTCGCGTTAGGTTCGATGTTAACTGACGCGGCGGACGATCCAGACAGCATACCATATTTCACCCTGGAGATGAGCATCATGCGCGCTGGTTACGTAGTTTTCCCTCTCTCCCCACGCAACTCTCCTGCCGCTATCGCCCATCTCGTCGTCAAAGCCAATGTCAAGCATATTCTAGTTGGACGAGAGAAGGCAATGACGGATCTCGCGAGCAGCGCATTCGACATCCTGAAAGCGGAGCATCCATCGACCGCCCTACCGGACCTCTCGCCTATGCTCTCGTTCGAAGAACTGTACCTACCACCTGGCGAGGGCGCCGTCAGCTCTGCGGATATCCCGTATAGACCTCACGGCTCGGATGACCCGGCGATGCTCCTTCATTCCTCAGGTATGATGTTCCACCATGACAGTCGTACCGAGAGATCCCATATCCTTCCTGCCAGGTTCAACCGCATTCCCCAAGCCAATCGTCTTCACGTACCGTCGAATGTCTCAGCTGTGTCTACAACCATATTTCGCCGGGCGCGATTTGGCGGATAAGGTGTTCTCTATGCACGTCATGCCTATGTTCCACGGAATGGGAGTCTGCCTTGTGGGCTGGGCGGTAAGCCTTCAGTTCTAATGGATACAGTCTGTCGACGGTTGATCATAAACTTCTAGGCATCCTGTGGGCTAGTCCTTAGTGCTTTTCGGCCACAGACCCCTCCTCCGCCCCCGAGCCCAGAGGCACATTTCAGATCGGCGCATGCTACTGAGAGCGATATCATTTTCGCGGTACCTGCAATCATCGAGGTACGTGGGGCAAGGTACTCGTAATAGTATGGCACTGGACTGACGTTCTTACAGGCATGGTCGCGAATCCCTGATCACATTGCATGGCTTGCGACTCGTAGCGGAGTGGTCCGTCCAACATAGCTCATGTATGACCCTCGCCTGAAAGCGTTGTTAGCTGTATGGTGGCGGCCCCTTGAACAGACAAGTCGGAGACTACCTGACGTCCCAGGGGGTATCCATCTTCATTCTCTATGGCTCGTGAGTGTGCTGTCGTATTTCACGATGTTGCACCTAACGACACATTGCCCGCAGCACGGAAGGATCGATCATGAGTCCTATTCTGCCAGGTATGAACAGCATCCATGATGCCGATCTGTAGCTTCTGAATTTTCTCTTAGCCGAAGTGGGTTATGACTGGGATTACTTCAAGTTCCCCCCATTCCTGCGTAAACGTATGGAGCCCTTCGGCGAAAACACTTACGAGTTCGTCCTCGTGGTCTGTACAGCCATAGTCTCTTGTCACGCACCATCCTGACTTCTTGTTCTTGATTAGGCGAACGAGTTTTGCACCCCAGGTGTAATCAATACGAAGGTGGACGGAGTTGACGCCTACGCATCATCGGATCTCTTCACGGAACATCCGTCGAAGCCTGACTACTGGAAAGTGTACGGCCGAAGTGACGACCAGATCATACATAGCACAGGCGAGAAGGTGTGTCCAGCGAGATGGGGCTGATGTCTATGAGGGTTTTCTCATGTGCCTTGATCTTACAGACGAACCCCGGTCCGCTAGGTAAATAATTTCGGGTGACATGACGCATACAGCAGTTAACATCGAAGTAGAAAGCATGCTCAACCAGGACCCGTATGTCCAATCTGCCGTCATGTTTGGCCGAGGTCATTTCCAGGCAGGGGTCATAGTGGACCCCAAACCACAGTTCAAGTTCGACCCTGCTGACGAAGCTGCGCTCGCCGTCTTCCGAAACAATATCTGGTGAGTCGTTCAGCGAGGGTATCGTGGTTAGCCCTGAACTTGTGTCCAGGCCGACTATAGAGAAAATGAATGCTTTCGCGCCACAGCATTCGCGGCTCTTCAAAGAGGTGCGCTGATATGCCGTTATGTCACGATATGACTAACTGCCAGTTCATTAGATGATTCTCGTCTCCAAGCCTTCAAAGCCGTTTACCTACACTGCGAAGGGTACGGCTCGGCGCCAGGCCATCATCATCGATTACGAACCAGAGATCGAAAGACTGTACCAGGCGATTGAAGAGAGCACGCAATCAAGCATTGCTGCTCCAAGACAATGGGATGTAGTCACGACCACCGACTTCGTCCGAGCTGTCGTTGGGAAGGTGCTCGTTCATTCCGTGCAAGATACAGACGACCTCTTTCAGCACGGATGTGATAGGTATGATAGCCGCTGCTAACAGTTGTCGATAGTCTCATGGTCATTGTTTGTAGCTTGCAAGCGACGTGGATACGCAACTCGCTCCTCCGTGCCCTGCGGGACTCGGCCCAGCTGGACACTCGAAAAGTCGCCAGGAACTTCGTCTACGAGTACCCGACCGTTGCCAGTCTCGCCACCTACCTATCAAGTCTGGCCTTCGGGGCTGGGGATGAAGACAGCGCCGACCAGTCAGAGAAAGGGCGAGTGAAGGCGATGCGGGCGATGGTCGAAGCCTATAGCAAAGACTTCCCTACTCACCAGCCGTCGCCTCTCGCGACTGCGGTGCCTCGCGGACGGGACGTGGTCCTATTGACCGGAACAACGGGAAGCTTGGGGTGCCACATACTGGCGCAACTGATCGCCGACCCTGGGGTTACCCAGATATACGCTCTGAATAGGCCATCGAAGAATGGACAGAGCCTCCGCGACCGTCAGAAGGCGGCCGCCGTCGATCGCGGCCTTGACGTTGACATCGATGGCAGTGGCAAGGTCACGCTGCTTGAAGCCGATTTGACTCTCCCCCAGTTTGGGCTCACTGATACCAATTACCAAGAAGTTTGTATCTAGTTAATTGTTTGCTGTTTGATTGCTGACGTATATGTCACAGATGAGAAATTTGATTACGCATATCATACACAATGGTGAGGTCGAAGCCCGTCCGCGAGCCATCCGCCCATGCTGACAGGACTGTTGGCAGCCTGGCGCGTCGACTTCAATCTCTCTCTAGCGTCGTTCGAGAGCAATGTGAAGGGCTTGCGACGACTCATCGACTTCGCTTTGTCGTCTCTCCACGCTCAGCCACCGCAGCTGACATTCACGAGCACTATCGGTATTTTCCATAGTTCGTGCATAATTCCGATTGCTTTGTATTCTCCATGCTGATTGTCCGGGAACAGATGTACGCAACGGAGATGTCCAGAAGGAAGACCGCATTGAGCCTGAGCTCGCTGCCGGCATTGGGTATACAGAGTCGAAGTGGGTGTCGGAGGAGATACTTCGTCAAGCGAGCGGTCAGACGGCCCTTACCACCGTCAACGTGCGGGTCGGGCAAGTCTGTGGTGGTGTTGATGGAGCGTGGAATGCCAGCGAATGGTTCCCGTCTCTGGTTCAGAGCGTCGAGAAGCTGAAGTGCTTCCCAAATGATCCACGAGTACGTCCGCCCTACATTGCTATCCACTCCTTCAGCCCTGACTACCCATGTGCAGGCCGTAGATTGGATCCAGCTCGACGTCGCTGGCGCCGCCGTGGCAGACTTCCGCAAGCTCTCTCGTTCCTCCTTCGTTCATCTCGTGCACCCCCGTCCCGTTCCCTGGAGCGCTGTCGCAGAGACCATCTCAGCGGAGCTTTCGGTCGACTTGGTCCCCTACGAAGAGTGGCTCGCCAAACTGGAACAGCATGATGCGGTGTCGGTAGACGAGCGAAACGAGGTCGAGCACCTGCGTGCGTTCCCTGCGCTACGCCTGCTCCCGTTCTTCAAGTCGATTCCCAAGGCACTTGGATCTCTCGCACTCGGGTTCTCTGCGCTGGATGTCGCACAGGCTGTGAGTGCATCTCCAACTCTGGCCAACCCGATGTTGCGCCAAGTAGGCGAAGGAGACGTCAAGAAGTGGCTCGCATACTGGCGCAAAGTTGGATTGCTGACCGCCGCTTGAGCGTGACCCGCTTCAGGAAGGGTACATTGTATGTATGATAGTTTTGCAGCACTTGTGTACGAATGATGAGATGTATTGATGTATAGCTGGCCGCGAGCGTACATATTGGTATTTGGTCTCTCCCGTCAACTGATATATCATGTTTCCTGGTGCTTTCCATGGTGTTTACTTATCAGTATTGTCTCGCTCGCTCGGATATCCTCGCTACATACCTCCACTGGGCCTAGGCTGAAATCCGCGTCGTCAGCACTAGCTTCAGTGGTGCCACGTAGAGCGCGACTCGGACCCCCAGTGCACCTACCGTGACGCACCTCCTTGAGGTCGTTCAGGTCGCCATCCTCGCCACAATTGACGATGCCGGTGAAAATGGGTGAGCAGCCTGAGCTAATGTGTCTCATGCGGGGTGGACTTTGAGCCAGGAGCTTGACAACAGGTTCAGACGGCTGGACTCGTCAACTCGAAATGCGTCGTGCTGCTGCACTGCTGCAGGAGGAGTACGAGCGATGCAATCTAGCTGACTTTATCTCTTGTACGACTACTTACGCGTTACGATGGTTCACTGGCGCTACTAGCACTATCGACCGGGAGTCCACGACTTCCACTCAACACTCCAAGCCTACGCGGAATTTCCGCTTTTAATATCCATGGAAAGGAAGTATACAAGTACGGTTACTTTGCTGACTGACCACCCTACTAGTACACGGATTATAGCTCATGCCTTTGAGTGGCCATAACTCTCGTCCTGACAATAATCCCAAGCCTTCGAACTTTTAAGCTTCAGATTATAGCTCATGCCTTTGAGTGGCCATAACTCTCGTCCTGACAATAATCCCAAGCCTTCGAACTTTTAAGCTTCAGACTGCACGGGTTTGCGATGGACAGCGAGTGCGTTGAAGGACTAAGCGTGTAAAATTACTTCGGGTTACGTGTCCGCGATCTGACAGAAGGGCGATCCTGGTGACGGCTCATGTGCTTAGGTGCTACAGCGGAGAACTCAAATGCAACAAATTAGCTGAAATCACAAACAACACAATAGCATTTGTACGATCCATGGACGAGCGGTGGGCACTGCTTTACATGCGAAGAGACTTAATCTCTTACGACTCGGCCCCAGCCTAAGCCCTGGACAGGACGGGCGCGACCTTGATGTCGCTGGTGTCCCACTAACGAAATACGAGACGCGCTCAGCAGTCGGCCATCTGCTAGAAGGCATACCACTTACCACACCGGCCTTGTAGTAGGGCTCCTGCTCGACGAGCTTGCGCGCAGCCTCCTGGCTATCCGCCTTGACGATCAATATGGTGCCCGCGATCTCGGGGTTCGAGGCAAGCGGGAGCTTGACGTCCTTCGCAAGAATGGCGCCGCCGTACACTAGATACGAGCAATAGATCGTCAGCGACCACGGTACCTTTGGCAATGGCAACGAGAGAAATATCAAAAAACAGCGAGGCAAAGATTACTTACGGACGCTTCCATCCGCGCGGCGGGCAGTGATCCACTCGGTGTGCTCGGCGAGGATGGCCTGACGTTTCTGGGCGACGTCGCCAGCCTTGCTGTCGGGAGCCCAGACGTAGTAGGAGAGCGTGAGGTTTGCTTGAGACATCTTAGCTGAGTGCGTTCGATGCAGAGACGGCCTGCTACCCTGCACCTTATATACAATCTACGCACGAGAGCGCTGCTTACGCATGACAGACGAGTCCGAGCGAGAGCCGGAGAGCTGAACATGAGGCCTGCCCCATATATGCTCAAACATAATTCAGCGTAACAGAAGCGAGACTCACCCAGCTTCGTGCGCAGTAACGGTTCCAGAAATGGGCTGTAGTGCCATATTCTAAGTGTTGCCTGGGACCCTGGACAACACGTTGCATGTCAACTGAGGTTCTCGGACGAGCTGGTAGAGAGGATCACCATTTTCATTGTGCGAAGAGTGTCTTACAGCTCAGCGAGCGGACCCGGCGGACGACCGAAGCGACAGTTGCATGAGGACTGCTACGACAGGCACCTGGGATTCGCAGCCTGCATGCATAGGGTCCCTCACTTCACAGCAAGTGGTCGTCCACGTAAATCACTTCATCAACCTATTCCAGGCCTTACTCCTCAGGCCTCAGGTAGCGCGTGGATTAGGGAATGTAATCCAAGTTGGTCCAAGTCGCCGCCGGATGCCGTTGTGGAGCGGGGACGGTGTTGGGAGCGTGAAGAATATTACTGTTAGTCAAATGCTTTCTCAGTCGAGACGCGATGCGTGGAATGGCGACGGTGTTGCTTCCATGGACGTCAAATTCGGACGAGTCTGGCAATTGTTCGGCCAACAATTGTGCTACCGATGAGTTCGGGACCCATGCATGACATGACCCACCATCCCTGCGCGCCGACTGAGATACATCCAGGCAATACTGTGGCTAATTTCCCGAGAGAAACTCACAGCCGGGAGGAAACGATGGACTCTGTCGGCGATGAGGCGAGGATGTGGGTGTCGGGAGAAGAAAGACCTCGCTCGCCTAAGCGCCTATGCGCAGACAATTTTGCTCCGCTCAGGCAGACTTGTGAAAGTCAACGCCAAATAGACTTGTGTTAGAAGCACCAGGAATCAACGGACCCTCTATGTCCATATCGGAACGTCCGTAGACGCATACTATAGACAAGATAGTCTGGCCAGTTCTTCTCAGCTTTCTGCGATTGGATAGAGTCCGAGTCCACCCTAGGCCTAGAAGGTAGGAATGCGTGAGGGCATGGTATATTCCGCAAACTTATATCGTGCGCACCAGTATACCGGTACTAGCGTTCAGATGTGTCAGTAAACGCACCAAGAAATCGTTTCGCAAAGCTGAGTGTCGCCGCCATTGAGCGCGACAGTCCGAGTCGTCGCGTCGCCGTCGGTGGCGCGTCTCAATCCACGTGCAGGCGCTATTTAGCCTTACATAAGCGCGTGCCGTACTACGCGTCCGCGGCGTCGTACATGTCTCCTCCTCCTCCTCCTCCTCCTCCTCCTCTACTACGTCTTATGGTCCTGTGAGCTCTCGGAACACCTCAGAAGGCCTGCCTCAAGACCGTTACACTCATTGAGGTGGCATCCTTCGTCCACGGGCCATCCCCTACGCTTGAAGACTGAAACTGGACCAGGACAGACCATATTTACTCCTTGGCTCGCCTTAACTCTGCAATGATTCGAGTCGAAGGACTATGCTCCGGCACATTCGAGGCACTGAAATAATGCTGTACTCGTGTTGGTAAGTCACATGTGGAAGGCTGCCAGTAATCTGCTTGCTAACGGGACTTTGTCCCAGCTTGCTCTCGGTGGATCAGAGTGATTCGTAGTGAGGGGAAGCAGGGTGTCAATACAGGTGTGTCGAGTAAGGACAGGGACATTCTGATATTGGATGGGGAGCAGGAACGTCATTGTCGCTCTCCGAGTCGTGAAGAACCGACACGTCTCATGCAGGACACGCAGTCGCGACATTCATGCTACGACCGACGCTTCACGGAGATGGCGGCGGCGCTGCATTTGTGGCACTCGCATGCTATAGAACCCAGTACTGGGTCAAGTAAATGGTTGGCGGTGCAGGCAAGTTAGCACGGCGTCGCGGTGTACCCTCTTTTTGGATATCTTATACATCGCTATCGGCCGCATATTGCACTTCTGCATGCTGCTCGTCATGTCTGTCCAGGGCGAATCTGTGTCGCCACTGCTCACAGTTCCGCTCGCGGGCTATGTTAGGTCGACAGGCGTTGTGGTTCCGACTTCGCGCTCACTCCGCGTGGACATAGCACAGGTGCCAGAACGCGGAGGTTCATGCTCGGTGGTCCTCATGAACATCCAGATGCCGTACTCTAATTCGAACATGAACACCGACATTCACGCAGTGACGTGACACTGGCAACTTCCTCTTTCACGAACCTTACACTGCTAGTCCGATACTCCAGCAACAGAGTGCTGCTCTGACGATAGTGCATCTGCCTGCATGACTACCCCCCGGGTTCCGTGGAAAGAGGCGCAGCGCGCGTGATATCAGATGGCGCATAAAGAGACCTACGATCCCCTATCACTGTATCAACCCGCCGCCCATCCGCCGGCACTGTGCTCCTCCTCTCTTCTGGCTCCACCATGTAACTGCGAGGAACGGAGCATCGCCCGAAGGGGTGTTGCCCTCATATGGCGCGGCCCATTACGCCAGGGCTCCCGCATCCTACCACCACTTGGCCCACGTCTTTGTTGACGGACACGTATTCCTCTCGCTGCTAAACCCCTCAGCTGGACGCACTGTACAATGACCGACACCCTGCGGTACACGCCCGTTGAGGATATCCCCAAGGTACGTGGAACAGCGTGCTCAGCTTCAGAACCTACATTTCCGGCTGACTCTCTGTGTTCTGTCCTCAGATACGACATGAGCTTGGCCTCGCCTTCAACTCTGGAAGGACGAGGTCTATCGCATATCGCAAGCAGCAGCTCTCGCGGCTCTTTTACCTGGTCGAAGACAACCAAGAGCGCATTCGACAAGCAATCTTCTCGGACCTTGGCAGACCGCGACATGAGGTGGACTTGTGAGGCTCTGATACTTATGCACAAACTGAAGTAGCTCAGTGATATGTCTCAGCCTCGAGATAAGCGGGACTTTGCTCGAGATTAGAGATGCCTATGACAACGTCGAGAAATGGGCGGCACCGCAGAAGTCGCCGTTCTCTCTCTTATGGTTCACGCTGTCTCCGGCGACGAGAAAGGAGCCGAAGGGCGTGGTTCTCATCATCAGTCCATTCAACTATCCTTACTTTCTCACCTTGACTCCGCTGGTTCGTGCGTGCACTTATCTGGAGCACGACCTCGTTACTGACTGCGATTTCTCAGGCCGCGGCGATTGCGGCTGGCAACGCGGCGATGCTGAAACCTTCGGAACTTTGTCCCGCGTCGGCATCGTTGCTCGCTGAACTCATTCCCAAGTACCTGGACCCCGAGTTGGTTCGGGTCGTCAACGGTGGTGTTCCTGAAACCACCAAGGTACCTACATTCTACTTGAATGATCTCCGTGCGTTCTGACGGCCAGTCTTGTTAGATCTTGGAACTGCGGTTCAACCACAGTTGAGTGCGCCTGTGATGATGTCACGTGTTGCCCACTGATCGCGCTTGCGACTCGACAGTCCTCTACACAGGTGAGACAGCATGTCTTTCGACATTGTTCGCTATTGACCGTCCTGCAGGCAACAATCGTGTCGCCCAGATCATCTGCACGGCCGCAGCCAAGCACCTCACTCCTGTGACCTTGGAGGTATGTACAGTTAGTCACCATAAAATTTGAGCACCGACGAGATCATTTGACAGCTTGGGGGTCAGTCGAGCCGCTCTGCGTCTGACGGATTTAAGCCGTACTAAGCGTTAAATGTCAGGGAAGAGTCCTTGCGTGGTCGACCCCAAGTGTAATGTCAAGATAGCTACGAAGCGCATTTGGTGGGGCAGGCTCGTGAACTGCGGTCAGGTACAAGTGCACAGAGAGACATATTGGCAGTTGCTGATGGTTCAGCATAGGTCTGCTTGTGTCCAGACTACATCCTCGTTCCGGAGTCATTCCAAGACGAATTCGTGGAAGCTCTCAAGGATGCGTAAGTGTTTGCGACTTTGCACATGCAATAGCTGTCCATGGACGCTCTGCAGGTACAACGAGCTCCATCCCACAGACCCTAAGACGTCGGGGATGCTGGGTCGCATCGTGAACGAACGCCACGTCGAACGTCTACAGAACTTGCTCGACAATACCAAGGGCACCATAGTGTTCGGCGGGGAGATCGACAAGGAAGCGCGATACGTCGCACCGACTCTCATCAGGGACGTCAAGGCTGACGATTCTCTCATGAGCGAGTAAGCCTTCATCAGCGGCCCTCTTGGTTTCCTCGCAACGACTGACATCGTTGTCCTTCAAGGGAGATCTTTGGTCCGTTACTGCCTGTGGTCCCGGTCAAGGACCTTGACGAGGCTATTACCTTCATCAACAGCGTGTGAGCTGCCGGATTCTGCGTTCGCCGCTCGTAGCTCGACTCACGGGACGGTACAGGGACGAAGCTCTCAGTGTTTATATCTTCACAAGCGACAGCAAATTCAAGAACAAAGGTACCGATGAGTCTGAATCATGCCAATGAACCAGTTGAACTCACCGTTCCCAGTCATCGACAATACCCGCAGCGGTACAGCTGCTGCGAACGACACGATTCTGCACGTCATGGGTCCGTCCTACATGCATGCGAAGTGGATCCAAAGCTCACTCTGCTCGTAGCTAATGATGCGCCGTTCGGTGGATATGGCGCTAGTGGCTGTGAGTAGCATCAGAGCCGGGCGCGCTTATAAGGAAGCTAAACTGTAAAGGATAAGGTCTTCTCGGACGCCGTACTAAGCTAGCCAAAGCCTCTATATTGCAAGGGCGAGCGGTGTACAACGATGGGGAGAAAGACAACGAGCACAGTGAGGCACGTCAGCTTATAACAGCCCTTCGGGAAACTCCGGGATGCTGACTAAGGTGCTGACTACACTACATTACGATCGCCCTTACATCCTCCCCCTCCAGGAAAACATCGTAGACGTCGATATGGGGCAATGCACATGGGTCATAGCATCTAAGCATAATGATGCATAGGTTTAAATACCCGTCGCGTTCTAGAGTCGACGAGGAAATCATATACATGACCATAGTAGATAGTGATTAGACCACTAATCTAAGTATTAGACTCGTCGGCGTGAGGCGGGACGAGCAAGGGATACAACTAAATGCGACTGCGGCAAGCACATAAAATGTCAAAGGAAGTAGTCTAGACTAGGGAACGAACCATCCCTCGGCATTACGCCGAGTCCTGACCAAGCGGCTCGACCACCATATCCTCTGCGTCAGCCGCGACGTTCGGAATGGACTGCTCACCGTGGCCAGTTGCGGGTTGTCCTTCGTGCGCGACCTGTTCGCCTTGAGGGTTCCCAGCGGTCGGCGGGGCTCCATTCACGGTCAGATCCAATTCTGCCGTTCGTGGTCCAGTCGCCAAGTAATCGCGGGCCCAGTGGCTGAGGTGCTGGGTGACGAACTCCGGGGTGATGCCGCAGTGCGCAGCATGCGTAGCGATGGCATGCGTCGTCACGTCGATCGTGGCGACATGTCCACCCACGACCTGCGTCTCAGGAAGCGGAGTGATGTTGACCTCGGGTGCGGGGACGACATGCGCAGCTTGAAGGTGCGCGACGTAGACGTGGGGCTCGGAAAACAGCGCAGCGAGTGCATCGAAGATCACTGGCTTGTAGCGCTTACGAGTGGAAGTGAGCGGTGAGGCGATCCCGACCATCAACATGTGCAGTCTTGCGCGTTCGAGCGAAACTTGCCCCTGCTCGTCGCGAACGAGACCGCGGGGCAGTCGTGCTTGGGGGTAGCGCGAGAAATACGATGCCCACTTCTCGGGCGGATCGTCATAGCGTGTTGATTCTAAGCGATGGGTTACTGTCGTGATTAGTATCGACAGATGAACTGAAATTGTAGGGGGCGAACCTATTCCGAATAGGTCCAAATCCTCCCCCTCCAGACATGCGTCCACCGGCATTTGTACGGGTGGCGAGTTGGGCCTCGAGCTCCGCGATGCGAGCTTGGAGTTGTTGGACCGTGGTGGCGAGCGTCACACGGTCATGCTGCGCATCTTCGTAGCCTTGTTCGTAGGCTTCGCGCCTCGCAGAGCGGACGGCGGTGTCGTCCTGTTCGGTGTGAGCGACCTGGTAGTTACGAGTACCAAGCGCATCGATAGCGTGTTGCAAGAATGCGTCGCAGACGCCGCACTTGCCGGCGTGCAAGACCGTCTTCACGCGTTTATTGTAGCGCCACATCATGGGCGCTCGCGCGATGGTGGGACCAAGGCTGGGGACAGGTCTGTCAGTCTGAGGGGCCTGCCCAGCGTTCGCGTCGGCCATGGGATGGTCGACGTCAGCGGTAAGCGTGGTGGAGGACATGGTGAGTGATGCGAGAGTAAGCACACACGAGGGTCGAGTAAGTTAGTGAGCACAGTGCGATCCGGGCGGTGTGCTCTTAAATCGGTGTTGCGTCGGCATTCGAGCATCGCAGGACAGTCGCGAACGTTCGATGAGGGTTCGGGCGAGTGTCCGTTGTCAAGCAATGGGGTGGATTAGTGGCGGGACAGACGCCGATCTAGATAGTGGAAATATCACCCGCCAGGGCGCACTGATCGTGGCGCGTGGCGGTCTGGTCCGGCACGTCGGGGCAGCTGTCGCCAGTCCGAAACACCCTGTAACTCAAGGTACCTGTCAAGGGCCTCGAGGTCCTTGCAGTTATCATAAGGTTCCCAGAGAATATCGCCATCGTCAAAACGTA
Source organism: Rhodofomes roseus (assembly GCF_022264815.1). Lineage (NCBI taxonomy): Eukaryota > Fungi > Basidiomycota > Agaricomycetes > Polyporales > Fomitopsidaceae > Rhodofomes > Rhodofomes roseus. The sequence goes on along the minus strand of NW_025952960.1, from coordinate 1,384,929 downwards.
CCAGGAACTCAATACGTCGCCCGACCCAGCGCATCAGGAAAAGCCCCTTTTCAGAATACGTCAAATTGCAGAGTATTGTATGGAATAATGAACTATTTCAACTATTCACCTGTTCGCAATATTATAGGGAATTAGCTACCCCCCCGAACTTTTGTACGAATTTCAGACAATATATTGAGAATGCGAGTGCATTACATGTACCTACCTCGATGTTATGTGCCACAGATTGAAGAATATAGTAAGTATGATTCATTATTGTTCATGTTGTTGGAAGCCTCACACAGACAGAATATTTCAGGAACATTAGATGAATTGTGAGGCAGTACTGTGAACTGTCTAGATGGAGCGAGTACATGTGATGGACAAACGAAGTACTACGAGCAAGCCTTGATTAATTCTATGTCCCAGTGTCCGTGACAAAGAACATGTATGTAAGCTGGAAGTCCCATAGAGAACACGTAACATGCACGACAGAACTTGAAGCTTGAATACAAGGTAAGAGACAAAGTCAAGTTTCAAACTATGTTCCATGGCTCAGAGGCCCGCCGCAGATGCGAGTAGGGTGAAGCTCGGCGTGCCGAGCCCCGTAACCTGCGAGAGCCATTATCGTCATCGTCAGAACCCCACAACGCACACGACACAGTACAACACTTACAGGATCCCATCCCTGCGCGGCGTAGAACCTAGTCGTACCCCCGCTGCACGCGAGGTTGTTCCCGCCCACGACATCATTCAGAGCGCCCATACCCGCCGCGGTGCTACACAGCCACAGGTTCAAGAACCCGAGTACGCTCTTGCCCGCGCCGAGCAGCTGGTCATTCAGCCGCGCGACGATTGCCGCGAACATCGGCGTAGAGCAGCTCGTCCCGCTCACGATGAACAACACCGCGCTGGACTTGATGTCGTACCGCGTGCCGTACGCCGATACGTCCGGGTACGCGCGGCCGGTCGCGTTCAAGAGCCTGCTCGAGTTCGACCCAGGCGCGCTGAGGTACGAGACGACGGCGGCGGACTAGTAGGCGGTCTGTACGAAGCACTGGTTCGAGGAGCCGCCTCCGGAGAAGCTCGCTCCGATCTCTGTGGGCTGCTCGGTCGTCGCGCCGACGGTGGTCACATTAGAAGAGGTCAGAGAAGGACGAAGCAGGCTGGGGCGCACGTACTAGGGACAGCTCGTAGGGAAGACAGGCACGAACTCCGTGCAGCAAATTGCTGGATGCCTGGTTGCCGGACACACCACCGTTGGCAGAAGCGTAGAGGAGGGAGACGCCCCGCGCACCCAGGTGGTGAGTTAGGCAGTGAGGAAGGCCAAGAGAGGGAATACACGTACATTTCATGCAGCATCTCAGCCGCGCTAGCCCTCTCTACTCTACATCCGCCGCGTCCTTCGTGAGCACACTGGCGACGCTTTTGCAGCGTCGCTGGTGCTGTTATGTACTGCTGACTCGTTGGGTTGGACGCGCGTTGACGTCTCGAACATGCCGCGGCGTACCTGTACCTCTGACAGGCCCATGGTAGGCCTGTCTCTTCATGTAATGGCCGCCTTTCATGATCTTGAGGCGCGGACGAGTGGCGGACGAGCGGCACAGAGCAAGGGCGTGGAGGAGGGAGTGAAGGGAGGGTCAGCACTTGCGCGCTGGCAGGACGGACGCAAGCGCTGTCGGACTTGCCTTATGCGGCCTGCATCGGAAGATCCCGAAGTGGGCGTTTAGGACTTGCTCTGCGCGCGACTCTCGCGTCGATCCTCCCTCCACCTCAGTCCTCAATCCGTGCACCGCCTTCACCGTCCCAGCAGCATCCCGCGGCCGCGCCACGTCCCAAATTGGACGCCCGCCGCATTCATCAATCTCCCCGCCACCGCCACCGCTGCCAGCGCGTCGCATCCGCGGTGCTGTCGACGGCGAGGCAGCGCGACCTCGCTGCTTCCCAGCCTTCGCGGATGCGACAGAGGAACGTCGCTGTTCCCGCGCTCAACGCGAAGAACGAGCAGCTGGCGACGCGACGCGCAAGAAACCGGCGCGAGACTGCGCCGCCCACCTGCTACAACAGCCCTGCGCGCTCGCGTCTCAAACGCGAGCAATGCAGCGCAAATGGCATCCGGCCGGCCGGCTGGAGGTACTGCCAGCGACGCCACAAGAGCGTTGCCGGGTACTCTCCGATGGATGGGGCAAGAGAGGAGAGGATGCGCGCGGCAGAGCTTGCGCACATAAGGTACGTTAGCACGCTCACTCACACTCCCTCCCGCTCACTACCACCTCTCAAAGGCATCCGAGGATGCGGAGCAGACGTCCGGTCAAGCGATTGAACTGCTGCACAGGCGACACGCACGGCGACCGCGAGCGGGCGGGGCAAATGCCCCGCACGCAACGACGGCTGACGAACAGATGCCACGCGCGCAAGGTCGAGCGCAAGCGAACGGCGGCAGGTATGGTTGGGGGCGAGGTCGAGAGAGGGCTGCCGGCGGTGAGCAGATGCCGCAGGTGAGTAACACTTCCTGCGATTACACCGTCCTCATCCTGCGCGTTCGCGTGTATCCCCGCCCACCTCCGTGTGTCCCAGCTGCTCGCCCAGCCTGCTCACGCCAGCGTACGTACCCATCCACCCACCACCATGATCGCTCGTTGCACGACCATTCACCTGCCCTCCCGCACGACCATGATTGCTCGCCCCACATGATCACCCCTTGCCCGCATGATCGCCCCTTGCGCGCGTGGTAGCTCGTCGCCCACCTGCATGCATGATCGCATGCACGCACGATCGCCCGCCGCACCCGCGTACTCGCACGTTCGCAAACCCATCCCCCACCTCCTTGCCCGCCCGACCCTTCACCGGTACCCGCACCCGTCGACACGCACGGCGACGAGACACAACCAATGAACTGCGCGCACACGAGGAAAGAACGGGCGAGGGCAACTTGTGAAGGGCAGTGGGCGAGAATGAGCCTGCGGCAGCGGGCAGGGCCAGTGCACGGCAAGACTAGGCGGGCGCGAGGGTGAGTGAGCGGGGAGGAAGGCTGGACAGTAGGGATGGGCGAGCGGTGAGGGGGGCCAGCGACCGGCGGGCACAGACGCAGTCGTGCCGCATTCGCAGAGCCACGCAGGATGTCCCTTATCCCGCGGCCCTGCGCCTTTGGTGGAGGAAACTAGATTAGTCTGCGCTGTCGAAGTACAAACGACTATGATACTCATGTAATGTACACCGATTCGTAGAATTGATACAATTTTATCAATGTTTTTGGCCCATATCGCTTGTTCGACACCAAGACAGATATTACTATATCATGTACAGCCCCTCAATGGCATTCTCAGTAATCCCTCGCTCATTCTAACAATACTGGGCAATGTATTGATTGTTAGCTATGTTCCGTAGAATGTGTCTACGTTATCTTTGTTCTGTGCAATATTCATAACTTCTCACGAATTTCCAAAAGGGGGTTTTCCCGATGCGGTGAGTGAGTATCTCATCCACCAGGTATTCCGGTTCGTCGTCAAGTCCGAAATCGTAAAACGTTGTCACGTCTCGGCCCGGGAACATGGTGTCGTCATTCGGCTGATGAGGCCGAAGGAGAGACGCATGGAAGGTCGGGTGAATACGACGCTTCCTCAGCACTTCTGGTAGCTCCAGAGTGTAGTTCGATGTATCGGGGTGCGCCTTGACGATGCGGTAAGGCCCTACATAGCGTGGGGCGAGCTTGTTAGCACGTCCTTTCGGTAGGGATAGGTTATGGGTACTCAAATACACCAGCTTCCCAACATCAAATCGAGGTTGGTCATCGCCGGCGGGGTTGTCTGCGCGTCGACGACGGTTTGCCTGTGTCGTCTGAGTGACACGCGACTCAATGATTGCGTCATGAGCAGTCAGCAAGTTCTCGACCGCACGGTCGGCGAATGCACGTACCCCGGGCATTGCAGGCGTGTTCTCGAGTGTGCGCATGATGCGCGGCATGTATCCGTAGGTGAGTTCGAAGGGTGCGAACCCAGTCGATGCATTGATGCTCGAGTTGATGGCAAACTCGACGAGCGGTAGACGATCGACCCAATCGGTCTGGTCAGGCCGAACAACGCTTCGCAGAATCTGCGAAATTGTCTGTATAGCCCGTTCTGAGACGCCGTCGGTCTGTGGATGAAAAGCAGTTGACATGAGTAACTTGTTGCCCATGAGTCTGTGAAGTTCATTCCAGAACTTCGACGTGAACTTTGGATCTCTGTCCGAGACAATGGACTCAGGGAGACCATGCAGCCTCACTATCTCCTTAAAGTAAAGCCAAGCGAGCTCAGAGGCTCGCACTCGAGTCGTCACAGGGACAAGATGAATGAGTGAGGTTAATCTGCATATGATTACCCAAAGGTAATCAAAGCCTCGTGACGAAGGAAATGGGCCGACGAAGTCCATCCCAACGGATTGCCAGGGTCGCGAGGGAATGGGCATGCTATGTAGCAGCCCAATAGGCTTCTGACGCGAGAACTTGGACATCTGGCAAGTACTACAGCTCGCACAGAATGCAGCTATATCCTTGCCAATGTTGGGCCACCAGTACCATCGTCGAACATAGTCTGATGTTCGTCGAGTACCCAGATGCCCAAGCGCAGTATGCGCCTCATTGAGAATGACTTCAGGGAGTAGTCGACGACGTACCGTGACTCGAGGTATGCATAATACCTCAGTATCTGCACGCGGTTTATACCAGAGCAGTTTGTCACGTACGAAGAACATGCGATGATCTTCAGGATGATCCATAATGGCCTTGAATAAGCGATCTTTGGCGTAGCCAGATCGCACGGTAGCTTGTAAATCGAGTGTTTGCTGGACAACTGTATCTAGCGGTGGTCCTGCAATTGCAGAGTCAATTGCAGTTGGATCGTCCTGAGTGGGTGATGAATCTGAATCAGAGTCAGACGGTCCAGAAGCTTGCGGATAGTGAGCCGCAAGCTCCTCGGCTTCGCGAACCCGTGGTTCAACGTGTTCAATGACACGTTGAGCGCGAATTTCGGCGAGACGAGAATTGGAGAGAGTCTCACCATCTGGATCAATTCTTATGTCTGCAGAGACATAATCTTGTGGCTCGTGTAACACATCAGCGCCTTCGCTAGAGAAGTAGCGAGAGAATGAATCAGCGACGAGGTTCTTAGAACCTTGGACGTACACAATCTCAAAGTCAAACCGACTGAGGTATTCCGTCCAGCGCTCAAGTCGTGGTGCAAGTTTCCGCTTGTCTTGTATGAAGACGAGCGCACGATGGTCGGTGACGATCTTGAAGTGTCGTCCAATCAGCTTGTCTTCCCATTTGAGAAGCGCTTCGAGGACGCCTAGAGCCTCCATTTCGTAAGTGAAGTACGCGTGCTGCGCGGACGTGAACTTCTTTGACATGAAGCCAGCCGGGCGGCAGTTGTCCCACTGAGGGCCCTGGCCATACACGGCACCGACACCTGATGTAGACGCATCAGTAATGACCCAAATAGGGTCGGAGTTCCTAGGATCAATAGGTCGTAGGATAGGTGTCTTACAGGCAAGTGCTTTGATCTCGTCAAAGCACTTCTGATGGATAGGTCGCCAGTCAAATGACTGGCCGTTTCGCGTAATGCTTGAAAGCGGACCTGTATAAGCTGCGAGGTTAGGCATAAAATGAGCAAGATACTGGACAAGACCAAGGAAACGCTGTATGTCGTGGTAGTTCCGAGGTACAGGCCAGTTGCGAACGCGGGCCATCTTGTCAGTATCTGCATGCAGGCCTTTCTCGTCAATAATATGACCGAGACAATCAACTCGTGTTGCAAACAGTGCGCATTTATTGACACTGAGATACAGTCGATTCTCGCGAAGCTTCTTGAGAACCCATTCAAGGTGCTTCTCATGGTCCTCAAGTGTGTCCGAAAACACGAAGATATCGTCCAGATATACATGGACGAATATCCCTATGGCATCGCGGAAGATCGATGTCATGAGACGTTGAAACGTAGACGGGGCGTTTGCATCCCCTTGTTGCATGACAAGGCTGTAGAACGTACCATAGATAGTTGCAAAGGCGGTCTTCGGGACGTCCTTTGGATCTATTAATACCTGTTCATATGCGTTCGACATGTCAATCTTCGAGCGATATTGAGCGCGCGCAACGTCGTTCCGGATCTGGTCTTGATCCGGGAAAGGCGTTACATCCTTGATGGTGTTCGCATTGCGTTGGCGAACGTCTGCAACGGTGCGTAGCCCACCGTCTTTCTTCGCAATGCAAAGCATTGGTGCTGCTTGCTCTGTCTGGCACTCTTTCCACCAGCCGTTGGCAGTGTACAGCTGTATCTTCTCGAGCAACTTGGGCTTGAGAGAGTCTGGACATTTCGGTAAGTAGTACGTGTATCGCTTTTGATCATCAATCAAAGGTATGCTATGATTAACATTTCGTACTGGAGGTAGTCCAGGTGGTACTGGACCGAATAATTCACTATATTCCTTCATGAACTGTTCGCGTATCTGTTTGATACGCGCTTCGTCTGCAACTGGATAAGGTTCGTTAGCCGTGATACGATGAAATGAGACGGTTCGTAGTGGATCGAATGATGCACTACTGTCTATGTCGGCTAGTCAATGTGAAGCATTAGGCGGAGGCGCAGGCGGGTTGGCCGTCTGCACCGTCACACCTGTGGCGGTACGACGAGAAGGGAAGGAGCGCCGTCGGCGATTGGCGGCGTCCTCCTCCTCTCGCGGAAGCAAGGCGGGTATGACATGCTGTCCGATACGGATGGAAGACTGTGCGAAGTCAAGGCAGACTCCGAATTTTCGCATGAACGGCGTGCCAAGCACGGCGTCGTAGCGATCTAAATTGACAACATCAAAATAAACCTCACCTCGGAAAGTACCCCATATGACGGGTACATTCGCGCCATAGTTGATGCGCGAACGGCTTCCAACACAGCCGAGTTGCAGTATAGCAGGGTTCTCGAGCTCAAATGCTTGTATGCCTGAGACGCGAGCAAAATCTGGGCTAATCGAGTCAGTGGTACTTCCAGAATCCAACAGAACCAAGGCTTGAAGCCCGTTGATTGTCAAGTACGCGGTAAGACAAGTTTGGTCATACCGTGTTAGATCTGGCCGGCGGCCCGTTACAGTGCGTCGCACGGTTGCGCGTGTTGCTACGGACTGTGTGCTTGAGTTAGGCGCATCCGGGATGCGCGCGGCGCGAGCTAACATTGCTCGCAATGCTGGATATGGCGGAGGCGGATCGTGCATGTCCGCGTCGTCTCCGAGCACTTGCTGAGCAAGTGCAATGGTGGTAGCGTGCGAGGGATCATCTGAATAGTCAGACGGTAAGTCTGGTATGTTCATAGAACGTACCATCCAATCCTGGTCACGCATTCGTTCGCGAATGCGTTCACGATCTTCCACGCTCGGTCGGTAGCGCTCGAGGCTGCGAAGCAACTCGTATCGCGTCCATTGAAGCTCGCGGTTCAGCGTGCGTAAACGGCCTGTAAGTGCAAGAGCATAAGTCTCTTCGTCAGTAAAATCCGGACTTGGAATATAAGCGTCGGGAGCCTCTGCAAGAGGTGGAATTGACTCGTCGGACGAGATCGACATCACATCAAGATCTCCCGATCTAGCTGCTATTGCAGTATCCACTGGGACAGGGCCAGTGAGATCATCCGCGAAACGTTCGTAGGATGCACTGCTGCTCTCGGATACGGCTTCAATAGCCGGGCCTCTGCGCAAGATCTCGCGCACAGCGAGGTTGTCTATTGACTCAAAATCGATGTTGTCAGCGCCATTACTAAGCGCGTGACGCCACTCAAGCTCGAAGATACTGGCATTTGCAGCCTGGTCATCCTGCAGGCTAACATTGCGAGGAATGTGAAATACACGGAGACCATAAGAAGTATGATCTCCCTGAGAAATTTCACTGTGTTCCACAAGGTCATTGTCGACTTGTGACACGTCGATGCGACGCATCGATCCATAATAGACAATATCATCCGACTCGTCTTCTTCGAGTACATCCTCCATAGCGATGTACTCGTCTGGATCATACTGTGATCCATCCATGGCGAGGTACTCGTCCTCCAACTGGGCGAGTACTTCGTCCTGGTTTTCGGCAATAACTGCCTCGGCAGCAGACACAGGAGTGTCCTGGGCCGTGTCCGGTGAAGCCTCAGGCGGTTCGCTAGAATTGCCGGATGGGCGTTCTGAGTCATTCAAATCGGAATCGTCGCGATCATCAACAATACGCGCAGCACGGAAGTTGGTGCGCGGTGGATGGGGACAGTCCTTTGAGAAATGTCCCTCTTCGCCACAGTTGAAGCACTTACGCGAGTGCTGCGATGAACCATGTGGATGGGAATGGTGTGACGCACCCTGCTGGCCCGACGGACGGTTGCCTGATACAGGCGCTGCACCGCCACGGACATTTGAACTAGACTGGGCGGGCTGTTGCAGTCCCTTAGGGCGAACTAGAGGTGCGCCTCCTCCGCGTGCTGCCGCGGCCAATAGATCAGAGCGACGAACAAAGCGAATGAACTTACGAGTTCCCTGTTGAGCACCATGCCCTCGACTATCGCGATGGTTCGTCTCGGTGCGATGTTCAGTGTTTCGCGCCGTAACATTACCCGCAGTGCTGGGCATAGCTGACATACTTCGCGCTGCATGTTTCGCGCGATAGGCCGCGACCTGCTTGTTATTATGTTCCTGTTGCAGGGCGAGGCGTCGGAGTCGTTGGAGAGGAGTCGACTCAACCGATACGTTCTTCGCCTGGAACAGCGGAACGCCGATGTCACTCGGCAGCGCCTCTGTGAACACACGTGCGAACGTGTAGTCGTCAGGTGGTATGGGCATACGAGCTGCATACTTAATGAGATAGTCCCATAGCCCATTAACACCAGCTTCCTTGGTGTACTTAGCAGCGTAGAACTTGTCGGCTGCTGTACTAGCAGTCGCGTGGTGTAAGAATCTGTCGAATAGTCCACAGAGTGCATCAAGGAATGTCCAGGGCCTTCCGTTTGCGGTAGGCGTGTCGATAGTATCATTATACCAGTCAGCAGCCTTTCCTTTTAGGAACTGACCGAGTATATACAATCGTTCCTTGTCAAGTGTTGTTCCACCTAGACGGAAGAGACTCATCCAGCGAAGCAGCGTCTTGAGCCAGTTTTCAAACTGCTCATAGTCATCTGTACCATCGTATTGCGATGGTGTCGGTATGTTCTTTATGTTCTTGAGCGCGTTGCTGTCAGGCATACTCTCAGACAGTTTCTCACGGACTAATCTTCGTATCATTCGGAGACCTTCAGCCCGGAATGTATCATCGTAGTCCGGGTCGTAAGGGTCACGAACTCGTCTATTACCAGCGCGCGTATCGTACAAAGGTACACGTCGGTTAGCTAGATATGAAGGGCTACGGGTGAAACGATGTTCATCCCGACGCGGATGCTCGCGCGCGTCCTGATCATCATTGTCGGTATCGCGCTCGTCGTCGTGATCGTCCGGCCCATCACTTCCACCATCACCATCAGGTGGTCCACCAGATGGCGGATGCGGCGGCGGGGGACCTCCACTTCCACGTTGGCTACGTGGATGACCTCCAGGTGGGTGATGCTCTCGCGACGGTGGTCGACGCGAACCTCCTGCGGATCCATCATCCGGGTCGTCATCGCCGTCTGGAGATCCTGGATAAGGGCCTTGGGCCGGCTGGTTAGCATACGGATCGCCACCGTGCCGTTCTGCTGCCTCGCGCCAAGTTTGCGCGATGCGAGCCTCACGTTCACGTTGGCGTTGTTCCATACCTTGGCGGTCCAAGAATTGGTCCCGACGCCAAACACGGTTGGCGTATTGGGTGTCAGATTCGTTCAGTTGCCTCGGCGCGAACATGGTATCGAGCGACATGGTCTCGACGTAGTCGTCGTCGCGAATATGCGGCGATGGCTGTCTGGGGTCACTGGAATGCGGAGAGGCACGAGGACCGTGAACATCGTCACGTACCTCTTCTTCCTCTTCGGCTGGATCGTACCTGAGACGGTCCAATTCCCTTCGGATGTTCTCGAACATTGTTCGCGTGAGGTTGCGGGTCTCGGCCGCTCGTTGCTGAGCCGCCATGACGTCACGCAACGCGGTGTTGGCGAAATTCGCCGCGTTTCGGATGACTTCGTCCGAATCTTCGAGACGGTCGTTGATCATCTCGACGAACCGCTGGCACATGTCGCGAATACTTGCTTCGGACGTGCGCCGCGTCTCTGAGCGAGCTGAAGGAGCAGGGGACGGTGCGCGCCGAGATGGCGCACTCCCAGGGTCGAGTTCTTGTTCGACGTGCTGAGGCGACGGGGTTCTGCGAACAGAACCATCAGGGTTCGGTGAGCGATACGGCGGTGTTTGCTCACCCTGGTCCTCGGGGCGACGATCGTCGACGTCCCGGGTATCGGTCTGGACGTGCATCGCAGCTCGGCTGGATGCGCGGGTGGCGGGTCGGCTGGCCGTAGTCTGCTGAGCCCGTCTTTTGGTCTTAGTTGTCGTAGTCGACATGGGTTGGGGATAGATGGGTTGCGAGAGTTGAGTGAAGCAGTAGAGAGGATATAAGCAAGAGAGAGAGAAGGGCTCCTCGATTTAACGAGGTCGGTAGCTTAAAAAGATGTAAAGGATAAGGTCTTCTCGGACGCCGTACTAAGCTAGCCAAAGCCTCTATATTGCAAGGGCGAGCGGTGTACAACGATGGGGAGAAAGACAACGAGCACAGTGAGGCACGTCAGCTTATAACAGCCCTTCGGGAAACTCCGGGATGCTGACTAAGGTGCTGACTACACTACATTACGATCGCCCTTACATAAACAGTTCTAGACGGATACTCGACGGGGAAGGCGGCCTTCGACGAGTTCACTCACTTCCGTTGTACTGTTGACAATTCGAACTGGTATGTTCTGTTCTGTCGATTAAGACCTAAGCTGAGGCTGATCCGACGACGCAGGGTCGAGTACACTCCTATGTCGGCCCGGTATACCCCCTACAACGTAAGTCGAGCTACATACGACTTTCTAGCTTCACGATAGCTCACCGTCGGCGGACATCAGCTAGCTTCGCTGAAGCGTTTGACCGCGTTCTTGCATCCCCGGCTTCCACCCCGTAACGGTGGCAGTTCGAGCATGGGCAAGGTCTGATATGTTCTTGGAGTTGCCGTTGCGGGTGCTGTGTGCGCATCACTCGCTGTACTGCTCTTCTAGTTGAGGCAGCGAGTGAAGGTTGGTGCTGCAGTAGAGACGCTTTGCTCTCCACTAGCATGCTGGTCGCGGCTTGATGAGGTCCGAGCGCAGCGTCCATTGTCGTGATATGATGTATAGATCCCGCGGATATTCTTCCATTGAGCTGGATCTAAATACACACTCGAGGTTGTCACCAATGGCCACGTGATTCATGTTGATATAATATACTTACTTGTTCTTCGTTCTTCGTTCTTCGTTCTTCGTTCTTGCGCGCCATCTCTCGTCATGCTCAGCATACGATGATGAACGTCGTCTGTAACGCGCTCCACTGGACAATGAAGGCATGGCCGTCATGTGTCGTAACATAACGTACAGTACCAATCATGACTCGCCCCGTCGGTCATCCATCCTGGAAGACGTAGTAACCTCTCCATGGCCTCGCGTTCATCCGCATCTAAAGCCTTCACAACGCAGCTTGCAAAAGGTGAATACAAGAAGCATTGATTGGGTGGCGTCGTGCTACTCGTGCATACCGAGAGGTTGGATTTCATCATGCCATCTGGCACTCATCGTGACGTCTACGCATTACTAGAGGGTACCGCGACCGTGACGTGTGCGAGCTGTTCGAGGTCTTATGACGATGATGCAAAGTACTGTATTACATATCACGCCACTTGCCAGTGGTAGTACCGCGCCCTGAAAGTTGCATAATTGAGGGTCCATATGGGTGTACGCGATGTCCATGAAGTAGACGATGAAACTCACGCAACAACCACAACACCTGTGTTCCCAGCGTCACCGAATATACCGTATGGGAGTTCACGATTCTTACTTCATGATCGCGAGCTGTTCGCGAAGTCTTGTTTGTGTTTGTACTAGACGCTAGCCTTCTATGCGCAATGATGTTGGAGCGAGTTGATTCAGCAATCATAATAGTGTACTGAGCCGCAAATACTTTGACGATCATCCTGTATTCGGCGAGACTACGCCCTCAGTAGCAGTAGTCACTATGGCAGGTGCCCACAGTACCAGTGTCGCGAGAGTCGAGACCATTGAAGCGACGTACGTACGCCAAATAGCCTCTGAATACCGTCGCAAACGCAAAGTAAGAGATGCCCATATACAAGAGAACAGTCGATTACACGGGCTCAAGTAAAATCCGCGGCAGCTCGCCTGAAATCCAGTTAGGCTAAGGGTGTCTGCCCAGCCTTTACGATCACTTTGAGTTGAAGCTGTTCATCGCCGGACTTGCGGGTACTAAGTAGTCGCCGGAAGAGGCCGGCTCGCCAGGATCGTGTGCTCTCGGGCCGCCCGATCTGACGCTGAGGCACCGATCCCAGATCCTACCCCGGCCGACGCCGAGGACTGATCCAGAGATCCCGTCTCGCCACGTCGCTTCGCGGAACAAGTTCACCGGGTGCCGCTGCACAACGTGCTTCGTCCTCAACCCGGCTTGTGAGACTTAGATGGCAGTGCGAGGGCTCTATGAATTGGCCGGGGTGCGAACTGCCTGAGAGCTGCGCGAGAACAACACCAGCGAGGTGAGTGAGAAACTGCGATGTGACGTTGATTTACGGCGGCGCGAACTTCATCACGCAGGATAGCTCGCGCAACGGATTTTCCCGCCGTATTAGTGGTATTCTCTATAAGTGCTAAGCGCAGGGCAACGGGCACCGCCAATAGCAGCCGCCGCCCGCATCTATCTACGGCTGGTCAACTCACGTCTACACTGCCTTCTCCCCGCTCTCGCGCTCGCTCGGGGTCTCCGCGACCTCAGACTTTTCGTTCTTCTCTGCCTCCGGCGCCGCGACGGGGGCGGGCGCAGGCGGTGCAGCCCTGGGCTTGCGCAGCTTGAAGCCACCCGTCCACGGGCCGATCCAGGTGGTCTTCGGGCAGTGCGGCCCGCGGAAGAGGAGGATCAAGCCCTGCAGGCCCGTCCACGCAAGCGCCATGCCGTAACACACGCGCCAGCCATGTTGCAGGAACACCGTCGTGCTTGCGGACGTACCGATCACCTGCCCGATGAACAGCTGTGAGTCGGGAACGCGCGTTAGTCGCTGCGGCGGGGAAGCACGAGAGGCGAAGGGACACTCACCGAGACACTCATGACGGCGTTGATGCGCGAGCGCGCGGAGGGATCGACCCTAGGCGCGTGCGGGGTTAGCGCGGGGCGCGGGAGCCTCTGTAGAGGGAAGGAAGGGTGCTTACGCGAAGGCCATGTTGACGAGCGAGACGGAGGTCGTCTGCCGGAAGACGTCGAGTCCGAGCGTCGCGATGATGACGGGCGCGATGTTGAGGCCCGCGCCGATGACCATGACGGCCTGGAAGATGAGCAGCGCGAAGCACGCTGAGACGGCGCCCCACCACGGGTAGATGAAGTCGAGGATGCGGCCGAGGAACGGGCCGAGCAGGACACCGAGCATACCCAGCAGACCGAACAGACCGATATCCAGCCTGTATGCGTGCATCAATAACTAGGAGCTCAAAGAACGGAAGGGAAACTGACGAGGAGTAGTGGAAGGGCGCTTCAAGCAGCAGGAACGTGAGCGTGACCCAGAAGTTGGTGAAGCACATATTGCTGACAAGCAGGCAGAGCGCGCTCTGGATGAGGAGCGGCTGCGTAACTGCGAGCTTCGCCATAGACCAGAGGATGCCCGCGTACGACAAGCCGAGGTTCTTGCGGGGTACGTTCGGGATGATGAACCACGCGGCCACGAGCACGACGTACTGCAGGCCCATCGCGAGCCAGTACACCGCGCGGTATGTGACGAAGTTCGCTATCACACCGGAAAGTACTCGCGCGAAGAGCACGCCGAACATCAGCGCGGCCCACACGACCGCCGTCGCCCCCGCCTTGCGGTCCATCGGCGCGAGGTCCGCCGCGAGCGGGATGAGGATCTGCGGCGTCACGCTTGTGAAGCCGACGAGGAAGGTGATCACCTCGAAGGCGACGAGTGAGCTGGTGAGTGCGAGTCCGATTGTGAGCGATGCGGATATCAGCACAAGGAGGAGAATGAGCTGTCGTCGCTGGACCATGTCGCCGAGCGGCGTGAGCAGAAGGAGCCCGCCGGCATATCTGGAACGCATCAGTTTGACCTCGCCGTTCAGACGCAGAATCGGAATGCCTACCCTGCCTAGAAAATATCCGTTAGTATATGCGCCACACCTTTCAACTACAAAATCGACGCACCTGTACCAACGTAGGAATGCTGCAGCGTAAGTGAATGGGTCAGTAAATCGTGGTGGCGGAGTCGAGAGCTGCACTGACTTCGATACTTTGTTGTCAGATACGCCGAAGGCACTAGCGAGGTTTCCTGTGCACCGTAAGTCCTGTGTTGAGATGAACTGACTGACCGCCACTTACCTAAAATCGGCTGGCAGTAATAGAGGTTGGAAACCGCTGGAAGAAATCTCAGTACCAGGACTAAGGTTAGTAAGCGGGACGTACTGAAGCAAGCAAAGATCCCAAACATGGCATTGAGGAAGAGGCCAAAGTGCAACGGCTTGTCTTCGCGGTGGCGTAGCCAGCTTGGAACCGGGAACACGCCAAAGTCTCTCTGGCTGGACATGACTGAGGGTGGGTGGTACGCGTTCGATGGGTTGAGCACTCAGGGGGAGGGAACGCGGACGGCGTGCTGGAAAGCGGAGAGAGCGCGCGCGACGCGTTAAGTCTCTTTGGGACAAGTTGCTGAGTAAGGGCTAGCGGGCAGCGCTGGTGAGTAAGCAGAGCAGCGCATCCGTCAATCTCCCAATCTCATGGTGGTCTGAGTGGAAGACGGCGGAAACCCACAGGACAGCGCCCAGGGTGCGAGGGAAGCACGCCGGCGGACTCTGCGTCTCTGCGGAGTACAAGGGCGCATCTGCCAGGCAGACACGCCATTGGTCCCATCAGCCGCACGCCCCATATCTGCTGTGATCGAGGAGCCCGGCGCTGAGATAGGCATCAACGAGCCGGATCACGACGGCGGAGGCCAATCAAGGCGCTGCGGCCATTGCGCGGAATAGTCAATCTGTCCACGGCTAGTGTCGCGTAGCGTCTTCCTCCGACCAGATCGTAGGTTCTGTCACTTACCACCGCGAACGTGTGAATCGCTTGTATGGCATTGACATGGCAGCATTGCAGGAGCGTGTTCATTATCATGTCGTTTAGTTAATATGCCATACTGGCACAGGACGCGCCGTCTGGGCGCTGGGCGTGATTACGAAACATACAATTGCACAACACCCTCATCACCGGTTCCCAGACAAAAGCGATTGTCGGAGATGACAAACAAGGCCAACCCCATGTCCTTGTCGATGTTAGGAGTTCCGGACGAAAGACCTTAAAATAGCACAATCCCGTGCGATGTAAAGCCGGCGGTTGCCTAGTCTTGGCGCCAAATGTAATCAGGGAAGCGGTCAATTGATGAGATCGCAGATTGATTGCAGATTGATCATCTCCGCGCTAATCGAGATCCAACACCTCGAAGCCATGTGGTCTTGTCCGACGACACATACGCCTTTGGTACTTGGCTTGGTATATGCTTTTGGTAACTGCGTCCGACACAGTCCACCTCTATACAACCGACGCAGCTCGATATTGCCGGCCAAGCATGACGCGGTGCGCCCTTGTTAACAATTGGTTCACTGCGGACAAGGCACGTTGTAAGGAAGGCTGGCGCACTTATCAGTCCTATTGTTCAAAAGTTGACATGAGAAGCCCAGTGGCCTATCAGAAGCCGCGTCTCCAGATTATAGGCCCTCGACCATACGGAGTCTTACGAGGCCCGTAACGCATACGCGTTTCGCGGTGTGAGCCTAGTCTATTAGAGGCGCGCTCATTGCGTAGTGAGGCGTCGCAAACTCGGTGGTCAATGGCGGCCGCGCGGCGCGATTGTCGAGGATTTAAATCGGGCGGCTGGGGCTCCCGTCAAGAACGCTCACATATCACTCCTCGGAGCGTTGGGACTGCCTGTCCGCTCACGTCATTCATCAAGAACGGTATCGCGGTTCAACCGATAATACAAATTAGTGCACTGGCGTAGATCCTACCGTAACCCAGATCCACGGAAGCCAGTACGGATAGGGCGGATACGTTTTGGATTCACTTTGCAATCCAATGGCCGTGTTTTGCCTGGGAGGGCCTAGTGTGTAGATCTCCTACAGAATGCGCATTGCGAACGCTGACTAGACCGTGACGCGACGAAGTTGTAATCACCATCGCGAACGAGTTACAGCATCCGGCATTTTCTGGGGTCCTGGGCCATGAAAGATGAGCGAAAGAAAGATGCCCAAGACAAAGCATTGTATTCGCAATACTTGAGATCAGGCACATACGCGGCCTATTGAATCGAGTTTTCAGGACAGTGCTTTCTGAACAGCGCAATATTTGGACGAGCAGACAACATTCACATTCGCACGACTCTGTAGAGCGAATCCCTACCTGAGTCCAATCTATACGGGAACCACTGTAGGGTATAAGCCCATTATATTCCATGACAACGGGCTAGGACGTCGAATCATCCACTTTGACCACTTTGAACATGTAGGCAAGTCATGCAAACGTACTCGCATTCATTGTGCAGTGAAGGTGCAATGACTATGGCAGAATTATGTCTCGGTAGCTGGTCTAATAGCTCAAGCCGCGCCGGCGCTCGACCACACCTCCAACAGTTGACTCGTGCATTCGTACATTGCAAACACGGCATCTTCATTTGTTAGTACTTGATACTACAAGATAAAAAACAGCAGCGGAAAGAAGCTCGATGGTCTCCTAGACAATTACTCAGACTACAATGACCGTGCACCCCACTTCCGTAGTAGCGTTGACATCCGCACACTCCGCCGCACAACCCCATAACCGCGCAATCGAGCACCCAACAGAGGTCTATATGTCGACGTTCTCGAGCGCCTTCTTGTAGGTGGCGCGGATCAAGGTCTCCGCCCTCGCTGAACGCGGCTTGAAGTCGACCTTGAACGGCAGGGCTTTGCTGCATGCATGCGAAGTAATTCACGGTCAGCTCATGCCCTGTACCCGCGCCGCGTCGCACGCACCTAATCGCCCCAGGCGTGAAGTCCATCGGCGGGAGGACGGGCTCGCCCGTCTTGGGATCGCGCACGGCCTGGATCTCATAGACCATGAGGATGTTGCTGATCGCGAGCCAGAGCGACGCCTCGGCAAGGTGCTGGCCCGGGCAGTTCCTGCGAATGATACAGCTAAGCTAGTCGCGCGGAGACGCGGGATGGGCCCTAGCGCACCTCCTGCCGAAGCCGAACATTGACTTGCGCGGGTCCTGGTTGATACTGTTCTCGATGTCCGCGCTGTTGCCGTACCTGTCGGGGTTGAACGTCCACGGGTCGGGGTACATCACCTCGTCGTGCAGGATGTTCCTGGCAGATGGGTGTCGTTAGCGGTGCGATTCCGCGATAGACGTGTTAGACGCCATACCACACGTTAGCGATTA
The DNA here is from genome assembly GCF_022264815.1 of Rhodofomes roseus. Lineage (NCBI taxonomy): Eukaryota > Fungi > Basidiomycota > Agaricomycetes > Polyporales > Fomitopsidaceae > Rhodofomes > Rhodofomes roseus. Next base: position 1,367,330 of record NW_025952960.1, on the reverse strand, counting down.
CCGTCGTCCCCTTGGGGAACGTGTAGCCCTGGTAGACGTCGTCCTGCGTGAGGCGGTGGGGCAAACCTAAAGGCAACGTCAGCTCCGGACAGCGCGCGGCGGGGGAGGGGTACTCACCGAGCGGCACGGGCGCGTACCAGCGGAACGTCTCCCAGAGGACCTTGTCGATGTACGGCAGATCCGCGCGGTCCTCGAACGTCGGGAGGCGCATGTCCGCGGCGCCGAGCCAAGCTTCGAGCTCCGCGTAGGCCTTCGCCTGGACGTCGGGGTTGCGCGCCATACAGAGGACAAACGTGTAGATCGCGGAGACGGTCGTGTCCGAGCCTGCGGCGTACACCGCCTCCGACGACCAGCGGAACATGTGCTCCTTCTCTGGGGTGAGGTCAGGCATCTCGAGGAACGACGCCGTCACGGACAGCCCCGCAGTGCCCTCCGCGGCCTGAGGAAAGCGCATCAGAGATTCGGGGCGACACAGCGGCGGGCGTGTGCACGTACCTTGCGCGCCTTGACTCTGTCGAACGGCAGCTTGCAGACGGCGTTAATGCGCTCCGCCGCAGCCTCACCGAAGCGCTTGAACTCGGCGCCTGGGAACCACGCGGGCACGTGCTTCACTGCGACGCGTCTCAGCGCGGATCGCGACTAAGAGGAAAAACAAGGAGGGGCTCACGGAAGGGGAGGATGTCCACAAGGAAGTTTCCCGGAGTCGCGAAGACGGCGAAGTCCTCCATCATCTTCTTGATCATGAGCAGGAGCTCGTCATTGTCCGACTGCGGGCGGTACCCGTACGCGACCGCGAAGACGGAGTACGCCATCATGCTGTTGGGAACGGGTCTCACTCAGTATGCGGCCGACGCGGATCTGAGGGGGTGCGGGAACGCACATCCGGACGTGGTCCATGAAGTCGGCTGGGTTCTCGAGCAGCTTGCCGAGCATGAGCCCGTTCTCCTTGATTTGGACACCCTGGAACCGCGGGAGGTTCTTCGGCGACAGCTCGGTCTGAACTGCCTTGCGCATGAACACAGTGCGCGGCGTGCTGTCCGCGAGCGCAATCGAGTTGTCGTATCCGACACTGTGAGCACTAATGTTAGCGCATGCCGTCCGGCGAACCAGAGGAATCAGACCGCACAGTTCGCGAGCCATTGTCATCTTCGGGCGGTCAGAATAGATCCGGGAGCGGAGCACGAGCAGGTCGCGCGCGGACTCGTACGTGTTGAGTACGACGTAGTCGCGTCCGTATGACATGTAGTACACAATGTCACCTGTAGATGGACGTGATGAGTGCCACAGATGCGCGGGTTCAGGCTAGTAGACCCACCGTATGTCTTGGCCCACTCGGTGTAGAGGAACCATCGCGCGCCCTTCGCATGCTTAAGCGGGGTGCCGATCCACGGGTAGCCTGAGGGCGGACCCGGGGGGAGGCCGCGCCGCCTGCGCGTGTTGAGCCAGGCGGCGAGGATAGCAACGAACGCTGCGAGCGCGACGAAAGTCTCAGAAGACAGCGGCATAGTGTACTGCGTCGAATACGGATGCTGGTACACTGGCGGGTCAGATCACAGGCACCCTATTATGCCCGCAGGCTGTTTAAGAGGCGCTTGGCTGACTTCTGCGGAAAGTCAGAGTTCCCCTTGGGCGAGATGCGTAGCTGTGAGAGTGGTTCCTCACCCTCGCCGCCCATCAAATGAAATTGGCATGTCGCCGGTGACTCGAGCGTCATGAGCTTCGACAGCATCCTGCGGGCGCTGATCAATACAGGGCAATCAAACTAGGCATGGTAGCTTACGAGATCGTCAGAGGAGACGCCTGTGATGCGTACTGTCGTGCTAGCGGACAGGTTGACGGCAGCCTGGCAGGCCCGATGATGCCGGCGAATGGAGGATCCTCCGTATTCATAGCCGCCTTTGGGAGCAGTCCTGAGCACTAACTTTCATATGTGAGCATTCCGATTCAATCAGTCACTCATACTGCTGTCTGGGGGATATGTACCCAGATTGCGGAGGATCAATATCAACACGAGGGTCCAGTGGCCTCGTAGCCGTACGCAGTCTAAGGCTCTTGAAGCGCCGCCATCGCATTTCCCTAAGATTTCGTAGGTAGCCACCACAGTTTCTGGAGCGGTTCCACGGTGGGGCACAACGGCGATAGGTAGAACGCAAACAAACGCGTCAGCAACAACCCATCTGTTACGTGCCATGATGTGATTCTCAGACCTGCCAGTGTAACGAAGGAGAAGCGTGTCAGTTGTACAGTTAGTGTGAACCATCCGGTGGTACGCACCATCGTTCGTTCCGCAGAGGGTGCTGCGATAAGTTCAGAGCGCCGGAGAGCCGCTGTGGCATTCACAAGTACGTGTCTATCGTACCCACCCTGCAGGCTGCAGCGCCATCCCATCAATTATTGCCATCAAACCCCGATCCCGATCTCCGCAACCTTATCTCCGGGCGAGGGCGAAATCTTGTGGCGTTCAAAATTAACTCGGGCGGCTCACGTGAAACAGCGAACCAGTATTTTTTGGGACTTGGCACTTGGCATCGAAAACAACCATGTTGATCTGCTCGGATTAACTTACTGTCAGCCATTGTCCTAGTAGTGGTACTAGCTAAGTACTTATGCAGCGCGGAAGTCCTCTGGAAGTCCTCTTTATTGCGGGTCCAGGCCGCTGACGCCACCGTGCGGCGATTGCCGACATGGCCGTGCCCTTTACGGTAACCAGGTAAATGTGGTTTAATGTTGGCCTGTCGCCTCTCTGCCTCTCCTCTACCTCCTTGCTGACAATCATCTCATTATTTGTCTGTCGTGATTTTTTGACGTTGATGCTCATATCGCGACGGCCTTTCGCCACGCTATCTTGCCCCAGGCGTTCCGCTTGATGTCACGCAACCTGTGCAATGGCGACCTGCTATGTCAAGACTCAGTGACGCTAATCCGTGGCGTCGGGATCCGCTTGCAGCCATTCCCTGATTTCTGGGGTTCAAGCTAGGCTCATCAGTATGCTCGGGCATCATTAAGATCCGATCGTGCATGATAGCAGACAATCGGAACTGGTTCGTGGGACGGATGCGCGAGCGTGGCGACTAGTACTAGTAATGTCAAAGGATGTCACTTTCTACGTGTTCTGTTGACTGAGCTTGGCGTACAGAGAGCGTAAAATTGACATAACATCCAAGACAATGCCGTAGACAGTTATGAATCGCTGTCACTTCGAGAGATGCTCTGGTACGCCACGTCATTTGTGCGGCATGTCTGCAAGGGTATGTACTCATATCTCTCCTGTCAGCGTTAAACTGTACGCGCTATGTTATGTGGTCGGGAAGACACACCGCTTGGAGGTGAGGTTCCACGCTCTGTCATATCTCGGCTAATCTCATCATTAATACAGGTGCCTCTCCACGGGAGGGACATGACATTGCCAACCGCCCCGTCAACACGACGCTTTGGGTGTACTAGCGGCGACTGCGATACCAACCTGTCATCTCTTCGTCTGATATGGGCGTATCAATCATTCTCAGCGCGTCGCCGGCTTCCGAGTCGGTGCGACGCGCGGCCCGGGTGCGCTGTGTTGCACGGTTTTATGGCGGCGTATCTTCTACTACTAACCTGCACAGTCGGTTATTTGCAATTGGAGAGAGCACATCTTACCGCCCTACTCGACCAAAACGGATGATGTGACTCGAGGCTTCTGATTGGCGGCGCAGTGGGAGGTGTACGTCCCGATGTCGCGGAATAAGTTCTCAGCGAGACCCCAGGTAGCTTCTGCTTGGTTGCTGATACCAATGTTCATCGTGAAACGCTGTGAGTGCTCTCTCCATCCAGAAAATACAAATCGGAGTCGTGCTCCGACACTAGCAACGTCCACTGTTGCAATAGCGACTCCAATTCCCGAGCTGGTACTGTCCATCAGATTTCCGTAGGACCACCGTGTGCTTGTCCTCGCACTTTCCCCCATCGGTCCGCACTGTTGAGCGCATCAGGAAAGCATCGGGTCCGGATGCAGCGGCCGCCCGCGGCGCTGCGCAGACAATTGTGCACTGTGCCATACCCCTGGAAAGATGGTAGATGATTGATAGCGGACAGACACAGCTCTGGGCACTCCGTAGTTGACGCCTCATTCGCAGAGACGGAGTCCTGCCTGAGGTTGCAAAGGTATAAGGGCACATCAATTGCTCTCGACCAACTCAAGTCCTTCCCGACGATCGCTCGTCATAGACTTAGAGACTTAGACGTCTACTTTTCAAGTGCCTTTGCAAACTCTATCGTTCAGTGTTACTACTCGCACCGTTCAGCACGATGCTTCACAACAACCCTATTGCCATCGTATGCACGTTCCACCCTTTACCGCAAGCTATGGACTGACTTCGTGCTTCCACTCAGGTTGGCATCGCTACTGAGCTCCCCAGCGGGGAACACTCTCCCAACAACCTAGGTCATGACGAGTTCTTCAAGTTCCTCATGGACAAGAAGGACTCATACGTACGCATCCCGGAGGATCGCCTCAACATAGACGCGTAAGTCTCGGCTTCTTGACATGGTCTGTGCGCACTACTGAGCGGCCAATAGATGGGCTGGCCGCGGGCTCGGGCAGATCAATGCGGAGCGAGGCTCGTTCCTCAAGGACGTCGGCATGTTCGACCCGACCGAGTTCGGTATCACAGCCAAGGACGCGCGGGCGATGGCCGTGACTACCCGCAAGCTCATCGAGCTCGCCTTCCTCGCGCTTCTCGATGCCGGAATAGACTACCGCGGGCGGAACGTCGGGTGTTACGCGTCCGCGACCGCGTTCGACATGCAGGCCATCGCCGAACCGGTACGTTCAACCGTTCCCCGCTCATGCTTGCCGGATGTTGACGAGCTACATTTTAACGCAGGACGAGATGGAGCCGCGGGGCTCGCTCGCGGGCATCCCTTGCATGGTCGCGAACAAGATCTCGTACCACCTCGACCTCCGCGGTCCGTCGATCCCCGTCGACACTGCGTGCAGCTCGAGTGCGGTCGGACTGCACCTCGCTGTGCAGGCGATTCAGAACGGCGAGTGCGACGCCGCCGTCGTCGCAGGCTGTCAACTCAACCTTCGGTAAATATTTTGCTTGAGGCCTCACTACGAGCTGACGTCGCCGGCGCAGTGCTTCCGACTTTGCGCTGTACACGCAAGCATCAATTCTTTCTCCGGACGGCCGCTGCAAGCCGTTCGACGCCGGCGGGAATGGGTGCGTAGAGTAACATTTTTTTTTATCTCGTGCTGAATGACTGACGTCTTCATAGGTTCTCGCGGGGAGAGGGGGCGGCTGTTGCGATCCTCAAGCCCCTGGATCAGGCTATCAAAGACGGAGATCATATTTATGGAACGGTATGGATCTGAGCACCTCGCGATGGCATAGCATTGACACAGTTTATGCAGGTTCTAGGCACGGGTGTCTCTTCATGTGGATCACTCGCGCCAGTCAATGCCCCGGTGGCTGAAGCGCAGGCCAACGCCATGGAGCGTGCTTACAAGGCAGCTGGGCGACTTCCCGCCGAAGTTGATTTCGTAGAAGTCCACGGCACAGGTAATCTTGAGATCTCTCGTCACCAACTGATGCTGACACTCCGCCACAGGCACTGCCGCCGGCGATCCAACTGAGGCTAACTGGGTGGGAGAACGATTTGCAAGATCCGGTGAGCTACTGATTGGCAGCGTGAAAGGAAACATCGGGTTTGTGCTTCCTACAAGATGGGGTTAGCTCTCATGCTGATCGTTCACGTGTTATTTTTAGCCACCTCGAGATCACATCCTTCCTTGCATCCATGTCGAAGGTGGTCTCCATTTTTGAACACAAGCACGTGCCGCCGCAGGTGCATCTTCGCAAGCGCAACCCGGCCATTTACTGGGACAAATACAAGCTGCGCGTCCCGATGCAGCCGGAGCCCATCACGGCACGCTCATCTTCTGGGAACCTCCTCGTATCGATCTGCAGCTCAGGCATCGGTGGTGTCAACGCGCACGCGGTATTGGAGAGCTACCCCCGCGCTGAGCGCCCTGCCCGAGCGTCAGACGCCACCGCCACACTGCTCATCGCGGGAGGCCTGTCGCCTCGCTCGGCAGCGGCTGTCGCGGATGATCTCAAGCAGACCGTCGCGGGTCAGACGGATGAGGCCGCGGCGGACTACTCCATTGTATATGGTCGCCGGGCGCGTCAAATGACTTGGCGTAGTTTCGCTGTCAAACGCCCGTGGCAAGATATTACTTCCTTCTCTCAGCCCGTTCTTGGACCGCGCGTTAAGCCACCGGTTGTTTTCTTGTTCTCGGGGCAGGGTCCCCAACATCTTCACAGTGAGCCGTTCCCATGCACAGCGCACGCGTCCCTTACTGATAGATGCTTTACAGTGGGCCGGCAGCTATTCGAGGCGTATCCAGTATTCAGGAAGAGCATGCTAGAGCTGGACGCCTGCTACAAGCAGCGCACTGGCGTGTCGATGGTGCACGACATCGGTCTGTTCGGCAAGACTGTTGGGCAGGGGTTGCCCTCGGTCTGGCCAATTGCGTTGATCCTTCCCTCTATCACGGCCGTCCAGCTCGCGCTATTCGATCTGCTCGTCAGCTTCGGCGTGCAGCCAGACGTACTGATTGGTCACTCAGCGGGCGAGACCGCCCTGCTGTACGCGTCCGGAGCCGGGTCAAAGGAGATGGCGCTGGAGATCTCTATTGCGCGTGGCGAGGCAATGACGATCGTCGAGGAACACTCAGAGGGCACCATGGCGGCTATCGCGTGCTCGGCGGACGATGCGAACCGGATCCTGCAGAGCGTGTCCTCGAAGCACCCGGATAAGACGGTCGAGATCGCATGCTACAACAGTCCTGATGCCGTCGCACTGGCTGGCCACACAGTCCTTGTCGATGAGGCTGTCGCCCTTGCCAATAAGTCGGGCTTCATCGGCCGCAAGATCATGACCCGCGTCCCGGTTCACGGCAGCCTGATGGAGCTTTGCGAAAAGGAATTCAAAGCGCTTGTCGGCGACGTCTTCGCCAGGTACCCTGGCGAGTACCGCACCAAGGTTACCACGTACTCGACCTGCACTGGTCAAGTGTTGGAAGGCTTCACTGCGGAGTACTTCTGGCAGAACTCGCGGAACGCCGTCCTTTTCGACACGACCATGGCACGCCTGATCGGCGCTCACCCCAACCCACTCGTCGTCGAGATGTCCCCGCATCCGGTCCTCGCGTCGTACGTTGCAGAGATTGGAGTGCCCGCGTCGTCGATTGTCGGGCCGATGAGGCGTTCCAAGACGATCACGCCATATATGGAGCAGACATCGCTGCTGAATGCGATCGGCCAGCTAGTTGTCGCGGGGTACAACCGGGTCGACTTCCAGGCTTTGAACGGCCGCTGCGAAGGTGCGAGCGCCCCCCGCGTCGTGACTTCTGCGTACCCGTTCGCCAAGAAGCATGTCGATTACTTCCCCGAACTGTCGCGCATCATGCATCGCCAGATGAGCTCTAAGGCTGGCCCGCTCAACTTCCCCGACCTCCGCGTCAACATTGCGACGCACCCCGAATTGGCAGAGCATCTTATCAATTCGGAGCCAATCATGCCCGCGGCGGGTTTCATCGAAATGGTATGTCTCGCCTAGTGCTGACGCGACTTCGGCTGAACTTCTGCGTGTGTGTAGGGACTTGAGTGTGGTGCAAAGACGATGTGGAACATCAAGTTCCACTCCATCTTGGCACTTTCTGCCAATAGTCCAGTTCCTGTCCAAGTCAGCGTCGACGGCATGCGCTACTCCGTGCTCTCTCAGACTCTACAAGGCGCCAAGTTCTTCAACCACGACGTAGGTCATCCCGTGTGTTCTCAACGTACGTCTGCTGATGACGCTGGGACAGCCGAAAAGCCTTCGACTACATGCGGATGGTTTCTTCTCCAAGGATATGGCGCCAAGGCCTGCTGACCTGAACGTTCCCGCTATCATCCAGCGCTGTGCGGAGTCCGATGAAACTGGTACGCCCAACGTTCACGCACCTATTACAACACTCCCCACTAATGCCAATGGCCCACAGGTTTCTACCACGTTCTCGAGTACTTTGCGCAGTACGGGCCGTCGTTCAGACGCGTCGATCAACTGTTCTTCGGCAACCGCGAGGCTTTGGTCCGTATCAAGGGCATGGGTGGTGACCTTGCTAGGTAAGCCATACCTATGCTCGCGATGATCTTCCCGGCATACTGACGCACGTGTGAACAGGGACGGCAACTACATCTTGCATCCGGCCGTCTTGGACGCGAGTTTCCACGTCTGCGTCCATCCGAGTATGACCAAGTCTACGGACCCGAACGTTTACTACCTGCCCTCCGGCGTGAATGCCATCAACGTCTACGATGCGATGACTAAGGATGCCCTATGTGCTGAGCACATCTATGCCTATGTTACTTTCAAATCCTGGAAGCCCTGTACGTGCTCTGCGTGCCTGCCATCTAATCTTGGCTCATGATCACGCTTTGTCAGCTGAAATCGTATACGACGTCGCACTTCTGGATATGCGCGGGCAGTACCTCTGCCTCCTGCATGGATTTTCTGTCGCCCGCCATTACCAGATCCCTGTCCAAGAAGTTTCAGCTCGATATGAGCTGGTGAACCAAGTGTATAGCATCCCGGTGAAGCCATCCATCTCGAGCAAGAGCGTGAGTCCTATGGTCAGATTCGAGTCCTTGTTATCCATGCTCACGTTAACGAACCTCAGTCGGACTCCGGCGTAGATCTCGGCGGTGACGTTGAGTCCCTCGAAGATCGGTGCCGCGACGTTCTGAAGTACGTGGTGGAAACGTGCGGCAAGAAGTCCCTTCGCATTCTGGAGCTTTCACTCGGTGGTATGGCTTTTCTCTACGTCGCCATTGCTCTCACTCACAATTTGTTCAGGGGCGCCAGTTCTGGGCAAGCAACTGGTCGACCTGCTGGATGGTCTCGGTGCTGCGCCGGCGGCCTACACCATTGCTGCTGTCGACGTCGGCGCCATTGCACCCGAAGCCAAGCCCCAGCAATACGCGTCTGTCACTGTGGATGCCACTAAGCCAGACAGCCTCGCAAGCCTCGACCCCGCTGCGTTCGACCTGATCCTTGGCTCTGTCGATACCGCTCCCGGAGTAGACGTGGAGGCTATCCTCAGGCACTTGCGTCCTCGATTGGTTCCTGGAGGATTCCTGCTCTTGCTCGCACCTCCGTCGCGTGACTGGCAATCACTCCTCGATCAAGCAACATTCGATCAGGTTCTCCTGTCAGACGAGGATGACAAGCGACGCGACGTTCTCATACAAGCTCGATGCCCCGCTCTTCCCACCACGTTGCCTACTACGTACCCGGTGGAGAGCAGCCCCGTGATCGTGCGCTATGCTGTCGGCGAGGAGATGCAAGTACAAGACGAGCTGAAGCGAATCGACGACTCGTACGACCAGCCCATCTGGCTCGTCTCTTCAGATGGCGCCGATGCTGATGGTCTCACTGGATTTGGGCGCACTTTGACCAAGGAGTTCCCCCAATGGAACCTGCGGTTGGCGTCGTTCGCAAGCACCTACTCCGACGAGGATCGGGCCTTCATCATCACGAACTACCTCCCCCAGGCTGGGGAAGAGCGTGAGTTCGTGATCGAGGAAGGACTTCGCATTCGGTCTCCCCGAATCGTCCCCATGCCGCCGCCCTCCATTTCCGTCCACTCTCTTCCCGCGCACGCGGAGCCTCTGGGAGAGCACGAGCTCCGAGTTGAAGTGCTGCACTGTTCTTCGTCAGATACAGGCCTGTGGGGTGTGGTCGGCAAGGTTGTCGAGGCTAATGGCTCCGCTCATACCTATCTAGTTGGTCGACACGTCGTCGCGGTGGTCCCAGACGCACCTGCGCCCGTCGCACGCATTCACCGCTCGGCGATGGTCCGCTTGCCTTCGCGCGTAGACCATGCAGCCATGGCCGTCGCAGCCCCCGCCCTCTTCGTTGGAGGTCTGATGCTCGGCGCCGGTGCCCTGACGAACCCCATGCGGCTTCGCTCCAGGGTTGTCATTACGCATCGCGAGGACAAGACGGCACAAGCGCTGTCCGCTTTGTGTCACATGCTTGATTTGTCCGTGACAACGCTGTCGTCAAAGCCCTCGCCTCAGGAGCTCTACGCATTGAAGTTGCAGCCGGCTGATATCCTGTGCACGGCCTTCGAGAAGAACAGTCAGCTTCTCGCCGGCTTCGTCCCGCAGGATGGTACTGTTGTGTCCTGGAAGTCTGTCGGGTCAACCAGAGCGGCCATTCGACGCGACCCATGGGTCGTTCACGACGTTCTGAATGCAATCACGAAGCTGCCTGATCTGGCCTCCGCCCTTGCTCCGAGCGCGGACCCGGTCACAGACATTGGTGCTGTAGCACGATCAGAGTCGCAGCTGTTCAGTGCGGAGAAGACGTATCTCCTCGTCGGCGGAATGGGAAGTCTTGGTCCCTACATCGCGCTGTGGATGTACCAGGTACGTGCGCGACATCGTCTTCGAAGTGATATGGGCATTGACACTACTTTGCAGCATGGGGCTCGTCACGTCGTCCTCACGTCTCGATCGGGTCGGGGTGCCCTGGCTAAGATGGCCGACCTTGCGCCTTCGCTGGTCTTTGAGTACCTCGAGTCGCTGTCGGATTTGTCTCTCGTCGTGGAGGCCGCCGACGGTGCCGACGTCAAGGCCATGGGGGCCGTCCTCAGTCGCATGCAGAAGCCTCTAGGCGGCTGCGTCTTCCTGGCGACCGCCTTCGATGATCGTCTCTTCCATGCACAGGACAGCGCAAGCTTTTCTCGGAGCTACTCCGCAAAGGTCGGGTCCGTCGAGACTCTTGAAGCCCTCGTCGACCTCGGTGCACTCGACTTCGTCATCGGTCTCTCGAGCGCGACGACGTGGGGTAACATTGGACAGACCAACTACACCAGGCAAGTGTTCATGACTGTAAGATATGAGACCAGCTTGCTCATAGTTGTCTTTCATCAGCGCGAACACCATCATGGAGGGTAAGCTTGCACGTTACCGCAATGCATTCTCGATCGCGGCCCCTGCCATCTTCAATACCACTTCGATGACGGGCACGGTGACGACCAGCAATGCTGAGCGCGCCTCCCATCTGACCACATGGGCGCTGTCTCCTGAGGGTACGTTTGTTGCCGACGTCATCTGAGTGTCCCTGACGTAGTTCTCCAGAGCTCTGCAATTGCCTCGAAGACGGTATCCTCAAACTTCAAGACGGGCCATTTGGCGTCTACGTCCCAGCACTCGACTTCGACGTGATCACAGAGAGTCTTGGCCCTTCGCACCTCTACGGCCACATGACGCGTGGGAGTCAGCAGCAAGGCGCTGCGGTTGACGGCGAGGACCTGCACAACGTGTTGCAGTCCCTCGTTCTCCAGGTCGTGGACGTGGCGGCGGACGACTTCTCTGCTGAAGTGCCGCTGACGACGTACGGCCTGGACTCGCTCACCGCTGGTCGGTTGTCAAGTGCGCTGCGCCCTTGGGTCACGCTGTCCCAGATGCAGCTGCTCGGCGACATGACCTTCGCAGAGATTGAGGCGCGCGTCGCGAAGGCCCAACAGCCGAAGCACGAAGAAGGCGCGCCGGGTGCGTCGAACGCGGACGTCGCTGCGGGTGCCGCGGAGCTCGAGAGGATGATCAGCAAGTACTCGATCGGCTTCGACGTTAACGCGAAGCGCCCCACGGGCCCGCTCCTGCCTAACTCTGTCATCCTCATCACTGGTACTACGGGCGGTCTGGGAAGCTACTTCCTCGCGCAGCTCCTGGCGGACAGCGGGGTCAGCCGCGTGTACGCGTTCAACCGTCCGTCGGAGAAGCGCACGGTCCTCGAGCGTCAAGCCGCTGGATTTGCAGCGCGCCAGCTCGACGTTTCGCTCCTGTCGTCGAAGAAGCTCGTCTTCGTCGAGGGCGATGCCACAGCAAGCCAGCTCGGCCTCGACAAGGAGATGTACGAGACGCTCCGTCGCAGCGTGACTGTGATCATCCACAACGCGTGGAGGCTCGACCTGAATGCGCCGCTGAAGACATTCTTGCCGAACATCGCTGGGACTCGCAACCTGCTCGACATGGCTCGCGCGTCTCCGCACGCGGACAGCATCCGCTTTGCATTTATTTCAACGATCGGCTCGACTCAGAACTGGCGGGACCTCAGCCAGCAGGTGCCCGAGGAGATCGTGCAGGACGCCAGCTTGGCGGTGTTACGCGGCTACGGAGAGGGCAAGTACGTCGCTGAAAGGGTATGTCCTTGAGTCGATCAATCGCGATGAGCAGTATCTGATGGTATTTCTTTAGATTGTTGCTGCCAGCGGTATCCAGTCGTCGGTCTTCCGTGTTGGGCAGTTGTCAGGCGCGAGCGACACAGGCGCGTGGTCTGTCACGGAGTGGGTGCCCGAGATCGTCAAGTCTAGCCTGAAGCTCGGTTCGCTGCCTGATGCCGGAGGGGTACGTCATTCTTCATAACTTTTCTTTAGTTTTCCTCATCGTCGCTCGCAGATGGTCTCCTGGCTCCCGATGAACAAGACGGCGCCCGTCGTGCTAGACGCCGTCTTCTCGCCCGATAGTCCCCCTGCGGTGTTCAACTTGGTACACCCGCGTCCTGTGACGTGGCACGCGATGATGAGCAACCTCGCGAAGAGCCTCTCCGCTCTGCAGGGCCGCACGTTTGAACTTGTGCCGTTCGTAGATTGGCTCAACGAGCTCGAGCGGTTGAGTGCGACGCTGTCCGCCGAGGAAACGCAGGCGATTGTGAGTGCATACATGCTTCCGCGACTCCGAATACTTAGACTGACTGGTTGTTGTCCAGCCCGCGCTGAAGCTTCTCGATCGTCTGCGCATCTACGCGGAAGCCTGCCCGCCACTGTCGTCGGACTTCACCGAGCCGGAGTTGCGCGAGTCGGGCGGATGGGCGCGGCTCAGTCTAGACAAGATGCTCGCGTTCAGCCCTACGTTGCGTGCGATGCGCGAGCCGGAAGAGATGATCGGCAGCGAGGAGCAAGCGGCAACGTTCGTCCAATACTGGCGCCGACAGGGCTTGTTGACTTCGGCTTGAACGTCATCATAGAGTGTATGCATACTTCATATATTCGCGTCGTCCACCTATTTACACCTATCATTAACATCCTCTATCGAACTGCATAGACATCTCGCTCGCACTGAATCATGTACATACCCTCGACCTCTGATAGTCATGTAACATCTGAATCATATTGATACTCTTTGACCGCCTGTTCTCAGACTGAGGTTTGTGCTAGTGATCAGCTTAGCTTGTGGGACAGCGAGGCAACTCACAGCCAATTGCGTCGCGATGCCTATTTGAACAAACAAGGCTTCGCTGTTCGCTAATTCCATGATTATCGCCACCGCCGTGCCAGTGTATAAGTACTACATACTCTGAGTAGTTTCTACTTGAAGTTGAAGGCCGCGCCAGGGCCGCGCCGCCGGCTGTCGGTACCGTAGCTTACGTAATTTATTCAACGTGCGCGTCACGGCCTGCCACAGCAATTCGGAGGACGATGCGGTGGTTGTCAATGTTGCTCTCACTCAGACGTCGTTCGCGCCGCCGCTTCCAGTTTCCTCACTCCAACGGGTACTCGACGTATGCACACCATTGCTCGCTCAAGTCAAGCACGTCATAAGAACAAGACAGTGGCGACTGCCTGTCAAGCTTTAAAATCCAACGGTCGGACGTCCAGACTCCACGTACACCAAACTCGGACTTGGGCAAGGACTCGGAGTTCCTGAGTTCTCTATGCTACTTGCATATTTAGCACATTTCCGACACCTACGGGACGCCAGCAAGCAGCCGGCGTCGCTATTTCTGTACCTGCATCATCCAGATAGTCCTACGATCAACAGCGCGCAAGATACTGTCGCTCTCCGGGTAACCCGATGTTAGCGCACTCGCAAAGCACTTGAAGTTGCCTCTGCAGGCGGCGCTGTCCGTGCTTCCTCGAAGTGGACCACCGTCGTGTTGTGCTGCTCTATTAGTGTTGCAACGATGATCAAGGTTCCAGCTGCCGTAGTCGTCTGCACTGTGGCTCTCGTCGTATGCTACGCCTACCAGAGCGGGCCTCTCGTAGCCATCCTTGTCTGTGTCTCCGCGCATCTCGCTACCCAGGTCATCTCTGCGGCGCGCACAAAGCCCTACCCCCCTGGTCCGCGCGGATGGCCCGTCCTTGGCAACCTGCTGCAAATCCCCCAGGACAGCCCATGGCTCACCTACTCCGCCTGGGCAGACACCTACGGTTGGTGCATTGATTGGTTATAGAGGATGCCTTTCGCTGACTTGGAACTCTTGTCCGCAGGAGAAGTCGTCCATCTCAAGGCCCTTAGCGACCACCTCGTGATCCTCAACACTGCGCAAGCCGCAAAGGACCTGCTCGATGGTCGGTCTACCATCTATTCTGACCGTCCTGGCTCGGTGCGTGATGTCCGGCCGATATTGCTTTCTCGAAGTTGACAGATGCGTAGGTCATGACAGAACTGTGCGCTCTCTCGGTCTTCGGCTTCGCCCATTAGTGGCCTCACACTGACTCTCGCACCGTGATGCGTACAGATCGGGATTCGGGATCGAGATGCCCATGCTGTCTTACAACGATCAGTGGCGAAGGCAGCGCAAGATCTTCGTCCAGTCGTTTAACTCGGGCATGATGCCGGGCTATCATCGAATCCAGGAGCACGAGGCCCGCAAGCTCGTGCAGGGCATTCTTCGACGTCCGGAGACGTTAGTGAGCCAGACCAAGACGTGAGTATGTGTGTCTTTATATGCATGAGATGACAGGAATCGCGAGTGGTGTGTGCTCACTGTGGTGGCGGCAGACGGATTGCGGCGATCATAATGCGCGTCACGTACGGCTACACTGTCAAGGGTGAGGACGACCCGATGATCACCGTGCCATTCGCCGCGATGGAGAACTTTGGCACCGCGACGGAGCCCGGAACGTGGATTGTCGACTTTATCCCACAGCGTGAGTGTGTTTGAACGAACTGAAGGCTGAATAATTGGCTAACAAACACTTGCTGGTACTAAGTGCAATATTTGCCCCGTTGGGTTCCCGGGGCATCGTTCTTGCGCATTGCGGAGGAATACAGGCAGCTCGAACACAAGGCGTCTTGGAGTCCGTACCTGTGGTGCAAGGAGAAAGTGGTGTGTATCGCATTCCTTGCCACGCACGGTATCGATGCTGACGGCGTGCATGGTGCGCAGCAAGAAGGATCAGAGGAGCCGTGTCTCGTCGCATCCGCACTGAGTCAGTTCGAGGGCGATATGAACAATGAAGATGAGGCTGCCCTCGTCTGGGCTGCATCTTCCGGCCTTGGTGGTGGTCTGGACACGGTACGTACAACGTTGGGCGGGAATAGATGCAAGAGACTGAACTGCAGTAAAAGAACATGTCGACCATTTTCACCTTCCTGCTTGCGATGATGCGGAATCCGCACATCCAGGCAAAGGCGCAGGCGGAGATCTATGAGGTCGTAGGCACTGAGTGCCTCCCGTCGATTACAGATCGGCCGTCGCTGCCGTACGTGAGGAGTGTGATAGCGGAGGTCTTTCGCTGCGACCCGGCTACGCCACTAGGTATGCCCATGACGCGTCTGCATGGATGTCACTGACTCGTCTTCAGGCCTACCTCATGCAGTGCGTCAGGACGACGTGTACAAGAACTACCTGCTGCCCAAATCGTCGATCGTCATCCCCAACGTCTGGTCAGTGTACCTACGCGTGCTTCTATCCGGGAGCATGACGCTGATGAAATGGGCAGGCGAATGCTCCATGACCCATGCGTATACCCGCAGCCGGACGAGTTCCGCCCAGAGCGATTCGAAAACAGCGACAGCGAGATGCGGAAGGTGACCGACCTCGTCTTTGGCTTCGGCCGCAGGTCATGCCCTGGCTCGCAGTTCGCGGAAAGCTCCATCTTTGCTATAGTGGCGACCATCCTCGCGACATGCAACATTGTGCCTAAGTTGGATGAGCAAGGACAGCCGATCGTCCCCCCGATGGAATACACGAACGGCGTCATAGTGTGAGTTGCAGACCTCGTGCAGTTCCCGTTCGTCACGTTCGTTGACGAAGCGTGCCGTTCAGATTTCCAAAGCACATTGTGTGCGACGTCAAGCCGCGGTCACCCCGCGCGGAGGAGCTTCTTGGGGAGTATCTTTCCCGAAGCCAATGATGGGGCGCAGTCGATCCCGTACACCAATTGGCATGCATTTAGTGCATTACCACTGAGTACACCTGAACGAATTCGTGCACCACGGTCTTGGTATGCGGGTGATAATACATGAGGACGTAGGAGGGCGCTGTCACTGGTCCATGCCTGAATACGTAAGTCCCTACACCAACGGAGCACGTCGCTACCATTGCTAAGAGGGCGAGGTCAGATTACTCTGCGAATCTATAACTTTATAATTGCGACGAGGTGTGCATGACAATAGGTGTTTCACGACGTGAGTGACTCCCTACGTCCGTTAAAATGATCCGAAGCTCTGGCAACACCGCTCACCGATATGGCAAGTGCTGCCGGCAGCAGCTTCGCCGGTGAGCACATACAACATGTCTCTCCTTGGGTTTCATCGCGAGAAGATGTTCAGATGCTCATGAGGGCGAATAGAGCGCGGTATCATGACTGAAATACGAGATCCAATATCATAAGTAACGTCGATAGCGAACGTACAGGCCCCAAGGAATGCAAAGCAGCATGACACAGAGTATACCCCTCTCACATCCCTCACACCGTCACCTTGCCCGTAATCAAGTCCGCCGCACGCTCAGCCAGAGCGATGACGACCGCGCACGTGTGCCCCGATACCTGCGCCGGGAACACGGACGCGTCGACGACCCGCAGACCCTGCACACCGTGCACACGAAGCTCCGGGTCGACGGCGCTCGTCGCGGGGTCGGTGCCCATCCGCACTGTGCATGTCTACGGTCACAGCTGAATTAGCATCTGTGAACATGCGGAGGAGCAGGCGACGTACCGGATGCCACGCGCTCTGGGCGTTCCGCCTGAGAAGCTTCTCCAGTTCCTCGTCGGTCACCTACAATACAGCCAAGACAGGTCGCGGGTGAGCATGGAGGAGCCGACGTAAACCGGTGATAACGCACGGTATCCGGGTCGACGTTGCTCGCCCAGTAGTGGTCAACGCCCTCTTTTGCCCGCGCGATCGGCTGGAAGCACGACGCGAGCGGTTCCGTCTTTGCCAACCGGAGGGTGAGGCGCATGCCCTTGAGCAGCACCTTCACGTCGTTCTCAGAGGCGAGGTACCTAGTGTTGTGGGTTCAGCATGGATTCAACGAGGCGCATCAAGCGGGTCCGGCGTACTGTGCGTCAATGAGTGGCTTGTCCCAGATGGATGGAGACTGCAGCGTGATGGAGCCGTTGCTCTCCGGGTGCAGCAGGATCGCACCCTGGGTGCGGTACTGTCAGTATACATAGGGGTAAGGGAGGAAGAGTGTGTACGTACAATGGTGACACCCTCGACGTCGGAAGGCGGTACTAGGAACCCAGTGTTGATACGGATGATAGTCATAGGGCAGAACACGATCTCGAGGTCCGGTGCGCCGGGCCCGGAGCTGCGCGACACCGTCTGGGTCGGTGCCCTTCCCTTCGGCGCATATGGAAGGCTGCTCAGGAGCGGACTGTCAGCATTTTCATACACTCATTGCAACAAGGGTACGAACCTCTCGTCGTCCGAGCGCACAAAGATAGCCGCCTCCGTCGGCGGCACAGACATCGGGCCCCCACCCGTGATGAGCCACCGTACGAGGGCCGAGATCGCGTTCAGCGGGCGGTTCAGCGCATCGAGCGTCATCCCCAGCTTTGCCCTGTAGATCATCGAGCCTGAGTTGACATGCTACTCAACGGGCACGTACAGTCAGCATGCAGCAGCAAACCGAGCTCAAACACCCCTTACCTCGCTCAAGTGCTGACCGACGTCCGGCGCGTCCCGCACGACCTCAATTCTATGCTTCCGCAAATGCTCCGCGGGGCCGATGCCAGAGACCATGAGTAGCTGCGGAGACGCGATTGCGCCTGCGCACAGGACGACCTCGCGCTTCGCCGCGACGCCGAAGTGTGGGCCGCTGCGACGTGCGGCGAGGCGCACGCCTGCTGCGCGCGGAGGCGCTCCGTCGGCGACAGGGGTGAAGAGAATTTGCTCTACCATTGCGCGTACGGCGACGGTCAGGTTTGGGCGACGTAAGACGGAGGGCGGGAGGTACGCAGAGGCAGCGGAGCTTCCTGGATGAGGAGCGAGTCAGCGTGTGCAGCGCGATGTTAGCAGGTGACATACGTTCGCCTTTTTCGTCGATGAAAGTCATGCATGGGCCCGCACCAATCGTGCCTTCAGATGTCGTGAAGTCCCTAGGAGATGAGAAATCGACGTCGATTCACATTGGGAACTGAAGTGGGGCGTGCATGCACTCACGTCTTGCGCGGGATCCCGACACGCTCCGCCGCCTCAATGAACCTAGTCGAGATCGTCTATTATGCAATACCCGCAACAACGGTCAGCACCATACTCCCATCGTCCTCGATGACAAACAATTTGAAACCGTACTGTGATCGGGAAGCTGCGGACCTTCCAGAGACCAGAGAGGCCATGGTGCGACGTGTCGATAGGGGCCTGTGGGTCAGATACGACGCGTTCTGACTTGTCGAAGTACCTAAGATGAGGTATGATGGTGAGTGTCAATTCAAGTTCTATGTCGTGGAGAGTCGGGAAAAGGGACGCACCTCCGCATTGCTTCGTAACCCCAGCCTTCACCACCGCGCCGGACCCAGTTGTCGAAGTCTGCACACGTGGATTGTCAGCACGTGTGCGCAAAATCTACACTATGGCTCACCGTCCGGGGATGATCTGTGGTAGACGAGCGCATTTAATCCACTACCCGACTCGTCAGCACCGGATCGCCCGGACACCAGAGAGAGCACGCACCTTGTCCCACCCAACATCTTTCCCCTTGCCCACGACAAAGAGCGACCCTCCAAGTTAGGCTGCGAGCTGCGAGCGTACACACGTGAGGCCTCGCGCGTGTCATGCCAGCACTGGAAGCGACCCGGCCAAGCTTACGTGGTCTCGTAGTCCCAGTCGCAATCGCCCTGGAGTAGCTTGGAAAAGCCGAGCGGCATGCGGCTCATAAGCTGACCTTCATGGCTGTGCAACGTTTGAGTACGTTTGTCCAGGCAAGTGTAACATACGAAGTTCACCTCGGGCCTGCCTCCAATATGAGCACAGAGACATCCGGGTCTTCCGACAGCCGGGATGCCAGGACGCATCCCGCAGTACCTAGAGTACGATGGATAGGCGTCTGTCAGACCAAACATACCTATTAGAAATGGAATACGCGCCGCCTCCAACTACGACATAGTCATAAGACTTCCAATCCGCCTGTGGCTTGTCATTCGGAGCGCCCGAAGGCAGCGGGGTGGCATAGAGCTCAGGCTCGTCGACCGTTGTTTTCGACGATGTGATACCCATAGTCAAACTGGCAAATGTCGAGACAGAGAACGGGAAGACCTCGCAGTGATCAAGGCTGGAAACCGAACGCGATGTTACTCAGAGCTGGCCAGAGCAGCGAGGGATGGCGCAGTGCCTCCAGGTTATACAATAGGTATGCTGTACACGAAGGAAGGTAGGCCTACTAGGTAGTGGGGCCCGCGCGGGTGCGCTGCCAGCATTTGCTGCTGCAAAATTGTCGCCCCCCATCTGCGCCCGATATGATGGGCCAACACATCCGACATCGGGATTCGGCCAGCGTGGCTGAAAGGCGATGGACGTTGACCTATGCAAGTATCCAGAAGGCGTAGGCCGGACGCGCCTGTGTCAGTGAGCGCTGCCTGCGCTGTCGTGCATCGCGTGCTATGCGCATGGTGTGTGGTTCAATGGATCCCTCCTCCTCCCGGCGGATACTAGTACTGTACCGCCGGCAGCCGGCGCTTGAGCGACGCGTCCATCACGTGCGAACGCGACGCGCGTCTGTCAGCGCGTATGACAAGCACAACATCCGTCTTCTCCTCAGCCTGCTGGCCATTCTTAGCCTCCGCTCTAGTATAACCTTCTGACATACTGCTCCATTTGATTTGCCATCAGCTCCAATGTCATGGAATGAGTGTCTACGATCATTTTGACTTGCACTCGCGCGATGCTCTGCATACGGCTGCTCGCGTCCTGGTCCGCGACGCCGCGTCGCTCAGCAGCATCCGGAATGTGCGACTTTGGGCCACTGCGCCGACCGCAGTGTCTGCTCTATAAGGAGGTCCCGGAAGCATCAGGGTGTGCAGTGCAGTAGCGCGTATGATTGGAGGACTCAGATAGGAGTTGCGTAACATCGGTCCCGCGAGTGAATGTCCGGCTCGTTAGCCCGGCAGTTCTCCGTAAAGTGAACTGCAACTGGGTGTATGCCGGACCTGTCATGCGACGACGCTCTCGCGTTACGATTGTCTGGATCTACGTCTACTTCCCGCATCAGACGCGTGTCATGCAGCCCAACCAACGTTTGACCTTTTTGCGAAGCCACGAGGTACGTTGGCTCTTTGCACAGTTCGCTATTGTAATTGTGAGTCTTCACGCTGCAGACCAACGGATCGGTACATTGGTACGTTGCGACTAAGCGAACCCATCCACGCATGAGGCTGACAACGGAGGTATCGCAAATTCAGGACGCTTGGCTATAGGGTAGATGGACCTGTCGTTACGGAACCTGACACTTCCTCAAGAGCTTGAAGCGTTCAACGTTCAACTCCAGCTCTTCCTCTTGCGCCCCATGGCCGCGTCATGTCGGGACACTCCTTGCTAGGCACTCCTCCGACAGCTGTACCAATCACCCGACCCATGTTCACTGTCCCTCCGGCCGTCTTGCCTAGCGTCTCGCCGCTCACCCGGCACACTTCCAACTTAATGTATGAGAGAACGGTAGCAGTGGAGACCCAGAACTGACGCGCCCACCAGCCGCGAGCGTAGCTCGAGTTCAGCGCGATCTGGGCTTACGCTAGGGTTCCGCATTAGATGACGACATGTTGCTCTACAAAGTGACTAAGGGGACTACAACATCCTGTCTACGAAGGCTCCGGTGGTTGTCGACGACCTTGGGTAGAATCGGTACGCGACGGGTCCTCTGAATCTCTCGCCCCTTGTCACCGAAGTACCTTCCGCTCTCGAAGTTCCAGCAGTAAATCGCCCGGGGCGACATCGTTATAGCCTGAATGTATTCCTGAAGCTGCTGATCGACGTCTGGTCCGAAGGATGGAATTCTCTTCAGACCATCGAAAAAAAGAGCCTCCACGTCCTTGTGATAATCGGCGGCCCATCGTAGAGCTTCGTCGAGATTGTATCCAGAGTGGTTCATGACGACGGTCAAAATATTCTGTCGATCGTCTCCTGTGGCCTGTTCTTTGTTGTACGACGCAAGGTCCTAAATTACGCGATTATCAGTATTCTATACGACGAGCGGCGCACTTCGAACTGACATTATCGAGGATGATGAGGTCAGCTATGTGGTCAGATAGCTCGACAACGACTGGGTGGTAGAAAGCTTCGTCGGGAACGTCTGTCCCGAGTATCGCTGATATAAAGGATGGCCGAGCTCCGACATTCTCCCTTCGGTTCGGGAAGTAGTTCGTGACTGTGCGGATAGTGACGTTGTCCCGATCAGCAGCTTGCTCGACGACGGAGTTGAGGTAGTCAATGAATGCTTTCTCGAACTGCTTCCGGGAAGTAGCAGTGCATGTCTTGATTCCCCGTGCCCAGAACCTTCAGCCGATCTTGTAAAACATCATGAACGGGTAGGTTTGACCTTTGTACTCACTGTCGTGCGAGTTCCCCCAGAAGTATCTCGCCCTCGGGTCTCGCTTTGTCGGGATGGGTGATGGCGTCGATCACACTGTCAGCCATTTCGCGGACCACGTCGGCACTCTCTACGTCGGTGTATTCGTCAAAGACGAAGAAGACGTTCATCAAGTCACACCCCGTTCGAAGGTGCTCTGCGACTGTGAGCCTGTGGCCGATTACAAGTATGATTGGATGCTCACCCTTCGATGCCTTTGGATATGATAGTGCTGCGAGGAGTGCTAGTAGTATACAATGTCAGTACTATGTGCTACCGTTGCACGATGCGGGAACACCAGAAGAAAGCTTACCACTGTCACATTTGTCGAACGCCAGTTGAGATTTCTCATTGAACGGTTCGAAAGCCTTCAGCCATGCATCCGATTCCGCTTTGATCTCTTCGTAGTGAGGATTGATATGCCTGGACCACGGCCAATTTGACATAGTCTCGGGGAGGATGAACCAACCATTCTTAGTAGCGGAGTCGTCCATAGGCAAAGGCAATGATGACTGGGGATCGTCTGAGCCAGGTAATATACGCATGTATGCTTTGAGTACTCTGGCACCACTTGTTTGTTTGTGTGTTTGCTCCCTTCATAGACACTAGCGGAAGTCCGTGCTCCGCTACGGCTACAAATTGTGCTGCCGCCCAGATGTGGTTCTCCGCGAGATCTTTCCCCAGACAGACGCTGGAACCGCTCATTCAATCGGTGTTAGTGTAGGTCAAATAAACTTTGTCCTACCGTCTGCCGAAGCCGAAAGCAGGGCCTCTTAGGACAGGCTGCGGAGTCCGCCCTTCGCCGCTCAGAAAGCGGTCGGGATTGAATACCTCAGGATCTAGGTATACGCGAGGATCATGGAGCATGGCCCTTATACATAGCTAGAGTATGAGTTGCGATTGTTCCGATTGAGAGAGAACATACCACGCATTCGCAATGACCATACAGCCTGCCGGCAAGTAGTATCCGTTGTAGTAGTCGTCTTGACACAGCCGGTGGGGGACACCTGCGCTTATCTGTAAGTATGAACTTTGGAGTTAAGACGTGTAACATACCGACAGGCGTGGTCACGCCCCAGCTATCATAATGGTCTACTGTTTGGTCGTTAATATCACTAGAAGTATGATAGCACGTACCGGAACCCTTCGCTGAGGATGCACTGCATGTAAGGGATCCTATCGCGGTCAGCGAACGTCGGCAGACGGTCTTTTCCGACTACCATGTCCATCTCTGCCTGTGCGCGAGCTTGTATAACGGGTTTGGCAACAAGCGCAATAATGACCGTCATCAGTGCGGACATCATCTGGACATATATCAGCGCGTTGCGCACGTAAAAATTTAGAAGGATGAGAGAAGAAAACGTACCGTAAACCAGCTATAATCATCAACAATCCGCGGTAAGCCTTTGCGAGAAGGTACGATGAGAGGTGGCCTAACCTGCATAAACTATAGCAACTGTGTCTCGAACGCCATCCTCGTCTTTCGTGTCATCTAGCAACGTGGTCACGTGGTCCGACGAGATGAGTGATCATGGAGATTCAGAATGTACCTCGAGATGAGCGGTTATGAGGAGTGTACCCCAGTCTTTTGCTCCTCGCTTGTACCTGCACACTCTGTTTCTATCGACGTTGTCCTGCGTACGTTCTGGCGAGCCTCAAGACGTTACTTTGACGGTGATACTGGTACTTACTCTGGAGCTTTGTGTCACTGGTCTTGACTGCGAGACTCTGCTGAGACTCAGGGGAACACAGTGCACGGATGTTGGTGGCGATGCAGAATGGCTCGGGTGGGATACGACTGCTTGCCGGCCGACGCTTTCCCTGTCCTGGTCTACAACGCGTCCAGAGGAAAATACGGCACATTAGTAACTTGAACTGGCGATCTCGAGCTTCAGAGGTTGGGTGGAAGTGGCGTCGCGATCCAGTTCATTGAGACACACAAAACGCTTTAGTCTGCACTTCTTTATACGAACCGGTGGTATCGCCTATATGCATGAGAGGTTTGATTGTAAGACAACGCAGTGACTCACTGGAGTCCCCATAAGCCCAGTTGGCGTCCTCATGTCATTCGACGCATGCGGCGCTATTGAATCTTCACACTATCGATCCTGCAATGGTATGGGTCTGGCTCGACTTGGAAAGATGTCCTCAGCTCCGACGAGCATGGCAGATCTTCACTAGCTTGACTGGCCGACTCGAGCTCCTAGTCTTTCCTAGAACGCTCGACCGACAGTGCACAGCCCGACGGAGGTACCCACCTATGAATCTTCAAAGCACTCTGAGCGCATGCTGGAATCAAGCGCCATCCCGATAGTGTCCTTTTCGATGAGTCTTATTATACAACATATATGCGCTCGTTCAATGCGAAACATTGGCGATGTCCAAGATGCCCTTGTTGCTAATCAAGCTGTACTGCACCTTTCCGTCACCCGCGTTCTGGACTGTATCCGGGGGCAGACCAGCGGAGCCAGTTTCGCCTGCAATGCGCAGGGCCTTCGCGAGTGTAGGGATCTACTCGGCAGTATAAGCAGACGAAGTTGAGTGCAAGCATTGGAGACGTACCGGCATGTAGACACTTGATAAAACCTTGGATACTGCCTTCGCAAGGTAACTGCGTTCCATGATGTCAGCTAAGACAGGGATACTTCTGGGGAGAAAGTATAACGTACACCGCTGTGATTTCGAGAGGCCTACTGTCCGGTCGGTTTCCTTCCCCAAGCATGGCTGGCCGGAAAACAATAGTGTCATTATAACCGAGCTCAGCGAGACCGATCTCGGTCAAGCCCTTGCTTCTGCAAAGCATCGTGCCCCACTGAATCAAGGTCGATGAAGCTGACAAAGCGCTGGACCGACCTCAGATAGAGCGAGTACGAGCTAGGATTCGCTGAAGGTGCAGAGACATAGATGAGCCGTTGCTGATGGTTTGGATCGTCCGATTTCGCAGCTCGAGCTGCATTCACAACATACCTAAACAAGCGTAATGAGAGGCTAAGTCAATTACACCAAGGAACCGCTTACTCTCTGTCGATTCTTTCGAATGCGGCCTGACTTCCAGCTATCTTTCGGGTGGTACCAAGGCTGTAAAGAGTCTCAGTCAAGCGACTTCCTTGGCAGCGTCGAGCAAGAAGACATACGTTATGAACACCACATCCCACTTCTTATCCTTCAGCCCGGCCGTTTCGAGTCGTTCGAAGTCGATCGTCTTTTGTTCGAGTTTCTCCCTCCCGGTCGTAATCTGCTCGGGTGCGCTGACACGTCTGCCGTACTCAGACACGCTCGAGTACTGTGGCGAGGCCAAAAGTTCTTGAAGGAGATGCTTTCCCGTCGCTCCAGTCGCTCCGATAATTAGCGCAGTCAGAGCTGCATCTCGCCCGTCAGTGGTATCCGGTGCGAGAGCAGACCATGATAGAGACAGTACTCACCAGCCATTGCTTCCCGTTCTTCTTGAGCTTGTGGGCTTCTAACTCGACTCTGTTCGCGCTCGTTGGGTGAGAGTCACTGTTATCTCTCGGCTGACCAACCGTACCAGTCACTTGACAGATCGGGTCAATACGGTCGTAGCGCGTCAGCCCCGTGTTCCATTGAACGGAAGAAGTACATCTTGTCGTATGGTGTGCATGTCCCGACTTCCTCATCAACTCACTCCATCAGAGGCGGCCGATTGCAGACCGCAGACCAGTCTTCTTCTGAACAGGCACCAAGCGAGCTGCGGTGTCCTTGGTCCCCGAATCATCGTGATGACGCGTCTAAGAAGTAAATGAGTCTAGTCTTTGTCTCGTACCCATCTTTGTACGGTACCGGTCGCACCCAACCACCGAACCGTACAGGGATGGGTACAAGACAATCTAGTCTCCCGTAGGCCAACCCCAAAGAAGACCTCTTTAGGTTTGAGTACTTGAGTGATATGGGGTGGAAAGACGGTCTTCGTCGTCTTCGAAGGACACGAGTCTTCTTTCAGCGGCCTGACGCAAGGTCGCCAGTGATCGGGATGAATTGGGGCTGATTGAAGCGGACATTTGTCTCGTACCAAGGTCCGTGCGCGGCAAGCAACTGACTGATGCAATGAGGACGAAGATGGCTTGAGTACGATATGAACCAGACGGCGAACAGTTGCAAGCTCGAGCTTGAGCGCTTGAGCGCTTGAGCTCGACTGCCAGGCACTGCGGACAAAACGGGTTGTGGGAAAATTGAACATTGACCGAACATAGGCAGGGCGTGTATATCATCTCACCCTAAATTGCGGGGTCCGAACATAGGATGACAAAGCAAAATGATATGGCCATGTTCGGAATGCGTACAACGGAGGCCAAAGATGGTATGTGCGGCGGCGTAACATACGTCACGTTTTCGCCGCGATGTTCGGAGACCAAACAAAGGTCTAGCGTACCTCGTGTTAGAACACTGTTCGCACGTTGTGACGAGACCGTCCATAGGTCATGTGCCGACACAGAACAAAGACCGCACATTCCCAATGTTCGGACAATGTACGGTGGCTGATCTCTACGCATGTGCGGGGTCCGAACAAAGACTATGTTCGGTGTCCGAGCGTTTGCTATTTACGGTCTGCGAAAATAAATAGAAAATAAATCATGTTCGGGGACAAAACACTATGTATTGTCTGGCTATGTTCGGACGGCGAACATGAGCAATGTTCAAAACCGATTCCCCCGAGTCGGGAACCGATTCCTCCGAGTCGGGAACCGAGTCCTCCGAGTCGGGAACCGACTCCCCCGAGTCGTGGCACGACGGCTGCGAGTCGTGGTATGACGGCTGCGAGTCGGAAAGCGACGGCTGCGAGTCGGAAAGCGATTCATAATTGTGTCCTCGAGAGCCCCAGGAAGTGGAACGCGGAGTCGCCCTCGAAGAACTGCGTCTCCGGGATGGTGCCGCCGACGGTATCAAGGTTAAACCACCCTTTCGACATGTCGTCCGCAGTTTGAGAGGTTCGGAGTCGTTACAAGGACGTGAGGAGGATCAAGAAACAGCTGGAGTAGTGTACTTAGGCTCCTCGTAGATGGCACCAGGCCGGTGGGACGCGTTCACGGAGACAGACGCAATGTGGTCGGTGAGGATGTCGCAGCACGGCTGCTGCTTTCCAGCGGTGTGAGACCTAAGACATGGAGTCAAGACCCATCAGGCTCGAATAGACGGCACAAACATGTCGGAATACCCTTTACCTTGATGTGTAGGCCAAGGCGCAAAGCATTCGGCGTTGATCGCGTCGCTTGCACGCACTCGCGATTGGACGCGAGATTCTATCTGGCACTCCGAATCTCATTGTGGTTAGCGACAGATTTTGAGAGCGTGCAAGGGCCATTGGCAGGAACAGGTACTCAGGGTGAAGGTTAGCCGCTTTCTTGTGCGATTCATTCTTGTGCGACTCACCCGTACGACATCATCATGCACCCTGACCGTCCGCGACTCGGCTTGAAACCCAATCGCTGCTCACATCTGCCGCCAGCCTCATCGTATCTCTGGACCACTCTTCCAATGCCTTGCAGGACGATCGTCTGCCCCACTAAGCCGACAATGTGTTGTCGGATCATACAACGGCGACACTCACCTTACTAGCCTTTGTCTTGTGTATGTCACTGAGCACGGATCGCATCAGCAGCACTTCATGGCTCGGTTGTAATGGCTTACCTCGAGCAAGTACGCGCGCAGGACAACGAACACCGCGCTACGAGTCCGACGCACAATCGCTATCGATTCGGTCAAGTCGCCGCCCAAGCGACCTCGTTCGACATGGACGAACATGCCGATTTTGACGTATGCTGACACCGGAAGCTGGAGAGGTGCACGGGGGTCAAATTTCGCAGATCGAAAGAGGTGGAGGAGAACTCACACATGTCGTCGACACAGATGAACGAGGCTGATTCGGATACGGATACAAGTCGACACGCACGCGGCACGCGCGTCCAGAATGAGCACCAACTTGCTGAAAAAGGAAAGCGCACGGTTCCAGCAGGCGTCCAATCTACCAGAGCCAGTGACAAACGGGCTACGGGATTCGCTGATGAACGAGATAAGTACTGGCACTGGTGATATATATGCAACCCACGTACTATCCGACGAGCAGCTGCTTCCTTCGCAGACACTTTGACTCTAGTACCGCAACATTGCTGCAGGGACTTCCGACTATGGACTCGGAACCAGGTCATCCTGTATGCGAGCTTTGCGAATCACGGTTATATCAAGAGCACGACCTGACTCCGAAGGTGAAGATGAACGGTAGATGCGGTACTTACCAGGTCCTCCGTAGTGTCGACGCAGCTTATATGTGGGACTGTTTCCAGGTCACTTGTTTTGTGACGATTGTATCGGACACTACATACAGGAGCACCCTGGCCTGGGATGCCCCAATTGTGGTGCAGCCCTCGTCACCCTTGACATGACGGCGCCTCCTGCCAACGCCATGCGAACGAACCTTGGTGACATATACATACCCACTGCCATAGACGACTCCGATGCTTGGTCCCATCGCGCCCTGTATGTCAAATGCAGCTCATAGTATCCGATAATGAACTCATCCCCGTCACTAGCCAGGACGTTCATTTGTTGTACCTGGAGCGCCGCATAGACGCAGCCAAAGAATCCCTGAAATTCTCGAAGAAGGAATACGACGTCCTGCAGAAGGAGAACGAGGAAAATGTGTCTGCAATCACGTATCTCCTCGCCCAGATGCAGAGCGCGGTCAATGAGCAGGAGCATTCGGCAGCGACACACGAGGAGCTGAAGCGAGAGCTTGCAAGGCTGCGTTTGAGGCGTGCTGAACTCGAAGCGCAGTTGAACCTACGTCGGCAACAGGTAAAGAACACAATGCTTTTGACCATGATGATAGAGTGATTCTGACCTGCGCTAGCTCTGCGGTGAGCGTCATACCTAGTCGTTGCAAGCCCAGCATAGGTGACTCCAAGTCAACCTGTACGTGTACGTCAACCTGTGCAAAGTACGTCCATGGTATCAAGAGCGTTCACAAAGTCATTTCCGCTCATGCACAATCGTTATATTGGCAGGGAATGAGGAGGGCGGGCAGCGCCCTTCGACACGGTGTGATAGTCCGAGATTATCTTTGTTGTATATTACGGAGTTCATTGCAATCAAGCCAACATTCTAGTGACATTCGTCCTCGATAAGTCCTTCCGCCCAGACATCGCTCATCCTGACCGCAAGTGAGAGCAGTGCAGCAGCAGATGCACCAGTCAAGCGTATCATGACGACACTATCACTAGACGACAGCAAGCGATCGTACCCTTGTTGAACCGGATCGGGAATCAGCCTCTCCTTCACTAATGGAGCTCTAAGTCGTATGTCATATGTGTAAAGAATCCGTCCCAGATCCCTTCGTTTCCGTGGATACTTCCACCCGCCTCAGGGATGCGCTTGTACGGATTCTCTTCTCCTTGTATTTCAGCCACCGTCCATACGATGCTCCGTAGGGCGACTTCTTCTGTGGGCCTCGCTTTGACGACCTGCCGGCAAATTGGACAAGTATACCGCGGAGGGGGATAGTGCTGAAGAACGGCAGTAAGCTCTGCCTTGACGCGGTCACGATCCACTCCTTGCAGCTCCGGGTTGCGCAGCGCCTCGCGGTAAGGCTGTACGTTTGGCATTTCTAGATGCGGGTTCTTGTCTAGATGTTGTATGAGCGCCTCGTTGAACCATTCTTGTATGCAGGTTTGACACGCTGTATGACCACAGGACAGGCTGTGGAATCAAAGAGCCTAAGTATATAGCGTAGCGATCAAGAGGTCGAGCAGACTTACGCGTATGGGAGCCACAGCCGATGAGTACAGATGGTACAGGTCGTGTCGCTTTGCAAAGCGTCAATGAATGCCTAAGTGATAATGTCAAATCGCGCGATCAACGCCTGTCATGTATATTCGAACCTGAGCGGCATTGACCGTCTCCTCGCGCTGCGGTAGGGCTTGAGGGTCTTCGATATCCTGCATGCTATAATCAATGTATGCTCAATGGACGTATAACGGTACACACGTGCTGTGTTGACGGTGAGTTTGGAATCAAAGAAAGAGGCGGCTAGGAAACATGCCTTCAATTCGGCCCCATAGTCCATTCCCTCATGAACAATGAGACGGAGACTATCTAATTCCTATAGATGACCGTGAAATGACCGTGAAAGGAAGCACATGCACGGCAAACGATACCTCAGTCGTAGAAACCAGCTCCTTCAACAGCTCGTCGGAAGCCTTGTACGCGGCCTCGAGCTCACGTTGCAACTTCTCTCGGGCGGAAGAGGCGGCGGTGAGTGCTTCCTGCAGCGCGTCATTCCTATCGATCTGTATCTTGAGGTCTTTCTCCAAGTGGCACACCGCGTCCGCTGCCGTTGGTGCTGACTGATTTTTCGGACGCTTGCTCTGTCGGTTCGGATGATCGTCGGATATCGTCTCGTGCGTGTCTGTGGGGCGCGAAGACCGACGTTTGCCATTAGGGTTGCGGTGAAACGAGGTGGAGGCTTCAGGTAGCGCAGGATCATCGTCGGACGAGATGTCGATGACGTTTTCGTCTTCAGAGGCGGGTGGGCGTTGCCTACTATGGTGTTTTACGACAGACTTGTCGCTCGGAGCCATCTTTAGCAGTCGGCGGACGATGTACGGGATGAGGGGAGGTACACTTACCGACGCGCCTCAGGCGGCTATTATATGCTCGTACGAATAATGCGTTACGATTCCATTGTGGCTGACAATGGCGCAAGCAACGTGCAGCGAGGCCTTCACCATCAACAGACTCGATGTCGAACAATCGATACAGGCAATCGCGGCGCCTCCCCACAGCAAAATCAAGGCGTCGGTGCCGAAGCATGTTTCTTCGCGCGTATGGTACGTGACGCGCTGGACCGCTTCTCAGCGGCTCGCGTCAGGGCAATTGCCCTCGTCTGCACCGATCGTGCACGCGCGGGCGCTGCTTGCCGACTCCAGGACATGCCGTGACGCAGCGGGAGCGGACACGGCTCGCTGGCTTGCCAGAGGCCACGCCGTGGTGCAGCGAGGTCGGGGGTTGCGTGTCGGGATTGTCCGCCGAGGTGCAGCCCACGCGAATAAGCAAGGTTAGCAACTAATCTCTTTCCCTTTGATCTCGGCGCGACACTCACGCATGCCCATGCACATCAACACAATTCTCCGATTCTCGTTCATGGCACTGACGACGGTGAGTCCCGTACTACCGATGCATCAATAGCTAGGCGCTGTTCTCCAGACTTTCCAGTACGTAGTGCGTCTGTCTCAGAAATGCACATACTAACAGTGCGTACTTCTTGCAAAGCCGCGGCGATGGCGTCCTTGGACGCGCGTTGTTCTCGCCAGCTCTCGGCAGCGCGTCTGGGAATGCTGTGTTGATACCTGCTGAAGGTCGTATCAGGTCGGTCTCACCTTGACCGTGCAATAAATGCGATGGACATGGCGACGCTCCTGAGTGTTCATCTCTTCGTTTTGACCGGAAGATCTGCCGCAGGGAAGCTAATCGTTGCTATCGCTGCCAAGATACTGAGTTCGCTGTAGCATATCAGCGTCCTGTCAGCGCGGACACCAGCAAGACGTATATGCTCCACTCACGTCCTCTCGTAATGAGCCAGTAGGACAAGCAAACACTGCTTCTGGTAACCTAGGGCACCCCCGAGACTGGACTCGCGAGTGAACTTGGCCTTGAATTAGCGTATCTGGAGCATCAGACCCTTGCACTCGTTCTTATGCTGCTTGTTCAGTTCCATGAGCTGCTGCTCATCGCCGATCAACCCAAAAGGCTCGTCAGTCAACGCCAACCGTGAAGTGGGATGCGATGGGACGTACACAACGCAGACGTGTTTCTGCGCGCGCTCTGCCTTTGTCTGCGCGAGCCTTCGCTCCTCGAGTCTGTCGTTCTGCGCACGAGGTCACGCCCGAACATCTCCGCGTCGCGCCGCACGCGCTGGAGGTCCGCTTCGAGTGCAGCCACGGAGCGGGCGACGTCGGACCTCTCTGCGGCGATGCGGTTCCGCTCGGATTCAGTACGTAGCAGCTCACTGGCCTGCTCTGACAGGGCTCGTTTCAGGTCGTCGATCTTGAGCAGCCGCAGATCGAGTCGATACGCTCGTCGTGTGACACTTGCGATGCGGCGTGCTCCTCCCTCACTTGGTTCACGTGCTGCATGGCTACTGATCAGG
Organism: Rhodofomes roseus; assembly: GCF_022264815.1. NCBI lineage: Eukaryota > Fungi > Basidiomycota > Agaricomycetes > Polyporales > Fomitopsidaceae > Rhodofomes > Rhodofomes roseus. Next base: position 1,335,349 of record NW_025952960.1, on the reverse strand, counting down.
AGAGGTAGCCCAGCAAGGTGATGTTAGAGCGTACCTCTGAGATCTTGAGTACCGCGCTGGAGCTCCCTGTGTTCGGCCGCGAGCAGGGAACAGGGAACATTCGTACCGCAGCTGCTCGATCATCTCTGCATTCTCGGAGACCTTGCTCTCGAAGAGACGGGCCTTCTGCTCTGCGACAGAACTCGCTACTTCGACATCAGATATCGAGCAACTCAAGAAAGATCGAAGATAGCACACATCGTAAGTGACTTGAGAGCTCTTGGTTCTCCTGCTTGAGTGTCTGCAGCTGGCTCCCAACGTCGGTCATATCCTAGGGTGCCTGATCAGTCGTACTCCGGTAGAAGTCGATATTTGCTCACGGATTCTGTCCGCCGCAGCTGATAAGCGACCTGCTCCTTCTCTCGCTGCACACGAGATTGCACTGTTGACGAGGTTCTCAGCCGCCCGCGCTCGGCCATGAGCTCATTATCTAGCTTGTCGATGACACGCCTCGCGTTGTCTAGTTCCTACATGTCGTCAGGTTTATCAGGCAGTTCAATCACACCCTGCCGATATAATCCTACCTGTTGGATGCTGGCTCGTGCATGCTCGACGGCTTTGCCCGTGTCCGCAAGCTTCTTGAGGTCTCTCTTGGTGTCGCGGACCTGTGTGTCCAGTCGATTCGCAGCGTCTTGGAGAACAGCATTCTCCCCGAGCGGTTGACGCTTCTCATCTTCCCACTGCTGCCTCATGGAGGCAAGCTGAGCATTGGCTTGCTGTAGGTCGCGCGGACGGTTAACCTGATCTTCTTGTGCATCGAGATCCCTGGCCTGCTGGACGCGGTGGCAAGGTGACGCGAGGACAGGCGACTGTCCATCGGGAGCCGGCGCAGGGCTCGTGCTGCGCAGCCAACCGCCTATTGTCTGCTGTCGAGCTCGTAGTCGCACCCCTTGGTGCCCATCTCCGTATATGCATGGGGCTAGGGCGCGTTACGGCATTGGGCATGTCCTTGGGCCCTGGTCGTCTTGCACATCGTTGATACCAAGCCCGAGGCATGCCCCGCGGTGGTCCTCAGTCTTGAGTAATGAATAGATCTTGACGATCGCGAGCAGTGTGTCGATTACGCGAGCGTCGATTGCGCGACGATCGAAGATAGTCCTGAGGACGGGCCTGATGAGCGATGGTAAAGCTGGTACTTGCGTTGCCCAGACTGAGCATCGCGCGGGGGCGCACAGTCGGGAAGGAAGCGGGAGCGTCGTCCAGGAAACGTTGCGGCGGTATGGATTCGGAGATGGTGGTGAGCGTTTGCGAATGCGTTGTGAGGTGGTCATCGAGGTTGAAGATGGAGATCAAGCGGTGGAGATCGAGCGCGACGGTGATATCGTGTGTAGAACATACAAGGGGGCACGTGCGGTTGGGCCGCGCGTATAGCTCGTGATGTTCGAGCGGAACGTCTGTAAGGCTGTCGGCAGCGATGCGCGCATCGTTAACCAGACCAGGGACGCATACTACCCCAATATCCAGCGGTAATAGTGATGACACTCGTACAACATATTTACGATGACGCGAATGGATCAGGAACATCCGCGACCCGTCATTCCGAGCTGCGCAACCCTCCCGCTATGCGCAAGTCAGTAAGGAAAAGAGAGCAACAATGATACAGAACTTACAGATGGTCAAATGCAAGCGCCGCACACCGGCGAATTGCCTCGCATTCAGTGAAAAATCCGCATCCAGTACTTTCAACTTGTTGAACTTCTCGATCGTGACTTCTTCCCCTCGGTCGCGAGTCCACAGGTCGCATGAAGTGGCCCTCCAGCCATGCTGGCGGCCGGGGCGCAGCGGCAAGCGGAAGACGGGCGAGGTAGAGCGATCTTTGCTGGGGGAGGGTGGTCCGTGCATGCCGTAGTCGACGGGAGTCCACGAGGATCGCTTCATCTTCGCAAGGGTCCATTTGATCGAAGACTCGCAAGGCGCAAGGAATCTTACCTTGCTATAAGCCTGCGCCGTTAGACACGGCGCAAGATATACTTTATCCTTTTCCACAGTTGTAACCAGACACGGTCTCATCTTGTACGATGGCTCCTTTCCGCCGGAGTCGAGTGCGAATCGTCTGCCGATGGGAGAATAAAGGACGAAGAACGGTCGAGAGTACAGCATGGACTTCATGATGCGGGTGAAAGAGAAGGAGATGGTCGCGAGAGAATCTGGCGGTTGAGGGGTTGCTGAACAGAAGGATGAGCGCGAGAGAAAGCGGCGGCTGCGCTGAATCAGGTCATATTGTGTGTGTTGTAGTCGTAGTCAAAGGGCATGCATAGTCACATCGTCTTCCACGTCCATGGGATCTGTGACGGGCGCCACGACGTTGCTTTCACTCTCCTTGTCAGCGGTATCCGCTACGCTCGCCTCGATTGGGTCCACAAGGGTTGTCAGAAGGTCGACGTGTTCCATCGCTGGGGATCGAGCCGTACGCCGAGCAATAGACGCAAATATATCGCCGCTTGCCTGGTCGAACAAGCCAACATCAGTTGCTGCGACACACCAGGTTAAGCTGCTTACCTCGCCGCATACGCCGCCGCCCCTCGGTCCACTGAGGTGTTGAACGGCACGTTCTCGCTGTGCCTGTACCTCCGACGAATGTTTGAGCAAGCGTTGCACACGCCGCATTTCTTCCTTGCCAATCTTGACCTTTGCTGTTCACTTGGCCATGCGCGCACTCGCCCGGAACCACTCTACTCGCGCCGCTGCGAGCCCGAGAGCCTTTGTTGCTAGTCCTTGAGCTTTCTATCCATTTGGTCGCGCAGCTTCTTGATTTCTTTGACATCTCTGCGGATCTTCCGCGTGCTCTTAGACCCTTTCCTGACGTCATACATTGACGTGAGTAAACATAGCAGTGAGAACGGCAAGAACTCACTGTTGTTCAACCAACTCAAATGCCGCCAAAAGTATCCTTAACCGTAACTCCACCAACCTCAGAGGGACATAGAACAGCGCCGTCGCCACGAACGCCAACTCGAAAGCAATGTCCCCCGTCGTCTTCGCGAACGGGCCGACGAACCACACCTGGTCCATCGACGGCACGATCAGGCTGCACGCGAGGAGGCACGCGCCGATAGCCGCGAGCCCGAGCGGGAGCCGGCGGTAGTCATTCTAGTAGCGCAGGTCGTATAGAGCGAAGTTGCCCCGGCGGATGACGAGGTGCTCGACGATGACGACGGCGCAGAACGCGGTCGACCAGTACCCGATCAGGCCGAGGAAGTTGCTGAGTGCGTCGTAGAACTTGTGCTGCCCCACGATCGAGAGCGGGATGATACTACGGGGGTGTCAGCGCGAGACGCATTAGGCAGAGGAAGTGGGACGTACATCGCTATGGCGAGGACGGAGAAGAAGTATCGCGGCACGTACATGGCCTGCGGGATGAACACCTGGAAGGACACGCAGAACGAGTAGAGCGTGATCGCGATGTTGCCCGTCGCGCTCAAAGCGAGCATCACGGTCAGGAACTTGCCGAAGTTCCCGTTGTTGTACCCGTTGTTCCACGCAGGCACCGTGGACGCAGCGACGGCGAACGAGGCGCCGAGACATTGAAGGAGGATCTGCGGAGAGATCAGGACTACGTATATAGAATGAAGAGGCGAGACGCACAATGGGGACGTTGAGACCGAGATAGGTGTACGTGAATACCTTCCAGCTGCGAGCCAATGAGCGAGTATCGGCAAATCTAGGTACGAGGGACTTACGCTGGGACGTCCGGCGTGTAGTACGACGTGTAGTCCCCGTCAGGTTGGTAGATGCGTGATTCGTGCTGATTGAGCACATACGCGCGCCTTCAATAACGACGCATGTACCCTCACCAGCAGCAGGCTGATGGGGAACCCTGCTTGAGCAGGCGTCGGAGCTTGTATCTGTCATGCCTCTTGTAGAGTAGATGTTGGTATCATAAAGGCAAGGATATGTGAAATCAATCGCCAGAGAACAAGAATCGGCGCCGAAAAGGACAAAAGACTTGCATCTGCTGCTGCTTGTTGACTTGCCGCGCATAGATGAGTTCCTCGATGGACCCTGCACCCAGCAGACGGAAAACTTCAACATCCCGAGTTTGGCCGAATCGATAGGCGCGGTCTATGGCTTGTAGGTCGTGTGCAGGATCTGAGTAACGGGATGTCAGAACATTGAGGCTGCCGCTTGTCAGGGTAGTACTCACTCCAATTCGGATCTGATCGCGATGTCAGTCTATGTCGAGTACCTCAAGAGTATTCAGAACGTACCGAAGATCACCAGCTTGTTTGCTCCTGTCAGATTCAGACCTGTACCACCATCCAACGTCGAGATAAAAAAAATACGAAGATATCTGGGTCCTCATGAAACTTGTCGATGAGCGGCATACCTGCGAGAGAGGTCAGCAAGTCGTCATGATGATCACGATCCTCCCTACGATCTTGAGGTCTCGTCGATCCCTCGAGTGTAACGAAGCCCAGGCCTTCAAAACCGATCAGTTCTCAGTACACCGTATACGTGACGACGAGGTTACCTTGAGCCTGAAGATGATAATCGAGAATCTTCAATATCTTATAACGCACCAGCCACTTTCCACAAATTCGGGACCATAATCGCAGGCCCATGCTTCGGTATCGACCCTTCTGGGAAGGCCATCTTAGCAAGTTCACGATTCCGTACAGTCTACATCAAGAAGCTAGATCAGTATACATCGCGCGACTCTTCATACCGCGAACGTATCTGCTCCGGTGTATCCGTAGGGGCTTCCGCGCACAGTCAGTAACATATACGGGACCCCAATGTGTAGTGACTCACAGGGCAATACGAGTGCGAAATGGTTGGATACCCGTATGAGCACGGTAAGGTATCTCAATAGGTCTCCCTTATCGAACGGACAATGGTACTTGCGGCATCTGGGGGCGAAGGTCAGGTCGATGCCATACGCATTCTAGCCCTTGTCCTCACTTCTTACGAGAGCCGCAGTCACAAAGCTCATCCTTCCGTATCATGTTCTGCACGGCCTCCGTATTGAGAATGCGTTTGTACACCTCGATCTGCTTCGGTGTCAAGGGGCAGCATACAATGAAAATGCCGCTTCTTCTTTTCATTGTACCAGAGGCCTCTCGATTGAGGCAATGCGTGGCTTCGAGGCTGTCCAGCTCGTCGTAGTTTCTGTTAGAGCAGGCCTGCGCGTCCTTCAGTTTCGCATGCAGATGGCGGGCCGAACTGCATTCAGCGGCGCGAGTGCAGATATACAACCCGTCACCTACCTCATCGTGAACATTCAAGAGGGCCCTGCATGACCAAAACGAATCCAGATCGTCAGCCTCGGCCATGCCCCCCTCCTGCTTATGGCTTGTGCCTGTTTAGAGTTGACGTCTAGCTCGAAACGTTAATATCTATACGCCGCTACGGCTATTGGTACAAATTCGCGAACTGAACAGTATCCGTCGAAGAAGTTAGCAAAGAGCGTTGGTTCTCTCTGGAGGATCACAGGAGGTCGAGTTTCTTCTGACGGCCAATATACGTGCGGTACGTCTCCTTCTTCACCCAACGCGGATCACCGTCGAGTAGGCGCAAGACATAGCCCTCCATGACGGGATGCGGATGCTGCTCAGCGACTGAGACCCAAGTCGCCGACGCGTCTCGCAGCCAAACCTGCACCTTCCCGCCGGTCTTATGGACATACAACTCGCCGATGTCCGCGATCGTGGGGGCAATTGGGACAGCGGTAAGCCTGCCCGGGGTACCTTGAGACTCGTACCAGACCACCTTTTCTGCGCGTGACCTAACGGAGTGGTCAAACTTGTGTGGGCCTCTGAGGTGCGCGGTCAGTCACGCAGGCGTTATTGATGCGAGGGCGTGCGTACCTCGTGATGCGGGAGAACAATCCGACTTGCTTCTCTACTTGTTTCTCTACAGTCCCCTCAGTCTTTCTGGCGGGCGGTAGTGGCGCGGACGGCATTGGCGTGAAGGACAATGGTGGCTGAGCAGCTTTGCGTGGTAAGACGCGCCCCATTGTGCCCAGATTGATGGTAGGTATCCCCGACGTTTGACTCGTGATTGGTCGACTGGTCGACACTCCGACGGACTCGGACAGATTGAGAGTTCGGAGTAGAGAGCTGAGCGACGCTGGGCCTTCCCGACTCACAGGTACGGCTGACGGCTGGCTGCGCGGAAGCGTGCCGTTGCTGCCTGAAGTTTCAGCTACTGTGTTCTTGCCCTTCACAGACAGGAACTAGGAAAGAGACCCATCGGCTTTGAGATGGTACCACAAAGGCCTTAACGAACGTACCGGTGCTTGAGGCATATTATCCCATGTGCACGCTTGATCTGGACTAGTAAGCTGTTCCGTTGCCGATGCTGAGGTAGCAGGCACACGCTTGTGCACGATAGCTGGGCTTTCATCCTGGGAGCAGTTGGTGTTGGAGTACACCGGGTGACTCCCTGCGCGGCGAACAGCGTGCACCTCAGACGGGTTGGGAACCTACATCATACGTATGAGCGAGCAGTCCATACCTCGGCAGGCCGTGGTCTCACATCATGGTTCGACGGCACTATGATCTTCTCAGCGTGCTCGACATCTGGATCTCTGTGAGAGTGAGAAGAAACCGACGTTGGTTTGTACATGCTGCAGGTGTAGGTTCGGTGAAATACATACTGGACCGCCATGGCGGGAAGGCGCAAATGTCGGTAACGGAGTACGTAGCAGCCCGGACGAATAACGTCTTCCTAAAAGCGAGAGTCAGCGGTAAAGATCGACGTGTGTCCGATTGCAAGAGAGCTTACATCCCGTTCAAGCGGAAGACTGGGCAAGTGAGGGTCCGTGATGTGGACGACTGCAGGTAGCCGTCGTTCAGTCATATCAGACAGTGAGGCGCAAGATGCAAGCAAGGACGTGCTGGCCGGGGGAACAATGCCGAGTTGCTCGCCTCTTTAAAGGAATCGGACGCCGTGCCACTGATTGTGAACAATGAACATTGAACTCCGATGTGTGCATGGCGTGTTCAGGTCGGATCGAGGGCGTAGACGACTCGCTCGTCGGAGGATATGGTCTGAACACATCGTACACGTAGAGGATGAGTCGGGGATGTCGAGGTCAGCGAATCGAAGGCATCCTACATAAGGTCGTTTGATGAAATGTAACGCACGAGTTCCAACCGTCCCTCACGATTTTCTCACGTGACCATGCGCGCTTGCAGCCGACACGCTGCATCGACTTCAAATCTCGGACGGGGGTCATAGACTCGCAGTAAAGTTGGCCGGCAAAACTGATAAGGCCTGGGATGACGGATAGGGTCCAAAGGGTGAAAAAATGGGACACAACTACTGTACATGGTAGTGTCACGGCCAGGATCACATACAGACTGTAGATTGACGAAGGTCTCGGAGAAGTACGGGCTTAGAATACAAAGACTGAGAGCCTGCTCAGCGGAAATGGTGTTCGGAATCCACACACATACAAGAACGAAGTAGTCGCACGCTTGAGTAGCGATGATGAAAAGCGACCGAGCGGCCGATACGGATATGTCCTGATTGCTGAGGAGACGTCAATAAATAACAGAATAGATGAGTTTCAAGGACTCGCCTTGCACTGTCTCAGTGAGCGTCTAAAGCCGCCGGAGCTCTATGCTCGTAGTCACTAAAACGCGCCCTCCCCAGGCGCTCGAAGCCTCGGGCAAGCATCTGCAGAATGACCTCTGGAGGCGCCGCATCCACGACCATGGCTCCAGATGCTACGAGCCTCAGTTCCTCCAGATGCCTCTCCATACCTTCAAGTGTGTCCTGGATCGTTCGGACGTAGCGCAGCGATCTCGCACTGTACTCTCCAACGCGGTTGAGGATGTTCTCGTTCCGTGAAAGGTGTGCCAGGCGCCGCCTATGACCTCCCAGAAGGCTCCAGAGCAAACCCAACCCCAGATCCCTCCGTGCCAGATCGACCCCGAACCTCTCCCATGCGACTACTCTCATTGTTGACCTCAAGTCCGCGTCGAGGAGCGCGGCCTTGGAAAGGGAAGCCGCCGCAGACTGTATGAGCTCGCGGAGGACGGCCTCGTACGTCTGCAACGCACGTTCGTATGCAACCGCAATGTCGGAGTAGGGCGATTGAATCAGGCAAGCATGCAGATTTTCCGAGAAAGGGTTCGAGTGACAGATAGGTATATCTGGCATGCGACCGGGAGGGATGGGCACGTTACGCAGCAACTGGTATAGGTGCTCGTTCGTGTATAGAATCCTGCGCAAACAGAATGTGAGTCCTCGACACATCATTGTCGGGATTGACCACTGCTTACCTGTCGAATCCCGCGGCTATCTTGGCTGAGAGATGCTGCAGACCGCGATTGAGGTCCAGCGCGTCGTCCGCGACCTTGTCGATATGACTGGATAACTGGAATCGGTATTCGAGGTCGCTTGACTGTACGAGAATCGACAAATCGACAGACGCCAAGCGTATGTCGAGAAGATCGTCGACGATCTCGGCGTGCGCGCTGCTTTGGTTGAGCACCCGCTCCATACCAACCGTCTGCCCGCTGAGCAGCAGCGGAAGAGCAGCCCAGACCGTCATATTGGAGTTGATGGTGTCGCAGGAGCGTACGAAGGAGGAGACAAAGGGTATTTGGCAGAGCGAGCGAAGTCCCGCCCACATCCACGTCGCCCCATAGAGAAGGAGCAGAACCAGCACGATGGATTGAGAGACGAAGCTGAAAGTTGTGCGGAACATCGTGCGGGATGGGGACGATTACTGAGGCGCAGACGAGGAGCTACACGCTTGGTGGTGAGTTATTGGTTAAGACGAGCGACGATATTGGACATGCCACTCCGAGTCTGCTGCCGCCTCCGAGTCTCCGCCAGAGCCAGGCTGCTGCTAGTCTGCCGCATAACGTGAGCTCTCCAGTGGCACCGGCAATCAGAAGACGAGCATGCCTGGATTGGTCGCTTCGACGCTGCTATATGGGCGCCAAGGACACACGAGTCGAGGAGGAGGAGGAAAGAGTCCGCTATCGATCGTGCTTTTGAGCTCGTCACATCGGTGGCAGAAGCGGCTATATAGATACGATTCCCGGGTAGTCATAATGTACTCTGGTCCAACAATTAATTAATGACAGGTCGTAGATGTCGCTGAACTCGAAAGCACGTACTGATTGAACGGTGAACAACGAGCGTTTGCGGCTCGGTTCCTGGTTGACGACCGAGAGTCGTTGGGAAGCCATCTTTCTCCGGCGAGAGTCATCGCGATTTGTGCCTCGGGCCCCAGGACTGCCAAAGTACTTACCAGTGGCGGCGCGACCCATTGGGTGACCGAACTGTCACGCTCGTGGTACGGTATGCGTCTCGTATTCTAGGGGCGCACTTTCCATTTCCGACATGACGTCGATCAATTCGCACACCACAACATGCGACTGAGCGCTGGTTATAGAGCGCTAGCCCAGTACGTTAGGCCTGCCGACTTGTACATGCTCTCATTTTGCACAATGTTGTCGCTTGCTCAACCTTCTTCCTCGTCTGAATTTGAAAGGTGACGCATCACCTCTCGATAGTGCCGCCTTGTCAGTGTGCTGGTGTAGTAGGTACGTCCCGGGTGATCGCGTGTGGATCGTATTTTGTAGGCTGTTTGCCATACCTAGAGGCCGTTCCTGCAGGGATTCTACCGAGTGGATCGTCGCGTAAAAAAAAGTCAACGTATCAGGGGGCGAACGTCTCGTAATCCATCCGTGCAAGCGTTTTTTGACTTGGTCTCATTTCGTCAATCTGGCGACGTGTCTATGCATATCACCTGAGTGCCTCGCCTCCTCCTCGCCTTACCTTCATGGCGGCTTCGGACACAAACGCGCCCGTTCATTTCAGTTCATTTCATCGTACCGTTCAAATCTCACTTGCTTTCTTTCCCAGAGGAGTGTCACGGCAATTCCATGGTTCCACACAGGCCGAACGCTTCAACCGATTCCTGAGCCCGCCGTCAGTATCGCGCGGACCTTTCAAAAGTTACTCCTCCAGGTCCCTGGCCACAGAAGTGGGTTCGTTTCGTTCCGAACACTGTCCTGTGATATGGTCAACGTGGGATATTTACTGCTCTACAGGATAAGAAATTCAAGACAGAGCGCAGAAAGCTCGAAGTAGGGGGATAAGCCCCAACTGCTGGTCTCCGCCAAGGCCGGTCAGAAGGCAGTAGAAATGAAAGCTCGTGTAGTCAACGCGCTGCCGCTGAGTTATGTTTGCTCTTCGAAACGTATGACGGGTACCTCATGTCGCTCGTAGGCACTCATGCGCGCAATCACACCATTGTGCCCCCGCTGGCCGCCGTCACTTCGTAGCTGGGCGAATGTTGCATTGACCGACGACGACGCTGGGACAATGGCGAGCTCGCTCCTTTCATCGTCGTTGCCACTGGCCGCAGTCAAGCACTGGCAGTATATGAGATGGAGATCAACGGCGCAATTGAGGACCCGCCATCCCTCGCAGCAATCGTCTTAGCTTGTCAACTTGAACGCTCCTACCGAGATGTCTCAGTAAGTATTCTCAATGATTTTCCAGCTTCCACTAATCCGCCTCCAGCGTCGAGCTGAAACCCCTCGTCTTCATCGCATCCGGGTTCTACATCCGGACTCGCGGGATGAGCGCATCCCCTTCCGATTTTTGGGTTCCCTGCGTAATTGCCATTATTGAGCACCGCGCTCGAAAGTGTTCGTATCATCCCCTTCGTTCCTATAACTGCGGCCGTCGATATTCATTTGTCATCGTCATAGACTCTCTCTACATCGTCGATGGCTTCGTTAGAGGCCGGTCGTTCGTCTCGCCATTCAAGGTCTCTTGGAAGAGCGTCACCGTTCAAGTATGTCCAGCTTCCGTTATTGCGAATCAGCGTAGTAGCTCATGTATTGCAGGATTCTGCAGTTCTGGCATGGTGGGACGGGACGTACCTGCACCAGTTCGTCCTTGGCGGTTCGAACGACCCTACGGTAACCTTCGTGGGCCTGGCACAAGCTTTCATGACAGGCATGCACTTCGCTCATCAAGCCCGGAAAGCTCTCGAAGAGCGACTGATGGCCTGCTTCCAAGCTGTGCCATCCAGCCTTCCCTCTCAAAGTGGCCAATTCTTTCTGACTCTTGCCAGGCTCATCGCCGAGCTCAATCAACAAATGGACGTCGACGACGACTAGCCCACGACGCAAGCGATCGGTGTCATCTCGCTTTCTGTTATACAACGACGACTAGCCCATGACGCGATCAGTATTGTCATCTCGCTTTCCGTTACACATGTCATACTTCTCACATCCTCGTCCCTTGTTACGCGATTGTTGGTCTTCTCCGTACTCGTTTGCCCCCTGCGTTCAATATGTATCACCCTCTATAGATCGGTAACATCATCTCGCTTTCCGTAACACATGCCATTCTTCTGAAGTCCTCGTCCCTAATCATACGATTTTTGGTCTTTGCCGTAGTTGTTAAATGTGTACCACTCTCTATGCCCAGTCCGCCCGCAATTAGTACTGGGCAGTGCATCACCGCCGTGTACACAGCCTGAGCTTGGTATCGATCCGTACGATGTCTGGAAAGACGACTCCCGCATTCCGCAATCGCGCGTTCTAGATTCTCCGCGTGGCTTGCAGTCGCGCGCAATATCATGGCCACCCTACGCGACGCGCAGGAGCGGGCCCGGGGCTGTGTTACGATGTGCACAGCAGCAGTGGCAGTCGTTGTGTTCGACCTGAGTGTGCATAGCAGTACGATGGTCAGCGCAGTCAATGTCGAGGAGCAAACTCTTACCGTCGTAGCTGAAGGTCGCGCTCGTGCCGTGGCGGACTATTACGTCCGAGTCAGTTGAGTCAATGAGGAGCGTGCAAGATCGTACGAACGATCGCACGTTCCCAGATATCCTGAGTACCCAGTTGTCGACGACCGACATATCTGCGTCCCACCGCCTTGATGTCCCGCTTATGCGTGCAGCGCTCGAAGTTCTCCTGCGATTTGTGTGCGGTTAGTAGGTCGCACATGACGGTCTAGAGTGTGTGTTTCGTAGGTAGAGGGATCGTCTTCCAAATGGGGATGCCGCACGCTGCAGCGGCGTGCGAGTTGAAGTGTGAAGATCGAGATGATAGGAGCGAAAGTGGACGAACGCGACGGGGCACACCGTGTGTTCTGGCGTGGTACGGTTTTGTACGAATTGGCCCGCGAGCATGGCCGGTCGTGGCGTCGGCGTCGGCGAGGACCTGTACAGTGGATCGACGCTCGCGGATGGCGTGTAGGCAGGTGTAGGTCGCAAGAGTGAGATGTATAGACGCCGCCGTGAGCTTGTCATCTCAGATCCAGAGCGCTTGCTTCGGTGGGCGCTTGAGCCTCGAGGAGACAACTTGGCCATGCATAGCTCAGAGCCTGCATGGAGGCGAAGGTGAGAAGACAGATTAAGCGAGAAAGACGCAAGACGGACAGTTTGAGGGGAGCCTGGCGTGTGTAGAGACTGCCACGAGTTGAACGAACGGATGGACATGAGACGAGAACGGGCGAGGAAGCTGCTAGGAATGTGGCGCCTCGTCAATCCGTGCGCAGCTGTACGTAACATGAGTTGTTATCCTCCCGCGCTGAATGGATGATGCTACGCGAATGCTTATCGACATAGTGCGCGGCGGCCTCGCATTCAATCTCGGGATGGCCTGGGCACGGTTTCGCTGAAGTCGCCCGATGGTGAGCGCTCAAGCGCTCGTCAGATCTAGGCGCTTCGTTCTTCTCGCGTCTGCGGGGCGATAATGGGTGCCTCATGGTTCAATACCCTGAGCCCCCAGCCTCGAATCAGTAGTTGCGACTACTTTTGAAAGGCAATCTCATTGGCCATGAGCTTCGATTCGGTGGTCAAATGCATGACTGATAGAGCATGCACCATCAATGAATCGGGCATCCCAAATCGGGACAGGCACGCCTTGCCTACTATGGGCAATTGGTACCACGCTTGTAGCGACAATACGACCCATATGGTCTCGACGCGACTGCCCCCGACTCCTACGCGAGCACTCAACCTGCCTACGTACCTTCCAAGTCTCTCTCCCATCGGTAAGTGTTCTGTTGCAGATAGTATTACTACTGACCAGAACATGTACAGATGGCGCCGAACTCAACAAGCCGTGAGCTCTGTGTACCGATGGCGACGAACGATACATCAACAAGCCGTGAGCTCCGACAAGGACGTCTAGAGGCTTTAAATCGTGCGTCAGTTAAACAAAACATATATTTGATAGGCTCATGGCAGGCCCCTTGTGAAGGTGTACCACGAGCACAGCTCAGTGAGCGCGTCATCGCAACGGAGGACCGCCTACAAGAGAAGGAGGCTGAATGCCGCTATCTCTTCCATATGGTCATCCACATCAGCGAGCAAAGCCGCAAGCTGGGGCTTACCGGGGCGTTGGAGTAACCGTCCCCGGGCCATCAAAGGCCAGAGTTGCTTTGGACCCATGTTTTCTTGTTGTCGCTCAGTCGCTTTGGAAATTGCTTTTACGCTGCTCGTACATCCCTTGCTCGCTAGAGCAAGGCTCTCCCAGGTCGAAATTGTTGCTTCCGCTTTTCATCCGCCATCAAAGGCCAGAGTTGCTTTGGACTCATGTTTTCTTGTTGTCGCTCAGTCGCTTTGGAAATTACTTTTACGCTGCTCGTACATATATGATACTATAGAATAAGAAGGACTTGGTGCTCACCGCATACGAAGGCACCACTCATTCTCACTGATCAGAACTTCGGCGATTTCAGCGATGGGCTCTGATGGCTGCTGAAACTCCAGTTCCACATTCCGTCAGCGTATCAGATGTGAGCATCGCCGGCCGCATTTCACAAGGTCGGGTGAATGGCTGCGATTGCGCCGTTAGACAGCGTTAGCATCGCATTAGATATCTCACCGCCGTCACAGCGCCGTTAGCATATCAGCATGAGTTAGCAAATGTGTAGATATGACTGCCTTTTTACGATCTGTAGCCCATGTCAATATGTACAGAATCTACTACGAATACAGCACACAATGGTATGATATTGCTAGCCCACTCGTCTTCTCACTCATCAGCCTACCCATCCACCCGTCATTCGTCCGCACATCCACTAATACTGTGCAGTCTCTCAGCACTCCGCTCATCTTACTCGGCGTCCCATTCCCACTTCCGTTCCCCTGATCATGAGACGTGCGCACCCAACATCAAACGCTTCAGCACGCTCGGCGTGCTCGTCAGAGGCTCGAAGCGGTCGACCGCCGTCGGCGGTGCGCGGGAGGCTGCCATCGCGGGCGCATGGCGCTTCGCGAGCGTAGGCGAGGCTGTCGATAGGTTGCCCTGTTTCTTGCTGGAGGACGCGAGTTGCGATGGGGTCTGCGGCGGCTGGGAAGAGTGTGCTTCGTGGACGAGCTGCAGGGCGACTCGGAGCGAGGCTCGCCGGGTGGGATTGCGCTTGAAGGTCGGGACTCGCTGCAGACGCATTCGCGTTCTCTGGTGCGGGAGGCTTGTCTGTGCCCGTCTTGGGAGGCGGGGCCGGCATGGAAGAGTCTTCGCCAGTCTCTGACGCTTCCGCATACACCGATTTGTCTGCGTCCTGCTGCCGATCGACCGCCTGCGGGATGATTGACGTGCCTACCTTGTTGATAGCTTCTTCCACATCACCCGCACCGCTGCTCTCCGCGCCACCTCCCTTCAACACCGGGCTGCCCTCCACCATGGGCAGGCTCAACTTCTTGCTCGCCCTCCGAAAGGTGCGCCTTCCCTTGAAAACTGCCACGGTTCCGCCGCTAGACGCTTCGGGATGCCGCCTCGTAGATGTGGGTAGAGCTGGGGGGCGCTGCGGCTGGGCCGGGCGCGTTGGAGCTGGGGGGCGTGCCAAACGCGATGTTTCCCTTCCGTTTCCCCGCGATGATGCCTGATATATTATTCCGCGTCTTCACGTCCGGTGTCTTCGCGTGCATGGCTGCTGTGGGCGTGAGCATCCTCTGCCTCGGGGGCTCGTCACGGGTAAGCAGGCGCGTTCGCGCATGCTCTGGGAGTCGTCGCGGAAGGTCTTGGCAGATTGTCCGTGTGTTGACGACCTGAGGAATGGTAGAGTCAGACGGAGTGGTGGAAGGGCGCGAGGTTCTGCAGGTAGAGTACCAAAGAGCACTGACCTGTTCGAAGGCGGAGGTGTGTGAAGTGGCACGCTGCTTGGCGGCGACTCGGACATGTTCGTGTGCAGACGGTGAGGATGGGCGTAGTCGAAGACGTGCCCGCGGGACTGCAAGCCTGGCTCAGGTGTTGATGATGATGATGAACTCAGCTGGCTCAGGTGTTGCCAGCAGAGTGAGGCTAGTAACAACCGTTTGACGGCGGGGGCGCTGCACTCGTGTTAAGTGTGACTGGTGCTTGCCCTAAACTGCCGGAGCGCTCGCCGGGCGTGGACTTGCTCCTCCTCAGCTCTGATGCTGATAAGTTATGTAGGCTGCGACACGTGCGCGCGAAGCGGAGGGCGGTCCATCGTCATAAAACCTCCTGAGCTACTAAGTTATGTAGGTAGGACTTCGGCGGCGGACGCTATGCGTCGTAGGTCGTAAATATTTGGGAGACACGCAGTATCTAACATCATTTCCTCCCCATCAGATGCCCGATGAGTACACCTAGCACGATCCCGGCCAGGGCGGGCGCGGCATACGCTGCTGCATTCTGGTCGGGAAAAATGACGAGGCCCCGGGTAACGTCCTCGCTGCTATGATGCAACGTGAGAGCATCGTGACTTTTTGCAGCGGTTGAGGATAGAGGCAGCCGGTCAAGAGCACCCTCCAAGACCTTGATTTCCTCATGGTCGACGAGTTGCTCTATGCCCTGTCGGGCGGAGACTTCAGAGAAGGAGGCAAGACAGTCGTAGAATGCCGAATCTGTCTTGAATTGGGCATAATACCATCTGCCTCCAGTCGTCCATTTGATCGTTCGAAGGATCTGTGAGAACGAAAGTGAGCGATGGGCACAAGATCAACTTGAATGAAAGGTCCTACCTGGAATGCGACAATCCTAGTGTCGCTCCCGAGGATCACGTACTTGAAGAAGTCTTCCAGGTCGCTACCACGGCCGACGATGACATCTTGTAGCGTCAATGTGCCAGATACTATCTGAGCGACGGCGTAACGTGTAATCTACAAGACGAACTCACATCGACCAGACGGAAGTTGCGCAAACACTTGTTTGGACGGACACGGATCTCCCTTGTGTGGCAACGCAGACTCAGCGCCGTCGAGGTCGAGGTCTTCGACTTCTGCGGCTAGCAAGATGCGAAATTTGCGTCTGATTCGCACCGTTAGTCGTGGAGCAGAGGGAAAGCACGAAGAAACGTACGGGACCACCGACGCCTTCACGTCCGGATCCATTGCCGCTACCGTCAAGTCGAGGTTCAGGGAGCTTACGAGTAGTGCTGCTGTCGGAACAAAGTGGGAAGACACGACTTCCAGATGCCTGAAATACTAGGGCACTGAGATGGACGCACGCGTGAATTTATGAACGGCGAATTGGCAGAAGCTCGCACTTCACACCGTGATGTTGTACCGAGATGTGCCCTACCACGTTTCCTCAGAAGCAACATAGCGGAGAAGACGGCTACCTGTGACGCTAGTTCGTGTGCGGTCTGGCGATCAGCTGAGACTGGTATGGCTCAGGCTCGCTCTTTGGACTTACGAAAATGAGCCGCTTGTCGTCAGCGTTCTAGAATCTCATTTGTTGTTGCAGGCGACGAGGCAAGAATACAGACTGCGGATGATCGCATCCAAATGGCATCAGGACCTTGCCCTGGCGGCAGCGCTTGATCGGAGCGAATTAGGAGGAGGAGGGTCGAGGGTAAGGCGTTGGGTAGGCGTGTTGAATCATGATCTCCCCCGCTATCGGCCGGTTCACGTGGCTAAATGGACTCCTCCTCCCCCGATTCGGTTGTGTTGCTGACGCCTACAAGGGAAGGAGCCCGGGCCGCCGGCCTCCGACTTGGCCCCGACTCGCCACCGCTCGCCATGAATCTTGTACTCTCGAGTGTAGGGCAGGGATCAGGGGGGCTGGGGGTCATGTAGCGAGTAGTATTTGGTAGTCTAGTACGTAGCCCTATGGCCTGTGATGTTGTACCTAGTGAGCGCTGTCGCCGTCAAGAAGTCGGTGCGCACGTGCGTTATCGGCCGGTGGCTAAATGGACCCCCCTCTTCCTCCTCCTCCTCCTCGAGTCGCCGTGTATGTACTCCTAGACCCGGGCGGAGTCAATACATAGTCCCGCTGCACGTACATCGCGTCGCCTTGTGCACATTCTAAGCATGCACCTTCAAATCGAGGACCGCCGCAAGCGCTCGTTCTCACAAGGTGGTTAGACAACAAATGAATCGCTATCGATGCAATTATGAGCATAGAGTCGGCGCGCACTGGCGATCCACGGGGAAATTTCCCGCTGGCCCCACGTTGTTTCGGCAATGTTGTGCCTCCTGGCCGGCGGACGACGCGCGCAGCCACCCTGTCGGAGTCTCGGTCATTCCAACTGCAGGAATTCACGCACGTAGCTGCATAGAAATATACGATACAACGCATGATACATACAAGGGTGAAAACATGGTGGATTGAGGAGAGAGTGTATGGGAAAGTGGCGATTTGTACGTTGGGATTGTGAATTGTTGTATAATGACTGGGAGCCTGAGCACATAGAATCATTCACCGGTTGCCCGTCAGATGAGCGCATACCATGACCATGCTACGTCCTACGGAGCTCAACCAGCGCCCTGAACAACTGTGCCACCGCGGCATCCCACTTCACCGAGCGCATGCGCCCCATGTGATACATGAGTTCAGCAAGGTGACGACCGGCGTACTGGAAATCCGGTGCTACCTCCATCCGTGTTTCCGCCTTCTTCTCCAGATCGGCCAGTCGGCGCTCGCTCTCGTCGAGAATCGCGAATATCGCGCGCGTCGAGGAGTGAAGCGCATCGATGTCAAACCGCGCCAAGTCGAGCCCAAGCAACAGATCGCGGCAGCGAGCATCGTCGGGGCTGTTAGGGTGCAAAACCTTGCGCAGACCTGCTCTGCCGAGGGGTCGGGGCCAACAATGACCCATCGTGTACTGTTCGAGGTGAACGAGGTCGCTGGACAGCGCAAGGAGAGTCTGTGTCGCAATGAACGTTTGCATGGACAACGGGGAAAGCGATGATCGAATGCCATCTCGGACGGCCTGGAACAGCTGAGCAACGAGCCATCGTGGCGCCGGATAAAGTACACGACCAGTATAAGAGGATGCGGCAGCTTGGATGCGATTCATTGCGGAGAACGCGGCCTGGCTGACGTCCTCTGCTCTGAAACAGGGCTCTTAGGACGGCGAACATCCCATGAAAAGCGACTGGGCACTTACCCCCTCGCTACGGCAGCTACATCTTGTCCGAGGTCGAGGACTAGCAGCGTGACGTTGCGACTGGTAGAGAGTAGTCGTTCTGACCCATTCTTCATCCATGCACGTTCGACTGAGTCGAGGAGAGTATCGGAGGTGCGGTGGAGCTTCCATATGACGGCTTGAAGGCGAACAACGGCATCCAGGTGCTCCGAAGTCTGATTCGCTATCCCTGCGATCATCGAGCCCTGTATGCCGACCAGCTCCGTGTAGTCGTCCCAGGTAACGGAGCTCACTCCATCCGGGACACGACGACAAGCTGGGATTACCAGCGTCGCCGTAGGGAGTGTGCAAAGCCTGACAGGAAGCGTAGGCTGAACGACGAGCGAGTAGGCGTCGCTGCCAATGAGCATCGTGTAGAGAGGGTGAATGAGCGTGGATACATAGGCAGCAGCGTAGCATTGAACGTCCGAGCGAGAAAGGATATATAAGGCGATGCCAGCGACGCAGAGGGACACCTATACAACTTCGGTGAGTATTCTGCGCCGAAGAGGCTCGGACGAGGCACATACCAGCCGGGTACATCCGTTAGAAGATATCCCAGTCCGCACTGACTTCGGCGGATACTGCGTTGGATGAGCGGTAGCACCTCTCTCGATCTTCGTTTTGTCTGTAGGGATTGAAATAAAGGCATCGAACGGTGAACACCGGGAGCGTCACTAAGAATCAGTTGTCATTACCAGGAGAGCCACTGCTCGCAAGATCGGCTGTCTTGAAGTCGTCAGGAGCCCCGCGGGCAGTCCCGCTCATCGCGTCAGTATGACTTGTGTCGACTTGAGTCTCGGATCGGCGGAGGCGAGCAGACCTTCTGGGAGTACTGGAAGAGAGCGAAGTACTGTCCGACATGGTGATCGTAAGGACAACGGTTGCAGAGACGAGGGCGGTGCGTCGGCGTCGCGGCTACATCGCTTATGCCAATTAACATATACGGTGTCAATTGTACGCGACAGCTCGGCCAAGGCTCATGGCAAGTTCCTTGCGTTCTCCAACGACGAAACAATGTGTTCGACCACGCCTCAGGCTTCTAGACGGGAAAAACGGTCAAGCTGAGCCTTCATTTCTGTCAATTTCCAATCAAGACTAAGCTTCCATTCTACGCAAGGTTCCAGACATTGTGTAGGTCCGGCACGACAAAGGGTTGGCCGCTGGCAGTGAAACACCATTGGCTGGTAAGACAAAGGAGAACGGGACTCCGATGAGATCGTTGGCCAGAAGAACAGCAGGTGACGACTTACCTGTGATATAGAATACAGCCATGAGGCCTTTGCAGCGCATCCAGTTACTTTCGCGACGGCCCTTGGGGCGCATTCAATGGCTTCGCGAGGCATGATGAACACTTTCCCTAGCTTGGCACTGGGAGCATTTAATCATCGGCGGAGGGGACTGGGATAATTTTCAATGAGGCAACCACGTTCTGAGAGCTTACAGTGAGGCGTCGTGGCATTGGAGTCAGCGGTGACAGGACATAGGCGATCCTTGAGGGCGTTCCGATGCATCCGAATCCGGAAGACTTCAGCGCTTCAGCCATGATCGCAGATGAACGGACGGATCGGAGCGAGATCTCAGATCTCAGATGTAGTCGAGGCTGGTCCAGGTCTGCGATTTAGGTGAAGACTTGGTCGCGAAGTACGCGGCGAGCTCGATTGATATCACGATGTGACCAGGTATATAGGACTAATTAGACTCGTGGCGATACGTTATTAACGTTATTACTACATGTTCACCGTCGGAGCGTGCGCAGGATAAGAAAAAGTGAGACAAGGGACTCAGAGGCGGAAGTCCGGGGTACGTTCTACTTGTATATTGTACATCAAGTCGACATCGAAATCGGGGCGCAAGACACAGAAGAGTGTTACTGTTGACACATGGATGGCGAATCAACGACCAGTACAGGTAATAGCGGCGACATCGAGAAACTCACGACGGTTATGGAGTTGTAGAGGCTATCCAGGATGTAGGAGATCCTGCTCAACTCCTCGCGAAGCTCGAGCCGCAGTTGTTCTACCTCGGCATGGATGTCCGACGTACGGTCTCGCAATTTGCGCAGCGTACCCTCGTGGGAGTGGATGCGGTCATGCTGAACCTGATTGCGTCGATGCAGGGCTTGCTTCGACGCGCGAAGACGCTCTCGCTCCCCGTCGATGATGACTCGCTCTTCTTGAAGCTGAGCCGCCTTTCTGTGCAGTCGTTCCGTTCAGATGCGACGGGGCATTTCAAAGAAAAAAATCGAATTCACCTGCGGATCAGATTCCAGAACAACTTAGGGTTATACTCCGGTTCTCCGAACTTCAGTTGAACCCGGACGAGGTCAGTAGTAGGTCGAAACGGTTCTCTGCATAGATGACAGTGCGAGAAGAGGGGCGTGTTACGGATTTGCTCCAGGCAATCCGTGCACATGACATGACCTGCAGAGTCTCAGTAAAAGATGGTCACGCTGCACGCAGCATAGAGAACACACTCACCGCACGTCTTGATGGCAATCAAGGCAGGCCCATCTGTCGCGAGAGAGACCAAGCAGATGGGGCAAGTCGTGAGCATGATTCTCCTCGGACGACGCGACTCACACCTCGTCCTGGGCCCACTGGCATCTTGTCTTACGCCGTGTATGTATACGCCTACGACGCACAAAGGGACACGGAATGAGAGTTTCGTAGGGCGCCATGTGTTCTCGAATCGAGCGGCGCATCTGCAGCAGAGGTCATTGTCTGCAGTGGGGGACAAAGTCGAACACACGCTAGATTATCCCCAGTGGCAAGTACTAGTCCCGTCGGCGTTGTGGGAATGCGTCTTGATGAGTCGATGTGACTTGATGTCGATGTGACCACCCGGATCAGTCAGATCCCCGATTTACTTCCGGGCTCCGCGATTCGGTGCCAATTAATTAAACGAATGTGAAGCATCGCAGACGAGCTTCGCGGCGGCGGCGTGCACGCCATGAGCTGGTACACGAAGTGCGGACCGCAAGGTTGCGGGAGGCGAGGTGCGCACAAATCAGATCGTGCCCTCCTCATGAGGCAGGTACGCCCACATTAGATCCTGACCGTCTGCATGAGGCAGTTACGCCCACACTAGACCCTGACTCCCTCCGGGCCCTCCGTGACATGAGGCAGGTATCCCCATTTCGATCTTGACCCTCTACACGAGGTAGGTACGCCCACATTCAATGCTTCCCAAGGTGCCCGCGAGACTTGAAGGTAGTCACCGTCTTGTAACTTTTCAATTTCCCCACCGCGACAATGGCCTCTACCGCCTACGTGCCTGTCCTCACGCTCAAGAACGGGCATTCAGACACTGTCAACGTCGTCGCTTTCTCTCCGGAAGGTCAATACCTCGCAAGCGGAGGTGATGACCATGCCGTTATCATTTGGGACATCCTCGAAGGCGAACAAGTGCTTCGCCTTCCGTTTGAGAGCACCGTCGACACCCTTGTCTGGCATCCCGTGCAAAAGGATACTATCATCGTCGGATGTTCGAGCGGGGCCTTGCAGCAAGTATGCTACTTAAATTTGGTGTGTGTCCTATGGAATATGCGCTACGTCTCAAGAGACTTACTCTGGATCACAGTTGCGTTGCGAAACCTACGACGTTCATCTCGGCGTACGGTCGCATATATACTCGTTGGACTATGGCTCCGCGACGTCGTGCCTTGCAGTTGCCATTGGCCCGGGAGTATACGTAGCCCGAGAATCTCAGCCTAGTAAGATGTCTGCCGTGCCTGACATCATGTACGTCGCTGAATTCTTATAGATAGATACACGGGGACGGTACGGCTGCCTCCTCCGATCGCGGGGTCCAAAGCGGAGGATTCGCGAGATCGCGCTGTCGCTCTGAGGTTTGAGAGGTCTGGGACGAGGCTCGTCGTGAGCTACCTAACTCATGGAATCATGTATGTATCCGCTCAGTTGTTCCATTGCTGAAAACTCTGACGTTGATCCGCTCGTCATAAGTTGCTGGGATGTGCACGCTCGCCGATCGCTATGGCGTATAACACCCCCTGAGATATATCCCGCAATGTGAGCTCTTTCTCTGATTACCTATGTCTTCCGAGCTGATCTTCGTCAGAGGACATTCGGCCATCAACAAGAAATTCCGATTCATTGCAGTCCACAACTTCAAAGATGGCGTGCATCTCTATTCTCTTGGAGCCGAACAGAAGCCTCTGCGACACTACAAGTTCGATGTCGAGCCGATTCCGGACGTGCTCTTACAGGTGTCCTTCATCCATGGCGGGCAGGCGATCGTATGCGGTACTACGACCGGGAATGTCTGTATATGGCAAACGACGACCGGAGAATTATATCAGACGCTAGCGCATCAAGGTAAGCTGTATGCGTGATCGTCCAGATTCCGTGGATTCATGCGTCGCGACTCAGGAGACATAATCATGGCGGTGGCGGTTGGTACTCATACGCTGCGTCTACTTCTACTACTCATATCCCTGTCTCAGGGATGCCAAACGACGGACGACACGTGCTATCTGGCCACAGGCTCTGCAGGGAAGGGTCGCGATACGTATATCACGATTTGGCGTGCTAGAATAGGTAGGCTATTGTCAGCGTTTGTTGGCACGGGTTCGCTCATGAGTTACTAGCTGGACTCGGACCGCAGCAGGTACGCGAATCGGCTTCGGCGGCATTGTTCCGAAAGTTCGCTGTGCGCGTCTGTATACCTCTCCACGTCACTTGTCTATTAACCTTGGGCTAGCCAGAGCGCCTCTTGCCTACCACCGATGAGCTGCAGAGCGCCATACGCATACTCGCTATCCTGGTAATAGCTCTCGGGCTGCTATTGGCTTTTTTCAAAGTGGGCATACTCGTCCCGTGGCGGCAGTGGGGTAACGCCGTAATCCAAACTGTGAGTCTTCATTGGATGATTGCCGAATGTGCTGCACACACGTATCTATATCAGGTTGCCTTCGCATGGTCTATGCTATCCCGCTGCTTGATCTGGACTCTGCGCAGAGTGATTGATTTTTATCAAGTCGGCATACAAGTGGTGCACGGAGTCATCGGATTCGCGTTGGAGTGCGTGAGGGCGCAGGCTCTGAAGGCTCTTGGGCTTCCGGTGGATATTTTGGAGAGGCTACCTGTGCCTCAGTAGGATGCCTCCGGGTATCACGATTCTCACTCTTGCTATAAACATGTATATTGCCAATTTATTTGTGTAACGCAGAGTGCGCGGCATTACCTGGATGCAGTACGATGGCGGCCCTGAGGCGCCTCCGGAGGCATCCAACGTCAGTTCTTGCGTGCTCCCACCAGGCTCGAACTGGATGCGCTCCTCTGTATCTCTAGCGACGATTCTGTGGACCCAGCGGTCCGACATTCTTTCCAACGTCTCCAAGGCTGCCAAGTTCCAGTCAATCGGCGAACCGCAAGCGCAACGCGAGCGTCATCACGTGACATCAGATAGAAGAGGACGTGCCACTGCCAGTGGCCAAATGAATCGGAATCCCTCCTTCTTCGTCGCTCCCTCGCATTGTGCGATTGATTATGAGTATGAGCCGGGACTACAACGAAGGATCGAACCCTACGATGACGGCAGCCGGGGGAGGTCGAGTACCCTCTCTTCAGAATCATATCCGACGTGACGCAACTAGGAACTCTTGAGGAGCCGAATGGAGGCTGCAGATTCAATACACGTTACAAGTGTGCGGTGCTCCGAGTCGATACATACTCACCTCCGTAGCCAAAGCTACTCGGGCCGACACGTGCAATCTGACTTCCACATGTACACCACGACTCTGTCATGATTCCGGCGCTATTCTAATTAAATATCTCCTTGTGCAGCGTTCATTGTCCCATGCAACCGCGGTCAAATAAGCGACCCTGGTGATTAGGTGAGTGCATACTTCACCTTCGCCTTTCAGCCTGACGCACCATTACCATGGCAGACGCAGCGAACGCGGCTCCTTCGACTTCGCAGCTGCCTCCTCCCGAGGAGCCTCCTCCCGTTGTGGGTGTGAAGCGACAGAGGGTAGAGGACCGTCGCGCGACGCAGCAACTCGTAGACAAAGACGGTAACACGATTGTTCGACCAACTTCCCCTCGTCGCAGGCCCAAGGTCGAGATCCGTAGACAACCCACTCACAACCCGGAGGACGATGCACCGACGTGGATGTATTCGTTGAAGAAATTCAAGCACTCTGTCACGAAAGCGGTACCTGCGCTCGAGAACCTGGTATGTCTATCAACGTGACACTCGCTTGCCTGTCCGTCTCCTCAAGGAGTCCCTTCAGATTGGGGCCACCGGATTAGAGAGCGGGGCTAGCTCGACGCCACAATACGAGCAGCAGGTCAGTGATGTTCGATCCTTGCGCCTCTGCTGCGCTATGAATATAAGAATGCTCAATACAGCCTATAGACCGCCAACAACGCGGATGGTACGCATGAAGGCTTGGCGGCGGTCGACCATCAGGGCTATGCAGGCGTAACCGCTCCCGCCGGACAGGTTGGCTCATGCAGCTACCCGCTATACAGTCACTCATTGCATTGCGTTCGTAGGCTCCAGAAGCATTACAGTCCGTGGTTGAAGGGACGGAGGCGATACGAGTGGCGGTGTCGTCTCCACCACAGGTGATTATTAGTATCTCATAGACCCACACCAGTGTTGATGCGTGTTTAGCAGACTGCCTCCACGTCCTCAGCGCATCTGCAAACCGGCCGTATCCACAATTTCTGGAACTCGTTGGCGACATATGCGACTGGTGGCTTTCCCGCAGGTCACAACAATAACCCTGGCGCAGAATGGAGGGCGGAGCGCGAGATGGTCCACCGTGACGTCCCAACATCACACAGTGTTAGCCCTGAGGCCTCTTCGAGTCGCGGACCGCAAAGCTATCTGGTCCCGGGGCAGGATCGACTTGGCTTAGAAGGACATCACAGGACTAGGGAACCCTCTGACGTACTAATCAGCGTTGAGCCGGACTCATCCGTCCAGGACGATACCCGACATGCGGTGAGTTGCGTGATGGAACCGCGGCGCAATAGCTGATCCGTCCACTGTTTTAGCTCCCATCGAGCGTGGCTACCGCTTCTGAGGCGATGTCTCCATCGGCTGTACAGGCTTACACCGATGATATGCAGTCTGATACAGGGGTCGTGGATGTTGTAAGCGATTCCCGGGACTCGCGCTTCAAGTTCGGGCTGGCTGACTCAACTCATATCAGGCCTTCAACCAAGGCACCATCCCTACCAATCAAGTTGACTCTTCTATGTACTACGCCGACCTTTTCGAGGGCACACAAAGTATGTCTCAGTTTGGGCTCGATTTCGATCAGTTGGAACCAGTTAGTAGAGTCCTCCCTCCTGCACATCTCCTCGAGGCTCACAAGGCATGGCAGCCTGCAGCAGCGTCCAGCCAACTGACAGCAAATAGCCGCCAGGAAGTTGCAGCGAGCAACCTTGAAGGAAGTCAGGCGCTTCACGCCGCTCAAGTTCAGGTATATCTCATTATGACTGTTTCGCAGAAACACTCATCACACGATTTCGCTCAGACACAGCATCCCGGTGTCCCACCACCTCCGTCATTCGAAGTACACAGCTCGTTTATTGAAAGTGTGAAGGTAGTGCTCACACCCGCTTCGATTTAGCCACCTGAATCTGATGTCGACATGGAAGATGTAAGCCTCAGTCAACCAGTCATCGCAGTGTCATTGACATTTGCTTCGTCGTTAGCCCGCACTGCGTGACGTCCCTCCTAACTTGTCTCTGAGTCTGCCGTCTCAGCCGGCCGTCAAGAACTCCCATGAACAAGAACAGCTGCGAGTAAGTCACGTTCATGATATGCTTATCGGCCGGCTGAGATATGATGATAGGACTCCACGATTACGAGCCTCACGAACGTTGAACCGACATCCGTTCGACCGGATTTGGTTGAGACAAGCACAGAAGGTTACAGCAATCAAGACACCAGCGATGTGAGTCGAATAAATAACACCTCATCCTGTCGTGCTCATAACCTGGACCAGGTTCCTCAACCCTTTGCCATGGATGTATCGTCCGACAATGATGCCACTGCCACATCGACCGAGCATCCTCCGCCAGTGAATAGAGAGGAAATGCGTCAGAGACCCGCAGACGGATCTCTCGGTGACGGGTCACCCATCATGGGGCAATCTCGCCCTGATTCATCTGCCATGGACACGTCGTCCGACGACGACGCCGATTCCACATCGACCGAGCGTCCTCCGCCGGTGAATAGAGATGAGGGGCGGCAGAAAACCCCCGAAGAATCTGTTGGCGACGGGTCACCCATTTTGGAGCGCTCTCGCCAAGCCGAGAAGGGGAAGGAACGTGAGCTACCTGGAGCCCTTGAAACGAGCGTAAGTACGGTTGTGCACACTCCATAGTAATCTGCGTCTAATGGGACCTCAGTCGGGGTCGATGGTCCAGCAAGGTGGCGGTCACTCTACTGCGTCGCAGACGGTACGCACGTCTTCCGAGCCTTCTGACTACCGCTGGTTTAGCTGCGAACCTTTTGTAGGATTCCAAAGCAGCGCCACGCAAATTTCAAAGGTATCGCGACTCCGGAGGCACCCGACTGAGGACATCCAGTCCTGAGTCCAGGATACCCTTCGAGGACACCCGGCGAGCATATCGCACTGCTGTCCCAGTCGACACAAGCCAGTCACGTTCTCAGCCGGACACAGCACTACTGGGAGCGTCCCAGGCCCAGTCGCAGGGGACCCATCAGGCTGATCGCAAAGTCCGTTCGGCGAGCGCTGTACCAACGTCCGCTCATATATCTCAGGCTCGATCCAGTAACGTACGTGATGGTATCGTGATGACTAAATTGTTCTGATCTTTTCGCGCAGGGCATCGATGCTTCCTTTGGATATGCCGCTGCCGATTCGGCACCCATTACCCGGCAAGACATGGCTATCATGGAACAGAATCTGCGTGATCAATTCAATCTTCAGGTCTCCGAGCTTACGAACAGTTTGACGTCCTCGCTGCAGCTCTCGCTGGAGAGCACCCTTCGGTCTGTGTTTTCTCCGACACTGCCTGCACCTTCTGGACAGTCTTCTGCGCCCGCTGCTCGCCCATCCCCTGCTACCTCTAAACGCGAGAGCTCTCAAAAACCAGGGCCGAGCGTGCATGGCGAAGAAGGGTCGGTTGCTGACGATGAGGGGGACATGGAGGATGAATTTAAGCTACCTACGAGGCACCGCGAGAAGAAGAAGACAACTAAGGAGGAGAGGATTTTCAAGGTGAGTCGACGCGTCCTAGCCGATGACATACCTGTTCATGTTAGTTTTCAGCAATGTATCCGCTCGCACGCGCTCAAGCTGATGCAACGGAAGGACCACAAGGCGCCGTTCGTCAATATACCCTCCAAACACGGCATTCTTGCGTTCGATACAACCAGTGGTCGTGAATGTTGCACCGCTGCTACCTTTTCTTACGACATCAACACGTCACCCGGGACCGACTGGAACACTTCCGCAGCCAGGGTCTTCATAGCCGACTTCCAAGCTCACTATGCTCAGCTTGGTAAGTCGGACCAGGAAGTTAAGGAGGCGTGGATTAGCCATGCGGAGAGCCTCCATCGCCAGTTTCGCGCAAGATCTCGGGATGAAGCTGAAGTCCAATACGATGACATGTGCCACAGACGAGAGGAACGAAAGCGACAGGTAGAGATCCGTCATTCAATGTTCCTAGAGGGCGCGTCATTGACTTGTACACTCGATAGTTGTTCTCTCGTCGTCGTCACATCGCGGGCACGCTGATTTCTCCGAGGGCCGTAGAGCTCCTGGATGCGCTGGGAGTTCACGGTATGAGCAGCGACGAATCCGACCATGAGGCTGGCAGAGGAGAAGCCACTTACATCATCCCTGCAAAGCAGTGGCGCTCGCCGGAATTGCAGACCTGGCTGCGCACGCTCGATTCGCTTCATCTCTTCGTGCGCTACAGAGGTGGATTCAAGGCGTCGCAGGGCGGTTGGCCTCATTTCCGCGTTTCTAGTCGGAACGTGAGCTCGGCTCCTGCAGTCACAGGACTTCCGGTAAACTGCTATGCCCCATCCATTCTCAAGGAATACGACAGCTTCAAGATGAAGTGGCTCAGCCCTATTTCAAAGGTAATCGACCTCACGCATTCTGATCGCATCATGGAGTAAGTTTAACGCTTCAACTGTCTACACGCACTGACTGAAAGAGCTCAATCACTTCAGGACAGCAACCCGGTACGACCTCGCGCACAAAGCGCTAGTAACAGGACGTTTCGACCCCGACAGGCCTGGTTCAGGGAACGCGGAGAACTTCTCAGCGCAGCGTTAATAGGCCATGCTTGCACTTCGTCTGTTCGCGACGTATGACGTACCAGTACATGGGTTGCAATGTTAGTACTTTGTTGGTGTAATCGTTGTCAGTATGACCATCTCTATGAACCGGTTACAGATAAGGTCGCTGCCGCTGGACGGGCTCACCGTGTTCTACCCTCCCCAGGTCATGTCGATCTACGAGTACAACGCGCGCTTTCTCATGGGTGTATAGCGGCTCCGCTGCAGCATATATACAGCTCATCCATAGCTCGATCAATGGCACATTCTAGCCCATGCGTAGCTATGCGTGCGTTCTGATTCTGAGTGTGTGGTAGCGTGGCTTACTAAGCAGCACCCGCCCATAATGGCTCATCATCTCGACTGTTATCATACATACATAGTTCTACTCTAGTTGACAGCGCTGTGTCGCCCGAGGGTACTATCGGCACAAGGAGTGTTGCATGGGCCATCACCGTATACCTCCATCTCGTGCGTTGTGTGACCTAACAGTGGGTGATCACTGATCGGTCGAACACTAACTAACCCCTGATCTGCAGTAGAATCGCAGTTCACCGACGTTCATGGAGCAGCTCACGACAAACTTCGACTCGGGGAGACCTCAGGCGTCACGGACAAGCGCTACGGTTGAGGGGGAACTACGACATCTCTGCCAATGTAGCCTCTACGGGTGCAACAGTCAGGAGTCGAAGGATCCGCGGACCGGTGGCAGCATCTTCGGCCAGTGGGTCAGCTCGCGCGTCCTTCAATACCACAACACTATCAGCCAGCAATCCGACGCCATTCATGCAAGGGTCTCAGAGGGGCAATTCTCAGAGTCCCGGTACCTTTCACGGATCGTGTCCTATTCATACGAGACATCCACTCTATTGGGCGAACCCTCCACATCCTCGGGGCCTACCCCTTTGGCTGGCGATAACTCAGCCTTCGCTGTTCCAACGGAAATTCGCCCTGGCTCACCGGTTGAGCGCCAGGAAGTCATCGGTTCCTCTTCATCGCAGAGACCCACAGTCGCCTCGAACGCCTCTGAGTCCAAGGAACACCCTCTCGGGACAACCGTTACCGCATCGGAGGCGGATACGAGAGAGCTTGACATGTTCGCGAGGACACAGCACCATCTTGACGATCTCAACCGCATGGTCGCTACCATCAACCAAGCACGACTCGGGTTTTCTGCGACAGCCCCTCTTGTGTTCGTCAATCCGCCTGTTTCCGCCTCCCCTTCGTATACCTACCCCACCGATTGCCCTACACGTCCCAACTCTGGCACCCTCATGCTATCGCCTTCTTCGCCCTTCAATTCCGCACTCTTGACACATGAAGCGAAGATGTATAACTATCTTGATCTGATTGACCGATACTCTACGCCGGGTAACGACGTCGTGGAGCACATCCGCGAACGGATTCGGCATATGATCCTGGGAGAGATTCGCCGTGTATGCGATATCAAGGGCCGCGAGTGGGATGCCCAGAGACACACTCCATTTCAGGCGCCCCGAGACGAATTCAAGTATAATGGAGTCCAATGCACGTATTACGATTGCGGTGAGTTCGCGTGCTCATGCCTGTGTCGTCGGCCACTCAACACCCCTCTGATAGATCGGTATCACCGGAAACCGCTCCCGGGGCTCGATCCAGCTCTTGCCACTGCATGCTACATGGTCCTTACTCTCTCTTTGCTCTGCGGCGTATCTCGCACCCACTGCAATTGGGTCTTAGAGATTCTCCGCTTCATCATCAATTACTTGCGACCGCGGCTAGGCCACGACCAACAGATTCCGTCCGATCTGCGGACATTGTTACGCCATTTCGACCTGGATCCCGAGGTTGCACCTTACATCTGCTGTCCTGAATGCTACGCCTTATACAAGGACGACGGCGAGTGCCCGGAACGTTGTACATACAAGGCATTCGACACTTCCCCTACCTGCGATACCGAGTTGTTCGAGACCCGGACACTCAAGGGGGGGAAACACGTCATGGCGGTGCGCAGGTACCTTCATCAGGATTTCAAGGCATGGCATGCACGCCTGTTGGCACGGAAGGACATCGAGCTTGCATTGGACAAGTATACGGCGGAATCACGAGCCACAATGCGGGATCCAGACAGGAGAGTGCACGACATCATGGAGAGCAAGCTCGTGCAGGAGTTCGTCGGTCCAGACGGTCGTCGCTTTCTCGATGGACCCGACGAAGAGCTGAGGCTTGTCTGGGGCTTTGCCTTTGACAGTTTCGATCCTCACCATATGAAGCCTGGGCGCAGAAGTATCTCTTCGACAGCCATCTATCTCATCCTCATGAACCTTCCCCCTGATTTGCGCTTTCTCGAGGAGAACATGTTTCTCATCGGTGTCATTCCTGGCCCCGGAAAGCCTTCTACGGACGAGATCAACCACTTCGCACGCCTCATCGTTGACGATATGCTCGTATTCTGGTCCCCTGGCGTCTACTTCTCGAGGACCGCACTGCACCCAGCGGGACGCTTCGCTCTGGGCATACTGATCCCAATGATCTGTGACCTCCCTGCCGCACGCCAAATCTCTGGCTTTGGAAGTCACTCGGCGACCCACCTTTGCTCTGTCTGCCTACTCGAGAAGGACAATATCGAACAGATCGACAAGTCGCAATGGAAGTATCGCGATCTGGACGATCATTGACGCAGTGCTGCAGTATGGCTGACCCTGAAGACAAAACACGCGCAGAAGGATCACATTCGGCAGGGCGGCGTGCGCTGGACTGAGTTCTTGCGCCTCCCTTACTGGAACCCAAGCCGTTTCACGGTGATAGAGCCGATGCACGCACATTTCCTCCGCAATCTGTCGCATCAGATATCGGACGCCTGGTGTATGGACGCATCACTTCCATCGGGTGACGGGGAGCTCTGCGCGAAAGTCGTCGTTCCGCCCTGCTCCGTGCGCGATAATACGCCAGCCTGGGAAGCCAAGAGACGAATGGTCGAGACCGCATCGCTATCTGACCTTGAGAAGGAGGGCCACGCAGTTCTATGGCATCTATGCCTAGATTTACATCTACGACGCGCGGGATCGACGCGTATGTTAGCAAAACGCCTAGTCGCGCAGGTAGGTTCCCATGTGTACTTCTCTGTGAGCCTCACTGATACATTGCCAACCTAACAGAGGGACAATCGCGAACCAGTAAACCCTCAATCGGCTCTGTCGGCTACAGACGCTGAGGATAAGGCCGTTCCATACTACAGCGGTGTTGGCTCCGAGTCCGGGCATTCGGACAACTCGGGAACCACAGCGGAGTATAGCACAGAGGGGTCCCGCGCATCCTACGAGGCCAGTCGCGCCGACACACCGTCGTCGACGACGAGTGGCACTGCCGACCGATTTGCAAGTGCGCCACCCTCCGGAATACCCTCCTCAGTCTCGGCACGTCCCTCTCACAGCGATGTCTGGTCGCCCGCTCCGAGCTCCGCCGCTTCGACGGATACAAATGAATCTGCTGTGACGGCGACTGGTTCTCAACAGTCTACGCAATCACGGGCGCGGAAACCTTGGACGGAGGATGACATCACCAAAGCAGAGAGAGCACTTAAGAAGGGTAATAAAGCTCCTGGATCGACCGGCCTTGCAACTTTGCAGGAACTGTGTCGGCGCAACGGAATACCTTTTGCAGGGACGAAGAAAGTTCTATGGGGGAAGTTGCAGGTATAGTCTCACTCCCAGTGGCAATCCTGCGATTGACCAACCGCTGATGCAGGAAATCATACGGCCCGAAGGATCTACGAGCAACGGTGACCCACGCGGTTCGGCTGTTCTAGGGTTAGATGTCCTGCGTGACGTCTGGAGTGACATGGACCGTACAATGCTGCCTTCAAGTGTGTCGCCGGCACCACGAAATGTTGCGCAGAGCCCAGGAAAGCTGAAGGCCGATGAGTGGCGCTCACTGGGTTTGATCCACCTCGTCATAACACTCATACGTCTGTGGGGCTTCAGAAATGACCGTAAAGCAGACATGCTACATAACTTCATGAACCTTGTTGCCACGATTCAGATATCCTGTCTTCGCTCGATCACTCCGGAGCACATCAGAGCATACGACTTCTACCACACCGAGTATCTCAAGGGCTTCCTCGTCCTATATCCGGAGGTACCTCTCAATCCGAGCAACCACCTCGCTCAACACTACGCGGAGAACCTTAGCGACATGGGTCCTTCTCATGCAACACGAGCATTCGCAACGGAAAGGTTCAACCACAGCCTGCAAGAAGTTCCCACCAATATGAAATCAGGTATGTGGCATGCTATATGTCGCAGAGACTGACAATCTGAAGCACCTCCTAGGCGAGCTGGAGATGTCAATGATGTACTACGCTAATCGGGCAGCAAACGTGCGACCACTGCTCTCGAACGGCAGTCTCCCTGAAGAGCTATCCGGTCTACAGCAGGCGTACGATAAAGCTTTCCGAGCGCAGGCACGAGGTACGAGGCTGAACGACATATTGGGCCTCGGTGCCTCTGCGCAAGTGCAAGTAAAGGAATTCTCATCGCGATCTTTGTTCGGGAGCGTTGAAGAGGAGCATATCATCAGTGGATACATAGGAAGGCGATCCTTCTTGGGTAACAGTGTATCTTTTCGACGCATTAGTTTGCAGCGCTGATCACGTCAACAGGCATCAGTTCGTGTTCCGTGATGCGAAAGGCTGGCTATGACTATCGGCCGTCCTTTAGAAGCCATCGCGATTCAAACATTCTGCTTCGTTCTACGCAGAATGAGGCCGATATCACGGATCCGTCCTTTCCTCCGGTGGAGGAGCTAGGTATCTATCCAGCGCAGATAGTCCGCATACTGTGGGAGAAGGAGCCTATTCCTGACCCACGCAAGGATTTGCTCAGACAGCCTCGGGTATTCCTGGTTGTTCGCCGACATCGACCTCTCTCGGACGAAGCTCGCACAAGCGACCCATATCGAGCTTTTGGATTTATGTTGGCCGGGTGCCTCTTCTCTAAAGACTACGGTGAATTGGAGATCATCAGTGCTAGTGACGTCGTTTGCCCTTTCGCATATACAGAGTTTCGGGCTCAGGATAACCGTGAAACCAACGAAGTCCATGTCTTCCCTTTAATCAAGGTAAGCCGTTCAGAAGGACTTAGGGCTGCCATGCAACTGACACGACTCGGATATCATCGCTCGTAGGATATACATTCGACCCAAGCTCAGGGCCGGAGCTCGGAGGAAGATGATTTGGTTGACATCGCTCGACCTGATTCGTCGTCATGACCATGTATAATCGCCTCACTACACTTTTGGCCGGTATTAGGAAGGACGTTCTCTCAACTCTCCGTGTCGAGTAGTCGCAGCTATCGTCAGATCTTGACCGAGACGATATTATATTATTTTCGACCTCCTCTGTGGATGTTTGACGACCGCGGCGCTTTGCGCGCTTATCGCTCGTGTTGCCTTCCTCCCTCATGCGCACACGTCCTCCTCCATACCTCCAATTGCACACCACCACTGTCCCTCGTCTCTTCATTAACACGAGGCCCAAGATCCTCTAACACACTGGACAATGTTCCGAAACTTTAATCTGCTAAGATGCAGGACAGAGATGAGGCTACAAGGTGAGGATGAGCTTGAAACTGTTCAGTTGTATCCTAACGGCCTAAGGACTATCGTCAGCTGTTCATACTGGTCTGCAGAATCTACGTCGCATGCTTATCCCCAGGAGCGCACTAACATTGGCCGCGCGGCGCGCCTGCGTGAGTAGTGCAGATCCGGGGCGTCCAAGCCGACTGCTCCAGAACAATGTCTACGACAATACCTCGCCTATCACCCCGTCTCAACCGGCGGTCGCTACTCTTCGCTGCCTCGGCTCTGTTGCACGGTGGACTAACAGTGTTAGTAACGACCCGAGTGCCCCGCCGCCGCCTGCAACCTCAGGACTGCCGCTACGACCTGGTCGCCGCGCAAGTCCTGAGCACGCCGCATCAACTGTGCCCACAATCAGCCGTGGACACCACCTTAGGAACCGGAATGCAGGCGACAACACCAGCACGGACCCTGAGCTGCTCAAG
This sequence comes from Rhodofomes roseus, assembly GCF_022264815.1. Taxonomy (NCBI): domain Eukaryota; kingdom Fungi; phylum Basidiomycota; class Agaricomycetes; order Polyporales; family Fomitopsidaceae; genus Rhodofomes; species Rhodofomes roseus. Next base: position 1,300,664 of record NW_025952960.1, on the reverse strand, counting down.
CCGCGCAGCTGTATCTTCGCCATCGACGAGGAGGATGACTTCTTGACGGCGACAGCGCTCACTAGGTGCAACATCGCTACCCGTAGGACTACGAGGAGTACTAGGAGGCGAAGTGCCGTGTCTTCGGCTCAGGTGAGTACATCTGTGCTCAATCTCGACGCGCGTGCCGCGTGCGTGTCGACTTGTATCCGTATCCGAATCAGCCTCGTTCATCTGTGTCGACGACATGTGTGAGTTCTCCTCCACCTCTTTCGATCTGCGAAATTTGACCCCCGTGCACCTCTCCAGCTTCCGGTGTCAGCATACGTCAAAATCGGCATGTTCGTCCATGTCGAACGAGGTCGCTTGGGCGGCGACTTGACCGAATCGATAGCGATTGTGCGTCGGACTCGTAGCGCGGTGTTCGTTGTCCTGCGCGCGTACTTGCTCGAGGTAAGCCATTACAACCGAGCCATGAAGTGCTGCTGATGCGATCCGTGCTCAGTGACATACACAAGACAAAGGCTAGTAAGGTGAGTGTCGCCGTTGTATGATCCGACAACACATTGTCGGCTTAGTGGGGCAGACGATCGTCCTGCAAGGCATTGGAAGAGTGGTCCAGAGATACGATGAGGCTGGCGGCAGATGTGAGCAGCGATTGGGTTTCAAGCCGAGTCGCGGACGGTCAGGGTGCATGATGATGTCGTACGGGTGAGTCGCACAAGAATGAATCGCACAAGAAAGCGGCTAACCTTCACCCTGAGTACCTGTTCCTGCCAATGGCCCTTGCACGCTCTCAAAATCTGTCGCTAACCACAATGAGATTCGGAGTGCCAGATAGAATCTCGCGTCCAATCGCGAGTGCGTGCAAGCGACGCGATCAACGCCGAATGCTTTGCGCCTTGGCCTACACATCAAGGTAAAGGGTATTCCGACATGTTTGTGCCGTCTATTCGAGCCTGATGGGTCTTGACTCCATGTCTTAGGTCTCACACCGCTGGAAAGCAGCAGCCGTGCTGCGACATCCTCACCGACCACATTGCGTCTGTCTCCGTGAACACGTCCCACCGGCCTGGTGCCATCTACGAGGAGCCTAAGTACACTACTCCAGCTGTTTCTTGATCCTCCTCACGTCCTTGTAACGACTCCGAACCTCTCAAACTGCGGACGACATGTCGAAAGGGTGGTTTAACCTTGATACCGTCGGCGGCACCATCCCGGAGACGCAGTTCTTCGAGGGCGACTCCGCGTTCCACTTCCTGGGGCTCTCGAGGACACAATTATGAATCGCTTTCCGACTCGCAGCCGTCGCTTTCCGACTCGCAGCCGTCGCTTTCCGACTCGCAGCCGTCATACCACGACTCGCAGCCGTCGTGCCACGACTCGGGGGAGTCGGTTCCCGACTCGGAGGACTCGGTTCCCGACTCGGAGGAATCGGTTCCCGACTCGGGGGAATCGGTTTTGAACATTGCTCATGTTCGCCGTCCGAACATAGCCAGACAATACATAGTGTTTTGTCCCCGAACATGATTTATTTTCTATTTATTTTCGCAGACCGTAAATAGCAAACGCTCGGACACCGAACATAGTCTTTGTTCGGACCCCGCACATGCGTAGAGATCAGCCACCGTACATTGTCCGAACATTGGGAATGTGCGGTCTTTGTTCTGTGTCGGCACATGACCTATGGACGGTCTCGTCACAACGTGCGAACAGTGTTCTAACACGAGGTACGCTAGACCTTTGTTTGGTCTCCGAACATCGCGGCGAAAACGTGACGTATGTTACGCCGCCGCACATACCATCTTTGGCCTCCGTTGTACGCATTCCGAACATGGCCATATCATTTTGCTTTGTCATCCTATGTTCGGACCCCGCAATTTAGGGTGAGATGATATACACGCCCTGCCTATGTTCGGTCAATGTTCAATTTTCCCACAACCCGTTTTGTCCGCAGTGAGGGTCGCGACGTGGCACGCAACAGACGCGTCGCGTCACACCGGTAACGCCGCGTGACACACGCCGCCGCAATTCGAGATGCGCCACAACCGCGGCTCAAGCCTCATGCTGTCAATACTGCCTACTGGCAAAAATGGATGATTTCAATAGTGTACATAGAATATGGGCGACCATAACGGTATTAACGTGAATGGAGATTGCTGCTACGTTACAAGGCGTCGTCCACGAAAACACCGTCATGTTGCTTTTGTTGCAGCAATTCCATCCCGTAGTCGTCACTCTCCACGACACGCGCGACATTGATTTCTACGGGATGCGCAGGCGATTGTTTCGCGGGCAGGCGTGGTTCAACCGGCGCCATCCCGGGGCGTGACGGATAGTCATTCCCCGCCCAGCCCATACCCACGCGGACGTTGATGAGCATATTCGCTATTCCAGCGACAGGACACCATACGTCTACTGCAGTGAAATTGAGGTTCGACTTGGCAAGATACACCGCGACGAAGAAAATATTCCAGGCTCTGTGCATGCATGAGTTTCTACCGCGTGGGCAGAGAAGGTCCACCGAAGAACGTACGTATATATGCCCGCGCTTTCAACGACAATAACAAGCGCTTTCTGTGGATCGTAGTAAATATCACTGCGGTGTGACGATGCACAAGAGAAGCTCCTACTGTCAGACCATTTCCGCCAAAGCGTAGCACCCTTGCCCGAGAGCGTAGAATGCGGAATGAGATCATTGCTGTGTAGAGGTGTCATATGACCACTTGTCCTCACGGGGGTTGAGAGAAAAATGAGGAACTTACTCGTGCAGTATAGGTTGGTACTAGTCGAGGGCCAAGTCAGCGACACAATATGATATCAAAGTGCGTGTTGCGTACCACAAGCTACAGAGACAATCCGAGACAATCCAGCGACCGGTGGTTGAGGCATACACATTTTCACCGACTGGATATACGGCAAAGTGGTAAACAACCCCAATGCCGGATACTGCTCATCCCGGGGCATCCAGTGAGTGATCCTAGATGCAGATAGACAGAACACTTAAGGGCCTACCCAATACCGCAGTCAACGTCAGGAGTGGGAAGGCAAGTACTCGCAGGTTCCGGTTCCATATGATGTACATACGATATATCTGGTGGCAAGTTTCAGGGTCTGTCTTCGAGTGAAAGAGCTATGCACGCACAATCATAGCGTCCGATACGATCATGACCGTGACCCAACATCCCAGTTTTGCCGCCTCCGTTGGTTGCCGGAGATCGGCGTAGAAGTAGACTGGATCTTTGCCACCGTCGTAATTAAGAAAGGCATCAAAGGTCCGCAGAACAACGCATATCCATTGCTGTCCAAATAATGAGCATATTCAAGGCTACTTCGTGGGTATGAAGACGCACTCCAGTAACACCTAGAAACAGGACGAACCCCGCTGTGAGGAGGGGCGATCTCCGAACGGTGCCATTACCAGGTGGTTTATGTTGATATTGTAACATGAGATAGGTGGATAGGACAAAGAGGACGAAGAAAACGCCATAAGCCATGCTTCCTATGCACGCAGTCGCCAGGTTGACACCGATCAAGGAGAGTTCGGCCATCCTAGAGGTTCAATCCAGAGGATGGGGGCTGGACTCGATGGTTCAACGCCGCTGAGCTAATACCCTTATATCCGACCCCGAGTGCGTCGTCATGCAGCCCACTGTTGGGGCAAAATCTCATTGGCCACCCAAGACTTTGGTCCGTCCATACAGCATTTGCACATCCCTGAAGGCGTGACTATGTCGTCCTTGTTTCACGACTCGCATCGGAGAGGTGCGCCAGTACGTCGCTAAGCCAAAAAGATACGGTCAAACCACATTGATGAACAAATGATCGCACAAAGACTCACAGCGCCCTTCGCGGATGAAAGTGCTGCCTCGGAGAAGTTGAGATGTGTCCGGGACATGATAAGTATGTAACGTAGAACTCCGGGCGCCATAAGGCGAGTGGAATGTCTGGACTCTGGAATCTGACGAAAAGCAATGTCATTATTATGGCGATTCGGAGTGACAGCAGTAGTACCTTCCACTATGTTGAGTGGACAAACAAGCTCTCACCAGTGATTCAGCCCACGTCAGTACCCAACGTCGCATGCGGCATAGTCACTGCGGGCCAGTACAACAAACTCCGGGATCCGAGTCGTCGGGGTTTCCATGTCATATCCGACGCCGGCGAGTCACTGACTGGGAGTACTCCCTCCGAAAAGCCCAGTTTGATTCGTATCAGAAGATGCGTAGTTATTGCACCTTACCGAGTTCTTCCCAAATTCTTTGAATTCGAATTCTGATAAACGAAGACGGAGTGCAGGAACAATGCATGCAGGAATGCCACAATGCCAGCCTGAGGATGGATGGAGCGGCTCATCCAACGACGGGAATGCTTAGTCAGCTTCCACGATCGGGCCCAGATCGGGCCCGCCGGGCTCAGCAAGAGGATGTATGGCGTGGCTGAATGGATCACCCTCCTCCTCCTCCTCCTCCTCCTTCCCAATCCGCATTACATCGCTAACAAGTATTGAGACTCTGGCACTAGTACTGGCAATTTTGCTCCTCAATAGAAAGTGTGTTTCAGGAGGTGGACGTGAACTACACGTGGTGGAGTATGCGCCGTGAGTGATCTATTACTTCTGTGGTCTAAGTAGAATCCCAGAGCAGTGGGTCCGGCGGCCCGTGCCTTCGCGATTGAATTTGCGAAAGTATGCTTCTCTGTGAAGAGGACCACATTGGCACCATCTTCTGGGATCTGTCCGTTCATGATCTTGATGCAGACCGTATGGAAGTACTACGGACGTCTTCTGTCGCATCTCAAGGGGCGGTGTTGTTCCTCCTTAGAAACAGTATCAACTTTCAGAGTTTGGGGCACCGAGACAATTCGTATCACTCCAATGGCAACAGGGGCTTAAGAAACTCGGGTGTTGGAACTGTTCAGGTGCGTAGCACCAGTGAAACAATTCAAGCGATGGCAAATGAAATTAACGTTTGCAGCCGACCCTGTCACTACATACCTTATAAGATTTGGCACCACTCATGCCCGAATGCATCGCTATAGTAAGACGCGGCTATGTTCATGTCGACCGTGGAACTGTCTCATCACATCATGGCCTTCTATCTGGCGCGCTTGGTCGAGTTAGACATCCACATCTAACGTAGGACGCGCATACTCATGGCAGGACACAGCGGGGAGCATTCAGATCGAAGAACGTCTTATCATGCCCGTCAGCATCCGTCATGTCCGGAGGTGTATCTCTCCGCTCTCAGTGAAACTCTCCGTGCGGTAGCTCTTATCGGCAACCGCCTCAACTGACTATACGGACAGTATGACCTCTGTTCTAGACTCATCATCGACTCGCATATAAAGGCCCGTCAACAAGACTGTAGGCAGCTACGCTGCTAGCCTGCTACTTTCTGTCATGGAGGCGAAGTTAGCTACGGTGCACGACTTGGCTGACAAGTGCTTTGACTTCGTAATAATTGGTACGCATTTATTGATCATGCCTATCTGATCGAAGCCCCCTGTTGACTCCTCATCGCTTTCTAGGCGGAGGGGTAGGTGGATTTTCCCTCCAAAACACATAAATTAATGTTATGCAAGACCTCCGGGCTCTGTATAGCGAACCGTCTCAGCGAGGACGCTCATGTGTCTGTTGCTGTCCTCGAATCCGGGAGAGCGCATCTCGACGACCCAATAATCTGTCCGTATCTCACGCCATGCGGGCTGTGCGAGGGTTCAACCCACTCATTTTACCTCTACAGATCATCCAACAGGATGGCTGCAACAGGCGATGAATCCAGAATACGATTGGGCATTCCCTCAATCCCCGCAAAGCACTTGCGACACGAGCAGGTTTTTCTGGAATCGGTGGGCCGCCGAATACCTCCGCATCTATCACTCAGGCTCATGTTGAGCGGCCTATTCACACAGTGGTAAGGGGTTGGGTGGGAGCTCCTCGATGAATCTCCTTCTATGGACCAGACCTCAGCGAGAGGATATGGATGGTCTCTAAATTTGTGGCATTATCTGATTCGATGCTTACGACGGACTCAGCAATCGAGAAGCTCGGCAACCCTGGTTGGAATTGGGAGAACTTCTACAAATACTCGAAGAAATCAGAAAGGTCAATCCAACTCTTCCCAACGGTGTCTTGATTGACACTGTTTACACATAGCTTCTTCGTACCTGAGAGAGTCAGCGTAGGCGACTATCGCGACCTGTACAAGTCAGACACGTTCGGTCATGAAGGCGAGATGTTGTCGAATCACGAGAAATGATGTAGCTCATCTCATATCATTGCGTATTTAGGACCTGTCAAGCTCTCATTCACTCAGACTAGCTCGGGAATCGAACGCCCTGTTCAACAGGTAGGCTGTAGCGAGCGTTCTGCCTTTGAACTTAGCCTTAACACATGACATGATCGCGATAGAGTCTCAAGTTACTCGGGGTCGAAACTATCGATGATTCTGTATGTTCAAAGCCAGCTCATTGAAAGTGAGGGCTGACATATTCATTGCATTCACAGATGAGTGGCGAGGTATTTCTTGAACCGGCGGCAATCTACACTGACGAGTTCTGACCTCTCGCTGCAGACCGTGGGTACGTTCAAAGTAGCTTCAGACCTGGACCCGGCTACCGGGAAACGATGCTCCGCTGCAACGGTAAGTACACATTACATTCGATGTAGCATTTACTGACGAAGATGACAAGGCATATCTACTCCCAGTGATTGACCGTCCCAATCTGAAGGTTCTAACCGAGGCACACGTCACGAAGCTCGTGACAGAGACGTCGAAAGGCGAAGTCGTCACCACTGCGGTCGAGTTCGAACATGGTGGGACTTTGCACAAAGTCCTTGTCGGAAAAGAGGTCATACTCTGTGCAGGGTAAGCCGCATTCGTCTGAAACGTATGCTATCTCATCGCGATGCAGGACTATCCAATCCCCGCAAATCCTGGAGCTCAGTGGAATAGGGGACAGAAATATACTAGAACCTTTGAACATTGAAGTGCAGAAGCACTTGCCAAGCGTTGGCCGAAACCTCCAAGATCACATAGTCTCGACGGGCCTCGTACTGGGTGAGTTGATGAATGAGTGGGTTAGTTTCTTTTCTGACAGAAGCATACTAGCGATGCGCGACGAAGTGGATCTTATCACAAGCGAGTCGATGACCGACGAGAAGCTCACCAGTCGCCTACGTGAGACAGAGTGCGCCATGTTTCCCGCTGTTCGAGGTGTTTGCTGATAATTACTAGGCCCGACGCTGATCCAACTTCGTTGTGCCTCTCAGGCTGCACTTTCTTGCCGCTGCAAGCATTTTCGGATCGCGCAGAGAGTACTATTGCTCAGCTGAAGGCGAAGGTAGCCCGAGAAGACGAGCACTATGCGCCCGGTCTGAGAGAACAGTACGAATTGCTATCCGAGCTCCTTGCGAACCCGCGCTATCCGGCGATGGAACTCTTCGTCTTCCCTTTCGACGCCGTCCCTCCAGTAGAACTCGACGGCGATGTACGCTCGAGCATCACTTGTACGTCGCTGTCCCTCATACGCACGACTGATCTGAACACGGACATTACAGATTCGTCACAAAAGCCTTTCCCTGTGCTGATGCCGTCGATCCTGCACCCCTTGTCTCGGGGAACTATCGTACGTTGCTATTGCACCGCACGTTGCGCTTAGTGAATATCCGTTTGTCAGCACATTTGCTCGTCCGACCCGAAACGTGCTCCAAACATCGACCCGCGGTATTTTGAGGAAGAGGCCGACATGGATGTCCTGCTTGATGCGTTCAAGTTTACACGCAAGATGAGCCAAATGGCGCCGTTCCAAGTCATAGCGGGGGCGGAGCTTGCCCCAGGCCCCAAAGCGCAGACCGATGAGGAGATTCGCGGTACGTCTCTTTTCCCTGCGCGACTTCATCACAATAACGGACTGTCGTCATGCTGCAGCACATATCGAGAAGAACTTACACACAACGTGGCGTAAGCAACGTGTTTCGCGAGCAACATTGCCGACGTGTACTCACCCTGGCTACACCCAGATTCCTGCGGAACGTGCTCCATGTTGCCTGAGGACAAGGGCGGTGTCGTCGACAGCAAGCTGAAGGTGATCGCAACCTTGTCTTGGCTTAGTATGCATCTGATGAGCGGGTCGTAGGTATACGGGACGTCCAACATCAGGATTGTCGACCTATCCATTCTCCCTCTGATTGTCTCCGTGCATACTCAGAGTGCGTACTTCCGTCTCCGATCGTTGACCGACTCTGTTCACTAACGGCCTCTGAAGCTGTAGCCTATGGTATAGCGGAGATGGGTAAGTAGGCTGTGAACGTGCTTCAAACCGATTTGACTGACCCCCACGGTGCTTCAGCGGCCGACATCATCAAGGAACAGAACTCTGCAAACGCATGAATCACATCTGCGCGCCATGGGCTACCAAACAGTTGGGATTCTTATGTATCGTAGAATCGTGGCCGTAGTCCGAGTTGGTGGAAATGTACTTAGCTTCAATGTCATATCGTGCACGCATTTGTTCCGATATGTCATTGGGTAAAATTGGTCGACGTCGTCCCAAATCGTACGTCTGCATCGAACCACATTTCACCAAGCAGAGCCAAGTCAGTATCATGTTCCAGACAACAGGGCCCAGCCCATATCAACCACCGTGTAAGACATGAGCTAGCTGGTCATCTTGATCAACAAACGCGAGGTTCCCCACTAAGGTGGACCCCAAGGGGCGCCGGTGATGTACACGCCTGAGGATGTTCATACGACTGAGTTACTGCCACATGTAGTCCACACAGGCAAAGAAATACAGACACACAACTGAAAGAACACGACCCGGATGAAATTCGTCCGCGCCGTACAAAAACAACACCAGAGTCCGAGTCTGTTTGTTTGTTTGTTTGTTTGTTCCATTTAGTGTCGCTGAGGGCGACGCCCTATGTAGACATAAAACACGATATTCTATCCTACGGTGGCCTTCTCATCTGCCTCTTTTCGCTGCGCATGTCCGTCAGCCGCGTTGGCGTCAGGAGTGATGTATAGTAGTAGCATGGATGGGGTAATGAAATGAAATGCGAGGAGATGGAGAGATATGACACCCCCGTCCGCGTCCGTCAGCCTCCCTGTCTCGGTCGTGTCTTCGCCTTGTTCGTAGTCTTCGTCGTCTCCTTTCCCTTATCCTCTTTCAATGACAGGTCCCCGTACGTCGCGGAGAACCGTCCCGTCTCGTGTATGTAGCGGAAGAGCGCCTTGGTCAGTGTTGGCGCGCTGAGTATGCTTCGTATCGACTTCGCCGCTGGTCCGACGTCGCGTTCAAGTCGCGCTCTCGCCCGCGCGTGGCCCCGGCATTCCAGGAGGTAGTGGTACACCGTTTCCTTCACTCCTGAGTCGCACCTTTGGCATATCGGTGAGTCGACCTGCCGTATTCTGTGGAGGTGTCGCTGGAGAGGGGCATGCTCCGTGCGTAGCTGGATCAGAATGCTCGCGTGTCGTCGCGGGAGACGTTCGGCCAGTTTGCGGTACGCATTTGAGGGCATGCCGCTGTCGATCCTGTCCATCTTCTCTGCTCGTGGTGAGTTCCTCCACTCCTCCTTTGCCTTCTGTTTGATTGTATCGTGCAGGCATTGTCGCAGCTTTGATACACTGACCGGGAGCTTCTCTCGCAGCCAACCCGGGAGGTCCTCAACCGGGCTGCTGTCTCCCCTTGCCGCCTTCTTCGCCTCTTCATCTGCCCTTTCGTTCCCCTCAATTCCACGGTGGCCGGGTACCCAGCGCATCGTGAAGTCGATCCCTGGGTGCCGCTGTTTCAGCTTGTCGATCGCGCGCAAGAGTCGATCGACTAGGTAGTGCGCTGGGTGAGGTTTCCTGTTCTGACTGGCCCGAAGGCTCGCAGTGTTGTCTGCCGCGTTCGACGCGGCTCTGCATTGAATCTCACGGTGTAGCAAGGCCACTCCGAGGATCAGCCCGACTAGCTCTCCCTCGTACACGGTGTGTTCCGTTGTAGGTCCGAGGTGGTAGCGCAGGACCTTGGATTCGGCTCGTCCTGGGACGTATAAGACAGCGGCCGCGCCTACACCCTGGTCGACATCTGAGCCATCCGTGTAGACCCTCATACCATTCCTGCTCGCCCACATCTTCTCCTCTTCTTCTGCCGCATCCTTGTTGTTCGCTATTGAGACCCGGAAGTCCGGTTGCCAGCTGGGTGGCAGTCGCACGGCTGCTATCTTCTCTACCCTCTCGGGATGCAGGTCGTAGGCAGCCATGATCTTGTGCAACGGGCTCTTGTGCTTCTGGGCCCCACGCGCCGCCCTCTTGACGTGTTTGTGTAGCGGGTGCGTGTCGGGCAAGGAGCACAATCTAGATGCCTCTCGCATTATCAGCTTATCCACAAGTAAATGGAAGGGGGGGATGTTGAGGTGCGCTTCTAGCGAGTCTGTCGGCGCAGATTTCATAGCTCCAGTCATCATGCGACACGCTTGGCGGTGGACACGCTCGAGCTTGCGGATAACTCCCACTGATCCGTAAGTTCGCGTGTGTCCTTCTATCCGCCGTTGCGGTGTGATCCACACGCTGGCTGCATATAGCATTCCAGGGAGGAGCATCTGCTCGTACAGCGAGCGGATGTATCTCATGGGTAGTCCAAACTTAGGCCTTGCCAGTCGACCAAACTGGAGAAGCCACGTTGTGCCCTTCTTCAGAGCATACATCAGGAAAAACACCTCTGCTGAATTAGCAAGAACATCATGTTATTCCTCGGTATTGGTAGTATTAACGACTATTCTCTCTGTTCTCGTAAAACCAAACATTCCCTGGTCCCGGTGGGTTCAAATATGAATACTCCGTAATACATGTAATTACGAAGCATTTGCTTGACATACCTATGTAATGAGCAATCTGTTCTACAGTATACCATGAACATTCACAGTAGTCTAGCATCTTATTTCCATTCACACCAAATACTGAAGAGAATATTACGTGTATTGCACTGCACTCAAATATACTACTACACAAGGGCCTAACGAGCATCACACTACACAGATCCAGTGTCCAATAGTATGAGAACGAAGGTAGTCAACGGAGAGAACAATCACAACGAGACAAGAAAATGATAATAAGCGATAGCAACAGGACAGAGTACATTGTCCTCAACAACGCTATAGAACCTACCCACACTAGCCAGAGCGGCAAGACAGGCAGCCTGTAGGACAAGGCGGAAGAGGCGGTTGACAGAAGAGAGCGCAGATATCTAGACACAACAACCTTAACAAGTTTTGCGGACTAGAATGCAACTGGTAAGGTTGAGACTAAAGAGGGCGAAAGGTAGGGACGGGATAACGGCGGGATCACGACCATTGATTCTTGAGCATACGTACCTAGCCGTCAACACGACGATCCCTCGCATGAAACCAGGAACGTACTCGCCCCGCACGGATCCGAGTCTTGACGAGGTTCTGGCCCTTCTGCAAACTCACCGCCGCCGCACTTGGCTGCGCTCGGCGATGGATTGCAGGAAAGTTGACTGTGTGGCGATTGGTCAGGAGCTCGGTCCATGCTAACCGAAGATTGCCTTGCTCACCTTTCCAGGGCCGTTCTCTCCCAGTAGACCGCGCGGTTGCCCATAGTTCAGCGAGACTTCCGCGCCCTCACCCGAGAGCGTGTATGAGTTAATCTTGATGTCCCAGCCCTTGGGATCGGACACCAACACGCCCGCCGCACTCCTGCAAGTCAGAAAATCGCCCGAGCACCGTACCATACGCGATCCTCCGCCATCCGTTCAATCCACATCGAACACGCACCTGTCCGTGGCGAGCTGAAGCTTCGCCATACTCGTGAGGTCCTCATGGCTGCCCGCGCGTTCACGGGGGCGATACAGGCGCATGGGACGTGTTCGAAGGTCGAGATGAGCAGCGGCCGGATCACGCGCGTGGTGGGGTTCGGTAGGTGACAGCGAGCCCAGGCGTGTGCGCAGTACAGGGGAGGGAAATGTGGAATGAGGGGAGCCGCGGAGCGTGCAAATGGCGAGTAGGACGGTGTAGATGCGGGCGAGTCAGCGCGAATGGGCGGAGATGAAGGCATGGACTGGAAGGAGAGATTGTAGTGACCTGTAGAGTTATGCCAGTGTTGGTGGCGGTGATGATGAGCATGGCAATGTTGAGGACGCCGCGCCAGCTAAGGGTCAACCACCGACGCAGCGCTCGCCATAGGTCGGGTCAAAGAGAAAGTTGTCGTCGTCGAGCCCAGGGTGCTTGTTGACGTCGAGTTCGTACGCGTAGGGGATGAGGTCGCAGTGGGAGCTGGGGAGGCGGCGGGGTACGTGCTGTCGTAGGAGACGGAGAGTGAGGCAGTAAGTAGGAGGGAGAGTTGGGAGCGCCTGACGTGGCGGTGGCATCGTGGCACGTGCTCCCCGTCGAGAGACCTGGGCGTTTACGACTTGGCGACTCAGAGCTAAGTACTTACCGTCGTCTCGTCCTCAACATCTCTCTGAGCCCGGCTCACTGGCATCAAAGGTGAGTAGTGTCTTTCCTCAAGGATGTTGACGAAGAGCTATAGGTAGGACCGGTGCTCATGTGTACTGAAGATCTCGTGATGAACGTCACGCCCCTCGCCCACCTGCGAGCAGGCTCGCTGACACGAACGCATACCCACCCGCCCTCTCCTCTCGACCGCCCAGCTGTGCGTTCGCACACCCGGCGCGCTCGCATGCACGCACGCGGCACGCCTGCCCGCCTCCTGGTCGCGTCTCAAAGGCGAGCAAAGTCGCACCCAAGGGATCGAGCTGCCCGCGCAGGCAACACGCACGGCAACCACAAATGGGCGCGGCAAATGCTCAGCACGCAAGCACGGCCCGGCCGGCGAGTGGACAATATGCTTGTAAGGTCGGGAATGGCACGGACGGGTGGAAGCGAGGCCGAGAGCGCACAGGCAGGTGAGTAGACAGACGAGTAGATAGGTGAGTCGACTGGCGGGCAACTGGTCAACCTGCCTGCACAGGCGACACACACGGCAACCAGCAGCGGGCAGGACAAATGCCCCACACACAACAATGACCGACGAGCGGATGCCACGCGCGCAGCACAGGCGGCACGCACCCAGGATACACACCGCGACCAGCAGCGGGCAGGGCCTACCCGCCCACTCATCTAGTATCTACCCACTTGCTCCTCGCGCTTGCGATTGCCTGCACGTATGCTCACGCCCTGCTTGCCCGCGCGATTGCGCGCGTCCTCGCACGCTCACCTGTCGTCCGCCGCCCTCCTCGCCCGCTTGGCTCGTCACCAATCCCCGGGCCGCATCCGCGCCAGCCTGCGAGACCCGCGGATGACCCGTACCCGCCGGGCGGGTACCTGACCCTCGCGAGTACGGGTACGGCAAGCCTCCAGTACTTTGGATGAGCAAGAACGTCCTCAATCATTGTACTATCATATGTTACCTAAATCACTAGGTACAAAGCCCGCATAGCTTCGACGTTGTATTAGTACCACTATGTCTGTTTGTCAGAATATAATGTTCATTTTTGTTCTGCATGTGAACCTGGCACCTGACGCAGTGAATGACGTCAATGACGCGAACATTACTTGGTATACAGAAACGGTTCATATCATACATAAGAATTCGCACTAGTATTGATAATGTCACGAATGGCTGTCGTAATGCATAGTAATCACAAGTATTTGCAGTAATACTGTGAATGTTGCAGTGTTGATGCTAATTCCGAGGGGGAGATTTTCCTGATGTACTCGGCATGACGTTTGAACCCGAGTTTGCGGTCCACCCACACACCAAGAAACTTCGCTTCCTTGGAGGGGTGGACAACTCCGTCTGTGAGTACAAGAGATGGCCCTAGGTCGTCTCGACTCAGTGAGGGGTCTGCATTAATCAAGTTGAGCTTCGAGATCTCGAAGCGTGAGTTCCGTGTGCGCGACCACTCCTTCGCGCCACCTCGCCTCTCCATGTACTTCCTGAGGGCACCCGTAGTTGCCTTCAGGTCGTTCCCGACCGCCACCGTCGCAACATCGTCAATAAATCCTAGTGCCATCTCTCTGTTCTCCTCTCGCGCACATTCGAGTAAGACCATATTGTAGATCTTGTATAGGAGTACGGAGAGGGGGCATCCCTGGTCAATCCCACTAAGGATAACAAAGAGCTCTGAGACGAAGTCGTCAAATGACAACCTCGTCTTGCGTCCCTGCAGTTTCCGCCGTAGCCAGTTGACAAACTCCTCTGGGATCCCAATACGCCTCATCTCGTGGAAGAGGCGTTCCGGAATCGCACTCGGGAAAGCTGCCTCAACATCCAAGAACAGAACGGACGCCACTTTCTTGGCTCGCCATGCATCAGCCACCGTTTTCGTGAGCATATGGAGTGAATCGGTTGTCGTGCGGCCTGCCCTGCCCCTGTAGTGGTGCTTTGGGAACAGGCCATGCTTCTCCATCTCGTATTCCACTGCCTCAGCCATGCACGAGGACAAGATCTTCCCCATGCAGCTCATGAGCGCAATGGGCCTGTACGACTTCGCAAGCGAGTAGTCGCTGCGCCCCGGCTTTCGCAAAACAACCGTTGTGGACACCTTCCACTCCTCTGGGTAGTACCGCAGATCGAAGGTTGCACGGAACAGACAGCCGAGAAATGGGACTAATATGCTGGCGCACCGCTTATATACCTCGTTAGGTATCCCATCCGGACCTGGCGCCTTGAATTCCTTGAGCCGTGAGCACGCCTCCTCGATCTGATGGTTCGAGACCGGGGTAAAGTCGAAGGCAGGGCGGGGATACTGCTCGTTGTCTGGATCAGGGAGCTCGAGGTCGGGCGGGGGTTGAGGAAAGAACGTCTCGTACAGGACTCGACTCTTGGCGTCGTTGTCCCGTTCGAGTTCTGTGCTGCCCGGGCGACGTATGGGTGGCACCCTGCTTTTACTTCCATCAGACGATCCTGCACGTATGAACTTCCCAACAGTCCAGATGGACTTAGCGTCTGCATCCTCCAGCCATGCCTCCCAGTGAGCTCGCTTGGCTGCGCGGATCTGGTCACCATACCGGTTCCGCAGGCGACGGTACTCCGCATGGATTGGGTGGTCGGGGAACTCGCGCAGCTTGAATGCTCGGCGGCCGAGACGTCCGACCTCCTTCCGTGCATTGTTGAGTTCCTTCGAGTACCACCGTTTGGCAAACGGCGGGGGCTTGGTCTCCGGGACTTTCTCCTCGATCGTCTCCTTGAGCGCTGTCATGATCGTGGTCAGCATCTCGTCAAAACCAGCTGTCGAGGTGAGGCTCTTATGCGGGTCAGGAGCATCCTCCAGGCGGATGGCGAGCTCGGTACGGAACTCGTTCCATTCCACCTTTCGAAAGTTCCGAAACTTGCGTGTCTTTGCCTTTGGTACATCGAGCAGGAGCGTCGTGCAGATGGGGAAGTGATCCGTGCAGGGCGGTCTCAGGTCAGGGGCTGTGTCACAAGCGACTAGGCAATCGACTAGGCCCTCTGTTGCGAAGACGTTGTCTGGACGAGTCAGGTTTTTAGTGTTGGAGGCTTCCAATGTGGGCGTGCCAGCTGGCAGGAGCATATGCATATCGAAGGCACTCAGCATGTTAATCAGACGGTCCGCCTTGTCCAGGGCTTGGTCCGTAAACAGATGCTTGTTCCGTTCGTCATCCCACAGGGGGTGGTGGCGGTTGAAGTCCCCGAGCCAGAGGACCTGACGCTCAGGGACCCCGTCGTCATCTCGCAGTACCCGACGTGTCTCGCGGGACAGGACTGCTTGGGCCAGATCACTGTCCTGCGGGTTGTACACGTTGTAGAGGTACAGCGAGGTCTCTGCTGTCCTTATCGACACCGCCGTTATGTCGGGAGAGGGTATCGGGACAGCTGTCCAATTATTAGTAGATATCCGTTTATTGATTAGGAGAATTGAGCGGGACGTAGCCTCGCTATCCTTGTGTCCGGTAGGGTAGATCGCAATCCAGTTGGCAGAGGCCCGGGTATTCTTCAAGAAGTCGATGTGCGGCTCCTGTAGTGCCACAATATCGAAGTCGGAGACGCTGTGGAGGAGAGCTGACTGGGCGGTGTTCGACTTGTTCGCATTCAGCTGGCATATCCTGAGCTCCGTACCCTCACCAGTCATAGGAGGGTACAGGGCGTTGACTACTCGAGGAGGCGCGGGAGGCTGGGCGAGTTGGCGGTGCCGACGAGGTAAAACCACCTTCCCCGGTCAGGGTTGACTGGCGTCTCCCAGCCGGGTCTCGGAAGTTGGTGGTCTGTGGGCGCGAGCGGTCAGTAGCGAGAGGGGCCGCATTTGCCCCGCGCACAGGAGCTCGTCCCCTCATCCCCTGGGACGGCTCCGTGGAGCGGTGCGGTGGCGCATCACGTGGTCGATGTTCGCGGTCACGACGAGCTCCTTCTCGTACTGCTCTCGACGCCTCCTCAAAGGAGGTGCCAAGGTTGGCTGCCCGCGATGGGTGCATACCCGCCGGGGCATCATGTCTGAACGGGGAGGTGTGCGCGAATTCTGGAGGAGGGCGTGGTCGTTCCCACGAGCCCTGGAAATCATCAGACGTGTCTTCCTCTACCAGGAGCTCCCACGTCGAGGGGTCTCCTGGGATAGGGAAGTACTTGTACTTCTCGAGCGGGTCTCTGCTCTGGAGGCGTCTGTTTAGTCTGATGAACGTCGGGCATTCGCGTTCCCACGACGCGTGGCCGTGCTCATTGCAGTTGACACAGAAGCGCTCGGGTCCCTCTGGGACGTAACAGGCCTGGGTCTTGTGTTCCTTGGAACCGCAAGTCCCGCAGGTGTCCTCGCCTTTGCAGGCTGCCGCGAGGTGAGCCGGCTCGAAGTGCTGGCACTTCAGGCAGCGTCGGACCTCCCTCTTGCGGCGGTCTGGTTTGATCCTACGACCCATGTACAGCATCCCGTCGCGGATGGCTGCATTAGCAGCCTCATCCGTGCGGAATTGAATCAGTAGGAACGCAGTCCTTTGGTTAGGCTTTCGCTTGTCCAGAGGTTTGATCCAGTGAGCGACCATTACCGCGCGATCAGTCCAACCATTCTCTCGTTCCAGCGCGCGGTATTCTTTCTCGCATGGCGTGAACATCACGGGGACGTTGGGGAAGGTAAGCTTCCACGGGCGTACCCGTATCTGCGCCTCAGCCCCGAACGAGCGCACGAACGCATCCATGTTCGCTTGCTCCATGAGCCATTTCATCGTCTCGACTGAGTTCACCTCGTAGAGCAGCCCACCGTGGTGCTGCTTCCTCACGGAAAGAAAGCTCGCATCCGCGGGCTGCCCCACCGTGTCGTCCGCTATCAGTTCCATGGTCTGGTTCGCTTTCGCGACGAGAACCTCTTCGGTCAGGTCGATCTCCTCCCGAGACTTCCACTTCTTCACGTCAATCATAACCTGGCGGGCGTGATTCGCTTGGCGCGTCAAGGTCGACGCGTGCGAGATAGGCAGCTGGTGGTGGACGACCGCTGCATAAGAGGGTCGTCCCCCAACCTCAACTACAGTGGGGCCATTCGCCGCACCGAAGGCTGCCCCGCCCTGTTCGACTGCCTTGGGCAGTGTATCCACCATCTCCTGCGTCTTACGCAGTGTCTCCTCCATAGACTTTCGGACCTCCCCCACTGCCTCCAGCTCCCGCGCAAACTTTCCCTGATTCTCGACTAGCTTACTCACCTCCGTGCTGAGTCGACCAAGTGCGCCATCTACCTGGGCTTCGAGGTGCACTTGCTTGTCCGTGAGCTCCTCGAGCCTCTCCTCCGCCTTGAACGCGTCGTCCAGGATCGGCTTGAGCTTGTCGAATCCTTTGGCGAGGGCATCGCTGTCGCGGATAGCAGTAGCGTAGGTGGCGAATGCGTACAGGGAGTCGCGCAGTTGGGCCTGGGTCGTGAGTTCTGCACAGAACAGTAGACCGCTGACCAGCGCGTCAATGCTCGGATCGCCCTCTGGGATGAGGGTGTATCGTCTCAGCACTTCATACGCCTTCGCTAGCGTGTCTGTCCGCCCTCTCGCGTCCTGGTTCTCCGTCGTCTTCCCTGCTTTCACGGCTGTGCTGGTCGGTCGGGCGCTAGGCGCCCTGGCGGTCGTCGGTGACGCTGTCGCTCTAGCAGTCTTCGACGTCCCATTCCCCTTCCCGGGGTTAGACATCTTGACTCTAAGGTTGCCTCAGAGTCTCTATGTATAGAATGGAGTTCTTTTTAGATCTCCACTAAAGCTGTCCGCACGTCTGTATGCCCCCCCTATGAGGCTTAGACCGTGGGAAAGTTGCCGCAGATGGTTGTAAGAAGCAAAGAGGGGCCAGAGTCCGAGTCAGCTGCAGCCCGCCTAGCGAAGCTTCAGAACAACCGGCAGCTCGCCCCGCGTCGTCACCAGGAAATCGCCCAGCCCGTCCACCCACTTCCTGCTGTCATACCCGTCCGCATAGCGCACCTCGAACGCCTGCAAGAGCGACGCGAGCGTCATGCGCATCTCTATCAGCGCGAGCGGCTTGCCCACGCAGTTGGCGGGGCCCGCGGAGAAGGAGAGGAACGCGCTCGGGTTGAGCGTGATGGACGGGTCGCTCTTCGCCAGGATCCAGCGCTCCGGCCAGAACACTTCCGGATTCGGCGAGAAGAAGCGCGGGTCGCGGTTGTACACGTACGGCGGGATGTAGACTCCCGTGCCCTCCGGGACGAACATCCTGCGCAGCACGTTCAGCACCTTCTGAGATGCGAGCAGCGGAACGAACGAACTCACTTTCCGCCGAGAAGTTGTCCCCCGCTGCCCGGAGTGGGCCCTCGTTGTAGAGAGGTCATCAGCGCGGGAAACAAGCGCAGCGTCTCGTTGCTGCCACGGAAGGACGGTCAGCAAGCAACGGTGCGCGACGCCGCGGGTCCACTCACATCACCGCATTCAGGTATTCCAGCTGCGCGAGCTTCGCGGAATCCGTCGGCATCTCCCCGCCAGGCGGGAACGCAGCGTCCAGCTCTGATTGTAAGCGCTTGTAGCACGTCGGGTGGCCCATGAGCAGATACAGGGCGTGCGTCAGGGAGGCGGCCGTGGTGTCCGAGCCTGCGACGATAGCCGTGACGGCGTTGGAGACCAAGACTGGGAGCGGGGGCGGGTCGTTGTCGATCTTCGCCTCGTCGTTCTGCCAGCACCGGTCGCTGAGGGTTAGTTCATGGCATTAGCAGAATCGCGCGGGAGGTACGCACGAGATGGTAGAACAGGTCATCGTGCACCGCACCCTCCTTGAGCCTCCTGAGGACCTGCTTGAAGGCGAACTCGCCGAGACCCTTTGCTCCCTTGGGGAGGAACGGGAGCCGCACGACGGCCTCGATGGTCCATGGCACATGCCCGGACAAGTTCGGAACGCTGCTCGCATGCATAAGTACGGCTAGGACGATGGCGTAGGAGTCTACCTGGCTACGTACAAGAGACTGTCTTCCATCATCTTCAGTACCCCGATCTTGTCACCGTCGCGAAGGAGATCAAAAGGGCCACCGAAACTGTGAATACGCAAGTCAGGTAAAGATGCCTTTCGACTGAGCGCGACTCACGCGAAATCTCCCATGAAGTCGAACCTACCGAACGAGCCATCAGCGACGGTGCTCTGGGCCCCAACAGCACACACTCACGAGAAACAGTCTATCCAGTACGCAATGTCCACCTCCGCAGCCTTCGAAGGGTTCGCGGCACAGCGCCCCTTTAGCTCGTCGACCAACTGGGACACCCGCCGAATCACAATCGGCTCGTACTTCTTCACGGAGGCGGTGGTGAACGCGCGGTTCCAGACTTTGCGCGCCTCCCCATGCACCTGCATGTTGCGCGAGCCCATGAGGTTGCCCTTTTGGATCCCGGCAGTGCCCTGACCCCGCTTGCCCGAGATGCGGCGCCCATCCCACACTAAAGTAAACCGTGAATTCAGCGTACACAGGTGAAGTGGGTCGACGTGACGTACTGGGGCCGCGTGGCATATTGAGTATGGAGGGAAGCAAGTCGGTGTCCACTATGGACAACACATTGGGGCCTACCGATACATGTCAGCTACGGGTTTCGGGGAGCCGCGCGCACCGAAGAGAGCTCACCGAGGCGCACGATTGGGCCATACTTGGCATGCATCTCCTTGAAGTAGAGATGCTGCTTGCCTCCGGCTGCGATGAACATCCCGCGGAAGTTCGTGAGCCTGCCGAGGAGCGGGCCCGGATACTTGTAGAGCGGATGGAATGGCGAAAGGCGGTAGGCGGTGATCGAGAAGAGGAGGAAAGCGTAGAAAGAAGCATAGCCGACCAGGATGGCGAGTGGCGTCGAGGCAAGGGGGACGCGGAGCAAGGCCACAGGTACTGCAGGCAGCACACCAAGCAGTATTCCAAGCGAAACGAGGTCTGTCGGCTCGTATCTCTTGAACCACAGATGGGCAAGCTAGTATTATTGTGAGTCGTACACGCGTCGACCGGGCAATATGGCAGGCTACTGACCAATGCTAACCCAGCGTCGGCGAGCAGGCCATCTTGAATAGGCGCGAGCGCGGCGACGAGTGCAGTGGCACTATCCGCCATTGCGTTGAGACCGTCAGAAGACATACGTACGTGCCCGCCTGTCGTCTGCTCATATAAGCCTGCGCGTACGCAGCGGGGAATGCAGAGCTGGCGGACGCGCAACGCGAGGAACCTGTGCGGCCACGGGCATCGCCGCAGATGCCACGGCAGAAGGACCGCACACAGAAGCACACGCGAAGCTGCAAATTGGAGACCGAGCGCTGGTGCGGATGGGCATCGGGGTCCGGACAGGCAGCTGTCCTGATGTAGGGCGAAGATGACAAGGCCCAGATGTTGACCGCCGCCGAAGCCGCAGCTTGTGTGATACTCGCCGCTCAGGCTGACAGCCGCGTTATCTCTTGCACTCTATTCTGTTCTCGCAGTCAGAAGCAAGAGAAGACCTTAGACAACAGTCCTCGTCGGGCGGAAGCTTAGCTAAGCTGCTGGGTCACCGTGGGGCGTCTTGTATGGAGGACGACAAGGACAAGGTTCGATCGCAGTTCACATATCATGCGGAAGACGACAATGCTGTGATGAACCCCAGCTTCCATTCCTGTGATGCACCTCTCCTGGATTGGGCGAGGAGGAGGCTCGCACATGCGTGCGCTGCGTGGGACGCGACCATCTGAGTCCATCTCTGCGGGCGTCCTGCAGCAGAACTTCACATCGTGGGAGGCGCTATCCATACCTGTCTAAATCTACATTTGAGCCGCACACCTACGGCGTGGGTTCCTGTCGGACCGACTGTACCAGTACACTGCAAAAGCTCTGCCACTGCCAGAAGAACTCAGTGTGTTTTCGGAAGCAGTGGCAAGATGCTGACTCGCGTACCAAGAATGTCTATGCACACTGCTGGGACATGTGGGGCTCAAACCGGTCAAGACGATCACTATATGTAGTGCATCCCGTTGTAGCGACGCCCTAGTCGAAGGGAGAAAGACTCGAGAGGAGAGACCAGGAGAAACCGCGAGATTGCCCGATTCAACTTGTCTGTAGGATTACAAATCGTGTTTGACATTCCCACGCACCGTATAAGGCATAAGTGCATCGGACATGTCAATGCGGCAGCGCCGAGCCCAAACTTGAACCGAGCCGCTCATCCACCTCGACTACTTTGGCATTTAGTACTCTCGCTCGACTCCTGACGAGTCTGAGGGCATTGAAGGTGGCTGTTGGAGACGATGTAGACACGAAGGTACAGATTCTGCGACAGCAGACTAAGGTGAATTATGCCGTTCTACCTACACTGCGACGCGCATGCAACGTGTACGTGTAACGCGTAAAAATGGGAAGTATGGCAGATATCGATACGGTCCGCACACTCTGCTAGTTCGACAGAGTAGCTGCAATCGCACAAGGTCGCGAAGCACACGGAAAACAATAGCAAGCCTCCCTAGACATTACTATCCGTTCGACTCGGACCGGAGACCAGGTCGCCTACATTCCCGTCCGAGACCGCAGACGGGTCCTTAGCGATAGAGGTCCGATCCTGAGCGTACTGTGTGCTTCTCCCGGGATTGGTCCCTAGCAGAATATTCTCCGTACTATGGATGACACGCGCTCTGGTGTCCTCCGACCATGCCTTCCCGGTGGTCAGCCGCGAGATGATGAGGAACGCAGAAACGGCCTGCGCCAGCGACACTAACGTCAGCGCGGCCAACCCGAGCACCCGACAAGGCGCAACGCACCTGCACCGAGTTGACGAGGTTGAGGAAGACGTTGGACACGGGGCTGTCAACGCCGAACGACACGAGGAACGTCAGGGCGAAGGCGGCGTAGAGCACGGCAGACTCTATTATGATTGCTGCGATGTTGGAATACGGCGTCGCATGGTGCGCGCCGAGCAGCCTCGATATGCGGTGCCGGAATGCGAGCAGACGCGCCGCGATCGCGAGCGTGAGGAGGATGTTGAGCGCGAGCGAGATGGTGTAGTACGCGAGCGTGAGGTCTGCCACTGCGAAGGGCGTGGAGTTGGGTGTGTCCGCTATCTCGGCCAAATCATGTAGCACGACGCTACCGAGGACTGCGAGGGACGCAAACTTGTGTCAGGAGATGCTACGACGCGGCAAGATCACGAACGTACTGATGGACGCAAGAAGCATGAGGCAAGGGAGAACGAGCATCGCCTGGAACCACGGCCTGCTGACGTCGCTGAAGATGACGATGAATCGCCAGACCTACAGCCAACATAGTTGAGTCTACCCGATGAAGGCGGAGAACATACTCCTACCAGGAAAGCGTCAAGAAGCCAATTGCTCACTACCCACGAAACACTGTTCGTCAATCCAACCGTGTCAGAGAACATTGCATTGAGGTACGCTCCCGGTCCCCCCGGGTAGTTTCGGTACTCGATAAAGGCTTGCTGGGTGATGAGAGAATTCGTGATCATGAAGATCGTGCCGAGTCCGAAGATGATCGTAATGAATATTAGAAGGCATACATGCCGTTTGAGGTTAGACCGGTCCATGTTCTGGAGGAGCGCGAGGAAACATGTCGCGAAGAGCGTGAGTTCGACACCGTAAGGTATGTTCTCCAGGACGTTTGACTGTAGCCATATCTTTTCGAGGTAGATCTCGTAGTCCGTCTCGTTAGGAGCCCACGAACTTGACATCGTCTGTACGCGATACTAAGTGAGCGCAACGCAGTGAGATGCAAAACACTCACGACTGAGCTGAGCGCACAGAAGGACCAACCAAGGCAGGCGGACGCCTATGTAGCACGTCCCTAGCAGGTCATATGGCAGCGCTGACCGAAAGACTCGGGGAGGCAAGCTGACGTCGCCCACAGATGGATTTTGTCATCCGACATGCGGCAGGGGCTCGTAGCGAAGTCCGTGACAGACAAAGCAGGATGTGGGATGATCTGGGTAAGTTCCAGACGATGAAGCGTCTCTTCCGAGATGGAAGAGGTCGACAAGCACACTCGGTGACAGGGGTCCAAGCGAAAACAATGCGGAAACGACTGTTCCGATCTCCGTTCCTACCTTCGTACAGGATCAGAGATATGCGTGTGTATGCGACAGCATCGACCCGACCTTATCATGAAAGCTTTCAAACAGCAGTCAAACACCCCCAAAAATTTACACAGGGTTTGACATCAGGCGGGAATCGGTGACCACGGAGTCCGCCTGTCTGTAACCTAAAGCCTGAATCTGCCCGGTACGGAGCAGCTATGGCGATCCTCTTGAGACTATGAGGCTGATCAGCAACCTACATGAATTCGTAACGCATTATAGCAACGCGGGGGTCAAATCCTCACCGGGGTTCTTGTGCGGTCTCCATTTACATAAGGGGGAGTACAGCCTGAGAGTCGTCGAGCGTTGCAATCCATGAGCCGAAGGCGTGCCTGGTATTACAACACCTGGTCGTCGAAGGCTGCCTTCGTGGCGCCATGACAGGACTACTGATGCGGCCCCTGGTACAGAACTGTAGAATCAATGCAACGTATGTCCAGCAGCAAGGATACCGGTTGCCACCAAAATAAACTTCCCACCGTACCTTCCGTCCAGCGCGCGGCTGACCTAACCTCGGTGTCATTCCTCCTGCCCTTCGCTATTCAACACCTCCGTCTGCCTGGTACACGTTTTGACAGATCAGTGAATCACCGCTGAGTTTCGCCGAAGATGAACACGGTGTAGTCCAGAGAAGAGACTTGTATCCCTCAAGCTCAAGTTCAACGCCGCGATAGGAAGGCCCGGATCGCGCTATCCTGGGCACGGGCAGGGGTGGGATATGTACTGTCACGATTGCAGCCTTCGAAAGAGATTGTGCAAAGGAGGAGGAGTGAGTCTACATAGACATGCACGCTCTGTGAATCGAGTTCATTGTCCAAATGTTCAAGCTTCAAGAGTTGCGTACTGTGGCAGTCACGTGATTCGGACGATACAGAAATTAGAACTCAGACAATTCGAAAGTTGAAACGGGTTCGAAATTGTAACGTATCGTGTCCTTGACTCTTCTACCATGGGTCCGTAGCAATGGCAAACTCACGTCACGGTATGCACGTCTAGATCTACCCTCCAACACAACTGACAGGCGTGCCATGATCGCAGTACCCCTTTCAACGGGCCTTCCACGTTGGCACGCGTCGTGATCATAACGTAAACTTCGCATCTCTGAAGTCATGTATGATGGTAAGTACTGTACATCTTGAGTGGTCCTATCCAAGTCCTACCCATATCTTCTGTGGTTCAGGCACCTACACCGCTCGTGTGTCATTGGACCGCAGAACCCGAGCCAGCGTCAGCGCTGCCATCTCACTTCCCAGCCCTCTGGCGCTACGCCCAGCTTCTGAATCTCCATACATGCACGCTCGGGGATCTCTGGACTGAGCCATGCACCCCATTGTGCGGTTCTCTGGCCCACTATCATAACTGACAGCAGGTCTCATGATGCGCTGATATGTTGCCGCCGATTTGACCTTTCTCCTCATTCGCTGAACATCCGCGAAACTTAGTGTTCATAGTTGACATTCGCACCGATCTGTCAGGGAGCCTGAGACTGACGTTGCGCATGCAGTATTTTGGGGGCCAGTTCCGTGCCTCCGTCCGTCAATCGCCTGGGAATGGCATAGCCATGATGTCGATCCCGTATCATGGCCGACGATTACTGCAAGGTGACTTCTGTATGGCGGAAGAAAACCAGATAGTGAACCCGTCTCCGGTACTCGTAGAACCACTACGGACGTGAGTGCTGTCTAGAAATGATGAAGATTCTCGGGACTATTCCTGCATAGCGCCAAGGCTACCTTACCGGAGCGTGCGTTCCATATGATGTATCTCGATGATCTGCGCGCCCGAGCGTATAACAGCATCTGTATGGTCGCAACAGATGCGCCCTCCCTCCCTCAATAACGGTCACTGCGTGATCAGCTAGGTCGTGAGTCATTGCGCTGTCTCCTCACTGTATCTAATCATGTTCAACACAGACAATGTCGAATTCATGGGCTCCCAATGAGACGGCCTCCGAGATTTACCTCGACAAGATATGGCT
This sequence comes from Rhodofomes roseus, assembly GCF_022264815.1. Lineage (NCBI taxonomy): Eukaryota > Fungi > Basidiomycota > Agaricomycetes > Polyporales > Fomitopsidaceae > Rhodofomes > Rhodofomes roseus. Next base: position 1,275,204 of record NW_025952960.1, on the reverse strand, counting down.
TCAGTCTAACATCCTGGAGAATATACCCTATGGTGTCGAGCTCACACTCTTCTTCATGTGCTTCATGGCCTTGCTCCAGAACATGGACCGCTACAACTTCAAGCGACAGATATTTCTCTTGGTGTTCATCACAATCATCTTCGGGCTGGGCACCGTCTTCATGATCACCAACTCTCTGCTCACCCAGCAAGCCTTCATCGAGAACCGAAACTTCCCAGGTGGACCGGGAGCGTACCTCAACGCCATGTTCTCCGACACCGTTGGCCTGACGAGCAGCGTGTCTTGGGTGGTGAGCAACTGGTTACTCGACATATTCTTGGTAGGAGTTTATCTCTACGCCCGTCGCCAGAACACAGTGCTGAACAACTCATATCGCAGGTCTGGAGGTTCCTGGTCTTTTATAGCGAGTTTCGCAAGTCGTGGCTTGTGGCACCTTTGCTTGCCGCTCCCTGTATCATGGTCATGGCCTCTATTAGTACGTAGACGAACACCATGAGATGCGACGTTAGTTTACTTACACACACACTCAGCAATCGGGATCGTCGTCCTCAAGGACATGGCCAATTTCAACGATAGCGCAGATTCTACACCGTTCGTAGTCGCGAACCTCACTCTCTCTTACTACGTCATCTCGCTCGCGGCCAACATCCTCGTCTCCCTCCTGATCGCCGGCCGTCTGCTTGTCTATCGCCGCCGCATTCTCGCCGTGCTCGGCGTGCCCCACGCGAGCCTTTACGCCAATATCGCGACGATTGTCGTCGAATCGGCGGTGCTCTATTCCGCCTTCGCAATCACGTTCCTCGTGACGTTTGGGTTGGGCGTCGAGGTTGCCGACTTCTTCCTCAACTACGTCAACTCTATTCAGGTATGTGCCACTCTCCAGGTATTCTAAAAATAGCGCTGAGTGCAGCCTCGTCACGGCTGACTTGCAGGCGATCTGCTCCTACCTCATTATATACCGGGTGGCAAAGGGCCAGGCTTGGACCGAAGAGACGAGCACGAAGATGAAGAATAAGGAGGAGAAAGGATTCAGGATTGGTACTACCGCGAGCATTCATTTTGCCCACAACTCCTCGGCGGACGTCACCGACTCGACGCTGACATCGAGCAAGCACACCGAGGGTTTCATGGTTTAAAGTGATGTTCAGCGGGGGAAGATGCACCACAGGGTGTAGCAACGGACGCATGATGTCACATAGGTATCTCTGGCCCGGGAATAGAATTCAGCGCGAGAGCAGTTTTGTTCTGTTGGTATCGCTACGATCGGCATATATACCTTGGATGCCTCATTCTGAGTGTCTTCAATTTGGTCGATGGTAATTTAATCTAAACGTGCTGCTCGGTCCTGACGACAGTGCTCGTTGACTTTGAGCGGAAACGACGCAAGAAAACAATTCCTTGAGGGTGTAGCAGGGGGAAACTCATTTGCGAGGACAAGACCTCAGCCATTTCATTTTCAGATTCGTCGTATGTCTGCAAAGTTGTGTGGCCATCACTCCGCCGATGATTTGCTTCGCGCTCAATAACTGTTCGTACCGATCGCTCGCACAGCCTAAAAACTGTGGACTTGACCGCTGTGACAACTTATGACCCTGGAGCTCAGATCAGTGTATGACATATTGTGAGAGACACACCACATGGTGGGCTAGTGATTCCCGTGGGATCCCCGACTCCTCCCGAAGGGAGGGAGGGCTCTGTCAAGTAGAAACGATATTGCGCCGGGGATGCCGTGTCGCCGTGGGAAACCTTCGTCCATATATGGTACGCGCGATACCGCATAGGGAAACTGTCCACATGCAAGCCGTGCGCTCGCGTCTGACCGAGGCTCTGCCTGGCTCTGTGTTCCGCTCGTGCGGCCGGATCTTCCTCCGGTTTTTTCCGAGCATATATAACATGCCTCCTGCCACTATGATCGAGACATTCACTTCAACACATCTTGTCTTCCCCCCTGAAGCAGCTGCCATTTCCATGTCACAACAACTAACTAGTATTGCCCCTACTTCCCAACTACCAGATAGGGCCTTGGGCTCAATACTAGTTTTACCAGACAGTGTCTCAGGCCCACTACCAGTTTTACCAGATGATTCTGCAGACTATATACCAGTCTCATCATCAGACAGCATACCACATACAATTGCAAGTGTCCCTAATGACACAGTCCCAGGCATCATGAATAGCAATCCTTCATGGTTCTATTATACTGATGATTATTACCTGCAGCAATTACAATCCCTTACCAGAGCTGAATTATGGGCTGCTGTTTGTACATGTGTTGATCAGACACAAGGTATCAGGCAATCCAAAGCATCTTTGGCTAAGCAACTACTGCAGCATTTCAACTCATCTAAAGTGTTATTGGCAAATATGTCAGATGTTCTCCTGTGCCAAACATGCAACTGCTCTCTGCTGCTCAGTTCACCATTCCACTGTAGATATATAATTTTGAAGCATTACTATATACAATTATATGGCTGCAAGATTCTGAAATGTCTATGCCAATCTCCTATGCTTTCCAGTATAGCACATGATGTTGCTCATTCAAGTACAGTTCCTGATATAGACCCTCATATTCTCAGCCAACTGAAATGTTTAGACAAGGACATTTTAGATCATTGTTACACCATATTTCAGACTGACTACATGAAGAGCAAAACAAGAGCAATGCAAATACTGGTTTCCAAGATATTGGCCATTAAGCAATATATCAGTGACTTGAGTATTGCTGAAGTGTACCAACAATACTTCACAGCTGTGACATACAGTGGCAACACGTTACCTAATGTGCCAAAGCCATGCAATATTGTTGAAAGTATCTTGATTGCATACTATGGTGATGCTGTGATAAATGCAATATTCCATAACACACTCCCAGAAATAAGGAAACAGCAGCAAGTTCAGTATCAAAGAGACTATAGAAGGTTGAAAAGACAAGACAAGAGCATACAACTAAAGCAATCATACCTCAGTGAAGAAATGAATTGGCCTACCATACCTAGCACTGAGACTGAGCTACAGTGTGCATACAATTATTGGAAAGCAACACAATGGCATTCTCCTCTCATCTGCTCTGTGTACTCTAGCAGTGCCCATAGATTGAAAACAAAGATCTATGATATGAATCAAATCCCCAACATAGTGCATAACATGTCTGTTTTGCAGGTACATGACCCATGGATTATTCAGAAATGCATTGTACAACAAAATTCCAATGAATTCTTGTATGGAAATGAATTGGATGGCTTCATGTTGGATAAAAAAAGGGCTGCTATGCAGTGATCCTATCAATCACAGAATAGCACTATGTTCAGACTGCTACAATTCCCTAAAGAAACCAGCTATGCCCAGATATGCACTGGCAAATAATCTATATAGAGGTTATCTTCCTACTGAATTTTGTGACCTTACATGGGTTGAAGAGATGGCATGTGCTATTTATCATATCACTGCCCATGTAACCCATTTGTATGGATCTTCAGAACCTGGACAGCCAAAGATTTTTCATGGAAGCACCATAACACATGATATGTATGTCATATCAACAACAACAGTGCTTCCTAGAACTCCTGCAGACATCACTGGGTATCTCTCAGTTGTATTTATTGGACCTCATAAAATCAAAGCCAGTGACCTGGGCAATACATTCAGAGTGCAAAAAGCCAAAATATGGCATTTTCTTCTTTGGTTGAAGCACCATAACAAATTATATGAGCAGATCCTGTTGGATCAGAGTAACATAGATCAATTTCCAGATGATGGTGTTCTTCCTGGTGTTGATGCTCAATTCATCCAAGACATTCACCAAAAAAGTGATGAAATCTTCCAAGAAGAAGCAGCAGGTTTTACAGAACGTCCTGCAGAGGCTTTTATGCATGACAACTCTAAACATGCAGATGATCAACCAACTGTACTGCTGGAACATACAGGTGTATCTGACCCAGAAGGAGACAGCATTAGTATACAGTAGTGATGCTGATACTTATGTTCCGCTTTAGGTCTATGTTGTACCACTAAAAGCGGAGTTTAAGATCTATGTAGATTATTGTATCATCTTATCTACACCACCCTCACTGCTCAATCGATGTTCATTCATAATACAGTTCAGGCACCCACATGGAGTCGGGGACGGCGCTTGCGCCGCTACAGGAATTTCTACAACAGTATGTCAACGTAGTGTCGCAGTGGTACCGGTGGTGATGATCGCTCGTATCGCTGCCGATTGCCTGTTCGTGCCTTCATGAGAGAGGTATGGCTAGATGAAGAATCCGGACACGTTGATATCAAAGGAAGCGACGATGAGATGAGATGGGCCCTTACATTCCAAACCCGCCGACGGACGGCAACACTGTATTGGGGACTGGTTCGGGGAACGTTTGTCAAAGATATGCTCGGAATGATTGCCTGCGTGAGGATTTCTGGGCCACACGGTCTACGCTTCTACCGAGGGCGGTGAGTCAACCCGGACCTGTCGTTCAGTGCTACACCGTCGGGTGCGCAGGCGATGGTCTGTATCAACATTCGTTGCGAATATATCGCAAGCACAAAGTACTTGGAGTCGTACAAGATGTCGCAAATTGTACACGGTATCGAAGCCTGCCACTGAGGTTGGGCCTCGCAGAAGCTTGATGAAGCCTTCCGCGGATGACGGACTTACATCTAACTCCCTGGCTTGTCGGAGACCTTTTTGCGACCGGTAGGTATGCCAGTGGTCTTCTTGAGCATTGAATTGCGTGTGAGTCTTCAAAGCCTGACCATTCGACTCGGGATAGGAACAGCTTACCTCGCAGCTACCAGCTACGCCTGACGTGAGAGTAATCTATCCGAGTCCTCCGTTATCACAGGGTATCTTGGCGCATTCGCGCCTGCAGTCCCGGTCTCTTCTTCTTGGGGCAGAAACCAGTATGCAACAATATCAATAGGACCTGGACCCATATCACCTCACCATGCAACTGAGAATCCACCGGTCACTTGCCTGAGTAAGAAGTGATGCAGTATCAAGCTCGAACGCAGCACCTTTAATGTGATTGGAGGTTGTTTTCGCCCTAGGAAGGCTGAGCTGGTACGATATTAGCTGAAGATGATCGATGATGGTTGATCTCAGCTCAGAACAGCTCACAACAGTACTGAAGTACTGGAAAATTCTCCTCTCCTCCTCCGAGCCTCGTACTTACCGGTGAGCCACCTGCATACGTAAGCGGAAATCGCCATGTCTCGGCTCGGCAGTTTCCGCTGCGTTGATGTTCATCCGGCAACTACCGTTACGCAACGTTCCTCATTCTTCTCACCTACAATGATACCGGGGTTGGTTACTGAGGTAGACTGAGGTACCGCGGGACGTCATGAACTGCACAGTGAGTTTTTTCCTCACTGCTCAACAAGCTGATGACTTTTTCATATCTGGCGGATCCACGTGTGACGGAGGTCCCACGTCACAAGCATGGACCGGAGGAGGAGAGGAGGAGAGATCGGTGGAAGGAACGCAGTGTAGACCCAATGCCGCTAAGCAGGAGTCAGCATCGAAGGCCTTCCCCTCGTGTCTTCTCAACAGATTCGCAAGCTAGGAGCAACTGTTTGGCATATGGATAATAAGCAGTTTATCGAGAATATGGACATTCAAGTAAGCTGGACAAATGTGACCCCGTGCGTCTGGCGAGTATGAACAAAGGGACGGCGTTTCCAATCAAATACAGTGCGTTCCGTGTGCTACGTCTGATTATCACTCTGACATATCACTCTGACTGCGCCTTCATGTTTAAACAGTATTTGAGGTCGATGTCCCCATTGTGGAGTAGTCTCGAAGTTCTGACAGCAACAGAAAGATGTTTCCTTCCGATAGCTCACGACACCTGAAAATAGCGCCCTCGCGATTCTGAACTGACCACATTTTCACTCTGTTGATACTGATAGGCAGCTCAGTGCCGTCCAACCCAAGCAAAGGACGGGCTTCATCAATACTTTGGGATCTCAAGAAGCTGTCAACGAATAGTTATGCACGAAGATCTATCGTCAGATTTCGTGAGTCCCTCCCGCGCTTCAGCGGATCTATCTCGATAGTGTCGGGGTGAGCGGTGTCGCAACTGAACGATTGCTGAAATTTGCAGACGCGAACAGCGCTCGTAGCTGCGCGGTAGAACAGGCGAGAAGAGTCAGAACCGTCGGTCATGGCCAATCAGAAATGTTTGCGCTTCTCGCATGTCCGGCGCGACACAAGCTACAGGACGTCGACGCAGAATTCGCCTCAGGAAGGCTCTCCTCCGCGGACACGACGACCGTCTCGTCGGCCCGTTCACGACATGTCGTTTGGCGCGCGCTGGCCACACAATTGAACGCCAGTACTCTCGAGTGTCGAGTGTGGTGCTGACGACGTTATGGGAGAGTATTGCCTTCTCATATTGCGTAGGGTGAATCATTCTCTCTCCACGTCACAGCGACGAATGGCATTCTCACACTCCATGTATCGTAGGTGAGCAGTAGCAACGTGGTTAACGGTAGAAGTGCGGAAGGATGGGGGACATCACGTCTAATCACCAATGCTTCGTTTACAGAAAGCCAACATCAGGGCGCCGCTAGCGAACGATCACGGATCTTTGTTGCAGAAAGCATCCGCTACATGCCCTATACCAGGTAAGACGGAAGAAACCGCATTGTGGACGTGCGCGAAGTCTGTCCTCGTCTGTTGTGTCATGGATAAGGCAAATTGGACTCAATTTGAGACAATATACGCGAGGAGCATGAAATGAACGTAACCTGTGCGGTTGCTTCTCCAAGTTCGGCATGATGCGAGTGCTACGGCGGAAGAATTGCTACGTATCGTCAATTCGCATAAGACGGCAGCATGCGATGTGAGACACTCACGTCCCCAGTCGCTGCCCTGATGTCTCCTCCTGAATTATGTCCCATTGCGATTGTAAGTCCTCCAAATGTATGTTCATTCACCCCTTTCATTTGAGTCAATTAGGTCGGCATTGCCGCAGAACTTCCTAGCGGAGCGTTCAGTTCGGTGAACCTCGACCACAAGGCATTCTTCGAGTTCCTACTAGCCGGGGGAGAAGCCTATGAGAAGATACCCATTGATCGCTTCAACATCCATGCGTGAGACACGCCCCAATACCACTTGACCGTGATATTGACTGAGCTCGTAGGATCAAGGGCAACGGTGTTGGCCAGATTGTTACAGACACTGGCGCATTCTTGAAGGACATCAGCTTGTTTGATCACGTGGAGTTTGGGATCACTAGCAAGGACGCACGGCTGATGCCGCTGGGTACTCGTAAATTGATTGAGACGACGTTTCTTGCTTTGCTGGATTCTGGTATCGACTACCGGGGCGGCAATGTCGGCTGTTACATGTCCGGGACTGCGCAGGACGTGTTTTCGGTATCTGGTCATGTACGTGATTCAGACGTTTTCGCGCACTCACACAGGCTAACAGGCGGCTGCTTGACGTAGGACGACGCCGAGGTCCGAGGGTCGTTTGCGTTCAGTCCGTCGATGGTCGCCAATCGTGTTTCCTACCACCTCGATCTCCGCGGGCCCTCTCTTCCTCTCGACACCGCTTGCAGCTCGAGTTTGTACGCCACCCACCTTGCCGTACAGGCCCTGCGAAATGGCGAGTGTGAGGCGGCTGTCGTTGGAGGTGCCCAACTCAACCACAGGTTCTCCGAGTGGATGCTATATACCCAAGGCGGCGTCCTCTCGCGCGATGGAAAGTGCAAGCCGTTCGATGCATCCGCAGATGGGTCAGTATCCATACTCGTAAAATGCTCTAAATCCCACTGACATTGGGTGATGCTCCAGCTTCGGACGCGGAGAGGGCGTTGTCTCTATTGTCCTCAAGCCCCTCGAAGCCGCTCTCCGCGACAATGACAGAATATACGCGAATGTGAGGTCTGCAGTTCGAAGCCCCCTTTCCCGCTTACTCATTGAGTTGCAGATCCTCGGGACGGGAGTGAATTCGTCCGGGTCCCTCGCCCCTGTGAACGCGCCTGTTGCGTCCGCACAGCGGGACGCAATGATCCGCGCATTCCGCATGGCAGGTCGTTCTCCCAAGGAAGTAGACTTCATCGAGTTGCACGCAACAGGCACCGCCACCGGAGACCCGACCGAAGCGAACTGGGTCGGCGCTGAATTCCAGCGCGATGATGAGCTCGTCATTGGTTCTGTCAAGGGTAACATTGGGTACGTTGGGCTGTCTCTCGTCAAAACAAAAAATTACACGTATGATTTTGACCTCAACTTTCGTCCAGACACTTAGAGATCACTGCGTTCCTGGCGTCGCTGAGCAAAGTCTGCTCTATACTGGAGACACGTCAGGTTCCTCCCACGGTCAACTTCAAGAACTCAAACCAGAAGATCCGCTGGACGGAGTACGGCTTCCGTGTTCCTGTCGAGACGGAGGTGCTCCGGTGTCGTGCGGAGTCAGGCAGCCCCCTCATCGCGATGACGAGTTCGGGGATCGGTGGTGCGAATGGACATGTTGTCGTCGAGGGCGCCCCCTCCCTGACTGAGATCCCTTCGACGTTCTGGTGCGGAGATGCTATCGCGCTGCTCATCTCTGCGGGCCTCTCCCCGCGCTCGGTGGCGGCGCTGAATGAGTCGCTGAACCAGCTTGATGGGAAGTATGTGGACTACAGTGCGGTCTCGCGCGCTTTGGGACGTCGCGCTCGGTCCATGACCTGGCGTTCGTACGCTGTCGTCGCCAACGGTTGTGTGTCGCGCTTCAGCGAGCCAGTCCTCGCGCCGAAGGGCATTTCTCCGATAGTGTTTGTGCTCTCGGGGCAAGGTCCCCAGCATTGGAACAGTACGTGAACCATTGAATCGAAGGCGAGTCGGTGCTGACACGGGCCGTGCACGCAGTGGGCCGCGATCTCTACGAGAGTTGCGCCGTCTTCCGCACCACTATCAATGAACTCGACCAGGTCTATCTGTCTACCACTGGCCAGTCGCTCGTCAGCGATATAGGCCTCTTCGCCAATTCTTTCATCGGAAGCGACTCCCTTGGCGCCGTGTGGCCGATCGCCATTACTCTCCCTTCGCTCACTATGCTTCAGCTAGCTCTGATTGACACACTGGCTGCGCTGGGCATCAAACCCAATGCCGTCGTTGGCCATTCTGCTGGTGAAGTGGCGCTGTTGTATGCCAGCGGCGCAGGATCGAAGGCTCTGGCGCTCGAGCTAGCTATCGCCCGCGGCAAGGCAATGTCTTTGTTGGAGAAGGAAGACGGCACGATGGCAGCGCTCGCATGTTCTCCGAAAGAAGCGGAGTTGATCGTCGCTCAGGTCGCAGCAGAGTTCGGCGACGGGGTACTCGAGATCGGGTGCTACAACTCGCCCGACGCAGTGACGCTCTCCGGTGCGACCGGCCACATCGAGAAAGCGGTCGAGAAGGCAAAGAAGGCGGGAGTGTTTGCCACCAAGCTGCGTACGCGCATCCCTGTGCACTCGGGAATGATGGAGCTATGTGCCGAGGACTACAAACGCCGCGTGGGCGAGATCTTCCCGAATTACAAAGTCACAAAGCCGACGGTTGAGACGTACTCGACGCTGACGGGGGCGCCGTGGGATGAAGCATTCAGTGCGGAATACTTCTGGGACAACACACGTGGTCCGGTGCAGTTCACGTCCGCGATGCAGGCACTACTCAAGTGCCAAGCAAACGCGACTTTCATTGAGCTAGGCCCTCACCCCGTGCTTGCTAGCTACATCTCTGCCATGGCGGGCAGCAATGCCCTCGTGACCTGCCCGGTTCGCCGCCCGAAGTCCTCCGAGAACCCACAAGGTGTAGAGGTACAAACTTTCATGGACTCGATTGGCAAGCTCGTCGCTGCCGGACATACTGTCGACTTCGACGCGCTGTGCGGAGTGGTCGGTCAAAAAGGCGAAGTCATTCCACCGTTCCCATTCGCTCGGAAGGAGGTCCCATATCACGCTCAGACGTTTGAGGTCACACGACAGCACCAACACCGGAATGGGCCTCTCAATTACCCGCAGCTACGCATCAACACGAAGACGCACCCCGAGCTAGCCGAACACGTCATCAAGGAGGAGCCAATTATGCCTGCCGCAGGTTACCTCGAGATGGTAAGGGCTGCCACTGGTGTATCCTCTCGCAACACGGTCTGACACGTTTGGCGCACAGGCGCTAGAGTTCGGTGCGAAGCGGCTCTGGGACGTCGAATTCATGTCAATTCTATCGCTCTCATCTGAGAAGCCGACCCCCGTCGATATCAAGTTGGATGGATCAAAGTGGAGCGTGCACAGTGCATCTGCATCAGAGTTCACCAAGACGTGGCCGCCCAACGTAAATTGTTCTTCTCGCATTTGTGCGCCAGCTTGCTAAATCTCCCAATAGTATAACCGCATCCATGCAAAAGGCCGTTTGTCGATGACCAACGACAGTGAGCCATTATCACTTGTCGATGTCGCCGAAATTCGCTCGCGGATGAAACCAATCGAAATGAGAGGTGTGCTATATCGCTGCACAGTCGAGCGGAGCTGACTCCTTTCGGCAGCGTTTTACGATGGCTTTTCGTTTGCCCAATATGGTGCCACCTACCAGCGGATTGTCTCCAGTGGTCGTGGTTATGACAAGCAGGGACGAGAGGAGATTTTGGTGGAGGTTCGCGGCGCCGATAGTGATCTTGGAGAGTAAGTGCACTTGCACTTGCACTCGACAAAAGCTATTCGCTTACCCTGCACTACAGCATCTCAAACTACATTCTGCACCCTGCTATCCTCGACTCGGCTCTTCACATCCTTGTTCATCCTGCTATCACCGGTAACCGGGACAAAGGCAGGTATTACCTTCCAGCGAAGATCGGCACTTTCGCTGTGCACGCCCCGCTGCTCAAGAAGCCTTTCCCGTCTAAGGTTTTCACTCACGCAACGTTCGTGAAGTGGACTCCTGGTAAGTCGTACAGGTGCCGCAGGAAGCATCGTTGCTAATCCTATGTCAGAATCATTGATATACGACTTCGAGGTGGTCACTGAAGCTGGGGAACAACTTTGTACCATCACGGATCTCGAGGTTGCCTTGCACGGAAAGACGGCGATGGACATCGATACTCGCTATGAGCTCGCGCTAGCTCCGACAGACCTTCGAGTGGCACGTCTCGACGGCATTGCAAGCCGTCGGCGCGAAAGTTCCAGCCCCATCAGCGACGCATCGTCGGATTCCGGATATGCAACCATCGAAACGGAGAAAAGCACACCTGCAGACGCAAACACGCGCGTTGTCGAGTACGCTCGTGGACGTGAAATGGAGCTACAACGCTTCTTTGCCGAAGTCGACCCTCTCGCCCCACTTTCCCTTTGGTTCATCGCTACCGAAGGCTTGAATGGTGATGCGTCTCTCGGATTTACACGTTCCATTCGTAGGGAGTACCGTTCTTGGAAGGTCCGCGATGTCGTCTTCGATTCGTCATGGTCCTCAGAGGAGAGGCAAGCAGCACTCCGTCAGTTGGCTGCTGACCCCAACTGTGAAGAGGAGCTTTCCATCGATGCAGATGGCCACGTCTTCGCACCGAGGATCGTAGGATCTGCACCTCCGACAGACCAGGCACCCTTCGAGGCAGGCCAACCCTGGGTATACGAGAAGTCTAGATCTATTCTCAAGCAAATCTCCACCCCACATGTTCCCGAAGACCACGTTCTGGTAAACGTGACTGGCATTGCGCAGAGGTACGGTGACGCCTGGTCTTTCATCGGCAGAGCTGCAGGCATGAAGCGCCCCGTTGCCGGTATCACTTTCGGCGAACTCTCAAATGTTGTCGTTGCGCACGTCGGAAGCCTCGTAGAGATCGTGGCACAGGATGATCTTGCTCCTCACATCTTCGCAGACGTCTTAGCCGTACTGGCCGTTGGACCCGCAACCTTCGTTCAGCCCAGTCGTCTTCGCAATTCGACTATCGTCGTGACCCATGCGGACTCCTCGTTGGGTAGCGAGATCGCTGCCATCTATGGACGTCTAGGACTACATGTTCTCAAGCTGACGAGCACAGCTACCCTATCAGACGTTCGACATGTCGCATCGCAAAACCCCAAGGTGATCGTCTCCGGCTCGGACGGATCTGTTGAGAACGCACTTCTCAACGAGCTCCTTCACCGATCCGACTATGGCGCCTTCGTATGGGACGATTCGCGACATGGACTGAAGAGGCACCTGGACAACAACCCGTGGTCCGTTGGCGATGCACTCCGGTGTGCGATGGAAACTCAGCCGGGAGTCTCGGGGCCGGTTCACAAGCCACTGGAACTGGTTGGAACACGTCCGACTGAAGAAGTCCCACTCGCGACCGACCTCTTCGATGAGAAGAAGACATATTTGCTCATCGGTGGCATCGGAAGTTTGGGATTGCAGATCGCGCTCTGGATGTATGAGGTGAGCACTCCGGTTCTCCTCCATGTTCCGTGCTAATCAATCCCACAGCAAGGCGCACGCTCCATTATAATCACCTCCCGGTCGGGACGCGAGTCTCTGACTCGGAAAGCTGAATTCATATCACTCCGACTGCTCGCCTATCTCGAGTCACTCCCGGATCTTGCGTTGCGCGTAGAGTCCGTCGACGCGACGTCTTCAGTTGCGATGCGCGCACTGCTCTCCAACCTGGACCATCCGCTGGGCGGCTGCATGATCCTTAGTGCCGCTATGGTCGACCGTACATTCGCGATGCAGACGCACGAGTCATTCGAGGTGTCTGTGGCGGCCAAGGTTGGTGTGTTCCAGGTGCTCGAGAAGTTGCTCGACGGAAAGGAAGGGATCGAGAAGCTCGAGTTTGTCGTCGCAACCTCTAGTGTCTGTGGCTTGTTCGGCAATGCTGGTCAGACAAACTATGCATGGTACATTCCTCTCTTCTGCCATATATTGCCTTACACGCATGCTAATCGGTTTCTCAGTGCGAATACAGGTCTAACAGGCTTGGTCGGCAAGTACAACAACGGCTGCACTATCGTCGCACCCTTCATTCTGGATACCGGCCTCCACGTGTCCATCTCCACGACGGACATTGTCTACTGGACGCGCTTTAAACATCTCCATAGCTGGGGCATGACTGGCTGGGGTACGTGCAGGCGTCTGTACAAGTGTTGCATAAGCTGACTTGACCCCTCGATACAGAACTCTGCGAGCATATCGGCGATGCCATCAAGAAGATTCGCTCAGGGCCCACCATCCGCGCTGCGCAGTACATCCCCGCCTTCGACTGGGCAGCCGTACAGTCGAATCTCGGGCATTCTCCGCTATACGACGCGCTCGTTCCCGAGTCTGAGTCGGAGGGTGCACAGGAGGATAGTGCCGACGTTTCGATCGCTGCCATCGTCTGCCGTGTACTCGACATCGTCCCGGGCGACCTGAACGCAGAAGTCCCTCTGACGTCATACGGCCTCGACTCGCTGAGTGCGGCCTCACTGTCGCACGCGCTGCGTGACGCCGTCGCGGTCAGCCAGATCCAGCTCCTCGCCGATCTAACTGTCGTGGATCTGGAAAAGCGGAGAGAGGAGGCGCTCGAGAATGGCGCGGGAGAGCAGGCGAGCAGCGGGCAGGAGCAGATGGGTCCGAAGGAGAAGGAGATGCTGGCGATGCTGGAGCGCTACGGGAAGGACCTGCCGCTCCGCGAACCCGCCAACGAGGAGATAGAGATGAAGAAGGTCGTCCTCGTGACGGGCACCACTGGGAGCGTCGGGGCCCACCTGCTAGTGCACCTGCTGCAGGGCACTCAGTTCGACAAGGTGTACATACTCGTCCGCAAAGGCGCGTACGGTCAAACCGCGAAGGCTAGGCAGAAGACAGCGCTAGAGGCGAGAGGACTGGACGTAGCTGTCGTAGAGATGGACAGGCTGGGCGTGCTCGAGGGTGACCTTCTTGCGTACCAACTTGGATTGGGCGCGGAGGTCTATGCGGAGCTGGCACAGACTGTCACGCATGTCATCCATCTCGGTACGTCTTCCTGTCACTCAGTTTCTTATTCAGAGACCGTCGATGCTGATGCTTGTCCACGTAGCCTGGCCGATCGACTTCGGCACGCCGCTTGCGAACTTCGAATCTGCCATCGCTGGTCTCCGCAAACTGCTCGACTTCTCGATGGCCTCCCGCTCGCAGTCCCGCATGCGTCTGCTGTTCGCAAGCACGGCGGGCATCTTCCGACGTGAGCGAGCGTATGCACCAATTATCCGTATCTTAGTTAGCTGACCGACCTTACCTTCCAGGCATCGCTTCCAAAGACCCTGTTCCCGAGGAGCTCGTGGACAACCCTTCCGTGGCGGTCGGAACCGGTTACAGCGAGTCTAAGTGGATCGCAGAGCAGATGCTGCAGAGGGCCGCTGAGAGCAACATCTGCCAGCCCTCCATCGTCCGACTCGGGCAGCTGAGCGGAGGCGCGAACGGCGCGTGGCGGACAACCGAGTGGATCCCGTCCATGGTCACTGCGAGTCTTGCGCTCGGCTGTCTGCCCGATGGCTCGGGGGATGCTACCTGGATCCCCGTCGACGCCTCCGCGGCCGCGATGCTCGACTTCGTCGACACGCCCGCTCGCGTTCTCCACATCCAACACCCGCGCCCCGTCTCCTGGACCTCGGTGATGCAGCACTTCTCGTCGGCGCTCAACCTCCCGCTCGCCCCGTATGCCGAGTGGTTCGCCCGACTTGAATCAGGGTTGTCGTTCACGTCGGACCCGTCCTCGACGCAGTACCTCGAGCGCGGTCTGCGGCTGCTCGACATCCTCCGCCTCCCTCTTGTTGCTGACCCAGGTAACCCACGACCGGATGTGATGAACGCGCTGGTGCACGGTATGGACCTCAAGAATGCGCTGGAGGCCTCTGCGACGCTCAAGGATCCGGGGCTGCCTGGCATTGTGCGTGAGGACGTTGATCGTTGGATTGCGTACTGGCACAGCGTTGGGTATCTGCCGAAGTAAATTTACCGCGTGTGGTGCTGTCGATGTCGATGAATTTGTGTCATGTTGTGTCGTAGTTTCGTTGGATGTTTCCAGAAGCTGTATGACGACGTAGATTGTACGATGTACTCCTGTCTCCAGTAACACTGTCGTATTGAATATTGTTCCTCCAATCAGGCCTTCTCGAGTTGGGCTAGCCCTTGCATGGGAGCCCGTCGTCGTCATAGGCTCTACTGCCAATACATTCCTGAGCGTGGCTGCCAATCGACGACGGATCGGATAGATACTGGATACCGGTGGGATATTCCCGGTTGACACAGACAATCGTGAAGCAATTAGGGACCTAGCACGTCTGCGGGTTGGGCCACATACGTTGTCGTAGGACATTGTAAAGGCGTCACTATGGTACGGCTTAACGACAGATCGGGAAGGCGAGTTACCAAATAAGGCAAGTATGCCACGTCACCTCAAGGGTCTGGGGCTGTTAGCGCTTAGAACCGGCTCAACAACTTGACGGGCGCCATGACTCGAGGTCCTACTCGTCACATACAGTGATACACTCAGACATCCTGATATGGGACACGCTCTTCGAGAATTGGCTGTCAATTCAGCTTGTACTGGTATATCTGAGGCTCTAAGTGCGTTATCCGTGGCGATGCTAAGGTTTGCTACCACTCAAAGACGGCGATGCAGTCCTTCCGCAAAGTCATTTCCTGTACCATGTCAACGTCTGGGACTGAATCTTCTTGAGTCAATCTGCTCACAGACGGAAGCTGCGGAGAGACGCTCATCGTGGTCCTGGGGAGTCTCAGGTAAGTAGACTTCGTTCTGGTGCGTTCGGCCCTTGATTCATCGTATATTGTCCTGCTGACTCTGCTCCTTTGTCATAGGTCATTTTTTCCGCGACAGCACGGTACCTCTTGAACACCTCCTTGCCCTCCGCCTACGGCGTACGCGACTCTGCTGGGTGGGCTTCTTGAGCTCAGAGGCCGGGTCTGATCCGTCACTAGACCTTTACATCCGCTCCGAATCCCTCAACTCGAACATCGGCCTGTATGCCGCAAGGAACACCTACATTCGTGTCTTTTGTGCCTCAGGATCTCCAGCACCGCGCCCAGAGCACTCACGTCTCAACCCTCACAGGCGCCTGCGGGAGAATCGACGTATGATGGATGGCTATAGCGGCTGCGAGCACTTACTAGACCACCGCAGCTCGGCGGAACATTCGGCGGCAGCACATCTCCATCTCACAAGAGTCCGTACTCTGCGGACGAAGCACGCCAGTTCTGTTTTTAGACTTCTGCGCGTGAACACCGCCATGGCTGACCTTGAAATCCGTATGTGTATACTTTTCTGGGCAATGCTATGTATGATGATCAAAGTTCCCACTCGTTCGACGGTAATGTTCCGCGTTCAGTGACATGGCGTATTTATAGCGGACTTGAGATGGGAACATGTGCGCGTGTGACTGATTCAACTATGTGAAGCTTTGATACGTACGTATAGCATCGCCGCCGCAGCCGTCACTTCGGACGCAGACAGCCCGTGTTAGCAGCACACCAGACGGTTTGCAGAGCTACCGCATCGTACTTTCGCAATGGCGTACGTCTCCTTCTCTGCATCGCAAGGGCTCGCGCTCTGTGCCGTGTCGTGGCTTCTGTGGCGTATCTTGAAGGCGCGCTTAGCGTCTTCGTCGCTCGATAACATACGCGGGCCCCCTTCGGAGTCTTTCGTCGCCGGTAATGTCGACCGCACGGTCCGGGAGCCTCGCACACTGACGTGCCCGCAATCTCTAGGGAACTATGGCCAGTTGTACCATCGGCAGGGATGGGACTTCCACAGACGGCTCTGGGCGGAGTACGGTTCCGTCGTGAAGGTGCATGCAGCATTCGGAGTACGTGCTTGCCCGGTACGACCGCGACGTCCACTGACATTGTAACTGAACTTACAGACTGAATGTCTGTACGTCTACGATCCAGCGACTTTGAACTGTCTACTATCGGATGCGACTGCGGTCGAGCAGTCTGGCTTCATTGCTGCGTACGTCGTCGTGCAAGTGAATGTTATTTCCGTCTAAGCTGCTCATTCAGCACGTACCGCCTGCTGCTTGGCCCGGGGCTCATGAGTGCTCGAGGTATGATGCTATACGCAAACTGCTGATTCGCCGGATACTCAGTCACGCAGGCGACCACCACCGACGACAGCGCAAGACCCTCAACCCAGTATTTTCACCTCGCAACCTCAAGGAGATGCTCCCAGTGATCTATGGGGTCATCCACAAGGTTAGTCCTCATACAGGCTCTCTGTGTGAACAACTGACTTAGTCCTTGCACTTCAGCTACGAGATGCGATGTCCGCACAACTCCCGACTGGCACAAAGGAGCTGGACATGTTACAGTGGACAAACCGTGGCGCGCTGGAGGTAATGGGCCAAGCGGGCCTCGGCTACTCCTTCACCGCGCTAGGAGAGAACCCCAGCAATGACTTCGCGCGTGCTCTCAAGGGGCTCTTGTACGTCCTCCCCTTCCCGCACCGCATACCCGCTCACCACGCATCGCAGCCCAGCGATGCAGCGCGTCGGCTTCCTCCGCACGCTTACCCCATTCTTCATCAAGCTCGGCCCGCGCACATTTCGCCGCCGGCTCGCGGAGCTCGTGGCGCTGCCCTGGAAGTCCGCGCGCGACCTGCTCGCGGTCGTCGACACGCTCGACCGGAAGTCGAGAGAGATCTTGGACACGAGCAGACGGCTGCTGAAGCAAGGCGACGGGGCGCTCGCGAATCGGGAAGGGAGGGGCAGGGATCTGATGACGTGCCTCCGTGAGTGCCCGTGCGAGGTGTATCGGGAGAGGGCGATGCTGATGGCGCGCTGCTGACAGTCAAGGCGAACGAGCAGGCGGAAGATGAGGACAAGCTGACGGACGAAGAGATCCTCGGGCAGGTGGCGTGAGTGCATATTCCGCCAGCGTGGCACTACAAAACTGAGTCGATGCCAGGTCGTTTGTGCTCGCTGGAGCAGACTCGTCTGCGATTGCGCTCGCGCTCATCATTCAGCATCTCGCAGAGAGGCCGGACATACAGGAAAAGCTGCGGAGTGAGATTGTGGCTGCGCGAGAGGGCCGCGACGGGGACCTGTCGTACGAGGAGCTTGTGAAGCTGCCGTACGTCGACGCTGTCGTGAAGGAGACCCTCCGCTTGTGCGTCCTGTCCTCTGCGTTCCGTTGTTGACGCAACTCACGGGCCCATTCGCACAGAAATCCACCCCCCTCACAGGTCTCGCGCCAGTTCGTTCCTCCCTGACATCCCTTTATGATGAACACTGACGTCGATACTTCCGTTTTCTAGGCTCTGCAAAGACGTTGTAGCTCCCATATCATCGCCGATCACAGGCAAGGACGGCCGACTGAGGAAGGAAGTGGTGATCCCAAAAGGAACTATCGTCTTCATCGGTATCCTCGCATCGAACATCAACCCAGCCGTCTGGGGTGAGGACGCGGCGGAGTGGAAGCCCGAGCGCTGGCTCGCGCCGCCGCCGAGTACTTTGGTCGACGCACACATCCCGGGAGTGTATTCGTCACTGTGAGTCGTATAGAAATGGGGGTTTCTCGTGGTGCTGATGTTCTTGGAATGAAGGATGACATTCGTTGGCGGTAACAGGTCGTGCATGTGAGTCTCCGCACGATGCCTGTGTGAATGATCCGTTGACATGCACCCTCGTCAGCGGGCTGAAGTTCGCGGAACTGGAGCTCAGTACGTCCAGGCGAGCCTTGCGACTCTCGCATTAACTTACATCCATGTTTAGAGGCCATGCTTTCCGTGCTTCTCGAGTCGTTCGACTTCTCGACGTCGGGTAAGGACATCGTGTGGAACCTCGCCACTGTGCGCTTCCCCACCGTGGGTGTGAACGGGACGAAGCCCGAGCTGCCGCTCATGGTCAAGCCACTGAAGGGTAAGGTGTAGTAGTTTGGAGGGTTGCGAGTTGTGTGGATTGTACACTAAATTAAGTACATGTATTTGGACGATGCATGCCTGACCAACCCAGGTTGACTCCGCAATTGGGTACGCCACGTACAGTGCCAGATTACCTGATTTGTAGGCTACGACCACGATTCAGGTGCTAATCCTGTTTTACATGTTTGTGCCTGAATCCAGGGTCCAGGGTCAAGTGAGTGTTACTGGGCCCTCTCAGAGCAAGACTTGTAGACCCGCTGGAGGTCGCGATGAAATGCTGGATGCTTCTTACGTATAAAACTGTATCTTCGCCCTGATCATGTTATACGTCCGTGTGCACGCCTCCAAAATTCTTGTCAAATTACCGAACAGTGCCTGCCAGACCCAATTCGGACGGTACACGAGTACTCGATGTCGGTCACGTAGCGACGGGAGTCATGATGAGAGGTAGCTCTGGCTTCATACCCTCCTTTCCCACAGTGGGGTAGCGAATCGTGGCAATGTTCCAGGCGATGTCCTTTCCCGGCGGTGTGAGCTTGAACGACTCCAACAGCACATATAGTATAGTCTCTGCAAAGCAATCATCCTGTCAACAGAACAACTAGACAGCGAAGGGAAACTCACTTATCTCTATCTCGGCGAATTTGAATCCTCTGTGGAATGCACGAGGTCAGCTGGACAGTCTTGGAGAAGGGACGATAATCAGTGCAATGGGACCGAGCACTCACATGCAAGTTCTTGCGCCGCCACCAAAACTCAGGCTGGACAGAGTGTTCTGATAAGTCCAGCGACGGATGTCGGCGAATGAGGACTTACAGCGATCCGAATACCCCTGGTATCTTCGCCTCTGCCACCGCAGTCGGTAAGGGTCTCATCCATCGCTCAGGCTTCCATTCCATCGCATCCTCACCCCATAATGCAGGGTTACAGTTTGATGCACGCACACCGAGGAAGACGGTAGTGCCCTTGGGAATTGTCACCTCCGTCATGAGCCGTCCATCAACGCCCCGGATCGGAGACGAGAGCGGAGCTACGATGTCCTTGCATGCACTGGCGCGTGCGTGGTCAGTCGACACAGTGTGAGGGCTGTTGACTCGTGCTTACTCTCGCGGTATGATAGTAGAAGCAGGATTCCTATTGGCACGTGAGGCGAGCGACACAACACGATAGCGCAGGGAACCCACAATCGTAGGGTCTCCTTCACAACGCCGTCCAGCAAGGGGAGCTTCATGAGCTCTTCAAACGAGGTGTCGTCCCCTCTACGTGCCTCTATTATCTCACGCCTCAGTGCGTCTTGCACGTCCAGGTGCTCAGAAAGATAATGCAACATTTGGGTGACCATGCTTCCAATGGAATCCGTGGCGGCGATGGTAAAGGTCCTGGAATGTCAGCGGTCAGTGCTTCGGAGTAGGCATCTTTGAAAGTAGTAGAGATGAATTCAACCAACCCTATTTGCGCAATGACCTCTTCATCCGTCAGCCTATCACTCTCGGCCACTTGCATGTTCGCCTTCACTGTAGGTAGTGTCAGTCACATCGCACTCACAAATAGCAGTAGAACATACGCAGAAATGTAATCACGTCCTTGCCAGAGCCCGCCTGTCCTGCTAGCGCTGCGTCGCCCTTCTCAAGTAGCGCCTTCCGCGTCTCGACGATCTCACGGGACTGCATCTCGATCGTGTCCACTATCTCAACCAGTTGTTGTACTGTCTCATTCGGGATGGCCTCCGCAACGCGTCGACGGAAACTGGAGGGCCCGAGCTTCATCAGCCAAGGCGCGAGCTGTTGTATAATACCGAGCTTCGAGACGGCAGGGCTGGGAGTCAAGTCGCAGCGTCAGCTAATTTTGCAGTATATGTCGAACAAATGCGCACAAGAGGGCTTTGATCGCTCTGGCGAGGTTGTTCGAGTCAGACTCTACAAGGGCGTCGAAGGCATAGCCGAGCCCCGCAAGCCCTATTGACTCGAGCGCTCCACGATTCATCCATTTCAGGATGTCGACCTCCTTTGGTCCGTTTCCCACTTCCATGCCTATTGCATCTCGTAGCTGTGTCCACGGCGTAAGCGTATCTTATCTGGTGGAAAGCACAGATTCTTACCCTGCGTGTAGTCTTATAGAGTACGGGCAGCATCTCGCGCAAGTTCCTTGGCGAGAAAACGGGGTGCAGCAACTTGTGCCATCGACGGTGCCGATCGCCTGCGAAGTATGAGGCTACATCCCAAACTGCTGATGGGAAAGTGAGCTGACCTGTGGCAGACATTGAGCCAGGACCAAGGAAGAGTTGGTAGGAGCTGTCCGATTCCGAAAACGTCAACTATACGACGTCCACTAGGATGAGAGGTCCACGCACTCAACGACGAAACCAGGCTGGTCGAGTGCGCCTTGATCAGGGGCAAGGATATGCCTCAGAGTCGTCGGGTCGAATACATACAGGCATGGTTGCTGCAGAATCGTTAGCAATAGTCATCTCGCAAGCTTGAAACATACGCCGAATGAGACGTGCAGCTTGATGACGGACCCATACTTGCGCCAAAGTCTTTCATGCCATTTCCATCCCTGCCGATGGTACATCTGGCCATAATTCCCTACCCATAGTATAGTTCAGTTGGAATTGACGTATCGCGCAATAGCGCTGTATGACTGACCTGACACAAATGAACCGGAACGTGGTCCGGGGATGTTATCCAAAGGCGAAGTCGCCAATGCCTTCCGTGATACTCGCCAGAACACCCACACCGCGAGTAGACTCGTGAGGGCTTGCGAGAACGTGAGCGTCGCCATACCAAATGATCACGCTGCGCCGGCGGTCGCACGTCGCTCAGCGGCACGGTGGACATATAATATAAGTCGCGCGCGCGCCCTCCCCACACGAAGCGCTGACTCAACGCTGACCGCGCCAAAGCTATGCGAGTCTGCGCTGCGCGGAGAAAACGGCGGTGATAGCGTTCGGGCGTCCAGAGCCTGGGAATAGTCGTTCGAGGGCAATGCATGAAGAACCGGAGTTTGCTCTGCCAACCTCTACGAAGTAGCAGCCCTGCATTGACAGTTGGAGATAACCCCTCTTCTCAGCGATGGTGCCGCTACTGATCCACACGCAACCGTGTCAACCTAGGTTCCGACGGCAATGTTAGGTCTGATGAGCTCTCTGACCGCAGGACTCCATGCGTGTGGCTGACGCCTATGAGATGTGGGGCAAGCAACGTTTCCGCTGTCCGCAGTCAATGCATCTGAGACAGCGGACTGTGGAATCACTGCAATGCAAGCTGTAAGACAATTGAGCCAATTGGATTCCGCAGAGGGAGATACTTACTTACAGCAAATGTATAAATCTCCAAGTTAGCAGATCCGCCGAGTCGTCATTCACGTTGCCTGAGGCCCCTTCGGAGTCATCAGCAACCGCCGATCCCTTCGAACAATAAATGCTGGCATGGACTCCTGGCCGTATGCATATATCCATAAGGAAGATCATCGTCGTAGAGCTAGCAAGTCCTTTGAAATTTGGCGCTGTCGTAATTGGTGAAGGATGAACGTGTTGGCCAAGTGTTGGCACACTCAGGTTGCGGTGGCGGAGGACCACATGGCCCCGGGCGCCTTAGCCTCCGTCAAGCATCGGTGGCTGACTTCTGCCAGACAAACCTACTTACCGACATGCTACATACCACCATAGATTATAGGCCTTGTACTCTGCAGGCAGTCAGACCAGAGTCAGTCGCTCAACCCTCTTGCGCTCAGGCGGCCGCGAAGCACCTGTAACGTTCATCAAAGCCGCATCATCATCACAGGATGACCATCTTACAGCAGTGAGCACCTCCGAGTCCGTCCGGCCAGCTACTAAACATAGCTCATCAATGTTATCACCGAAGCTAGACTTATAATCACTGGCTGAGCCTACACCGCATGAATAGCAAGAAGATAGCAATGCCTTGTGAGCCCGTTGTCCCCCTTCGGAAGACAGACAAACGTCCAATGATGACATATCGCGAACTCTAAGGTACGCTGGCAGTATGATCATACCATGTCATCGCAGCCTGCAAATGACACTGCGGCGACAATGTTCTATGAAGCTTCTTGCCACCGGTACTATCACGGTACCAGTAATGCAACTGGGATAGTAATGCAACTACTCAATTCTGAACACACTGCCTGCTCCAAATATTCTGGGATTTTTGTATATCATGTATTGTACCATGCTCCTTACAACTACACGCTTCGCACAATGTGTTGTTGAACTGGCTGAATGTACAGAATTCATTCCATACCATTGTCCATCAATCTCAGTGCTTAGATCGCCTCGGATGACTCTGCGGTCTGTACGATTCTTTTGAGAGGCTGGATATATGGATTTACAACCTCATGATACCTTCTACAAAATTCTCCGGTGGAATCCGTGCATGCAGCGTACCTCTGGAGGCAAATGTCTTTTGGATGAGGTCGGAGCGTGATGAGCAGCCACTCGACAATCCAGGATCTCATCTCCGCTCCTTGCCGATGAACGGCATTTGGCAATGTGTGGCTGTGACTCTGTGAGTTACAAGTGCGGAAGGCCAGCTCTGTCTTCGCATCCAGAATTGTCTATGGCAGGTCGATGCCAAGCTCTGCTCGTACTCATGCACACAAAGCTGCAGTCGAAGCTGCTATCAGTTCAGCTGTTAAAGAGATTCGTGGTCAATCCGGCGATGTTAATATCAAACAGGTTGCTTCTCATCATAACATACCTTACTCTACTCTACTTCGCCGTCTCCAAGGGAAAACAAAGCCTCGCTCAGCTGCCCATGCCACATTCATGAGCGGACTATACCTATTCCTAACGGTACACCCGGGCTGCATATTCCCCATTGTCAACGGAAACCCGACGCCGGCCGGAGAAATGTGTCCGGAGGTTGCAAACCCACCGGCCGGCACCTGAGGTGCCCATTGTTAGCAGACTGGCCGGTCTTGTTTTGAACGGACCGGCCGATGGCAGGGAAAATCAACAAGTGTTACTGAACAATGGTCCGGAATTTAATCTATGGTTGTAAATGGACCGGCCGGAGAGTGGCAACCACATTTATAACACTCCAGCAGGATTTCATCCCTGTGTTTGGAAATAGTCCGGCCGGAATGCATCCCTACGGTTTCAAATGGTCCGGCCGAAGGTCATATACCTTTGTTTATGATGTACCGGCCGAAGGTAATATATCTAAATTAATAACACACCGGCCAGAGGTGATATACCTACATTGAGAAAGAACCGGCCGGTCATAATGTACCCACGCACAAAACAAACCGGCCGGCCATGACATAGTTTCACTACACATTGACCGGCCAGGCATAGCATGCCTATATCAGAAATGAACCGGCCGGTCATATGGAGCCTGAATATCAATTGCTCCCACCATCCTGGAAACATATTCATTGATGCACTGAGTTTTCTGGACCATAAATGCACTGGACCCAGGTTTTTTGGGCTTTGAATACATTTTTAGCATCCCCATAGATGCTCCCAATTTTCCAGGCACATGCAAACCATTCCAGAGCTTTAGAATCATCAAAATTGAGTTTTCTGGGCTGAAAATAGACCAAAACCAGCCTTTCTGGGCTGGAAATGCATCAGAACACATTTATTGAGCCTCCCAATCCACATTTACAACAGCTCTGAGCCTTATACACCAAGTCCGAGTATTTTACACAATTGCCGAGATTCCACAAAGTCCCGGCGCCGAGGATGCACCAAGTCCCGGCGCCGGGGGTGCACCAAGTTGCGGCGCCGCAAGTGCTCCAAGTTGCGGCGCCGCAGGTGCACCAAGCCTCGGCGCCGCACCGTCTCGTTAAGCGCCGAGAAACATCGCTTGGCGCCGAGACTTGGTGCACCTGCGGCGCCGCAACTTGGTGCACCTGCGGCGCCGCAACTTGGTACTACCTCGGCGCCGAGTTGTGCTAAACCTGAGGAATAATGGAGTTTCTAACAATGATCACAAAAAGATTACTGATGTTTGTTACACCAATGACCTTTTGTAGCTCATCTTATAGGGAATGTTAGGTTCATTAGGAAATCTCCTAATGACACTACAAAGGTTTGTATGTGGTTACTTATAAAAAGTGATGTTTGTGTCTCATTGTGTAGGGAATGGTCTGTTGATAAGTAAATCTTCTATTGACACTTCAAGGATTTCCAATGGTCAGGCCGGTACAGCTGCTTTTCTTGTCTGGCTGGTAAGTAAACTTACTGATGACACTACAGTATATTGTATTCAATTTGTACATTTGTAGCTCATCTTATAGGAAATGTTAGGTTCATTAGTAAATCTTCTAATGTCATTACAAGGGTTTGTATGTGGTTACTTATAAAAAGTGAGGTTTATATTTCATTGTGTAGGGAATAGTCTATTGATAAGTAAATCTTCTATTGACACTTCAAGGATTTTCAATGCTTAGGCCAGTACAGCAGCTTTTCTTGTTCAGCCAGTAAGTAAGCTTATTGATAGCACTACACATATTTGTATCTCATCTTGTGGGGAACATTAGGTTGATAAGCAACTATTATGATGAGACTACAAGGATGTGTACATCTCATGCTGTTGTTATTGTACAGTAGACAGAACACTACATTACAAATGTGTAGTACTATGACAACTTCTGGCTGATCTAGCGCCCACACTAAAGTTGGTAGCACTTACAGCTTGGAAGATTAAGCTATGAGATTTGGCATATGTGCTGCTGGCTGTATGAACATACATTATAGCCACTAACCTAATGTGGGCAAAGAATACTGCCATGGTGAGGAGAGTAAGAAGGGAGCAGGGACATGCACAATTAGTGATATGTCTCTGAAGTGATAAGTTGTTGCCTTTATGTACAACTTTTGTGCCAACATGTGTCCAGATGAACAAGTACATTCATCAAGTCATGTATGGATGGGTTGCTGATACATGTTTCATTTATCCTCATACATTCTGCTATGATCATGATGGCCACACCCTACATATATATCTGTATGTAGAAACCAATCCCAGATGAATATGAGACATTCTATAGAATTAACACATGTGGTCCTAGGTACATTGCTCTGCTACAGCCTACATTTGGAACTCACTGACTTTTCTGTAAATGCTAGACAGTTCAACCTTGATGCAGGGTTGTAACTATGATGTATTCTTTTGTGATAATCAACCTCTTGTTCCTACAGTGTTCCTTTGTCTTAATTTCATTATGTACTAATTAAATACAACACACTGTAGTGTCATTAGTGAGTTTACTTACCAGCCGGAACAGGAAAAGCAGCTGTACCGGCCTAACCGTTGAGAATCCTTGAAGTGTCAATAGAAGATTTACTTATCAACAGACCATTCCCTACACAATGAGACACAAACATCACTTTTTATAAGTAACCACATACAAACCTTTGTAGTGTCATTAGGAGATTTCCTAATGAACCTAACATTCCCTATAAGATGAGCTACAAAAGGTCATTGGTGTAACAAACATCAGTAATCTTTTTGTGATCATTGTTAGAAACTCCATTATTCCTCAGGTTTAGCACAACTCGGCGCCGAGGTAGTACCAAGTTGCGGCGCCGCAGGTGCACCAAGTTGCGGCGCCGCAGGTGCACCAAGTCTCGGCGCCGAGCGATGTTTCTCGGCGCTTAACGAGACGGTGCGGCGCCGAGGCTTGGTGCACCTGCGGCGCCGCAACTTGGTGCACCCCCGGCGCCGGGACTTTGTGGAATCTCGGCGATTGTGCAAAATACTCGGACTTGGTGTATAAGGCTCAGACCTGTTGTAAATATGATTTAGGGAGCTAAACACATGTGCAAGAATAGCCTTTGAAGCAATTCCAGCCTGGAAAACCTGGATCTGGTCTGTTTCCAGGCTAGAAAAGCTCATTTATGGTGCTTTTGAAGCATGGGCATGGTTTGTATGTACCTGATAAAATTGGGAGCATGTAAGGGAATGCTTGTCAATGTATTCCAAGCCCAAAAAACCTAGGTCCAGTGTGTTGATGGTCCAGAAACCTCAGTGCATCTTTGACAATGTGTTCTGGGATGTTTGGCACAATTATCATTCAGATTCCATATGACCGGCCGGTTCATTTCTAATGTAGGTTTGTTATGACTGTCCGGCCCATGTGTAGTGTAAGTATGTCATGCCTGGCCAGTCTGTTTTTGGTGTAGGTAGACTATGACCGGCCGGTCCTTTTGCAATGCAGGTATATGACCTCCGGCCGGTATGTTATAAATGTAGGTACATGAACTCCGGCCGGTGCATTATAAGTCAAGGTATATGAGCTCTGGGTGGTGCATTGATAATGTGAATGTATGAGCTCCGGCCGGTGCATCAATGATGTGGGTATATGAGCTCCGGCCGGTCTGTTATTAATGTGGGTATATGAGTCCCGGCCGGTCTGTTATAAATGTAGGTGCCTGATCTCTGGCCGGTCCATTTACAACCATAGATTAAATTCCGGACCATTGTTCAGTAACACTTGTTGATTTGCCCTATTGCCGGCCGGTCCGTTCAAAACAAGACCGGCCAGTCTGCTAACAATGGGCACCTCAGGTGCCGGCCGGTGGGTTTGCAACCTCCGGACACATTTCTCCGGCCGGCGTCGGGTTTCCGTTGACAACGGGGAATATGCAGCCCGGGTGTACCGTTAGGAACGTAAAAGTACACTCATTGGGCTCCCCATGCTTCTCAACAGCTGCTCACTCCTGGACAGGAGAAGGCTTTTGTTGATTGGATCAAACATCTCAGCGAAATTGGACACCCTCTCAGTAAACGCACAATCGCCAAAAAGGTCCAGCGGCTCAGGCCACAGTGTGGCCTTCGGCCGCGTGGTGACTCGGACTCGTTCATAATGCCACCCGTGGCGATGTATGCACCTGGGACACCTCACGCATATTCACCCTATATACCTGCATATTACGACACACCTGACATTGTATATAGACCTAGAGAACAGCCCCGCTCTACTAGTAATCTGCCGCCGCACGACTTGGCGATGTAATAGCGCGCCTAGTAGCACAGACCATTACGATCCACTGATATAATTCGAAGAGTACATACTTCGGAATCTTGTGCATACTATACTGTACTACATGCCTAGAAGACATGATTTTATCGTCACGACCTCATTTTTGTACCGCGTCCGCATGTTCGCAGGTAAACAGCCGGTAAACCTCGCTCCGGCACCACTGGCACTGCAGTTGCAGTACTGTTCCAGCGCGTCTTCAGCCACGGTCAGCAGCATTCGGCACGGCGGATCTTGAACATCGGCCGTGTCGGCATTGTGACGATCGCCGTGACAAGCTTCGGAGAACAGTTGCATTACTGTTCCAGTCGTTGCTCCCTCTCGGTATCCGTCCCATCCCACCAGACAGGGCGTGTAAAATCGTACAAGATACTCTCGAACCTCAGCAATCTACTGGTGCAAAATCCGAGTGCTTCCAGTAAGTAATCCGTGCAGTAGAATCCAAAAGGTGAAAAAGTTGCATTACTGGTACCGTGATAGTATGTCGTTGTCAATCGCATTGTGCTGCGGGCTCGCAGCCACGAATCCGCCAGCGGCTTTGCATGTGGTCATCGGTATCGCATACTACTCTCAACGACCACCCGACCACCGGCCCGCCATGCCTTAAAGTTCGAAGCACGTTGCCTCTGGCTTCCCATAAACATGCTTCGCTGCGAAGGACAACCTGATAACTCCAATTGCACGACTTCCGTGCATCCCCCCTGTCAGGCACAAGACCATACAATCATCGTAGTTCCTCTCCCATGTTGTTCATAATACTGCATGGGGGTCCTGCTCGTGAGCGACAGTTGTATTTCCCTGATGCAGAACTTCAGGAAGGCTGGATACCGTCAACCATCGACTGCTAAGGAATGTGCGGATTGACGTTAAGATTGAGAGTCACCGATGGCGGATCGCATGGTCTTCGGCGTTGTATAAACGAGAACCTCCGGACTTGAATTCGGCTGCGACGCCATCCCCGCCGCCGCCTCACGGATCCCGCGTAGCTAACCGCAGACATCCCTGCAGCTGGTACTGCTGAGTGCCATGGCGATCTCTATTCAGAAGGCTGAACTCATTGGGGTGTTCCTCGAGACACTCACGTATGGTGCGCCCCTCTGATGCTAAGCAACGCTACGTATCTGATGTCCGCTATCGCTCCTGACCGCAGGAGTCTATCTTATGATGACCTTCATCAGAACTTTGGCGATTTCGGTGAAGGGCCGTGACGGGCCGTAACGGTTGCTGATATTCCAGTTTCACATTCCGTCACCAAATCAGGCATCAGCAACGCGGGCCGCATTTCAGCAGGACGGCCGAAATGTGGGACCGACGCCGTCAGCTGCGTTAGACAGTTGTCACCTATCAGCAAGTTCACATATAACGCATCACCTACGGTCAGTATTCACACAAGTATAGTATCTGCGTCATGATGACCGGGCTGAGCTGCGTCGACAGGTCACTAGGCTGTGCAATTCAAGGAGTGTGTACAGTATATATTCAGATGTACTAGGAACAGGCGTGCTGTAGGCAGATGCCTGCTTGTCCATGCCCACTCTCG
Organism: Rhodofomes roseus; assembly: GCF_022264815.1. Classification (NCBI taxonomy): domain Eukaryota; kingdom Fungi; phylum Basidiomycota; class Agaricomycetes; order Polyporales; family Fomitopsidaceae; genus Rhodofomes; species Rhodofomes roseus. The sequence goes on along the minus strand of NW_025952960.1, from coordinate 1,245,826 downwards.
CCCACACTCGTTCGCACCTGCTCCCACTCATCATCCACGCTTGCCTCGACCTCGTCCCTACGGGCACGCGTTCGTCCGTGTCCGCCGCGCCCATTGTTCGCCCGCTCCCGCTCCCACTTGCTCTTGTCCGTCCGCGCTCGGTGTACTTGTCGGCGGTGTTTGCATGTCAGGCTGTTGTCCGTTGTGCTCATTGTTGGCGTGCTCACTCGTCCGCGCATCAATCCGTGCCCTCGCAGTCTGTGTCCTCGCTGGTCCGTGTCTTCGTGCCCGTGACCGCCGCAGGGCATGGTCTTGTTCGGGCCCACTATGCGCTGTCGTCGCCGTGTGTGTCGTCGCATGTGTGTGCTGGCCCGCCGTCCACCGTACCCGCAGTCGGCGTGTGTTGTCGTGCTTATCTGCCCACCCTCCCACCCGTCTGCCCTGCCCGCCTGCGCCCACACACTCGATCCCTGCCCGCGGTCCACTCGTTGGTTATATTTGCGCGCAGGGCCTTCGCCCTGCGTGCTCACAGCAGCCCCTCAACACCCTGCTCGTCGTACTTGCCCTCGGTACCCCATTCTCACCCCTGCTCCCTCAGCAGAATCTTGTTTCCCAGGCACTGGAGAGACGCGTCAATGGCCAACGCCGGCGCGCATAAGTCTCCCGTCGCGGGCTGGTGCGCGACGGTGCAGGTGCGCGTGACGCAACGTGATGGGGATGTTGGTCGGCGGACGCGCGCGATAGCGCACAAAACACAGAGCGACGCGACGTGGTGGAGGATGGCGGATGGCGGACGTGCGTGAGGGCGGATGCGGCGGCATGACGGGGCGTCGGTGGGTGCGTGCTGGCGGGCAGCGGGATATTCGGTAGTGACAGTATCGGTGCGTAGGAGGGTGTCGCGGGTAGTGGCGGTGAGGAGGAGAGGGCGGCGGCGGACAAATGCCATGGATGTAGAGCGTGCACAGTCGCGAGCAGGACGCTGGGGTGAGAGGACGCGAGAAGGCGGATGGGAAGATGAAAAGACGGTGAAAGAGAGACTCGCCTCTCGTCACGGTCTATGCGCACAATGGCACGCACCTTCTGATATCCCCGCCTCCTCCAGTTCCGTGTCGCCGTGTTGCTGTTCCGTTGCGTCCAGTGTGTGCGCAGTACGATGTTCTGCGCAGTGTCGAAGTTTTGGATGTCGACGTGGAGGCGGTGTGACCTGTGACTCTGAGGGCGACTGCGTAAGGACGCGCACGAGGCTTACCTTGCCGACACCGGAGTCGCCAATGAGAAGAAGCTTGAGGAGGTAGTCGTACTCGCTGGTATACATGGCGGTGAGGTCGGTCGGGCGAGGGCACTGGGCGCTGTCAAGAGGGCGGCGGATGTGCGGTAGAGGTTCAAGTGTGCTAAGTGCTAAGCGCCTGAGCCACGACACGCCGCGCGCGCTTGCCACCCTTCCACGCTCTCCCCGACCTCGTCCGCCTTGTTTGTCACCAATGAACCACTCGACCCGCTCTACAGCGGCATCCTCGGGCTCGTCTTTCCACCAACTCGTCCATCTACCCGAGTGCGCGACTCTCAGCCCTTAACTCTCGCACTGACGACCTCGCCTGAACTGCTTCTCGACGCGTCAAGCCCCCCATTGCAATGCCACCCTCAGGCTGAACGCGAGGTTGTGCGACCCCTCCGCACACCTCACAGCCGTCACGGTCTGGCGCCTCCGCAACCTCACTTCACAACTGTCCGGCCCCCACTGACACGTCAAAGGTCGCGGCGGCCCCGCCCGCGTACAACGTGGACAGATAAACCCGGCCGTCCATTCCACCCAAAACCTACCGCCCCGCCGTCAAGAGCAATGAGCCATGGCCAACCACCAAGTGCTTCAACGAAGGAGAAGCAGTGGTACAAGGACGTTGACTTGGGCTTCAAGACGCCTGCTGAGGCAATCAACGGCACCTTCATCGGTGTGTCCTGTACTATGCAGGCCTGTATGCTGATATTCCATGCGCCCTGCGCTGCCTTGCCTGCTCAGACAAGAAGTACCCCTTCACTGGTGATGTCTCCATCCATGGCTGTATCTTGACTGGCTGTGCTATCTCGACGAAGATGACTCGCACGCTTATTATCCCACAGGATTATCTCCACTACTGTCGGCGATGCGGCCAACGTCCGATGCGAGGATATGTGAGTATTGGAAAGTCCGGATACACACGCATCGCGAGCGGGAGGTCACCGTGCAAGCAGTACAGACAGGCACTCCAAAGCTCCCGCAGGAGACGCACCCCGTGGCGAGGGCGAACAATCGTGACGACTTGGGCACACAAATCATCGGCTCGAGCTTGACGAGCAGGGCAGGAAGGCAGAGGAAGGGCGAGGCTGAATAGCAATGGTAAGCACGTCACGGTCTGTCCGTCAGCCCTTAGGGCCTACTCCATCACCCTCTCTCCCCTGCACGTTTGACTTGCACGTTCCCTTTACCGACGTGCTCTCGCCTACATGCAGCTTGCATGCCGTCACGCTGTCACTTTGCAGCCATGCGTGTGCGCCGCGCCCCCGCCACTCGCCGGCGATCCGCTGCTCCAGAATCTTGCAACTCTGCCCCGCGCGAAGATCGTGTTGGCGCGCTACACGAGCAGGATGTATCCTCTCGTGCAGAGCGCGTCTACCAACTCCCTCCCTCCAAACAATCCAAGCCGTGAGGCTCGCTACACATGCCCACGCTCCGCCTTATGACCAACCGACCCACGGTTTCACCCTGCGCGAAGGCGACGAAGCCTGGATGTGTATGCGCTACGAGCTCGAGGTGCGCGCGTTCCTCCCGTCTGCCCTTACTTGCATATCTCACAACCGCTCAGCTCGCTGATGCCACTTGGACAAGTCAGTTCAACGCGAAGACCGACTGACAGTCAGCAACGGAACACAAGATGAATGGGCCCACACATACGATGACGGACCCGCTTGCACCGTCTCGCCGGGCTCGTACGCCCACCCATCTGCTCGTGGACCCACTCGATGACCTGCGGACCTGCAGTACCCGCTTGTGACCCGTACCCGCTGCGGCGGGCGGAGCCTCAGCCTTGGATACCAATGATTATAGTACAGTAGCTACCAGTCCACTATAAAGTCATTGTACACTGCATGTAATATAATCACCCGTCACTGCCCATTAGCAGTCAGAACGTCACTCGTCAGCACTTCAGCAATACACAAGAATTGTATCTGATGTGTGAGCTATCTGACGGCCACGTTAATTGCTAATGTTATCTGACGGTTTGGCGTCACATACCATCAGCAAATCAGCAACCGTCAGAACCCGTCAGTGAAATCGCCCTTTTCCTGATGAACTTCGAAACTGTGAACATCCTGCGCAAGAAACACGCTGGGCGATTCGGCGACATCTACCTCTATGTCTCTGCGCTGGCGATGTTCGCCACCATCACTCTGGTGAGTTGCAATAGAATCCCGAAGCATGGTGTTGACGACATTTTTGCAGCACGAGGTCGTCGACATAGTGCGGGCCATGCAGGCGTTCACGGGCGACGAGTCAAACCCGGCCTATGCAGGTGAATACTATAGCGACATCGAGAGCGCGATCAGCGTGTGCAAAACAGCCGTATATACGGTGGTAACAATCCTCTCGGACGCGTTTATTGTCAGCTCCTTTCGCATTCACTGGTATGGCTGCAGAGACTAACCACACGCAGGTCTTCCGAACATACGTTGTGTGGAACCAGAACCCACTCGTGGCTATCCTCCCCACCTTGCTCCTCATAGGCGATCTCGGTAAGTCTCTCGTGCTCGTTCGTGTGGTCGTGCCAACGCACAGCCGTGACAGGGATGGGCATCGCGGCTGATCACGAACTGACGCAACTGAATGTCGGAACAAGCAAGTTCAACGCAGATGCGATCGCGCGCCGTACGCAGGCCTTCTACGCGCTCACTCTCACACTGAACGTGATCTGTACCCGTGAGTGCCAGCTGGACGACGTGTCGTGTTTTGTCGCTGATGATGGGGGCGGAACGCAGTGTTGATTGCCTACAGGATATGGAGTATCCAGAAGGAGTTGGCATCTGTCAACACGATCACGTCCGGTCGGACGAGTCTGACGCGGATCGTGAACATCCTCATCGAGTCCTGTGAGTGGGGTTTATTTGTTAGAGGTTGCTGAGGACTGACAACCGCGCTCTAGGCGCTGTGTACTCCGCACTCCTGTTCATCCTCATTAGCACATACGCCGCTGGCTCTCCGGCGATGTTCATAATCCTCGACATTGTGAGTACGACGGCTGCTGAACCCGTCTGTCAATGCGCTAACCATGTTGATTCGCTCTGAATGTAGACCGCACCAATAATTGTAAGCCCCATACTCCCGGCGGCTGCCACACTCCGGGGCAATGACCGACTGACAATACGTTCTAGGGTATTGTGTTCTTCTCCGTGATCAACCGCGTCGGGCGGGGCGTCAGCCACGGGGATCATGCCACCTCGCAAATGCTCACCACGCTCAACTTCAACTCGCGAAGTGGCATGACCCCGTCGACGGGCAATACGGTGGAGACGGCAACGGAGCTACACGACATGGACTCGTTCCACCTCGACGTGACGATCAAGGCGGATCCGGTTGGCTTGGACCCCACGGAGAAGATAATGCCGACCGCGATGTTTATGGACAAGAAGCCCTCCTTGACGGGCATGGACGCTGTATGAGGGTTCAGATACTGGCGTGGATGTCGATTCTACATGTCATGTCTGCTGGCGTCTGGACTGTGTCACGTTACTTATCCTACAAGATAGTTTGACGAAGTATGTTAGTACTGTAGACTGGCGTAGATTCAATGATATAGTGTTATATCTTGGTTCTTTCATGCGTCCGAGTTTTCCAAGCACGTCTCGTCCTCGGCTTGGGAAGCAGTGGCCGCAGTGACACCAATTTGGCAGTATTACGTAATTGCGCCGTGTCGCAAGTTCGCAACCCATCCCTGTCGACTGTTGCGGCAATGCTTCCAGTCACGGCGACATTGACAACGTTGAACTGAGAATTCTCCCTGCTCTCTTCATTGGTCTTGGATAACGCAAAACCGCGGCCGCTTATGAATTGCTACCACCCCTTCCGAATCACCATGGCCGAGGGTTCCGCTCGGATCGAAGACCGGGCCTCTGCACCGGATGAAACTTTCAATCCTTTAAGTGAAAGATCGATAAAATTGACAAAATCTTTTTCACGATATTTCGTATGAAAGATTGTCAATAAAAGTCAGAAACAATCAATTAATCATTCAGACTCGAAGTATCAGGAACAGATCACAGAAGGATTCATTGACAAGTGTCTTTGATCTGTTTGTGATCCTCTAGGCAAATGATTGAGAACATGATATTCAAAAATTCTTGAACACTATGTGGCTCAATTGTTCTGAAAGGATTGAAAACAGATTGTCACATGGGGTGTTACAATCTGTTCTCAATCTTTCAGGCTGTCACAATCTGTTTCAAATCCTTCCAGCTGTTGATATCTTGGTGAGATTGGAAACAATTTGTATCCCAGGGGTTCAAAACAATTTGCCCAAAAGGATTGACAAGAGATTGTGACACTAGCTGTGACACTGTGCCACTTCCCTATGACAGTGCAGTGAAGGCAATTATGCCAAACCTATGATAAGCTGCCTTCTGCTGGTCTGCTCAGTCAATTTTGGTCCCTCTTTCATTGCATCTGGACATGCACAGGTCTGGGACATGTTCATTAGTCATACAATGAGATGCACATCTCTAGGAATGTACAATCACAAGTACAACCCTGTACACTGAGTGCATCTAATGAGACTCATGTGATGGCAGGCAATGAATGAGGGACCAAAAATGACTGAGCATACCAGCAGAAGGCAGCTTATCATAGGTTTGGCATAATTGCCTTCACTGCACTGTCATAGGGAAGTGGCACAGTGTCACAGCTAGTGTCACAATCTCTTGTCAATCCTTTTGGGCAAATTGTTTTGAACCCCTGGGATACAAATTGTTTCCAATCTCACCAAGATATCAACAGCTGGAAGGATTTGAAACAGATTGTGACAGCCTGAAAGATTGAGAACAGATTGTAACACCCCATGTGACAATCTGTTTTCAATCCTTTCAGAACAATTGAGCCACATAGTGTTCAAGAATTTTTGAATATCATGTTCTCAATCATTTGCCTAGAGGATCACAAACAGATCAAAGACACTTGTCAATGAATCCTTCTGTGATCTGTTCCTGATACTTCGAGTCTGAATGATTAATTGATTGTTTCTGACTTTTATTGACAATCTTTCATACGAAATATCGTGAAAAAGATTTTGTCAATTTTATCGATCTTTCACTTAAAGGATCGAAAGTTTCATCCGGTGCTGGGTGTTACGAGCGATGAGATCTCCTCATTAGACCTCAAGGGCTACGCACCGCTCTGATATCTCTATTGCGAAGTTTGGCTCCATGGAAGAAGAATGTGTCTTCTCATAGCCCGTCAATCATCATAGGAGCGACGGATTTCTGGGAACCGGGAGCAGTTGAGAACTGGGGTGGTAGCGGGAATGAACACTGGCTTCCCACTTCGGTGTTGCCATCGACAATTCTAGTACGTGTACGCGTCTATCATCATTGGTTTTGCAGTAGACCGAGACATTGTCGCGACAGGCGTGGGGCATGGACATACTTGCTTGCTACTATATTCACATACGGCTCCTGGCTATGTACTACTAGCTACCCTGGTCCTCCCGCTGAGCGGGCGGTCGCCACTGATGAACAGCTACTGTCAGAGCTCAATCACGATTTGCTCTCTAAATATAGCTCGTCATGGGCCCCTGCAAGGCCGTGCCGCAATGAGCACGATGGCATGTCAGGGAAATGCTTGTGAGCTGCGAGGAGACCTCCAGAAGTCGTTCAAACGTATGTCGCATCAAATTTTCAATGCTGTATATGTGTGGGAAGGCTCTGACGCCGTTGACAGGTCAAATTGGACATGACAGTAGGGTCACTACAGTGAAGGCGCAAGAACTCTGACGAAGAGAAACAACGCGCGCTCAGAGAGAAGACTAATGAGCAGTTGTCCCGATGCTCCGTAATCCTCAGACGAACTGCCATGTTTCGTTGTAGGATTCGCGAGTTTACGGTCCTGTCAACATGCTAACTTTGTGGCATCACCCCTCAGACCACTATCAGTGGCATAACGGGATGATCGAGCTTCGGCGATATACAGAAGAGTCCGCAATGGCACACCACATCGACTGCGCGCCTCGTTTTGGCAATACACAATCTGACAGAAGTTCAGACTCCATCGAGAAGTGCTGTCTTCCCATTCTGAACTGTTGCCTTGCGATCTGTTCAACATGTGCCGCGTTCAACACGCATACGCGCGCCTCACCAAACTTACGACCCGGAACGCACATCCATCCTCCCATCCAGTGGATTAGGGCCATCATCGCTGCCTACCTCGCGATGTCTGCTTCCTCATTGCACGGTGACTACGCGGGCGCGATAGCAAGTCCATCCCAAATTCTCGAGAAAGACCCGGCTCCCTCTACAGCAAACACGCTCGAGTCGCAGCTCCATGTCCAACGATTAGACAGTGGCTATCATGCCTGGGCATCCATCGTAGGGGGGTGAGTTCTGGACCCCTATTGTCCGTACATTGCTCACGCTAACCTTGTATGCAGCTTTTTTGTCACTGTCGTAACATCCGGATACACCAGTGCCTTTGGAGTCTACCAAGACTTCTACACCCGCGAGGGTAATGCGTCCGCTTCGAGTATCAGCTGGATCGGATCTAGCATCAGGTTTTCGTGCAATTCCTCTGACAGGCCCTGTCAGGGGCTTCATAAGCGCTCAGGACACTTCAGATCGCGTCAGAACGGTTCATTTGGCCAGTCCTCAAGGTGTCGAATTTTCGCAAATTGTTGTTGTCAGATAGAATTCTCAGACATCTTCAGAAAGTCTCAGAGTGATCCAGAGTGGTCAGATAATGTGTCAGACTCTCAGTGACTTCAGATGTCATATGCTCAACAACAATATATTTCCGTCATTATAGACAGCTCTAATGGCATACTACTGTACATACATGGGGAGTGCACAAGAGAACGAACCAACAAACACGTAATGGCACTCCACGGCAACACTCACACTAAGCTCGCGCCCACTACTACCCGGTGGGCCCATGCACGTCAAGACTCTGTTGTCGAGCACTAATCCATGAGCTTACACGTTGCTCGACGCGTGCGGGTCGTCCATCGTGCTCGCGCGTGGGCTCATCGGGCTGACGCGCCGGTGCTTGGCAGCCTGGCTCCTCGAGCTAGAGGCGCGCTCATCTTCAGCGGGCCTACAAGGATTTGGCTGAGGGTCCGTTGGGTGCGAGATCTTGTGCTTCCGGCCTGAAGAACTCGTGCTGGACCTCGGTTCGTTGGAACTAATTGAAGAGCGTGACACCTTGTCGGACGTCACACGGTTAAACCAATTCGTCTGCCTCGAGAGGAACTGCGTGAGCCCATTCAAGGGCGAGACAGAACACAGCAATGTTCCCGGAGACGCGGAACCCGTGCCAGGGAAGACGACCTCAGGCGGGCTAAGGGAGTTGGAGGATGCGCCGCGGGGCCATGAGTGTCGTAGCAAAACGAGGGTAATTGATTAAAATGCTAAGCCCCGGTAAGGTATACGTCCTGTGATTGATATTAGTGGATGGGGTTGTGGGCGCTGCGCAGCGATGTCGCGTACGCACCTGTCGCGTAGGGTTCTCCAGCCATACCCCAGGTCTTGTACAATGAGTAGACAGTAGGTAGAGAGGCGAGATGAACGAAGCCGTCGGCGTCGACGTTAGAGGGAGACCTGCGCGCGCTGGCATTCGTTTGACTGCGTTCGCCAGGCAAGGTCGCAAGACGACAAGAGCTGTAGTACTCACCTGATCACTTTGCCTTCTACCCACATTTTTCCTTCCTTCGCGACCATCCTTCGCCCCCCTCCCCCGTCACAGTTGCGCGTCGCTTGGAGCCCGTTGCAGCTGCTGGGCCACGCAATCGTGGGGCGCGTGGCCGGTTGATTCACATGCCGACGTCTCTTGCGGACGGACTTGCACATATGTGATCGAGGTAGGTAGAAGCGAAGCGAAGGGGGTGCCGAGGCCAAAGATGGAGGTGTGGTGAAGTGCAGCGAGAGGACGGTAGCAAGCGCGCGTCACTGACGTGTCGCAGTGGCTGAGGCGCTTAGCACTTCAGCTGCGCCTGCGAGTCGTGCTCTCCTCCTCCACATCGACATTCACGTACCCAAGCACCTTCCCGCTCGCTCGCGCGGACATCCACCCGTCATCTGGTCACCCACCCTGCCATTGACTGACCCGCGTTTTCGACCTATCCTGCGCTGCTTGGGCCCTCGCCGGCACGACCCTCTGACGTGGCAGAGCTCTGCTGCTCAACCTCGACTTCCACCGGACGTTCCGCCCGCGCGTGGATGAGCCCGCACGGACGTCTTCGTCGACCGCCTCCTCAGCCTATGTTACACCTTATAACCCTGACATACCATGACGACGGACGACTGGCGCGCGTGGCCACGGGTTTGGATCGAGCGAGAACAGAGAGTGGGGACGGGATAACGCAAACAGGACGTCGAGAGGATGCACGAGATAAAGTGCGTGTACCCTATGATGCTGATACACCGCCTGAGCCCGCCCTCCAACCTCTGCCTGAACAGTTGCAGCCGCACCCCTCACACGTTCGTGCTGTCAATGCGCCCCGGCTGGACAGTCCGCCGCGCAGATTTCGCCGTCGTGCTGGCTGGGGCACGAGTGCAAGACCACCGGGTAAGTGCGCTCTTCACCTCGACGGGAAGTGTGTTCGCTTCATCGGTATCGAACATTATCGCGGCATTGTCGTCAGTCGGTCTGAATGGCGCGCCAACGGGCGCACAGAAGTCACGGAATCGCATACTCTTGTGATCCTTGCGAAGATCGTGAACGATCCTGCTCACGCTCCATCAGCGGTCGGGATCCCCGTCGAGAACTCCGCAGATGAGACCATGCTGATCAACGTGCTGGAGGTGCGAGAACAGCAGATTTTCGAGCTCGCGGCAGAATGGACTCAACGGCAGAGACAAGGAGGCGGTCCACCGCAAGGTCGAGGAGCTCAATTGGAAGAAGGTCCTCTTGCACGGTGTTGGCGGCTGGGCCGGGAGGTATTCCACGCCCGGCAAGAAGTTCGACGGGGGCTTCTTCCTGTAGGTAGACCGCAACACCCATTGCACTACTCTCACTGACTGGTCTACAGCCTCCGCCTCGTCACCTCCGTGTTGTTCTTACATTCCTACGTCCCGAACCTCTCCCCCACTTCCATCTCGATTCTCCTGCGCGCGTACTTCAGCACCTCCCTCGCACTGTACATCGCGCGCGGCCGCCCCGCCCTCCGCATCCGCAACTTCTACGCATCTGCTGCCAACCCACCCGCACGTGCCCGGCCCCGCGCCCACACCACACAAAGACGCGCTCTCCGCGGAGCCGACGACGAGCGCATGGTTCCAGATCCTGCAGCGCACACTCGCGCACAACGACGACTACCTCGCGAAGCTCCAGCGTTCCCTAGCGCACTTCGCCAGCCTCTACGGCGCGACGCCGGCGGGTCTCGCTGACGCGACCAACGAGGATCGCGACCCTCGCGTCCGCACTCAACGCGAGGATGGAGAAGACCTCGGCGACGCGTCGTGAGAGCAACGAGGCCGTCGCAATTCCGGGTCCCAAGGGTAAGGAGATTTTTCGGAGGCCTCTACGCCTACTCAGGCACTTCCCTCGAGTGCAGCAGCGTCCAGAACGTCTCCGGCGCGCCGCGCACCTCGCGCCATAAGCGCGGATGTGGTCAGTTCCGCGCCCCTATCCCGCTCGAGGATAACTCTGCGCACGGGCCCCACCTACATGTGCTCTGACGGGTAGACGTACATTATGATATGTAGTAGTCTTAATACATTGCGTTTGTGCCAATTAATCTGCAGGAGGGGTTTCCTGATGAAATTTGTGATATCTGCTTTCTGACGTACTGTGCTACCTGATACTTTCTGGCACTATCTGAAACCAACTGGTGGGTTGTAATATCTGGAGTGCCCTGACAGGCTCTGACGCTCTGAAGGCCGGCTCTCAGACGTACATACCGTCAGAGATTGCACAGTTTCCTGATGTACGCAGCTTTTCTTCCTCCTCGCGATGGGTCTCCTGTCCGGCGTTCTTCTGGACAAGGGCTACTTCAGAGTAACCCTCCTCCTTGGATCTCTCCTATTTGTCTTCTCGTGCGTAGTATTCCTATCTCGCGTTGCTGCAGCTGGCACCGCTCTTCGGCGTTGCACGTATCGTCTCGATGACTTGGATCCGTATGATCAAACTCAAACAGAGGCAACCTGCACTGTGTGTTCTCGAGTACCCCTTGATACGCAGCCATCGCCCGTGGTGCTCGGCGCAGGACAACGTCCTACATGTTCTTTGATTGAGGTGATCCAAATACATTGCGAGCAGGGTTCGCGAATGCGCTACTGTATGTAGGGAATTTGGATAGGCGACACCTCTACACATGAATTCCCTATTGGAAGTATTCTGATCACTTTACCTCAGGCTATTCATGGTATCCATCGCCGATCGCAGCAAATACTACCAACTCTATCTCGCCCAAGGTCTCGGTATGGGCATAGGCGGCGGGCTACTCTATGTCCCTTCTCTAGCTGTGCAAGGTCACCACTGGCGTGCCCGCCGCTCCCTCGCTATGGGCATCGTCGTCTCAGGTGTGTCCGCAGATCAGTGCCTCTTATAATCTCTCGCACTTACTACCGCTCGTGTGCATCGACAGGCTCATCCTTGGGCGGCCTCATATTCCCGATCATGCTCAACAAGCTCTTCAACGGGCGCACTGGCTTTGAGTGGGGTGTGCGCGCGAGCGCCTTTCTCGTCCTCGCGCTTCTCGTTGCGAGCAACTTGCTCATGACCTCGCGCCCGCCGGCTCGCGCGGCGAACGCACCAAACGCACACAAGAACATGAAGGCCATCCTAACGGACGTGCCTTACATGCTCTTCAATCTATCGTGTGTATCAGACCAGTGCCCTCCTACCGTGCGATCGGCGCTCATCCGTTCTGTGCAGGTCACTGCTAAACAACTGGGGCCTGTTCTTCCCGTGTATGTGTTTCACTTCATGTCCGAGCCCCCGCGCCTTGTTACGTGCTCACGCAGGACCACGATCGGGATGCAGTTTTCTACCTCCAACTGTTTGCCATCCTCCATGGCATAGATTCAAACATCGCCTTCTACACAGTACGCTACTCTGCCCTCCCTTACATCCCTCGACCCGACTGACGCCTTTGACTGCCCCGCGCATCACAGTTGGCGATCATGAACGGCGCCGCGATCCCAGGCCGCATTGTGCCCAACTACTTCGCGGACCGGCTAGGGCCGTTCAACTTGCTCGGGCCCGTCACGCTCGTGTGTGCTGCGCTCCTGTTCGCGCTCTTCGGTGTCAAGGACGTCGCAGGGACGATGATGTTCGCGATCTTGTTCGGCTTCTTCTCTGGAGCATGTGAGTAGCCCTGTATCGTTGCAAGCGTCGCCATCTGACTCGCTGCGTGTGCAGATCTGTCGTTGTGTGCGCCATGCATAGCCAGCTTGGCGCGCGACCCGAGCGAGATCGGGTGCGTATGCATACTCGGCAGTTGATTCCATTCGTCCGCTGATACGACACCACGATGTGGGGCTAGAGCTCGTTTCGGACCCGCGTACCTCATCAGCTCCCTAGGCGCACTGACGGGAAACCCCATCGCCGGTGCGCTCCTCGGGTTGACATTCCCCTGGTGGAAGCCCATCCTATTCTGCAGCGTACGTCTGTTTTGTTGAACAAGGAGTGAAAAGGGAGTGGCAAGTGTGAAGGCAACACTTAACAGACTACAAGACCAGTTAAGGACAGCAGTCAATGGAGGGCTTGCAAGGTCTCAAGAGACTGAGAGGGAAGACTCAGCAGGCGTAAGACAAGAGGAGAGACTGATACATTACAGGGGCATCCAGCCCAGTATATATACACATGAGAGAGTCATCACATGATCGTACAGTAAGCGTAAGTAAGCGTTATGTGTAAGCCTGTAGCAGGATGAGTAAGGCATACACACTTCGTGTCATGATGATGCAATATAGTGCAATGAGCGAATACATCAGGATGATGCGATATGGCACTATAGATAGAACGTGCTGGAAGGCACTGGAAAGGACTGGACAGGCCTAGATCAATGATGTGATCAATGATGCGAAGTGATGTGATCAAGGAATGTGATGGAACATCAAGGAATGATCTGGAATATGATGGAACCATGTGGAATGTTCCATACAGGTCTAGAACAAGTCATGTGCTACAGGTCTGGATCAAGTCCATCAAGAATGTACGTAATATGTAGCAATGAAGAACATAAGTCCATAACGGGTAAGGATAAGTCCTATTCCGTGTGATAACACCTGAAATAGTCGAAGTTCAACATGTTTCGCTTCTGCTTGTCAACTCATTCACCGCTGCGAGTTCCACTGCGTTCTACTGCGCCTCACTGTTACTGACGAAGATTTGTACTGTAGATCTCCTCTGCCTTGGCTCTGGTGATCATAGTTGTCACGCGCAATCTGGTTGCTGCGCGCAAGAAGACGCACTTGGTTTGAGGGCATGGTGATGCTGAGGATGCAATTCCGAGCTTGGGCCTGCATGCCAGGGAGAGGCAGCATGATTGCGTAGTAGCGCTACCAATAGCGAGTCGTGTCGTGCCGATCCTGTCTGCTGCAAGACGATGTACAGTAGGCTGCCCGCCCCTGCCCATGAACTCCTCCTGCTCCTGAAACCCGCTCTTGCCCATGAAACCAGCCCTTGCTAGTGCTGAGGAATTCAGCCTGAACCTATATTACTGACTTGGCATATACCCGCCACTGCCCGACGTGTCTCGGAGGACAACAAAGATGGGATATACATTATTGTACACGTTGTTCAGAGCTCCCTGACCTGACCCAACCATGTCGTCCGAGTTCCGCCGTCAAGCTCTCAAGGCTTTTTATCTCATTGCGACCGTTGCTTGGTTGCTCGTCCGCATTCCTTTCTGGATCGTGACGAATATCGCCCCCTCATCGCGTCCCCGTGCATTGCGGTCGCTGCGGCGCGTACTCAAGTCAAGATATTCGGAGTGTTCATCAACCTCATGTACGCCACGGAGCTCAAGTCGTCCCCATCCTTGGAGGAGTCTGCCAGCTCTGTGGAAGAGAACGGATTCGTGGGGGTCGAAACTGTGCCAGACCTCGTTGTTGGGGACATTATGTAATATAAATTACGTGACACACCGTAAGTACATCAGCGCACACCAAGAAGCAGTCGTACAGGCATCCTCGTATGCCGCATACAACCGCACTACGAATTAGAATCGAGTTACATATATCCATTCCTTTCTCAGACGCGCTGGGTGCCCTTTCTCTTCACGACGATGCTCCGCGCTGCGGTGATGAACACAGCGCCGGCGAAGATAACGACCTGCATCATGTCAATCCGTGAGCACGCTGTACCATGCCACGCTAAACACTGCTTTCGCGGTGCGCGGAAAACGGAAAAGTAGATCGTGCCGTAGTGCACGCACGACCCATACTGGGCGAGGAAAGAAGCGCCAACGACTTACCGCACTGAAGATGATCGGCTTGTACCACTGCCCCTGTTCGTCGTACAGCGCGCCCGCAATGGGCGTACCAGTCAGCATCGCGATGGACGTGAAGAAGTATGCGAGTCCGAGACGCATTCTGACGGTACGCAATGATTTCAGCACTCCATGCTCCGATCACGTCCAGTCCGGAGAAGACAGAGAACGCACCCGATCTCATGCACGCCCTTCGACAGCGTGGCGACGGCCGGCGGCATCAAAGAAATCGCTGTTCCATCGGACACCAACGTCAGTGCGACGCTTTGGATGAGAGCAGGTTGAATGACGCACTAGCTCCGGAGAAGAAACCATACAAGATCGAGAACACGATGACCGCGCCTGTCGACGTAACGCCGAACATGGCGAAGACGAGCGCACCGGTGACAACCACGATCGGCGCGAGCACGTTGAACGGGCCGATGCGGTCGGCGAGCATGTTCGGGAGCGTCCGCCCAAAGATCGACGCCGCATTAAGGATGGCAATCTGGCGGGAGGGGTTGTGAATGTCAGGCTTTCTGGTGCGGGAACGAACAGGGTGGGCGTGCATACCGTGTAGAATCCGAGAGTCGAGGAGAGGCCGTGAAGGTTGACCCACAATTGTAAGTAGAAGTCTGGAATGCGGTGCAGTCCATTCAGCTCGCCGCCTCACACACCCCTCTTGACAACTGAAGCCGCTCACACGGGAAGAACATCCCCCACAACACCAGGAACAACCTAAAGTGACACCCTATCAGCACACCATAGCCATATTCTATCCCTGCCGAACGCACCCCAACACGAGCACCAAGAATGGTATGTCCGTCATGATAGCCTTCGCGTCTGGCTTTTGCCCTGGTCCTCGCTTCTTCGCGCTCGGAAGACGAGTCGTCATGACGGCGTTCGCCACGGTGAGGAGGCCGAGGGTGAGGAACGCCGTTGCACGGACACCCCAGGCGAAACCTGCGCTGCCGTGCACGAGCCTGTTCAGCATGATGGGGTATATCAGGCCACCGATACCAGAGCCTATGAAAAGGAAGAGATGTTGAGCAAATAGGTCTCGAAAGGATGTGCAGGAAGGAAAGGCAACTCACCAGTCATGACGATACCCATCGCAAGTGAACGGCGAGTGCGCCAGTGGTGCGCCTGCACGGACATGGCAGGAACAAGCATGAGACCACTTCCAATACCCATACCGACTCCTTGCGAGAGAATGAGCTGGTAGTACTTGGCCGGGTGGGCGAGCGAGAGCATGAACATGCTGTAGGCGTGGCATGAGCATACCGTTGAGAGGAGAGACGGTGATCATGGAGAGGATGGTAGGAGGCGTACGTACCAGAAGACGTAGAGTAGACTGCCGAACCCGACGACGTGGTGGAAGTAGCCCTGATCAAACAGCTTACCCGCCGGCAGGCCCATCGCGAACATAAAGAACAACTGGTAATGGTACAGTCTCAGTCAACAAGAATGATAAGGAATCCACTGTCGCATACCTGTAGGGACCCGATCCAGCTGATGTTCGACGCCGTAGACGCGCCGGACAGTACATAGTAGTCCTGATAGACACCGAACGAGTTCGAGTAACCAAAGGTCGTCGTGCAGATGAGGAAGCTGGACACGGTGGTCAACTGGAGAGCAACCGCGCCACCGGGCGATGGACATACCCTCCAAGGACGGATAGCCATGCTTGAAGGCCGCCATCAGGTATGGTAATGGTGGGCTGCGGGACAAGCTTCTCGACGACAGGCGACTCGGATGGAGGGTATTCGGTTTTGGGGGCGTCCTCTGCTGGAGGACTCGTAGTGGACGACTCGGACATGATGCTCGCGAATTGCACCAGCGTGCACCGCGGCGGGCGTTACAGTAGGGCAGACAAGCTACGGCGACAGGACTTGGCTATGGGCTTGTCGAATTCGTTGCTGTCAGTCGTACAGGAGAGAAGCAACGACGTGCCGGAGGGCTGCATCAGGCGCTGCGGCGACCCGGACGTAAGTATTTCACGCCAGCGCAGTGCGGCGAACGAGCGCGCATACCTACGTGAGAACAACGCTGAACAGCGGTGCTTCTCGGTATCAGTGGCTTTATGGGGTAAGAATAGAACGTACCACGACGAACAAGCCCTCCCGAAGAAGTCATGATGCATCATAGCGCTAGGACGCATGGCCCTATGAGCGTCCTCCTTGCTCAGTGCGGACGGTGGGAGAACGCCTGCCACCGCCACCATGACAGGCGGCAGACTCCGTGCTTCAATCAACGAATACGTACTATTACGTAGAAGGTGAGTTACCTCCAAGATACAATGTCACCAGACGCGCTCGTAGACGATGCGGCAATGGGGTCGCTGGCTGCGTCACGCACGCACTGGCCGACAACTGTCAATTAGGTGAGCCACAACAGTTGTTCGAAGACGTTATGACAATGACATAAACCCACAACGCTTGCACGTGCTGCCTATGAGACCTCCGTGAACATCGTTGCACGGAGTGTGAAAATTGGATGAGGGTGAGGAGAATACCTGAGGCCTGAGTGCTGCACCGGCCACTGTGACTTACTGTACGCAACAGCAGTCCCAGTAATGTAACTGGCATGCCGCTGCCACTTCGCCAAGCGCCCTGCCGGCAAGGCAACTGCCGGCTGGCAGGAGGGCAATTACCTGGCAAGGACTGGCAGGCCTGTGGCTGAGCTCGAGCAGCTTGAACATTCGTCGCCGCATCGGGCCGTAGATGCGAGGCCACAGACAGGTAGAATGGCTGACATTGTAAAATTTGTACATACTACATGGCCTCAGGCTGCCAAGTACTACCTGAACTACGATGAGCATGTCCTTCCCTGGCAGATTTGCTGACACATTCTTGGCGACTCATCTCACAAAACCAAGAAAGCTCCCTAACAAGTCTAATGGGTACAAGTATCACTGCCGATACTGTCCTGAGAACAATGGGACCTGGATACAACACCATGAAAATGTCTACATAGGGCTTCGCCCTGAAGCGACAATAAACGGGATGTCCAACCAACCAACCAACACTGCAAAAACCACCCTTCTCGAGCACTCAGGCTGCCAGGGCGCAGTCTCAATGGAGCGCTAGGGAGATCATGGCAAAAGCAGGTCTGCAAAGCACCGAATCTACGTAATTACAATGTTTTTCTCTGCCAGTACCCTGCCACCTGGCAGATACGGCAGCTGCCGGCACGCCGGCAGGCGAGGGGCTGCGTCCGACCTTGCCATGTACACTAAGTCCCAGCCACGAATCATGATGACGTGGCGCCGCATACCGAATGAGGAAGGTGTGGTTGTACGCACTCCGAGTCCGACAGCCTTTTACCCGGGTCCCCGTGCTCTACATAACTAGCCTATTAGTATGCAGGCTCCAAAAGTCCTGTTATTTATTCATTCGCGTAGAGGCTTCGGCGTGATACATAGCAGCAATGAAATCCCTCCTGTAGAGTACAGTAATAATACATGAAGAAGCTAACCGAAAAGCGAGCTAAGACCAGTGGGGGGTTCCGAGGCAAAGCTTGGCGTTCTCTACCACAGGCAGCGGCCCGTGCACCTAGAGCTCAGACTGTGATCGAAAGTCACCATGGCACCTCGGCCCAGGTCACTTTGCCAGTTTCTCATTCTCTTTCGCACTGGTACCAGCCAGCTTCTCTAGCCCCCTCAACGACATATCCGCCAACAGCTGCAGCTGTGTCACCTCCACATACGGGCGCAGCATAAACGCGAGACGGGCCGCTGACAGTGAGTCGACCCCATACGCCGTGAACGGCGTTTCAGGGGAGAAGTCCTCCGCCGAGACGCCCAGCACCCCGCGTACGATCGCCGCCATCTGCGCACCCGCATCTTCTGCCCCTCCTTCACCTACACCCTTTGTAGAGTTATGCCCACGGTCGTCGAGGGAATCAGATGAGAGGATATGCCGCCCAATGATAGGCATGCCCCGCGTGCGCTCGACCGCGTACCAGTCGACAGTAGGGACATACCGCGCGAACCGTTCGCCCGTTTGGAAGCGGCCTAAGGCGTCCTCCAGCCACAGAACCATGTCTATGCGCAGTTGGTGAGCATTCTGTGGTCAAAGGAGAGCTGGGGGTGCGAAGCTCCAGACGCACCTTCCGCTGTGATGCCCCACTGAGCGAACTGCTCTAGCTGAGCAGTCTTACCCGACTCGCTGAGGTCGCTCGCACGCATCATCGCGGAGTCGATGATGCCCGGACATACGAAGGCGAAGGCGTTCGAGTACGCAGACACTTGTTCTTCCATCGCCGTGTTCGCACTGATATCATGTTAGCCATCACAAGCATTGAGTGGGCCATTTCGCAGCCACTCACGCGCAGTAGTTCGTCTGACCGCCGTTCCCAAACAGGCCCGCAACAGACGTGAACGGAACAAGGAAGTCGAGCGATGCGATGTCGGCGCTCTCACGGAGTGCATCAACCACACCAGTCTTCGATTCGTACACCTCCGCGAAGTCCGCCTCCTCAAGCCGCGCGAACGTACGGTCCGCCAGCGTGGCCGTAAGGATGATACACCCTGCGAGCGGTGCATCGTCCGAGATCGTGCGGAGGAGCTGAGTCATGCTCCCGACGTCGGAGGCGCTTGTGGCTGAGAGGCGCAGATCGAGCTCGGGAAGCGATTGTAGGTACTCGAACGTGCGCCGGACAAGCCGGTTGGAGGTTGTCTGCAGGCTAGCCGCGCCTCTGCGCGAAGTGACTATGATGTGTCGAGCACCATGCTGGCATGCGCGCATGAGCAAGTGTGAAACGTATCAACTTGTGACACTCACTCGGTATAGCATCAGGGTGACGTGCGCCCCTAGGTTGCCGATACCCCCCAGGACAAGGTAGGTCCTGTGTGGGCTGAAGGCCACTATTGCCGGTGTCTTATTCGCAGACGTGATTACTGTAGCTTGCGGTGGGCTGTGGCCGTCGACGGTCTCACCCAACTCCTCTACATGGACCTCTAGGAAGGCGAGCACGAGCTCCAGCGCGTCCTGCACGGACCACAGGTCGTTCTGTAGGGACCAAGGAAGCCCCTCGTGCGGGTCGTTCCAGAGATATATCTTCCTGTCTTTCGACGTTGACGTAAACTTCAGAAGCTCGATATAGGAGGCATCTGTGTATCCGGACACGATCAAGTTGAATCCGGAACGAAGTGCGGAGGATAGTTGTAGGGGTGTTGCGTCTGCAGGTACTCCTACGACAGCGATGTTCTGCCTCTGATACGTCCAAACGATCGCTGATCCAATGGAGGTGTCTGCATGGGTGACGAGCACTTGGAGGTTCTTGCACCGTTTGACGTTGTTGAATGTGTGCGTGCCTTGGGCAAGGGCAGCAGCGACGACCCCTGGTGTGAAGCGTACTACAGCGGCCGAATGATGCTCCAGTCGCGGAGAGAGACGAGACGAAGCCTCCCTGCGAACGCCAACGACCTTGGTAGGAATACCTTGCACGAGTGCGATGACTGTGCCATCGTTAGAGCGATTGAGTGCGAGTAACTCGCTTCCCTTGACTTCCACTCCGACAACGCTCGTCACATCTCCTACGTCGGAGGCGTCCCGCACGTTGAGGAGCATGTAATCTTCGCAGGCGTGGCTGTGAACAGAAGAGTCGACGCCGTCCTCATCCGAGGTAGTGCGCTCAGGAAGAGGCACCATTCGTGGCACTAGGACACCTCCATCCTGAGTGACGAAGATGTCCAGCTCCTCGCGCATGCACGTCGGGATCGTGTGGAGACACTCTTCGCATGCATCCTCTTCGTAGCTAGAGGGGAATATGACGACGCGGATAGTCCACAGTAGATACTCCAGTCGCAGAGCCCGGACGAGGCCAAGTGCGGCGCCCCCACCGCGACCTTCACTTGTGAGTACCCAGACGTCCAACGGCTCTGCAGGGTCCAGGCCACTGAAGTCCCACTGCAGGTCGACCTCGTGCCCTTGAGAATAGTGGAATACAAACGCTTCTTCAGGATTGAATACGGGAGATTCCGGTGCGTCGCCCGCAGGTGCTGAGATTTTCTGGCGCCAGGTGAGAACGATCGAAGACGATCCATCAGGCGTGACCAGCGTGCGTCGAACCGTCAATCCTGCATCACGTAATGTTTGTGAGAGCTTTTCGAGTCCATGCGTTTTGTGGCCGTTCACCGGCAGATCAAGCCGTGTTGTGACAACCAATGAGCCTCCGGAGACGAGTAGACGGTTCAGCTGCGCCGCATGGAGTTCGCCCTCCGGAAGGAATAAGGATACAAGATCGAAGGACTGGACGGGCTCAGGATGGGGTTTGGCGAGATCAATGTTTGAAGTCCTGACAGTCCGTCGTCTTGGGTCAATGTTGATATGAGCCTGCGTCCCCTTCGGAATGCTGATATCAAAGAAGAGATGAGGGAAATCTTCAAGAATGGGGACGATGTGGTCGATACGTGAGAGCTCTGAGCATTTTCAGTCAGTCAGTACTCACACCAGCTGCAGACTCATCGTGCGTACCAGTACCAACGACGAGGATACGAGCAACGCGTCTGCTGTCTTGATCTGATATTTCTTTGACAGCTTCTTGCAATGCGCCCGAGTGATTAACGATAGCGTCTGTGAGATGATCCTCCTATTGCCGTCCGCGAGCGTAAGTATAGAGATGATGCAAAAGGAAAAGTTCATCTACGCTACTTACTCTGAAACAAATCGCACTCTCATGCACTTTTCCGTTTCCGTGGTGGTGCCCATTAACCTTCGCTTTGTCTTCAATAACCGGCCGTGGCGACAAAGTGGGATGCTGCAGCACGACTTGGAACGGTATCAAATCTTCAGGTGGAGGATTGAAATGATGTTTTGCGACCTCCAGCCTCTGAAGGGTACACAAGGGGCTTCCGGCGTCATCTGTGATGGTAATATCATAGAACACGGAGGCTGAAACGGGAATCTTGTTACTCGTGTCCGCTCGCCGAAGGCGTCATTGCTTACATGGTGTCCACTCCCTGAGTATTGTGTGCGTATAGATATGATCCGGGAAAAAATGGACCCGAGGAGAACGATGGAGGATGACAGCATCGACGTGAGCAGGCAAGTAGTAGCCGTTTGAGCTGTGGTCCCCATGGAATGGTCTGAACGATGTGATATGCAAGCAGGCGTCAAGGATGGCTGGATGCATCAGATACCGCCCGTCACTGCAAGACAGTCAGCGGCGATTTCGATCTGAGGACAAGGCAAAAACGTACCGCTCTAACACCCCATCCATTCCCTTGATCGATACTAGGGCCTCGTGATAGCCATAGAAGACTTCTGTTACTCGACGGAAACAAGGTCCGTATGCAGAGAAATATCCGAGTGATTGATAGAACGCTACAAGTAGCCTTTCAGTCCTGATGTATCCCTTTTGTACCAGCATCCACTCACAGGTTCCGCTGTATCCTTCACACCGTTGACGTATAGTATTGATATCTAGCTGGGTCTGACGTTCGGTCGATCCAAATGATAGGTATCCACTCGCATGAACCCTCTCCGTCTGTCACCGTATACAATGACATGCAATACCTAGCAGAAGTAAGATGAAAAACGCACCGGCGTCGCCGAATTCGGATGGCTGGATGAGATCGAAGTCTTGACCACCCAGCGGAAACCATCGCGAGAGATATCAACCTTGGCAGGCTTCTCGGATGACAAAGACAGAATGGCTCGCATGTCCACATCCATCAAGGCCGTAGCTCCGAATTCCAATGCCTGGAGTAGCAATTCGGTCAGTATTAACGTCAGTACTGTGCGTCGTCAGAATCCACGGACCATCTCAATGAAGCCGGCCGCAGGCATGATTGGCTCCCCTCTGATGACATGCTCCGCCAGCGTCGGATGTGTCTCCTTGTTCACCTTGAGATAATCGTGATTGAGCGGTCCACTGTGCCCCCTCATGTGCTTCACACCCCCGATAGTGTCGGGATAGAGAGGATATGATTTGCGCAAGAAGGGGTACTCCGGTAATGGAGCATTCAGCTCGTGACATGCGCGCCCATTTAGCGCCGTAAAGTCGACAAAGTTATGTCCCACAGAGGTAAGCTGTCCGCATAGTTCCAACAGATCGCGATGCTCCGTAGACGGGCGGCCTTGTTTCCGTCTGCGGGTCGACGAGAAGATCGCACCAGCGTCTTGAGTGATCTGTGAGACATATGACGACAAGACGGGATGCGGAGAGATCTCGATGGTTGTCGTGGGTGACGCATGAGCTACCTCCTGAACCGCTTGTGTGAATAGAACAGGGTTTCGGGTGTTATTCCAGAAGTACTCGGCGCTGTAGGGTCCTTCAAATCGAGTGCCAGTATACGTGGAATATGTCGTAACGTCTGGTACATGGCGTCCCGGATACCGTTTGAACAAGTCGTGAAGCGCCTTGACGTACTCGTCGCGACATTGTTCCATCATGGACGAATGGATTGGTACTCGGGTTCTGATCTTGCGACAGAAATAGCCATGGACAACGGCCAGCTCCATGAACCGGTCTATCGCTACCGCGTGCCCAGAGATGGCAATGGCAGACGGAGAGTTGTAGCAAGCTATGTCAAGGACGCTGTTATCGTCTTCTTGGCGAATGTGGTCGATGAGCCTTTGGGCCTCGTCTGGCGTGCAGGACACAGCGGCCATAGTGCCGGCCAGAGCTTCCATAGACGAGAAGGTTTGTCCTCGTAGAACTGCTAGCTCCACAGCCATCGCCTTCGGGGCTGCGCCTGAGGCGTAGAGGACAGAGGTTTCCCCTGCAGAGTGGCCAATCACGATATCAGGCTTTACGCCTAGATGCGCGAGCAAATCAAAGAGAGCCATTTGAAATATTGCGATGGAAGGTAGAATTAATGATATGGGCCAGGTTCCGTCCGCCGCTGGTGCGGTCCCTGCGAAGAGACCGTGGTCTCTAATGATTGATCTGCCCGTTAACCTCATAAAGACACTGTCCATTTCGAGGACACTATCTCTGAAGACAGGGAAATTGTCGAAGAGCTCGCGACCCACTACAAATTACCGTCAGGTCCTAACCACGATGCCAGATCAAACGGGATAACGTACTGTCGGGATGCTGGGGCCCTTGGCCTGAGAATAGAAACACGACAGGAGGCTTCATGCGCGAACAACGTCGGGGTGCAGAGAACGCGACACAACCAGAGGAACCCTCTTCAACGACAGCGTAGGACCTCCAGGTCATCTGCTTCGCCCTTCGACCTACTACCGTTGACAGAGCGCGCAAGTCCACCTGTTCTGAGTCCAACAAGCTCTCTAGTGACTGCCCTATCGAAGTAGCGCTACGCGAGGAGAGTCCGCATGCCATCAAAACGACCGAGCCAGATACCGCAGAGCGGCTGGGCGCAGGGAGTACGGGAGGGCCTTCCAGGACGACGTGGCCATTCGACCCGCCGATGCCTGAGCTGGCGATGGATACCAGTGGTAGCTTCCCGTTCCGACATGGAAGTTGGGTAGCGGTCAAGGGAACGCGAAGCTTGTGCCTGTGCCATTCAATTGCGGGGTTGAGCGTACGCAGATTCGCAGCCGGCGGTATAGTCCCCGTCTTGAATACTGAAATCACTTTGCACAGGGACGCGAGAAAGGCTACGATTTCGGTATGCCTGACCGTGCGTCAGCTCAATATTACAGTACTCGCTATACTAGCATGCAGACTCACCCGATGTTGCCCTTAACACTGCCTAACAGTAACTCATCGTCTCGACAAGATTCTTCGCCAACCCAGTTTACTTCCGTAGGATCTCCCTTGGCAGTACCTGCGCGGCTACTTAGTTAGTACTCTGAAACGAGATGGCCTCTGTAACGCACCTGTTGCATGCACCTCCACATAGTCGACGTCTCTGAAACTCCTGTTCGCTCGCGTAAATGCTTGCCTCATCGCCGCCCGCTGTGCTTCCGCGACCGGAGCGCCCGGAGGCGCCGCGCCCCCAGCAGAGTTGATTGAAGTGCCCAAAACCTGTTCGCTCCGTGAGACAAGGAATGAGCGCGCGAGTCTGGTGGCTAACCGTGGCATAGACGCGATCATGATCTTGGAGAGCTCGGTCGAGAGGCTTGAGCACCACTGCCACACAGCCTTCTCCCCTGGAGAAGCTATGGTGCACGCGCTGTCAGTATGCCTGCCACGATCATTAGAACAAGCCGCACCCATCCGCAGAAGCGTCAAAGGGCTTGCATTTCCCGTCCGCGGCAAGAATTGAGGCTTGACTGTACGTGAACCAGTCAATGAAACTACGGTAGCCTTAGTATACCTCCAAAGCGTATGAGGGACCACTCACCGATGGTTCAGCTGACAACCCGCCACTACCGCAGTCTCGCAGTCTCCTTGGGAGATGGCCTGGACCGCCAGATGGAAGGCGGTCAAAGTTGAGCTGCATGCCGTATCCGTCGGAACGGATGGGCCGAGCAGGTCGAGGTGGGTAGAGATCCGATTGGCTACCATGGACGGGTATCCCGCGAATGAGCCCCGTCCGTCGTATTCATCCTGGGAAGCCGTCAGTAGTATTCAGTCCACGTGAGGATCAGCAGGATGTACCGGTTCACATATAGTCGTCAAGTCGAATGCGGTCGCCGATGTGAAGCAGCCGACGTTCCTCGATCGATAATCAACTCCAGAGTCGAGTAAGGCAAGGAACGCGTTCTCAAGAAGTCTTCTTGTTGCTGGGGCCATGCTATGAGCGTCTTTCGTTGATACTCCGAACTCGACATTGTCGAAGGAGTCGATATCCTTGAGGAAGGCGCCAGTATCAACTTGAATTTCTCCAAGATGTTGACCGAGCCATCTGTGCAGTGACGTTGAGTGCGGCGGAGGTATATCAAATGACGTGGAACGTACGCATCTGCATTGAAGCGGCCTGCTGGCATGCGCTCATATGTATCAACCCCGTCAAGCAAGAGCTGGAAGAAAGCGTCATGATCAAGGTTCTTCGGCGAGTACTTCCCGCTGGGAAGCTCCACCGAGAGGCCAACCTACGAACCTCAGCAATATGAAGCAAGGAATGGAGGTAGAGCGACTCACGATGGCGATTGAAGTCATGGGTAAGTGCAAGTCGTGATTTGATGTATGTGCTTCTAAATAGTCTGATGCCGACGCGTGCCTCAAACCGACACGACCGGAAGAGGATCCGTGCGATTTGATTGCAAGTCTATATATGTGGCCGCAGTTCCGCCATTCAACCTTATCCACTGATGGGCCCATCAGTGCAGATAGATGGACCGATCACATTGCCTAGTCCAAACTACGGTGTAGTCAAAGATGATAGTCGTTTGAGGAGGAACGAATGAGAATAGGTACATAATGTTCGACTAGGGGAACCGAATCGCCCCGTGACCGCACCCGTTTCAGCGGCGCTCTTGCGGTAGATCTTGAGCGAAAAAGTAAGTACGCAGACGGAAGAGACGAATACGATACTCGCCTATCATCTCGCAGGGCACAGCGGAACAATCATCTCACCTCGATACCCAGGAGCGGGCGCCCGAGTCTGGCGCGCTCAAGTCGGAACGTGACGGCCAGTGAGCACACTGCCATTACGTGTCGTATGCTGCCAAGAATTGACCATGATGGTACGTCCGTCGCAGTATCTCAACTCGAGGAATACTGTCAAGAAATTCGAGAGGGAGATGGTCGAGGAGGAGCTGAAGCGCCGAAGAGCAGCGGTGGCGTGTCGCCACCTAAAAGTGTGCTTGCCACCGGATCTGAGATTCCTAGGCGCTACATGATAAGTACCAAGTACTATACTTAGCTACTACTAGTAACTTGAAGTACACTAGCAGGCCGCGGCAATACCGTACTCAAATTGAGACCAAACAAATCCTCGACGAGATTTATTATCATCTGCACGGTCTCTGGCAGAACCACAGCTCTGGCGAACATCGGACATCGTTCCGATTGGTTACTTGTCAGCTCTCGACACGCTTGAAGGAAGAGCGGCCCCGGGCACGAGTTAACTCACACTAGTAGTACGGTACGGTAAGTAGTAGACTGTGCAAGCTGCTCGGGTGCTCCACTGGGAGCGGCCGTCTAAGGTTTGCGGCGACATTTCAATGACGGTGTCGCCGTGAATCCGCAACACAATCATCTGTTCTCGTCTACTAACTGCATTTGCCTGTGACTATCAGCATTACAGCACGAACATGAAGGCCATCGTGACTCTGGGTAACGGGCACTTCGAACTGAAGGACGTACAGACACCACGCGCCTCGGCCGGTGAAATGCTAGTGAAAGTCGCTGCAACTGCTCAAAATCCCGTGGATTGTAAGCATGCCGATTGATGATGAAGGGTCAAGCGTTCTGCTCACCGGGCTGCCAATCCAGGGAAAACCGCTCTCCTGCACAAGAAGCCTGAAAACATCCTAGGTTGTGACTTCGCGGGCACTGTGGTTGAAGTCGGTCCGGAGGTTCCTGAAACTTTGCGACACAAGGGCGAACGCGTGGCTGGATGCATACAGGGCGGTAGGCACTGGTTCGTACTCTGTTGATGCGGACCTCACCTTGAGTTGTTTACCAGGCGTAGCACCGAACGGCGCGTTCGCGGAATACGTGGTAATGGAGGCTGCCCTCGCCATATCGCTGCCCGACTCGGTGACATTCGAAGAAGGGGCGCAGCTGGGTATAGCATGCTTCACAAGCTGTCTCGCCCTGTACCGATGCCTCAAGCTTCCTACGCCCGACTGCCCTGCCACGGAGCCGATTCCTATGCTCATCTGGTCGGGCACGTCTGCGACAGGGCAGTATGCCATTCAGTTTGCGAAGCTGAGTGGCCTGCGAGTCATCACGACGGCGTCGCCCAAACACTTCGACCTCGTCAGGTCTCTCGGGGCGGACGAGGTGTATGACTACGCCGACTCTAAGACCCCCAGGAAGATCTTCGCGGCCACTGGAGGCACTCTTCGGCACGCCATGGATTGTATCAGTCAAGACAGGACACCGAACCAGGTTAGCACATCGCTAAGCAAGGAGGGCGGCAATATCGCAACTCTTCTGCCCTACGTCAGCAGGTCGAAAGGAGTTCAGACCCAGCTCATTCTCGCCTACACTATCTTAGGGAAGGTAAGCTTGATAGCTATCTCCTTGCGTACATTTCCACTCAGGCCCACGCATTCGCACAGGAAATAACTTTCCCCTTTGCGCATCCTGCTGTCGAGGAGGATCATCAAAGTGCTGTGGAGTACGCGCAGTTGATCTCGAAACTCCTATCGCAGGGGAAAATCAAGCACACACGAATCAATTTGTTCCCCCACGGACTGCAGAGCGTCAAGGATGGCTTCGAATACATGGGAGCAGGCAAGGTAACCGTGTTCCATCTCTCCGTCAAGACACGTCCTGACATCGCGGTGATGAGGTCCATGCGGAAAAGATCACGTACCGGATCTCAGACACTCCGGGCGTGGATTCCTGATTATTCAGTTCAACGGTCGTTGCTCTCCACTCCCGTTACGGTGTACGCCGTAGCTATGTAGATTGTCGCCAGTTGCTTCAAGAGAGGGTATCACGCTCGTTGGCGTCGGCGCGCTCAGGTCTAAGCATGACTGCTCTGCACGTAGGGTCCGGAGTTCTACATGTTTGGTCATCGACAAGCAAGCGACCTAGTGCTCAGGCTACAGATTATGTCCGTAAGTGAGTAACTGGTTACTCAGCGTGACCGCATGTGACCGCAGTCTCCATATCCGCATCAGGTTGCGTCCCTGCAATGAAGCTGATGAGCTCCCGGGACTCCTTCCGCCGTCCGACGTGCGCCGATTACGTTCTCACAGGCATGGGTAAGTCTCGTATGGTTTTGGTCAAAACGGACCGCAATATGGATGCCGCCGTATCAGAAGGCCACGTCTGCCAAGTACGCCCAACAGTATCCGGTACGTATTTCGAGACGGGGCCGTGGTCCCCGCATCAAACCCACACCACATGCCTCTGTCAGTACACTGACTCCTGTGAAGCGAACACCCTCGGAGTAAGTTGTGCGAGATACATATACAGTACAGCGCTAGGCTACGTGGCTAACTACTACATGTGTCCGATATAGCTCGGAAAGCATAAACAAGAAATGTGATACAATGGGCGTGATGGGCTTCACTACGCTAGTACATGACTGTCTGTATACGAAGATGCCATGGCCCACCGCGGCATCGAAGTGGATAACCGAATTTCGAAAGCACAGCTACTTCAGGTCCATTTCGATCTCCTCAAAAACCAGGATAGTTGGGAGCTGAGGCCCGATGTGCAAGTGACTACGATTCCGCGAACCCGCATCGTACTTGGACCAGTGTCGTCTTGAACTGTTCTCGACTTGCTTGATCTTGAGGAACAGTCGAAAGCTGAGGATGCCGTCCAACGCCCAAGTTATCCTGGGTGATGAAGTTATATACATGGTAGAGATAGCACCGGAATAGATGGCACTGCTTACGGTGGCATGAGCAAAGTATACGCCGCCTGAATATTTGTCAGTATCGGCTCTTCACAAACGGTCGATAGACTTACCGAACCAAAGATTGTTGGCAGCAACCTTGACAGCCGTAGTACTGGACCATATTCATCAACACGATGCCAGGAAATGATGATATAAATCTTACGTAGAAATGCCTGGACACGATGTGATTGTTAGCCATCACACCGTGAGAGACAACGGAGATGTGACGCACAAGAAATGTGTAGAAGCCTTGCTTGTATAGGACACCAACGATGGCAGTGTTCGGTCTCCGTGGGGTCATCAGAGAACTCAGAAGCACCATGGACAATGCGAACAAATCGAACGCGACCTGCAATGGCACATGAGATCGTGTGCACTCATGACACCGGGGGGCGACATGCTCACCATCCCGGCCCACGATCCAATAAGATACCAAGATTTCTTCGGGAAGACACATGTCGCGGCCGGATAAACGGAATCGAAATGCACGTACTGCACCTCCGCTGCGATCAATGTTGCTTGTCAGATGCCCAGAGCGCGCAGGATGTGTGAACGCACCAGTAAGCTGCTTCAGAACATAGCCGTCGGATACGATGGTTCCAGCCATGCATATGAAGAAAGCTACTCCGAGGACGTATTTCACGAATTTTCGGTCGTCCCATATTCGATACAATCGAAAGAGGATGTAAGCTGCCAGTCGGCATCAGTCAGTAGATATCCTGTGTAGCGCCAGATCCGACTCACAATGAACTGAGGCATTACTGAAAAGACCATATACGACGGCGAATATGGTGAATGAAGCACACCTGTCGCCGAGGGCGCCCATAAGCGAAGTCAAGGCGATCTTGATAAAATCATGTCCCACTTCTAGGTTTCACGGTCAGATACGAGTAGTCGTTCCAGGAATGGTGTTCATACTTACATTCCGATCCATAGGTGCGATACCACTCAGTACTACCAATATGCAGTCTGTGAGCATATGACGAGACAGCCTAGACCGGGTGCCACGTACCGACGGCGAAGTAAATGAGGCCTGCCTCCCTCAGATAGACATCGGCGAGCACACATATCGCCAAGAAGAGAGGCGGCTCTTGCCATACATACTGGATCTCCCGCGGCAAGTTCAGTAGGTGGTCGTAGAGGACAAGCGTGACTCCAACACCTGTACAACGTCAGAAGTCACAGGGACCTACATAGTACAGGAAGGAATTGCCTGACCTGCGAGGTATTTGGATACCTCCAAGGCTTGGAGGTCGCTTGCGGAGACCGACATCGTATCGCCGTCGTGAGGGCTTAGGAGCGCCAGGAAGCGTTCGGTTGCTTGAATGTATTATAACCAACTTCGCTCTGCGAAGCGCCATTCCGTAAGAGGTCGGGACGCCGGCGCCAAGGACACCTGTCAACTGAACGCAATTGCCGTGGGGCGAGTAACACTGCAGTGCTTGTCGGATTGCTCAACAATGATTGCGCGCCGTATGATGATATGATGCCGGAATAGATCCCAGGCCCACGAGCGGAGAGCTGCAACGTAACGGCGGCCAGCGGCTTCGGACTGGAACAGATCCCGCTGTTATCATCACCTGCCAGACAGTCATCCTATTCGCAGATTTGAAGCGAGACAAATGGGGAGGAGTAAACCTTCTCGGAGGCGATCGAGGCATCGATATCAAATCACTAGCGCTCTTCTCCGAAGGCTGAGAGTTGGCTAGGAGCATACTTGGGGACCTAGGTAAGCAATTGATTGAGAAAGAGGAGACTATCGGCATCGTGTCCACCTGCGTCAGTACAGAATGCATGCTGCTGTAAGAACACCGAGACATTCAGGAGTATCCTCTCGGTCCGAGTAGCGCCGACACAGCTCTGGGCACGATCTTCAGTTGACCGTGTGTACTAGTCTCCCGTAGGCAGACCACATATACGACCTCTTTGGAGGGGAGGAGGGCGGTCTATGACGGTCGTTATCGCGGAAAAATACTTACAGTGAGAACTTAGTTGTCGCGTAAGACTTGCCACTTAGTTGACACGTGAACCGTACCCTTTGGACATAAATTCATGCCGTTTCGTGCACTTGGTCTCTACAATCATGCATATATTTCTTGTCTAGTCACTAATACTGTATATAGTTTGCAGTGAGACACACCCGTTGTCTGCTCACCTAGAATGCCAAAGTCCGCTTCGGCGGCTGATCAATTGCCTAATGCGGAATCATCAGCCAGTTGTGGCAACTTTGTCTACGCGCACTGCGGCTGTCCATTGCATGACATGGATAGCACGAACCCCGGAAGCCCGATCATCATATTATAGACTCGGAGCTGTGAAATGCCTTTTCATACTCCATAGCCCCCCTTATTGACGAGACGAATGGCCCGGGATCTTCAGTAGGAGAGCCATGGCCTTGAGCCCGCGGTTCTCATGGTATCGAAAGGGACAGATATTATGACATAAGTTGAAAGTGTATCAATTCAATGCAGAAATGTCATGCATCACAGAGAATAAAGGGGAAACCGTCTGGCGCAGTGGTCCCGGCAAGTGCGATGTTCATCCCGATTTGGCAAGGCCGCCTCGGGCACGTCGGCCGGGCGCCAATCACACTAAGTCTAAGTCGCGCGAAAGTAAGTCTTCAGAGTAAGTCAATCGCCGCGGAGCTACGACTTTCCTATAAGTATTTTACCGCGAAACCGTCACTCATAGCGGTCGGATCCGTGCGGTCGACACGATCACACTGGAGACTGTTGGTAGCCATGAAACCTAGGCCATGTTCTTGGTCTTCGATGACACACACTGACCTGCTGTTCTAATAACCTCGCGTTCCATGTTACGGTCGGTATGCTTCTGATGGCCTTCCAACTGATATAAATGTATTCCACCTCCCGGCATGCACGGCTCGTAGGATTTCGTACGAAGTTCCAGTGCACGCTTCACATTGCACGCCTCACCGAACACAGCGCACTGAGTGAGCTCAGGTCAACATTGCCACGAAAAGCCGCTCTGCGCCATATCAAATTGTAACTCACCTATGCATGCCGGTTCCGACGTGTCACACAGATGGAGTGCAACACAGCCTAACACTGCAGGACGCCTGTTCGAGCCTCTAACTTCCGTAACGCGGTGTCGCGATGGTTCCCGTAGCCTTCTGATATGTGGGCCGACTTGAGCGCAATTGGGCCATGGTGAGTCAATGTGAGCACAACCGATGATCGACTTCGAAGTCATATCCCCCAAGGCCGCTTTCCAGATCAGAAACTTCGATGATCCATTTCGAAAGGATTCAGTGCTACGCAGACCTGTTTGATACAATGGATAAAACCCAACGATCAGCTACGTTCCCAGGAAGAGAAGGGATACGTACAACCTCATGTTTCCAAGGCGATCAACTTCTATTGCAAACGGAGTCCCGTCGGTGCCAGAGCGTGCAAGACTGCGCTGGATCGCTCGACTTTGAACGGAAGACGCCGCAGTATTTGTGGATCGTTGCGTTGCATGACCCTCCCTTTGAGCCTTGAAGAGAGAGGGTACTGTATGCCACGTATGGAGACGAGTTGAGACGATCGACTCTTGCCCCACTTCAAGATTCAAATGAAGGGTCGTGGGCTGGAATGATGCGTTACGCCTTTTGTCGTCCTATAAGACCCCACAGCCTCTGAGCAGCCTGCATAGTTCAATTGGTACTGCTGCGAACATGGCAGCGGCGGCACAGAAATGGGTTTGGGTGAGGCCCATTAGTACTGGCAAGCGCTAGTACTAGTAGCCAGCTAGTAGCAGTAGCGATACAATCTTCTCACGGTGTGCAAGCGACCAGGTGGCGGCCGCC
Organism: Rhodofomes roseus; assembly: GCF_022264815.1. Lineage (NCBI taxonomy): Eukaryota > Fungi > Basidiomycota > Agaricomycetes > Polyporales > Fomitopsidaceae > Rhodofomes > Rhodofomes roseus. The sequence continues at coordinate 1,213,005 of NW_025952960.1, read as the reverse complement.
ACAATGGGAACACTCGACAATATTGACCTCCAGCGGTATGGATTCACGGCGATGACGAAAGCAGTTTAACACTGGTTAGATTGATTAGGACGAGAGGGAGGATCTGATGCCCCACAACGCCAAGGCTCCGCAACTAGTATACTTACAGAAACTGTCAGGCACCGTACGTTGCCTATTAATGCTCCAAGAAACTGAGCTATGCAGCTATAGCATATCAGTAACTTAGCCTCACACATAGTGAAACCTAATATCAGAAGTCGAGTGACCGCTCAGGCTGTTGGTTCCAATTACTAAACTTTCTTGAATGTGCGTTGAATCATTCGTCGAGCGATCGGCGTGATTCATCTCACCTTGATCTCACATCCTCACCCCAAGCATCATGAGACTGCGACGACAAGAGCCGCGGAGTTGCGATGTGTCGCAACCCTGCTAACGCGGTTTATCGCTTGTGGAATGACACTGCTGACATACGTTATGAGTTGGTTCCTCGATCTGCAGTGTCAGACATCCTGTCGTACAAATTACTGATACTCGACTGTCGGACTGACTGTCACATGCCTGCGCCTCTGCGCTTCATTCCTACCCTGCACATCACAGGCTTTCGCAAGAATCCCTCCTTGATATCTAACTGTGGGATCATCATCAGCATCCTCAGGCTAGGACCGCGATACAGGCCTTGGAGACATGCCTTCTGACTTGGTTCTTCCAAGACGAAATGGTAACGCTGGAATACAGAAGCGATGATGATAAACAATTCCATGCTCGCGAGGTTGCGTCCGATACATCCCCTGACACGAGATTCTGGTTAGGACTGAAGTCGCGTAGATCACGCAATCACGATGCACCTTGGCCCGAAAGAGAATGGGTTGAACGCTTTCTGGAGTTCGTTCTTGTCGCGTTCCAGCCATCGTTCCGGTCGGAATAAGTCGGCATCGCTCCCCCATATCTCCTTGTTCCGGTGAACAGTATATGTCGGCACTGACAGGACCGTTCCCTCAGGGAAGAACCGCCCACACACTGTCAGGCCACCCGAAGCAACCTCGCGCGGCAGACCGATTCCAGAGGTTGAGTGTACGCGCATGCCCTCGTTGATTACCGCATCAAGGTACGGAAGACGCTTGACTTGCTCGAAGGTGACGATGGGGTCCTCTTCGCCGCTTAGCGCCGCGTCCAGCTCGGCTTGCAACTTCTGCTGGACATCAGGGTTGACCGCAAGGTAATACGCGATCGCGCACGAAGTGCTGCAGAGAAGTTCAATGGGTCAGCGATTGAAAATCGACGAAGCATAGGGGACCTCACTTCGAAGTTGTGTCCGACCCGGCAATAAGCTGTGTCAGCGCGTCCGCGGTGAGCTCCTTCGCACCCAACGGGCTCCCCTCTTTGTCCTTCCCTTGCTGTAGCTTCGACAGCAGATCCGTCCTCTCCGTCGGCGCAGCCAACCGCTTTGATATCGCCGCAATAGCCATTCCCGCTAGTAGCTCCACCGAAGCACTTCCTTGGCGGTACCAGGGGACGAACCGGGCCAGCCACGGTCGCCAGTGCGTCGGCAACACACCGATCGACGCAGAGTACTCGCCGCGCTCATTGATGATCCGCACGGCAGGGCAGTAGGTCACCTCCGGGGAGCCTTTCTCTGAGCTGCCGTACGATGCCATTGCGGCCTCCTGGGATAAGACAGTTGGTGCTGTGTCAGCGCAGGCTTGAAGCATTCCAAACGGTGCCCCAAAGGCCAAGTCGCCTAGAGCAGGTGAACATTCATCAGCAAGCGACGCAAGAAGCAATGGTAACCTCGCATACCGATGATGTCGAAAGCGAGGTAGTTGAACCACGGCAAACAGTCCATCCACACACGACCGTCCTCGCCCCGCCACCCCTCCCCCTCCTTCCCCGCAAAGCCCTTCGCGCCGAGTCCGCACAGCCGGTCCCACTGCCGGAAAAGCGCCGCGACGTGCACGCGCGTGTACGGCTCGAACTCGAGCACGCTCTTCTGCGAGAAGACGTGCGCGACGACCTTGCGCTTGCGCGAGTGGTCCGCGCGCGAGCGGGTGTTGAAGAGCCCACGCGTGATCGACACAAACGCGTCGTAGAAGTCGGACTTCGTCGTTCCGTTCCCGTGCGCGTAAATCTCCTGAATGGCGGCGGGGTCGCTGATGGATAGGTGGTTCGGCGCGAGCCGGACAAAGATTCCTATGCGGTGGCGAGTTAGACACGACGGTCTTGCATGGCGTGGTGAGGCTTGCCATGCTGCTCGTGGAGTTGGTGAACAAGCTCAGACCGATGTCCCTGGGCAGCAACCCGTCCAAGCCATATATCCGATATCTTGGCTAGGAAGGGTCCTGGATACGAACAAAGAGCATGCGGATCTGCGATGAAGTAGACCAGATGAATGACAATTGCGGCAGAGAGAAGCAAGAGGACTAATATGGCTACAGTGATCAAGTTCATAGCGTTGCAAGAGAGGGTCTCAGAGCACAATTGGGTTGCGCCGGAGATGTGCTTGTCAATGCGCAACCTGAACTTATACTACGGAGAACTCTTGCTTCCTAGCGTGAATGTGGAATGATTTCGGGTGACATGACACTTACATCACAATGCCGAAGCGTCTGCATCGGTTTACGGCTGACCATGCCCGGCTTTTATCCCCGAGCATACCCTCAAAAGAGCTCTGCGTTCCTACGGATTTCAACGTGAGGGACGCCGAATGCGATTCGATTTAGTCAAAGCAGCTCACATGTGCTGACAGCCACTACAGCTTCTTCGCTACAAATACTCCATGGGTGCCCGACGTGCCCTTCGCGAACGCGCGCGGGCAGTAACCTAGTCTGGAACGGTGGAGAAGGTACATGGTCGCTCGACGCAAAGCTCAAAAACAGCCGCCTACGTGACCTCGATGACACCGGAAGCGGCAGATAGATTTGCGTATGACCAGTGGCGGAGGCTGCAGATGTGATAGTGTTAGAACGTGAACCGAGCTTAAACTGCTCTCGATGTCAATTATGATTCACGTACAATCCGATGATAACCGACTGGAGCCTGAGGCCACACGAGTTGCTTCAGCGCACAATGCCTGGAACATCTAAAAGAGTCGCCCGAGTATGGTTTCTGGCCGAATGAAAGAGTTTCAGCGACAAGAACGCTGACAGAGGCATAGAAGGATAAACCGGCTCTCACGATCGCGACTCTTGAAGTGCAGTGGGGGAGAATATTCGGTAGCTGTTCCTGCCCAAATGAGCATATGACTACGTGCGCAGAAGGCTCGTCACATTCATCAGCAAGTGCTGCTTTCCTCAAGCATGGATTCACACTCGGCATCGTAGCTGCATGCAGTCAACTAAGCACACTGTCTGCGCTCGAGAAGTTCCTACATTGAACGGTACCTGCATCCATAAAATAATCCGTCAAATTTGTCTGTCCCCGCTTTGTATTGCCTTGACATACCTGAGTGTTCGTAGAGCAGTGAAGCCTGGCAACACGATTAGACGATCTATAATGGGTCCTGGTATCCATATTGTCACGTCCAACGCACGTGTGCATTGTGTACGCAATCTCTTCAGGTAGTTTCATAGCGACTACACGCATTGGCGGTCGACTGTTTTGGGTGTTCCAAGCACCCAAGCACCAGAGCAATTCAACTGTTAGACGATGAGCCATAAACGGACTGAGACCAGGATTGGCTCTTCGACGTCTTGAGGTTGAAGGCCGCATATGAAGGAGCCAAGACGGATTGGGAAAAGGTCCTAGCTCAGGCTGGCGGAATCAGATTGCAGTCCTACACCGTACATACTTACAAGGTGATAGTTAGGACCAAGTTAGGACTCGACAGGATTTGAAGAGATTTGAAGTCCAGTGCCTCGGCCATATGCTCGGCTCACGTGGCGGCAACGTGGCGGCGCGTCTGGTGGTGGCGGCCAAGCGCCCGACCGGCGACGAGCATCTCGACGACTTGTGTGTTACACTAAGCGGCATCCCCGTGAAGATTCCTTGCAATGTTCACATCCTTCTACTCAATTGTCTGCTATGCTTGAGGGTTTGGCGGGGTCATTGATATTGAGCTCAGAAATGCAACATGTGGCTTGGTATCCGGTACGTTCTACGACTTTTATGACAACGCGAATGAGATTGCGGGGCCTGGAGGAGGGGTACGTCGTTTATGGTTTAAAAATGAGGTGTGCGTGTCGCTTATGCCGATCGTTTTTTCTCAGATAGTGCAGACTAATGTTCCGCGAACGATGGAAGATCTCATAACAATTGTGTGCGCTCGCTGTGAGGCTCTATGGCATAATACCGTGAAGACGATCGCAGTCCTTGCAAGGTTCAAAAACGCGGCACACATTGCCTTGCGGCCCGTGCCCATGTGAGTCCATACTTCAGAGATAACAGCCATACACCTCTGAGCGAGGACAAGGTTATGCCCACCCCCGCAATTCCCTTCATTACCGCCGATAGTGGCAGCATCACTTGTTGAGCAGTCCGCAGGCTGTCACTGTCAGAAGCCCCTGGGCCCTCTCCGCATCCGCAGTCACTTGGAGCCGTTATGATTGATTGCACGAGGAGGACGTACGGTTCAACCCCGATGATTGGCTGGCCGAGACGAGAGGCGTACCTTTTAGTGTACGCACGGGTTGTGCATGGACACAGGCACTGGTGCGTCTAGATACCGCCAGACCTAGACGCTCTACACGTACATAGTACGCACGGCATGCTAGCAGGGCTATGTCAACGGTGTATAGGTACAGAACGTCAGTGCTACCGTTCTTTGACCGTCTACACGACGATGAATCATGACTTGCAGGCCGATGACACAGTGACACAGAACCTTCAGCGCTTCAGCCTCAGGCCCCTACAATCCACCAACGGATGCAAATGTAGCGGGGTGATCCGCCTGTCACCCTGATGCTCACCCTGTTCATCTGCTGACGGCGCCATCATCGTCCATTACACGTAGGGACCATCAAGGACGAACTCGCAGATGTGACTTCACTCAATGGAATCGTGTGTTTTATGTACGTTGCACCATTGTCTGCGTTGCCGTATGCCTTCACTAATTCATGACCGCACGGGTAGGACGATATCCTAGCAGATCCTAGCATGCGCGTACAACGAGGCATCGGGCGCTTACCTATCGACTTTACACCATACAAGCACTATACGACAAAATGATGCGCCCACACCAACCACACATGGTCTCTTCGCTCAGGTACCAACACACACGCCACTTCGCTTCAACTCCCTCTATACTCTAATCGTCGACCAGTGACGGATATGAAACCCGCCATCAATTAGTGCGGTCCGATTAGGGCTGCTAGTGGCGTCGCCCCCGAGCATTTTAAGTTACATCCAAGATACATCTGACATCAAACGCGAGGGCGCACCGGGACCGCAAAGGCTGTGCAGTAACGGAACGGCCCGCCAGTATAACTTGCGATACAGAACCTACTGCGCGGCGCACGTCCCTCTGCCCACCATGCCGGGCTGGATGAACAGCGGGAAGGCTCCGATCGCGGCTGTGACACTGGAATGTATTATTTATGGTGAGTAGTGGCACAGTTGCATCGCAGAAGTCACTCTGACGAACGTATCTGACTGAATGCAGGGTTTGCGACATGTACGTTTGCGATGACGGTTTGGGTTCTAAAGGACCGGAGGAGGATCCCGGTGAACGCTGCGATGCTCCTTATAGCAGCAGTGCTTTGGCTCATGGCTACGATAGTGCGTGTTCTCTCTATGCGATTCGCAGTCTGCTTACCGGCTCGCGTCTAGCGTGCCTGCACGGACATCGCGCAACTAATAATCGCGTTCGACAACGCTAACCTCCAAACACCCACCGGTCCCTTCGACTACCTATTGGACTTCAGCCACGGCTTGTTCGTGTTCGACCAATGCCTCTATTACATCTCCACTATCATCGGAGATGCTGTCGTTGTATGTTCCCAGTTCCCGAGTACTCGCGGGAGAACCTGACGTGTACCGTCAGATCTTCAGATGCTATATCGTCTGGAAGAAGTGGTATATCATTGCATTCCCATGTTTGACGTGTCTCGGGGCCATTTGTACGCGCATCACTGCTCTGTATGCCCTATTTTGCTCATACTTTCGATGCCTCTAGGTAGCTTTGCATGGGTTGAGTGGTGTTTCGCGAAAGGCATTCCATACCTCAACTGGATCCTCATGGCGTTCGCATTCACCTTGGCGACGAACTTGATTGCAACTAGTGCGCCACTTCCGTAGCTCCCTTCATTGATCGCTGTTCTCACCGTGCGCTGACCGCAGTACTCCTCGCGTATCGAATCTGGGCGGTCGGCTCGCAAACGTACCGAAACTTCGATCCGACCTACAGCAGGAACCCACTTCGGCCGATTCTCTTCGTCATCATCGAGTCTGGGATGATCTACTCCGTGATGCTCATGGTGGCGCTCATCACCATCCTCCACGCGCCTGCCGTGGAATGGGTCGTAAACGGCTTGGTGCGTAGCACGTCGTCTACGACGATGCGCTTTGTATACTGACAGAGCGCCCCTTATCCCCTAGATGACTTCACTCATATCCCTCATCTTCAATGCGGTGTTCGTCAGCATCGGCATGACCAAGAATCTGCAGGGTAGCACGGCCGTGCGAACCTCGCTTCGTACGCCGGTGCCTCTTGGTGCTATCATGTATCGCGACAGTAACCAAGGTACCTCCATGTCCACATCGAGGACGGAGGGCACGATCGAGACGGGACCATCCACGCTCAAAGGCATCGAGATCAAGCGTATTGACTCGTATGTCTAGGCAACACCCTGACCAGGAAAGGCCGGGCTAGTGAGCGAGACGTGGGTACGTTATTATTGTAAAATACTGATGTGCGATAGGGCTCTGTGGTCCTGTAAAGCTGATCCTCGTAATAGTAACTTATTCTGTAGCCAACATACCCTATGTGTACACGTAACAGTGTTAGCATGCCTTCCGATACTACTAGGTTGAAAATCCTCTTCGTCAGTATGACGCTCGAGACGAACGTGCCACTTTCCGGACGTAGTTGATGATTTGATATTGCTACTGACCAGTGTCTTGTGCAGCGAGGTACCATCTTTGCTATTAGTATGGTATGTTCCATTACCATGTCGTCGCGCAAATGTGTTGACGGTATCTATCTCTGCGCTAGAGCATGATCAAAGTTCATGATCCTTGTTCGGCTTGTCCCTCGTCTGACATTCTCGAGGCATGACAAAGCACTTTGTCTACGGTGCTTCTCTTGCACTGCCCGTGAGCGATCCACGCTGCTCTTCTGCGCATCCAAATGCTTGGAAGGGAGAATACCTCCAGAGGTTGTCACAGCACGCTACTCCCTGCTATCCCACAGACGCAAGCACAGTCGAGCATCACGTTTCGCCTCCACTCGATGGCTCTCTGTCGTTACCCGAGCTCTGTGAGTGGAACGGCGCGAAGAACCCTGTAGACCCGTTCTTCGTGTACTCCACCGGCGATGGTAACACCCGCACTCGGGCACTTGGGCCGAAGTGGTCAGGGCGATACGTGCTGGAGTGAAGATCATGACACTGACAGCTCGAATGAGATGGGCTCCGGGTATCGCGCACGATGCCGTTGTTGTCGTCCTGTCGCTTTTCAGTATGTTGTTGCATATCACATTATCGTCGTCTAGCTGATGCTGGTTTCAATGGAAAAATACCATTCCCTAGGATACGCGGTGTTTCCCATATCTCCTCGCAACTCTGCGGCTGCAATTGCGCGTCTCATAGAGTATAGAGAAATCAAGCATACAGTATGTACTGGTTGGTAGGGAACATGCGATGACAGACCTTTCTCGGGGTGCGCCTGCGATACCTAGAACACGCAGCCCATCCCTATCTCTTCCAGTGCTCTCGCCTATGCTGTCATACACCGAGGAAGCGTTATAGTCTCACGCGGCTCAACAAGAAGACAGCACAGATCTTGCATGCGTCGAAGCGTGCCATTATTCCCGTGTTTCATGGCATGGGGATATCGTCATTGTGCTGGGCAGTGAGTCTGCGTCGCGCCCTTCTTCCTTGCGACATGACTTCGGACGTGACATGCGTCGGCAATTAGTGCCTCTCTTGAATATCCTGGATGAGCAGTCTGAAGCTCGTCGGCGGTCATGGTCATACTAGTACGGTCACTGCTAGTGAACAGAGTGGCAGTCAGGATACCGAGTAGCACTTCATGGGTCGTACTTCCTATCTCAGTTAATCGTAACTTCCGAGTCGATCAGCTCGCCATTCGAACTTATCTGCTCTGTATCTCGCCTTCACTCGGTGGCTTACCGCCCGCGCGATGGTACTCATCCAGGGGCCAGGCTGAGGCTGGGTGCGAACGTGAAGTGAGATTTATGAACTAGGCCTATGTTGCTGGTGTCTAATATGGGATCAGCAATCGACACCGTGACAAATACATCGACGCATCCGAGTCGTCTGCGTTGTCTTCGACTCACAGCGCTCAACATCATCAGAAAACGAGGACCTGTGCAGCGTCATGTCTATCTACTACGACATCACTGACTCCCCGAGTATCCTATCGAGCGCGCCCTCCGCGGAAGCTTCTGTGATAAGTAAGCCTCGTCGCGAGTACGACGGTGAGCCAGTCAGAGCCTCACAGCACTGGAGACCGGTGGCTTGAATACTCTGAGAGTCTTCAAGAATTGCTCCCACTTCGCATCGCTGACAATGGGAGCGCGCACGAAGGGCGCCGCGCCCATTCCGTTGATGTATCCTCCCATGACAGGGAACGCTGCCTCAAAGGCGTCGTTCTCCTTCTCCATATGGCTGGCACGGGTAAGCATACCAGCCTCGACGTACCAGGAAAGATCCTCCCTGATGGTGTGGGTAACGTAGATATCCACAAGCGGCTTTGGAACTCCTTCGGCGAGCGCGGCCTCGTATGCCATGCGTGCCCCGACGGCCTCTACGAGTGACAAGCAGCGGGGAAGAACGAGGGATGCGAATGCCTTGCTGCGATGACCGTGTTTTCTGGCGATGTCGCGATATTCGTCGAAGAGAGAGGTTTCGTGCTTCGCAAGGAGGCTCTCTGGATCCGCGGCCGGAGGAAGACTGTATCTGCCAAGGAGTAGCTCAGTAGCAAGACCTGTGGAGTATTCATATCCGTCAGACGCACTGGGTGCGAGTATCTGATATAAATAGCGTACGGATGGAAAGCACGAGGATATCGCCTTCTGCAATGGTCATGCCCCGGAAGTCACTCTAAACAACACAGTGAGTAAAGCACGCGGCACCCAGAGCACTACACACCAACTGTGACGCAATCTGATTATAAGCAAAGAGGCCTTGTGCACCGCATCGCTCAGAGAGCTCGAGGTGGAGAGTCTGGAACTGGCGCATCGTGGCCGCCTTGAATATTGTCGCCGCTGCGTGTCTCATACGATGGTCTGCCGTCGTGTCCACAAAGCGCAAGATGATGTGCTTGCTCAGCGCCTGCAGAACGTACACCTGCGCCGCCGCATGGAAGATGGGCATCTGCTGCGTGCGGAATGAGATGATAGGCAGCGGCGCGCCATCGGGCCCGCCGATCTTGCGGCGTACGGAATACTTGAATGCAATGAGCGTCGCAATTTGGAGCAGGGGGATAGTGGTCGCGCTCAGGGAGAGTGTGCCAACAGCGACGCGCCAGATGGCCTGGAGGAAGTCCTGGTGCGGCGAGTCCGACTTTTCGAGGTCGCCGAGGAGGGCCGCCGAGGGCAGCGTAACATGTTCAAATCGAGTGATGGCGTGATTGACGGGCGCGGCACCGTGTCGGGTGGGGACAAGCCTGGGATCATCGTCAGCAGTTGTCAGAAATGCTGCGTTATGCCTAGATGCTCACTGCGCCGAAATCCCCTTAGACATGGACTTTCCGTCGTTCAGGGTGACTACGAAAGGGCGGATGCCCCTCTTCTCGCCGTCGACGACGAGCTGTGCGAAGACGATGGCGATGCAGGGGCGGCTGAGCACAGGAATAGTCGGCGGCATGTATCTGAAGAAAATAAGCTGCAAGAAGGTTCATGAGTACGGCGGACTTACTTAGCATTGGCTGCAGTAGGACAATGAAGATCAAAGCTCCCATCTTCGTGCAAGGTTGCCGTCGTACCCAAGTTGAACGCGTCAAGTCCATGGCTAACTGTTGTGACAAAGTTACAACGTTACTCGCTCATTAGCATAGATGTTCGCATACCTTCGGTAAGGCAGAATTGACCACTACGACGTCTGACGGTCAGTGCATCGTACAACGACATTACGAGATAGAAGCACTCACATTGTCTGGTACTCAGCAAGGCTTTGCGCGAGCGGATATAGATCGTTCCTGCGTGGTAGATATGTGCTAAGCGTCCCGAGACACAGATTGTAATGGATAGTTAATAAGGTGGTTGCGGCGCCGTCAATACATAAGATCGGGTCTTGGTGCAGCTTCCAGAACTTAGGCGTAAGCGTCGCAATATCCTTCAGATTGAGACCTGCCAGGCCGTCAACTACATGATACAGACGTAAAAGAAGTACTCGCCATAAGCTTTGGAGATAGATTCAGCACGGAGGTACGAGACCTCCCCAAGTTCTGATACCTGCGGTGCCTGCCAAAGCTCGGTCTTCAACAGTGATTCAGTAGGCCACACGTTTGCGCGAAGATGGGTGTGCATCTATACTACAAGAGGCGTCGGGTATTCACACGGGGGGGGGGGGACAAACGGCTGAGACAAAGACGCGAGACAATGATGACATCTGATTAATGATTGGTTGAGAGACGGACACCGAGCGCTTTCCGATTCTCTCGCTCGACCTGCATCTAGTGGCCCACTCTATGCTACAATCCCTCACATGCCCGAACTGTAACACAGCCCGCGAAACCGTCTATCACTATCTACTCGAGTGTCCGTCATACAACGATCATCGCGCGAAGCTCGCGCGCGACCTCGGACCAGCCGTCGCAGGATCAATTCGCCACCTCTTGACCAAACCAATCGAAGGCGATGGGCTCATTATTCGGCACTTACTATACCCTGCCATTCAGTACGTATACTGTACCATACTATAAGTACAAACCAGCAGAGACTCAGCCTGATACGAGATCATCGTCCACATGATTGAAAGGACGACGCCGAAGCCGGTGTCAAGTCCACCGCTCTCCTGCAGCGGCGGAGGACTGCTGGCGAAAATTCAACATTGAGTCCAGTCTACCAGTACATGTCAGCTGGACGGGTTTGATTCTGACGCAGTTTGGATTGTTCTACTAGTCCAATGGTCACTTGGGGTTGATCGTCGCAGCTGGGATGTCGGCTGCGATATACAGCCCAGACCTTCTCAAAGTCTGATAATGATGCACCCGTCACTGTTCGTCAACAATGTCAACTATCTGTCACTGTCTGAGTCGGAGATTGTCGGTAAGTATCTGACGCCTGTCTAGAGCATGACTAGTCGTGCTTATCGAGTGTACTACAAGCTATTAGATCTCTTTTGCGGAAACTGTACTTCTACAGAAGTCGCTTGCTACTCACGGGCTTTCCTGTCTCTTTTTTGTACTGTAATTGTAGCCTGCTATACTGTTTGACATGTGGTGGGAGACCCTGCGTCCTCGGAAACGCTGGTCACTGGCAGTCCTGCGCAATGCAGCCCCAGCCCACGACGTGGTCTCGCAGAACTTCTGGCTTCGCGTTTCGACTCACACCCTTGAGCAGTGCATAGGCATTGACATTCACCTCACACCGTCGGGTCATCTTAACTCGGGGCTGTCCAGGTTGCGTATCCGTGATAAGTTAGAAAGCAGTACATAGCATCTAATGAACTCATTCGAGGGCACGGCGATTGCGGGAAATGCTCACACGTACGCGCCGTCACAGCTTTAATAATCCCTATACCCCTTCAGTGTCTCCTCCGAGGACCGTGTCAAAGGCATTGCCGCGTCCCCGTCGTCAATCTCCTCCGCCAGGATCGCACCCGTCCTCCGGTCCATGCTGAAGCGCATGGATCTGAGCTTCCGGCCAATGCTTTCACCGTCGTCATAGGGCGTGAGTGAGGCGCCGAAGCCGGCGTGGAAGGCCAAAGCCATGGACGCGCCGATCGAACCGGGCGGCGCTGTTAAATAGAGATCGCGGCGTGCGTGACGGTGGAGAAGATGTACAATCATGCCAACGATACCGACGGTGAGGAGGACTGCGGCGAGGCCGTGCGCAGCCAGTGGTCTAAGATTCATGCATGAGCGTCGGATAGGCTGCCAATCGAACGTGGGTCCTTACTCGACCACAAGTCGCGGCAAATGGTTGATGAGGTCTGCTTTGATCGAGAACTCCGCGGGCACGAAGTACACCGTCTTGGCGATGACTGACAAGTACGTCGACTGCGTGAAGCCTCAGCTTTCGCGGCATTGAGAAAGTATATGCCATCTGCACTCACGTATACTGAAGACGTCAGAGAGAGGAAGCTAGTTGAGCTGTCCTCGAAGAAGTCATCAAAACCCGGCGTCAATGAGGCATTCCGGTAGATGGTCCCAGGAAGTCCCATCGAGATGGTGAGACCTCTGGATCCCACGAAGGTGTTGTTTGTCGGGGGAAAGATGACACTGCCAGAGGTGAAGTGTCAGACTGATGAGCTGAAGTGGAGTACACTAACGGCACGTACCCATTCAGCGGTCGCCCATTCAGTGGTTGCCCTGTGATGTTATTGTTGGTGTCGCTGACATTCGCGAGCGGGTTAATGCTCGTGAGCGCAGCCGTGCTGATATTGACAGTGGCCAGGACTGTCTGGATCTTCATCATCGGCCGGCAAACGACGCCCTTTGCCCTTGTGACATTCTGCCCCTGTCCACCCAGCGTCGAATGAAAGAACCAAAACATGACAGGCAGTAGCTGTGTGTCTGTAATGTTGTCGAGACCGCAGCTCGCCGAGTCGACCTGAACGACGCCGTACTGTTGGTTGGAGTCATCGGGATTGAATTGGACACGGCCCGTGCACCCATCGGAGAGCGATGCACTGAATTGAAACTGAGGGATGATGGGATTGGACAGGTTAGTGAGAGAGGAAGTGGTTGGGGCTGAGCAGTTTGTCTGGGTAGCAATCCCGACTACTTCGGCTTCCACGGCGGCAGCAGCATCCTTGGTCTGGGGAATCTGCGCGTCAAAGTGACATGAGTGCATGGCTCAATCGGGTCACTCGGAGACCCTTGGCGCACCTCGAATTGGGCTACGGCCCATTCTCCAGCAACGAAGGGAGGGTCAGGGAGGCCCTGATAAACCTTTGAATCTGTGAACTACGCATAGTTGAACCTTCGGCGGCATGGAACAAGTATGGACAGGGCTTACTCCGGCAGCCGACGAGAAGGCGTTTAAGTTCCCGTAGGTAGAAACCAGACCAAGTCCTCGCTGTGAACGTAAGACAACCTCTGAAGTATTCTCTGTGAGTGCACGAGCTCAATGAGCAGTGAAATATGGCAGTACCTTGACGATGCTCCGGAGTCGCTAGGGTAAACACGGAACCAGCAAGCGGCTGCATGAAGCTGGCGACGAAGATTGTCATCAACGAGACAAAGACTAGCCAATGCCTCCTTTTCGTCGCTATGAGCATGGTTTGCCAGTTGCTGTCAATGCAATAAACGTCTGAATAGCGCACAGCATCAGACTGGTCCTCACTTCAGTGCCATCTATCGTTTGAAGCCGGCGTTAGCTTATAGACATCGCACCACGAGAATAGGTGCATACATAGTCGAGGAGAATTGTATCCTCTGCCTTTCCATCCCCTTTCGATAGCGTGACATATGGCTAGAATGTGTCAGTTCAGGACTCGCGACGCTACGGAGATCAAAGTCACCTGGAATGTTTGGATACCCCAATTCGCTCCCGCCCAAATTTTGGTGAGAGGAAGAATGAATAGGATCGGGAAAAACGACTTGAATGTATCGTGTGTAAGAATCACGCGTATGTAGCAGTATCCGACGTCGCTTACCAACAGGAAGGATGTTGGTACGAAGCTGAAAACATTCTTCTCCGCAACAGCAAAGCCTTGAAATAGCACGGACCGCGACATATCAGCAGTGTTAAGCAGTCTGAACAATGGTTCAGTAGGCGTACCTTGTTGCCTATCAGAGAAATGTAGAGCAACCTCTGTTGCAATAGCGAGCACAATCATGAATGTCGTCACGGACATTACGACCCACGTCTTCAAAATCAGGGGCTCCTGTACATGTCAAAGCTGTTGAGACGTAGACCACCGGAGACATTCTGCGACTCACATAACGGGGCGGCCGCCTACGCTCCCCCTCAGGAGTCGGGATGAGATGTACGGACGCGTATGATCGACGCGAGCTTCTGAAAGAATCACGGCCAGACAGTGGCGCTTGCGATTCCGGCGACGCTCTACCGGGATCCTTCTCCATCAGTATTAGCAGAAGTTACTGTAGTATCATACGAAGAAGGGACACAAATGCGTGCAAAGAGGAAGTGGCGTTGGAATGCGGCTACAAGTCAGAAGATAAGTAGGGGCTTGAGCACTATTATGTATTCGTCGCCGCATGCGACACCCGTCCCGAACACGGAACGTTAGGACCTCCGGCGTATTGCAGGCACCCAACTGCCGATTGTGTCTTAGCGTACGATCGTTACGCACCGCCACATACAACGCCAAGAGCCTATCGGCGATCATCGCGTCGCCACGGAATGCAATGATATTGTTGCCAAGGCCGCAGTCGTGCTACTACTGTACTCGCTTCTAAGTAGCATGGACAGAACTGCTGCGGCAGGGATGAGGACGTATGCATGTCCATGCTGAGGTAAGTTACAGTATGTAACGGTTTTGTAGTCATCCAAGAAGTACTTCACTGGAAGCTGCGTTCTATAATAGTTTATACACACGCCGGTCTCATGTACGAGGCTAAGTTTTTGCAGTCAATGTTCGAATATGTAATCGGACCGAGCAATGGGCGATACCATTACATTGTCTTTACATAAGCGTTGGCTAGAGGCTTCTTTCAAAATAGGAAACAAACCATAGTCCACGAACATGAATGTCGACCAAACGAAGGATCGGAGAAGCTCAAGACCGCCTAAAGTAGACTGACAGCTCCGTGGAGAAAGCGTAGAACAAGGTAGAGGATGATGTATTTGCTTGCTTGTTCTACGACCACGAATACTGTCTTATATCTGGATTGTCAGGCTGTAACGTATTCCGTGCGTCTACCTACAGCCACTCCTTGTTGCCCCAGTGGCTCAGTGTCTGCCCGTTGTGCTCCGGCCTTAGGTTGTGGAGGACCTTGAGCATGAGCTCGACGGACTCGTTCGGCTCAAACGGGCCCTTCCAGTTCGGGTTGACGTTCACGAAGCCCTGCACCTGTTTCGTGATAAACGGCATCGCCTCGGGTGGGGCTGCAGATGGATGGTAAGTGAGCGAAAAGCACACAAGGGGAAGGTACGCACGGGGAGCCTCGGCGGTGTTGACGACACCCGGGCTGATCGCGACGCAGATGAAGCCTTCGTCCTTCAGTGCCACTGCGCCCACATATACTGTCATCAGTGTCCTCTCAACAGCTCAAGGCGCAAATCCCACTCACGCGCGTACTTGACGTTCACCATGTCTAGCGCGCACTTGCTTACGCAGTACGCAGCGCGGCCCACGAACTCCGAGGCGACGGTGAATGCGGGCTCGCCGGCACCGGACCAGAGAGTGAAAATCTTCTTCGTGGTACCCTTCCGCAGGAGAGGGAGGAAGGCGTTGATAGTCAAGATTGGCCCGATGACGTTCGTGTGCCAGGTCTTGTTGAAGTCCTCAATGAGCTCAGTGTCGGAGGAGCTGCGACAGTGACAGTCAGGGCTCGGCGGGCGAAACAAGGAGGGACGGAGGCTTACAACTCAGTGATGGTGTGGAATGCGTGCGCATCGTTCTGGTAGGCTGCGTTGTGTATGAGGATGTCAAGCGACCCGCCAGTAACATCTGCCGTAGCCTGCGCCGCTGCCTACAGCACGTTAAGCCTCTCTACGTTCGCATCGCTATCATAGGCACACGGAAAACCTACCTTTAGAGCTACAGGATCGGTTACATCCGCTTTGAAGACATGGAGGTTCTTGTCCTGGATAGAAGCGAGGCTAGCCGATTTGGCGGGGTCGCGCACGAGGGCAAAGACAACGTTACCCTCCGCGAGGAGCTGCTTCACGAATTCGAGCTGGCAGGGGATAAAATGCGGTGAGTACAGCTTGTTCTTTGGCAGAGGAGAGACGACTTACGCCGAGGCCACGGGACGCACCTGCAACAACGATAGATGGCATGTTGATACCTGGGTGCGACTGAGCTGAGGTGGTGAGGATCTACAGGGAGTGCTGGAGCCTGCCATCGTGGCCGCGACCATTTATATGTGTCCTGGAGTGTACTACTTGGAGCTGACTGATCATAACCGGTGAGAGGACGTTCGCTACCTCGAACCCTACGGCTGAGTCATGAACCACAGGTATATGCGTACGCTGATCAAGCGACGCGATCGGAAATGCAGGTTGACGTGCTGTGCCTCATGGTCCCTGCCTGTCTGTGACTATTGTTGTGTTCTGTACCACGTACGACGTTTTAGAACTTGAATCCGTAGTCGGGCGCCGGTTGATCCCAGAAGGAAGGATCTCCATTCGTATAAGGCTCCAGAGATCGCGCAAGAGCCAGGATGGTCAGGAATTGCACTCACAAACGGCATTGAACAGTTCAACGTTCAACAGGTGAGTACAACCTGAGAGTGCCGAGCCGGAGGTGGATCTTCGCGGGGTTTGATATTTACCGCCGCCCAACTTGAAGTACAACGAAATGGTGTTCTCGGACTCGACGACTCAGCACGCAATGCATTTCTAATGCAAAGCAACGAAAGTGTGTCATCTCAAGATATGTCAGAGTAGGACCATGATTGTTGCACTGACCGTGGCAAGGCTGCGACCCGAGGATTTGCGTTGAAAGAAGCCGCGTCTAAACCCGACCCCGGGAAACCATCTCCGGGATTTACGGTGCGCTTGAGCCATATGCATGAATCATGTCTGGCAAAGCAGACTTGGAAATCAAGTATCCCCATAAGACTAGTACGCTACTACGTATCCCCATAAGATTAGTACGCATCTTGTATCCGTGAAAAGGGCAGCATATTGGTACGGACCAGATAAGTACACGGAGCACTGGCCGCCGCAGACAATTTGCAGATCATCTCGGATTCGTGGGTAAACGCTCGTACTTGAGCCCTTCCAGCACCGAAGCTCCCGCGGCCTCTTAGAAAAGTACGACGTACCAAGTACACTTCGCAACGATCTAGTGCCGGGTGCTGAGCGACATCCTGTTGCTTGAGGATAGTAAGTGAGTAACCTGCTTGGTGAGGACGATGCTGGGACGATGGCTCGTGTAAACAAGCGCCGGTGCATGCTCTGCGTTCGGTTCGATTCAGCTGTCACCGTCAAGAAGCCGAGGATCGCACGTGCACCTGCGGCCGGTGGCTAAATGGATCCCTCCTCCTCCTCCTCCAGCTCATCCTCTTTCTTGATACGGAACATCCACGTCAACGCCTTTGCGACTTCCGCGACATCCAAAGGACTACAGCAGTCCCAACAGCGCGATGCCCGACCTAAAACTCACCGCCAAGTATACATTATTCTGCTTTTATTTGCAGGCAGCTCGCCATTTCCCAGACCACTGAACCTGCAACTGATCCATACAGTATACTAGCACGATAGGCTGTACGTTACTCGAGTGAGTGCAAGCTCGAGTTCGGCGTAGCCGTTTGCCGCGGGCCCATGCGCAAACTCAATTGACTTGGGTCATTGCGAAGTTCGACGCGAGAGGACGTTGAGAATCGTGCAGCATGGATCCTGGTGAGTGACCTTTGTAGCCTATGCTGCCTATGCTGCCTATGCGTGATCTGCTAAGCGCTAAGCACTTGAACCTAGAGACGTTCTGCACATATGATGTCCCGCTTACCAGAGTTTGGCTCGAAAACGATCCGAACTTTGAGACAGCTGACGGAGAAGCTGTCGACCACGACGATGGCGAAGTTCACGCGTGGCTGCACTATCCACGTAACGGAGAGGAGTACGGAACGCGAGATCTAACTGCCCGCTTCCTCATCAGCGAGGAAACACACATTGACTGTCGTCTCACAGATCTTGAGCATGCACTACGGACCCGGCTGCGCAACAATCCCTCCTGAGTGCCATTTGTCAGTTGCGACCTGAGGCCGATACCACGTGCTTTGCGCTTGGGCCTATTGCCCTCAAGCTTATCTGGGTGCGTGTCCACTCGCTTTCCGCGTGGGCTGTACATTGACCCACATCGGAAACATCAGGTCTTAGGATGAATCAGGGCGTGCCGACTACGTGGCTGGTTAAGGCCCTACAGGATCTATAGTCTGAGCCATTCAATTGTGGGTGCTCGCTTTTGGATCAGTCTGGTACGTATCAGTCATCTGCCGCGAGCACATACTCATACCTGCATCTACCTAGCTGGGACAATCCTATACTGCGCTTGTCCGGATCGCGACGACGACGTCATAATAGAGCTCAAGTCCACCGCGATTCTTTTCGGAGCCTACGTCAGACACTGGCATATCCTCGGTATCTTTGACACGATCTTTGTCCATGCTCCTCCCGTACTTCGTTATTGGCGTGGCTGGAGCTGCCACTCTGTACATCCTCTGGCAGATGACGACCCTCGATCTGATCCCACCAACCAAGCCGACTGTGCCAAGACATCCGCGGCGAGTCCACTAACAGCATCTCGAATGCTGAATGACCCTACCGATGCATAGGTTTACAGCAGGCGAACGGAGACCTTGGCTTCATACTATCCATGGGTATCGCCGCCGGACTCTATTTGCCTAATCTACTCCAGTACTAATCGACTCCATGAGTACGAATATCAAGTATCAGCAGTCGACGGTGACTATCCGGGCCACACGGTAGACCCTGGAGCTCCTCCTCCTCCTTCTCTACGCCGGAGATTCAAGGTGGCCGGCAATTCGATCATTGCTTCCATTCGATCAAGGCGCAGATAACCTCTGTCTGCCAGTGTCGCGTACTATTTCGCGACGGTGTGGAATCAACTTGCCCACAGTGTATTCAAATGCACCATGGAGGTCAAAATCGCGCCACAGAAGGTAACATAATTACTTTGGTCGGCGATACGATCCGTACACTGCATTACCTAGGCGCCTTGTACGCCGGACTTCCTGAAGCGATGCTCGACGGCAGACGTGCCTGAGCCTGAGCGCGTCCTCCTGTCGGCCCTGAAGACACACCGATGTCAAGAGACGAGGTGCCTGCGCATCAACAAGACACGACCTTAGATTATAGATCAGTGGTTCGCCAGATAGGGAATGCCACACTCTGCCAATATTACGTAGTCTCTTCAAGTTGGTTCTCGCTCATAGGTTCTAGCCTTGGCATAGTGTTTGTCAATATGGATTTTGAATCAAACTAAAGTTCGCCAAGCCAGCGGCGCTGCGCGGTGGTACCAGGTTGTCGCGTCACTTCACATTAGCGGACTCAATAAAACCACAGATTGGAGAATGCGAGAACTGTGTTACTTTACCTGCGGTTGGTCTGCGAGATATAAAGCATACAATTGCTACCTAGGTTCACAATTGAGGACGAGGATGCGTCGGTGGGATCAAAGTCCGTTGACGCGTTGAATTGGTCTTGAACTTAAGTGACCTGCAAGTGATCTATCTCCAAATGTGGAACATGTGGTAGCCACACCGCCGCCACATTCCCTCCAGGCGCCCGCCACGTCATCCTCATTTCACGACCTGTGATCGCCGAATCCCGATTACATACTACTGACGCCCATGATCGCGCGTGCGAAGGCGGCTGGTGGCTAAATTGGATTCCTCCTCCTCGTCCTCCGACTACTTAGGTGGGATATACGGAACAGGGTGTCTCCGTCTACGCTATTCTTTGCGCATTCGAACTGTCTCTTTGGCAAGTTTTCACCTGGCTGTGCACTGCCGCGTCTTACGTACTCCTCGCTATCTGTCGTGTCTCCGCCTAGCTCCGCCTGTACACTGCCGCGGACCACCCAACGAACAAGGGAATTGCAACCCTGTTGCAACCGCATAGGCAAGCCGTGCACAGACCCAAACAAAGGAACAGGCCCATCTACTCTGCGACGACGAGATAGAGGCTTTGCTAGCCTGGGCAAAGCCTGGGTGTCTCTGCCACTGCGCCCGCGGGCGTATGACCTATGTGGGCCTTATCTCGGGCGGATGTCCAGTTCACTGTCAGCTCCCACTGAGGACGCCGATGCCCGAGCGACGTTCGGTGCTTCCATCGCTTACACATGAGCTTCATTGAGCGGTGAGCTGGTCGTCTGGCTTATGTTACTGGGCTTATCGATTGACTGTAGTTCGTACCATAGCCTGCGCCTCACCGCGCCCTCCCACTTTAGAGATTCCGTGTGGTACAGATAAGGTAAGGTACGAACATTGACAGACAAAATCCAACCACAGCGCCCGGTCGTACATCACGCTGGCAGTGGCAATTGCCGGGAGGCTCAGCAAGAGCCCGTGCGCGGATTCCCATAGGACCACACCAATGCCGATACGTTCAGCAGGGAAGAGCTGTCAGTGTGTCCCGCGATGCTCCTAGTTCATGTGGACGTGAACCGCCTGTGCGCTGTGCACTGGCCAGGCCACAGCAAAAGGCCCGAGGCTTATCAGGCATACGAGCTTCAAGTTGGACTTATGAATCAAGTTTTGCCTGCGACCTTTCCCCTTTTCTTTCCATAGGACTCGTATATCTGGACTTGCTCTGCAGGCAGGCCGTCTCTGCACTTGGCGATCGCACGCAAGCCGTGATGACCACCGCCGCTATGTCAGACACAGACAGCATTCTCTCCCGCACGTCAGGTGCCTCAAGCTCAGGCTGGAGCTCGTCGACCTCTCTGTCAACATCGTCTACATCCAGTAGCTCGAGTCGACGAACGGTGCGCTTACTAGCCATATTCATATGTCACATAGCTAAACTTACAACCATAGCGGTCGTCCGGCCGAGGCGGTGTCGGCAACATCAAGTTCAGCTCGAACGAGTGCCTCACGATCGATGAGACAGCTGAGCATGATGATGATGTATCGACCGTCAATGGCCGCGAAGCGCCCGCAGCCAAGCCCGACAGCGTGAGCAGCCATACATTGGTCCGTCAGTTGGCACGGACGTGCTAACATGACCTGCGTTCTAGACGTGCTCCACCGGAAGAAGCGGGGCGGGAAACATCATCTCTACCACAATCATGCGTAGAGCAAGCCGCGTAACCAAGCCGGGAGACCATACACTCACCGCCGCCCTCGTTGCCGCGCAAGAGGAGACGCATGCGAGGTACGAGCGTATGCTCGTGATTGAGAGCCGGGAGGCTGCTCGCCACACAAGGGTGAGGTTCAGTAGGATGTGGCTTAAGACATCGTCCACTCACATGGGCATCGTGTAGCATACGTACGGAAGAGGCGGTGCGGGCAACTCTGCCTCCCTGACCAAACCGAAGGTGCCCAAACCGCCCAAGATAGCGAAGACGCGCTCGAAGTCGCGACTCATCAACTACGGATCGCTGCGCGCCTCACGAGGCAACGCTGTAAAGCTCGATACCCCGATACCCGAGGAGCCCGAAAGCGTCGAGGCAACGATTACGATCAGCAAAAAGGACTTAGGCAAGATGCGCAAAGCGTTTGCAAAGTCCCTTCTCGTCCTGCGCACTGCCTCGGCTGCCACGGCCTCGAATCCCGCTACACCATCTATCGCTCCCCAGACCACTCCGCCGTCTTCAACTGTCAACATCTCTTCGCCATCGTCCCCTGAATCAGCATCGGACTCCATATCGACATCCGCCAGTACCTCGCCTTCAAGTGTGCTCATCACACCCAGTGGGGATATCGTACAGGATGCGACTGCAGGCCGTGACGCTGCTACCAAAGCTGATGACGGTGACCCAGGGGTGATCATGTTCCCGCCCGACGAAGACACGCTTTCCGACCAGCTCGTCGCGCTGCAGCTTCGCAAGAGCTGGAATCCCCGCGCGAAGCGCGCCACGCTGCCCTGGATGGGCAGCGATGCGGAGTCGATTTCGTGCGCGGACCTGGAGTGGATGGAGGAGGAGTGGCCGGAAGAAACCGGCAGCGACGGTGAAGATGTTGATGAAGAGAACTACGAAGACGAGGAGGATGATATCGTGAAGGTTGATGACGGTGACGAGCTAGGGCCCCTTAACCTGAACGAGGTGATGTACGCGCTACTCGAAGAGGCCAAGAGAGTGCAAGCTATGTGAGGCAGATGTAGCGCTCGGATCTCTCGGCTGTTTTCTCTTCTTCAGACTGTGTATGCATCCGGACCAGGAGTCTCGACGTTGGTGGTCGCGCGGCTGACCCGTCCGAATCGGGTGCTTGCTGCGACCGGCTTGTCTGTGCTTCCTGCTTGTCTTTTAGCTTCTCCATATGTTCGTTCCTTGTCTCCAAGGTGTAGGTTCCTCCGATGTTTCCGTGCTGTGTCTGTATGCAATAGCTGGCGTAGAAAGTCATGTAGCTTTACGATTATCAAGGGATCTGGAACATGTTTCGACAAGTTGTGCAGTATTATATAATGACGAGTCATCGGTACGAAGACGGACAGACTTCAAGTTGGTTTAATAGAGGAGTCCGAGTGACACCACGGAACAGGCACGTTGGCTCATGAGTCGCGCGCGTCGCGGTTGAAATGTTGAAATGTTGGGTACGTTGGGTGCTAGCCCATCCGCCGCCCATCGTTCGCCCGACCTCAGGGCAGGCGGCCATTACCGAATCAGGGAACGCCGACGTCCGACGGATTGGGTGAGCGCCGTAGTCGGCAACGCTGTCCTCCTCCTTGAGCTTTTTATCGCAACAGAACTTGCGAGGCTGTGAACTAATTCAACCCTACTAGCGAGCCACCTCGAGGTCTCTTGATCTTAGGCCCTAGGGCTACTGAATTTGACTGGTCCATCGACAGTGAAGCAAGTAGAACTTAGTAAGTACGCCGCTCGGCCACGAATCTTCGAGTTGACTCATATTGTTGAGGCTATGCGCGCTCAGGTTCCCCCATAGGCAGCTCCATGGATAATGTCAGGCAGGCCCATTCCTGTCAATGTGTCAATGCAGAGAAACGAAGTTCTAGTTGCGTCTTCGACGCTTACGTTGTATGCCCATAGCAATGGCCACACGGCGGCGTGTAGCAATTGGTCTGGCGGAGGTAGTGCTCTGGTACGTGCGAAAGTTTCGTGAACCAAACTCGTACATTTAGTGGCTTACTGTGCTATGTAGGATACTACCTCGCTTCAATCCAGATCTTTCGCAACATCCTCCCATGCATCCATCGTCTCTGTCAGACTCTTGCAATATGCCCTGCCGCGGTCATACGTCCCCTGTCCGAGGACAAGCCACAACGGCGCCTTCCGACCCTTCGCCCTGCCCTCTCCCTTGAGCACGTCCACCAGGAATTCCATTGCCTTTGCGGGATCGCCGGAGCCTTTCCACTGGTCCCAGGCTTGTTGAGTGCTTACCCGCACGCGCGAGCGCAACTCATCATACTCGGGCAGAGCTTTGTTTGTCAGGTCTGGTCCGTCGAGTACATTGGCCGTTTTGAACCCGCCTGGTATAGCAAGCACGACGCGGATGCCGAAGCCAGCGACTTCATTCGCCAGGGTCGTAGTATATGCTGCGAGCGTACACCAAAGTGAGTGACTATCTGGGACTCGAGGTCTAGGGTGATCATACCGTGCAATGCCGCTTTCGAGGAGGTGTACCAGGCATAAGCCTTGTCGGGGTTTGTAAGTAAAATGCTGCATGGTGCGAAGACTCGACTCACCGGTATGTCAATCCAAGCTGAACGACTGCCTATGTTGACTATCGTCCCAGATCTGCGTTCTCGCATGTACGGCAACACCGCATTCGTCACATTGACTTGACCAAAGAAGTTGGTCTGGAAGGTTTCCATCCCGGCTTTTGACCTAACGAGTGTCATGCATTCATCAGCATGTGCACCGAAAGCGACATGGACAAGGACTCCTGGTCCTACGATGTGACTTACCCCCCTTCCTCTGTCAAAGCCTTCGGAATGATACCCGCATTGTTAACCAGGATGTCGATTCTCCCCCACTTGGCGGTCCCTTCAGACACCACTCGGGCGATGTTCTCCTCTGTATCCGTCACATCGAGTTCGAGGACATGCAGTCGGGTGTGATCCACATCCTTCAGCTTGAACTTCTCGAGCTGCCGCACCGTCGCAATAACGCAATCCCCGCGACTCAGAACGGAGCGTACGAGACATTCGCCGAGACCCGACGACGTTCCTGACAAGACAGGAATATCGCACGTTAGTCTCACCGGTAAGTATGCACGAGGGACACAGTTCGATCGCACAGTGACAGACCTGTGATAAACCAGACCTCGGGCTGATACGTCTCTTCCATGCAGGCGGTGTATCAGGACTCCGAATCGAGGGGCTGGCGAAATTTCGTCCGTTTATAAGGCACATTGGGGCAGCGTCGAGGTCTGTGATCCCGGGCATTAATGTTCACCGGTGCCGTAGTACTCATTGCTGCATACGCACGTGTGGCGGACGAAGGTAATGGGTGGGTTGTGATGTTTCGACATGAAATTCAGTCACCGGTCATAGGCCCCTCTGAACTGGGCTTTCAGTCGAGAGGTCACAGGTCACAGATGGTCGGGTCACAGGGCTAGGGTCACGGTTTCTCGAACCCCGGCCGGCCCGTTCGCCCGCTCGTCCGCTCATGATCTCTGCAGTCGCTCGCCGCCTCTGTCCGACGTAGCTTCTGGCTGCTGTTCCCTGATACTGAGTACAGGCCGGCGACGGTCCTTTGAACTGAACTAGAGGTCTGTCCACAGGTCGCAGCCGGTCCTGAACTAGGACGCCTACCTAATTCAGGGTCACAGGTCACACCCACTGAACTTCATGTCGAGACATCACAGTAACTTACTTTGGGTGTATTGTGCGTTGCTCCTGCCCTACGTGACGTGCTATTCCTACGGTGCGTCTCTTCGAGACTCTCCGAGAAGACGAGACAGACAGGCATTTTTCCAGTCGTTTATTAACTATATAGCTATACATAGCTGAGAACCTAGCCGCACTCCTTAGCTGTTCTCAAGGCTACATCCCGACAATTCTCGTGTGGCGGAACACCATTCGCGATAGACCAATCACAATCACAGACCTGGAGTTTCGAGGAGTACTGTCCGCTGTCGGCAACCATTGTGTGGGGTGGTCCACGTTGGTCACATATCCTGTTGATCACCATACCATGAATTCGCCGTTTCACGTCGGGATGGATTACTGGCAAGAC
The DNA here is from genome assembly GCF_022264815.1 of Rhodofomes roseus. Taxonomy (NCBI): domain Eukaryota; kingdom Fungi; phylum Basidiomycota; class Agaricomycetes; order Polyporales; family Fomitopsidaceae; genus Rhodofomes; species Rhodofomes roseus. The sequence continues at coordinate 1,187,710 of NW_025952960.1, read as the reverse complement.
AAACTACTCCCGCTGCACCTTCTGCACTGCATTTGTTACCGCGATCTGCTTTCAGGCTCCGGATGTCCGTACGTGACAGGAGTCTCACGTCAATGCGGTCAAGTGTTCATGCATAACGTGCAGACCAACCTTCCCACTCGCCGGGGGATGACACTCACTATCTGGTTATCAGCAGAAAATAAGTCAGTGTCTACTCTTCTCGTGTTATTGACCGGGAGACGACCACTCAGAGTTGACGACACGGTGCGTAGTGAGCTGGCGTATTAAGGCATCCTACTTAACACCATCTTATGTCAAGATCTCGTTCGCAAATTATCACGTCGCCTATTCTACCCACGACCGCAGGTGCAGTATATGTCAAGGTTCAATCAGCCCCTCGTGCGGGTTCATCTCGGGAGGCGTGGCCATACTACTTCCGAAGAGCCATGGTGTCTCCGAAACGTCGGGATAAGATATGGCCGCGCCTGTATTATGCACCTAGCAGAAGCCGTAGGTGGGTTCGCACCATTCGTCTCGGCGTAAGGCACGCTTTGCCGACAGTGACATGGCCATGGGTTACGCTTGCTTTGTCCTGCACAGAGCCCACGACATGGAACACACCTGCGTGTCATCCCGCTGACGAACTGCGTGCCCTTAGGTGTCCTCATGTACGGGAATGGGACCTATACCAGATCCGATGATCGAGGCTGAACGCACGCCCGCTGCGATGGAACGGTTCAAGCACGGTGAATGAGTAGTACCTGGACGACACTGGGGACCCATATACTGCCGGCGACTTATTTCGGGAGAAGGAAGTGGAGGTCGGCCTGAATAATTCGTGTCTGTCCATTGTCAGCATGGCGGTCGGGCGGCCTCGGGTTCGGGCGAGAAGCATGCGTCGGCCGGTTCGTAGATCATCTATCTCGGGCTCTCCGCAATCGAGATGCACTACGGTCAATTGAGGCCACCTCTGCACTCTAGCTTCGGACACGTTTATGCCCTCAGTTCCGTAGTGATGACACTTATGAGTACAATATATAAGCCGCCGGCATCATCCAGAGGGTGCCGGCGTTCGAGATTGACTTCATTAAAAACAGACATCGTCGATCTAAGTAATACTGAGGAACTTTAATATTTGCGGGACGAGTGGATAGCGGAACAATCGGTTCGGGGAGTAAGTAATATTGGAAGAAGCATGGAGTTCAGTGCGCTGTCTCCGCAGTCTAACAGTCCTCGCGGTATTCGATCCTCGAACGCAGGCCGAAGCACTGTCACGTGAATATGATTTGATCACGTAATGTCTCCGTCTCGTCGTCGCTGCGTCGTCGTCAAATGGGCCGGGCAGAGTCCATCCACTGATCCAGCCAAGCCTGTTCTCGAGCTAACTGAGTACATTGTTGGCGTGTCATTCCACATGCTCACTGATCAGGATGCTCGGGTATGACATGAGGGATAGGAGCTTGTTGCGGCCTTCAACTCTCGCCTTCGTCGGAAGGACACTATCCTCAACACGCACAACTGAAGACGACGAAACTCTACGTGCGCATTCCTACACGACACAAACCCTTACTATACAAGAGTGACCTGCACAAATTTCTGCATCTCTATCCGACGAGCGGGTACTGCGTGTCGTCCTTCGGGTGGAGCGAGAGGACGCGGATGTATGTGAAGTCCTCGACGCCGAAATGACCGTAACCGGAGTCGCCACTGAGGAAGTGAATCATCAGCCGCAGCCTATGACGACACCAACGGACAAGAGCTTACCCAAGACCCCTCAAGCTACCGACACCGTTGCCGGCCGTACCCATCTCAGTGTGGACGGTAGGGCCGTTAATGTTGACGGTACCTGTGAGCGAAGGCAGTGAGCGACTGACGTATTGGGTGGTACCAAAGACATACCGGAGTGGATGCGCCCTGCGGTCTCGTAGGCGCTGTACACATCCTTCGTCCAGACCGCCGCCATCAGCGAGTAGTCAGACTTGTTCGCGTACTCGACAGCCTCGTCGATGGTGTCGACAGAGTGGACGATGATGTCTGCCGCATTATCAGCAAGGAGTACTCAAATCGACAAGCCGAGCACTTACTCGGGGCGAACGACTCCTCGTTCCAGATCCTCATGTCGCTCGTGACATCGGTGAGAATGTGGGGCTGGACGACGGAGCCCTCGCGGGCCTTGTCTCCGAGGAGGAGTTTCGCGCCCTTCGCCACAGCGTCATCGAGCAGGCCCATGAAGCGCTGCGCAGACGCCTCCGTGAAGAGGGCGGAGAGCGGGAGGCCAGGGCCGCCTGCTTTCAGCTTCTGGAAGTGCGTCTTCAGCGCCTGGATGAGGGCCGGCGCGACCTTGCGCATGACGATGACGCGCTCGGTCGACATGCAGATTTGACCGGAGTTCATGAGCGCGGACGACGTGATCGCACGGGCGGCCCGGTCGATGTCGGCATCCTCGAGGACCTGCAAGATGCGAGTCAAAGGATGCGCAGAGGGAACTGGTCGGGCGCACTTACGACGACGGGAGCCTTACCACCGAGCTCGAAGACGCACGGCTTGAGCCATTTCGCCGCCTCGGTCGCAAGCGACTTCGCGACGACCGAGCTGCCGGTGAACTGGGCAAAAATAACACGCCGTGAGCACAGGCGACAGGCATAACAATGAAGGCCTTCCTCACGTTGATTTTGCGCACAGCAGGGTGTGCAATGATCTCCGCCGACCGGGGCGGGGAGTCGACTCTCCGCGTGGAGATGATGTTCAGGACACCGCTCGGCAGGCCCGCCTGAAGGGGTTTAGCGCCACGGAAGCAAATCTGCACAGCGCGCTAAGGTACACACCTCGTGCAGGAGCTCGGCGACGAGCGTCTGCGAGCGCGGGCTCGATTCGGACGTCTTGAGGACAACGGTGTTGCCGCAGACAATGGGGACGGCGCAAGCGCGGATAGTGAGCGCGAGGGGCACGTTCCAAGGGGAGATGGCGTAGCTATCGGAGACGCATTGGATTCGGGGGGTCAGAGTGTGCGAACGACGAAGTGACAGTGGGCACTCACATGACACCCATGGCGCGACGGACGGTGGTGACCTGGCCGCCGGGGACGATGGACGGGAACGTCTCGCCCTTGAGCTGATCAATCGCACCGGCGTCGACCCGGAGGCCGTTGTTCGAGAGCACGAAGTTGAAGATCACCATGAAGTCGGTCGCCGCGACCTCCTCCTGGAGCGCCTCGGTGGCGCGCTTCTTCCACTTGTCGGTGGCCAGCAGATCCGAGGCCTTGAGGAAGATGTCGCGGCGCAGGTGCAGGGGCGAATTCTCCCAGGTCTTGAAAGCGGTCGCGGCTGCCTCTACAGCATCCCGGCAATCCTTCTGCGTAGCGGCCGCAGCGTGTCCGACGACTTCACGAGTGTACGGGTTGCGGACTTCGTAGGAGCCGTTGTCGCTGGCGGGGCGCTGCTGCCCGTTGATGAAGAGACCGGTGAAGGGGACTGAAGATGCCATGTCTGAGATACTGAGCAGTCTGGCCTGGGAGGCTCACTCGTCTGCTTATATTGCACTGCGCCTCATGTCACCCGATAGCAGGTTCTCGCTAAGCTTCGCGCCATACCCTCCCTAGCGCCGCCCCCGAGGGTGATTCGTTGCCAAACATGGAGAAGAATCACAAACCACAGGCGTGACGCAGAACATGAGCGTACCGATCCGATGGCAGGAACCGTCACTAGAATTCCGAGGGCCAAGTGCAAATTCCGGGTGGGTGCGGGGCGGGATGTTGCCGGCCGTAAGGGCTAGCCCGCGGTTCAAGGTTGTGTTAGCTACACCCAGGCCTGTAGAGCTGGTCGGCATCAGCTCGAGGCGGTCAAGTACGGGCCAAATACGGGCGCACTTCTTCAAAGCTATTTATCCCCGAGACAAATCAGATCTTCACACTGAGTCTAGCACCTCTTCTACGCAGGCGACGTGAAGGACTCCCGATTGCTTTTTGCGAAGTTTCACCAACGACGGCGCTGATAATCCAGAATCGGTCCTCTACTCTTAACCGCGTCGGTATCCTACTGTAGGCGACTTTGACACGTAAAGTGGAATGTCGGCCACGTACGTCGCACCACGCAGCTTAGCCAGGAAGACTTTGGGCAAACCCGAGTCTTAAGACCGCCTGTACCTGTATTCTGTTCGTACCTCTGACAGGCTGTCGCTGTTGCTCAGCATGGATTCCCTGGAAGTGGCTCTCAGGTATCTGTCCAACCCCGAGGTTGCGAGGTGTTTGTCGGGGCATCTCCACGGCGGGCTCTGATGACTCGGAACCGACGAGTCTGATCCGCAGTTACGACGTGCAGACCGTGCGCAGCACGCTTTCCACCCCGCCATCCAGATTCCAGAACCTCCCAATGCGCTCATCCACAGCAACGAGCTGTTACTGTTAGCACATTCGAACCGGCCTATAAGGTAGCTACGAGCATTCATTCAGCTCTTCTTACTGTAAAGTTATCGCTCCATGTCGTCGCGCAGACTCGATATGAAAGACAGTCGAGAGTTTGGTATATCACATCGCAGTGAGAGCGGAGAGGCAGCAACGGGTATGACACTGACAGCGTTGCCGCCAGTCCCGCGTTCCTGGTATCATACTTAGGACCGCTAGCCTCAATCGAGTGATCGAGGACCCGCAAGTTGCGGGGTAGCCGAGCTTACCAAATACAGTAATATCTTAAATATAGCACGGCTCGGAACAGAATGAAAATGAATGTTACCTAAATCGAGTTTGCGAGATTCCTTGAATCCCCTCTCTGACTTCGGACGCTCACACACATATCGTGCCGTACAACACATCTCAGCCATCGGCCGCTTTCGCACTCCTGAGACAAACGAGACTCGTGGTTACGCAACTTGCCAACTTGCCAAGGTGAGTCTCAGACCTGCTGTATGCGCATTCCGTCTCGGCGGCTTTGTTTAATCATGTCGGAAAGACAGAGGCACCGGACGGTTTGTCGGGCCGTGCTTTCCAATTCTGTAAATACCGTAGTCTGACAGTTCAGCGCAGTCTCTTCTACGCAAGATCAGAGAAGCCCATAAGCGGACCCGAACCCACACGTTTTGCATGGGAGTTTTTAGACTCTGTCAAAGAGTGCTCCTGATCACAGAGCCGCGCCAGACTCAACGCCACAAAGCGAGAAGTGCTGTTAGACCGGTATGTCAGTCAACTGTACTGAACGCTTGCCGCAACCCCGCACCGTATGGGTGCTGTACCGACATACAAGGAGATACAGGTCTCTTGTCAGAGCATCCAGACTGCCGAGAGAGCGGCTGGGCCAGGTGGTGAATTCAGATCCGAGGCCGATGACCTGCGCGGAATGAACCGCAAATGCCGTGATCCTCCGGCTGAGGTGGGAGCGAGGACTTTGAAAGCGCCCGGTATCCAGGGTTGTATTGATGCGGTGACGCTGGGATCGCGCGGTATCAATTTTCCAACTCGCAATAGCCTTCTCCGAAGCTGTCCCTCTGTCAGGCGCAACGTGGGGATTGCATGACGCCCTCCAGTCAAAGAAGCGATCATAGGACTTAAGGAGCGACGGTCACCCTGGACGCGCGCCAGCACCAAGCGACGTATCCGATGGCGGCTCCAGAATGCGACCTACCACCCATACCCGCCAATATCCAGCAAATGTGAGCAACGGCTGTCCAAATATGTCTCTGTCGTCCTGCTGACCCTCTACCGACGCAATATAGTGCGGGGCCGATCGTAAGTGCTAGCATCATGGAGAGATAATTGCGCTAAATGAAGCCCGTTTCCACCTTCTCGCCGGACCCTCATGCATCATGCCGCATCCTACAGCTCCTTGGGTCGCAGCTGAACTGGTTCTTCTTCGGCGTCCTGTCTGTTCAGATGTGTAAGAGCATGCCCCGTCTGCTTGGGTATTCTGCCGTGACGCTTCGCATCATCAGACATGTACCACCAAGCGAAGTTCAAGGATAACACCTTCATTCGTTCGGTCGTCTGGTTCATGTACCTGTTCGAGGTACTCCAGACGATCTTGCTCACGCACGATACCTTCCACCAACTAGCAATAAGCTTTGGAAACATGACGGGCCTGCTGAAGCCCTATCTCATTGGGTTCGAGCTACCAATACAGTCCGCGATCAGTGCGTTCTTCCCTCTTGACGCGTTGTTTCGCTAACCGATGTCCTGCAGTTGCGTGCATCACACAGTGCTTCTATGCTTGGCGGATCTACGTCTTGAGTAACTCGAAGTACCTGCCAATCCTCATCGTCGCGGTATGTCGAGTTTGCCGATCGTCGAGAAGTCGATCGAGCCTTACATCTCGGCTATAGCTTTCGTTACTACAGTGCGGCGGCGGCATTGCTGAGGGCGTTGCGTGCTTCGTTTACCAAACAACGTCAGCAGACATTCCGTTCGAAGCGAAAGCGGTGGCGGTGAGTAGTCTGACCACTTCAGCTCGCTGGCCGCTGAACTCGGATCCAGGTCTGGATTGCGGGAAGTGCAGCTTGCGACATCACGATTACGATCATCATGGTGTTCTACGTACGTGCCCTATAGACTCGGCTCCAGAGTGGAAGAAAGTGCTTATGGCGCGTTGTGCAGCTGACGAGACGTCGGAGTGGCATCCACCGTACGGATAGCATAGTCAACAAGCTCATTCAGGTCGTCGTCGAGACGGGTCTTGCGACGGGTACGTCCATTACTTTGTAGCGCCGCTCAAGCGACCTGAACCTTCGTTCCAACGACTAGCTACGATGGCAATCGTTCAGCTTTGCATGTACCTCATCATCCGGGACACGACGTACTACCTGACGCCAGCGTCCATCCTCCCGAAGGCGTACAGCAACTCGTTGCTCGTGCTGCTGAACAACCGGAACGTGCTCCGCAAGCATGCCGAGGGCACCATCACGATCCCTTCCGCACACAGCCACACAGGGTCGCAGGGCCGCAGACCGATCCAGGTGAACATTGCGCAGGAGTCGTACATCGACAACCCGAACATTGCGATGGTGAACCTTTCCACGGACAAGGTAGAGTACCTCTAACTCGCATACGCTCCACAGACCCTCTCACACGACGACCAGTCTCACATGGAAGACTTCGGGATGGCGAAATAGACCCCGCTGGCGGGTGCTCCCCTCGCTGTCCGTGGCATAGGCCTTGGAATGTACGTTATGCTGTGATATATCTGGAATCGGAGGATCGCCATAGAGGGTAGAATTTTAATCGGGCCGTGTCCGTTGGTTTTCGCGGTAGGGCTGCCACTATGTACATGTACGACAACTTTGAACGCGCCATCGGGTTTGGTGCTGCGCTACTGCATTGTCTGTTCCTTCTCATATCTCCGAAACGCAAGGTGAGGACATCGTCGCGCGGTGCACCTTGACGAGTACTGAAGCACATCTTCAGTCAACGTTGTCTCCTTTGATGGCAACGTGCCTTACGCCGAGGCACAGTATATCGTCTCGCTTGTAGCATGACAGTGACACAACCCGAACTGTGTGCCCATGTGCTTTGAGGGGGAACTGAACAGTGATGGTGATCGTCCGAACTGTTCGCAAGCTTATGATCTTCCATTCAGGGCTGTTCTGGCCTTCCCATCATGCCGACGTCACGGTAACTTGCAGCGATACTTCCTCCGAGTCTGCACTGTACGGACGAAGCTTAATTGACGTGGGACTGCCGGTGTTCTTGTGGGAAGAAGGAGGGAAGTACGTTGCACGTTTCTGGACACCTACTGATCACAAGTCTAATACACCGAGGCAGACTGCTACAGCATGCCGTATATAACACCTCTTCTCTATCCAAGCTGTCTCTGGTCGTGTCACGAAGCTAGACATCGCATAGCCCTAAGAATGATGATGCATGATGGGGCACACTGAATTTGACTCGTGCTTTATGGCAACGGTAGCTTTCTGATTCCGTACGGAATGGGCTTGGAACAGGCATGAAGGAGCCTCCTTTGGTCATGACTGTCAGTAGGCAGTGCGTTGACACGGTAGGTTGTGAGGTTCGCCGCTGACTTGATACATAGATGTCATGATTCGCCATGCAACAGGCGACTTTACCTCCTTCGCTGCGAATCCAGAGGTCCTCAGTGTCCATATTAGACTTCCCTGTCCTTGATGCGGTGTACTGCTGTATTTACGGGATGAGCCGAGCGCAGAACGCACTGTTCTCATTCGATATGATTATGCCAGATTCCTCTTGCCTCTGACATGATGTGATCTACCCTGGTCTGGCCGTATCAATCCGCAGAGCCTCTGGGAGACATCTAAATCACATACGGCTAAGCGTGCCTTCAAGGGTTACTCTTGAGCACCACTCGACCATTGCTGTTGCATCAAAAGGTACGATATGATTCCTCAGTCAAAACAGTGTTCGCCGGGTGTATACGGTGATCGTCGATGGTGTTCTGCGCCTGCAGGTCTTGGGCAGGTCAACGGGATAGACGGCTTTGACCCAGTTGTTCCAGATTCTGCCTCGAGTCGCGCCTTGAGTCGGGCATCACTACCTCGGTGATTTATGGGGCTCACATACGAAATACGAACGCCAAAAGCTGTTGCCAATCGAGGTAAACTCCAGTACAGAGCGCTGCTACTAGCTACAGAGTACACAATCTGGCAGATCAGACTCTTCTTCAACGGAGCGCACATAGAGCGCACGCTCTACGTCCGAGAAGCGCATCAAAGGCCGGCATGTATCAGAGGGAAGCAATACGACCCCATATTCAGAGCATCGCACTGTATACCGGTCGTTCGCCGCATCACCGCTCTCAGATATTTAGATCCGGCCAATACAGCACAGGCGGTCCATTCAATTAGGATTCTACTGAGATGTAGGCGGGCCTGATGGAAGCTTACAGTACCAAATGCGAGCTACCTCTCGGGATGTGATCATGACATCGCCAACAGCGAAGATCTTTCATCGCGCTCATCTCCTTCGCGTCGAAGTCCCTGGGCCGTGGACCGTGAAAGCCTAAGTGGGACGTAGTGGCCCATCTGCGCGTTCCTGGCGCGATCAGGAAGGGCGCTCGCGGGTCATTTAGACTCTCCCGCTTCGGAACAAGGAGCTCACGTTTACGCTGAGCAGTCACCGCCTCTAACCATCGAAGCTGACAAGTGCCTTTACGAGTCATCGCGGGAGCGTTGAAGCAGCGACTAAACAGGTCTGATGAATTATTTAGTCAGTATGTATAGCGTCCAATATAGGGTTTGTTCGGACGTGATACGGATGAGCTAGATGACCTGAGCGGCTTCCCTTCGTAAATTGTTATTCCCTTAGAGTTCAATGACTGCTGCGTAAGAGAGCTTCGGTGAGTACCAGCTCGCTGTCAGACTTCAGACTGACGCTGTCGCCGCTCCGTTTGGGCCCAAGGATATGGATGATGCCCACATAATCACAGCGCGAGGCATGGTCACTTTGGTCATGCCTTCGCCATTATATGCGCCGGCTTAGAGTCCGGGCTGAGGCAATCTTTGTCAGACCTCGGAGACCAGTGATGGACGTGTGATGAAATGGGAACATCAGTGAACGTGCTTCCCTGCAATTGAGTCACTTGTGACGCTGCATAACAGTGGTCCGCTGCGCAGCAAGCGACGCTCGACGTGTGACGCTGCATAACAGTGGTCCGCTGCGCAGCAAGCGACGCTCGACGCCCTGACAGGAAGAATGCTGAGTTGCGCAGTGTGGCCAATAATAACGTATCGGCGGCAAGAATGTGATGGCAGCCTGAGGGGATACTGAGTAAGCGGTGGTCAGCAGATGCCTAAGCTACGAACGAAATACGTTCTGTTCAGAGGAATGGAGGACACTCAGCAGTGCCATGATTCGCCGACTAACCATAACGAAGACCTACTCACCTGTCCGAAACTGCAACTCAACGCCTTCATACGCGACTACTTGCTAGTTTGTCTACCTGCTAAACCCGTATCATCGCCGATGACTGATGAATCAAGACAGCGGCTTATGTACCATTAGTGTTGACCTTCGATCTCGGGGTGAGAAGATGTCGACTGTGTGTCCTGGACCTGAATCCACGTTTGTCTTCTCCAATGGGAAAGGGCTCGGACTGCTGCGTGGAGTCGTCGTCCATCGCGCTCGCGGGTTGCAGTGCCGGAGCAGAAGCATCGCTTCCTGTCTCTGGCCGATGGAACATTTTTCATTCCAAACCACTGTCCGAGCGGCCGTACGGCGTCGACCAACCCTACGCCTACATGGCAGGCGCTACAAGCTGTCAACAATGCCTTGTCGCAGCATACCGACGTTTCCTATTGCGGGCTTGGTTCATCAGCACAGGTCAGCGGTTCTGTTGTGCGTCAGCCTCTGCATTGTAACGATGCGAATAGTGGTCCGAGTGACAAACCGTTCTGTCAGCGTTCCGACCCTGTTTCATGCTGCAGCATGGTATGGAGCCGCTATCGGTCTTGAGGGTGTCATTAAGACAGTGTCAGAACCATTGCGCATCACAAACGGATTCATAGGTTGAGCATGAGCGAGAAGAGTGACTTAGTGCATCGTGGTAAGGTCGGCCGGAAGGCCACAGTTCAAAATCAGTGATACGGCCATGGTACGGCCGCTACCGAGGCCCGATCTGCTTACGTAAGCCACTCTGGCCGAGTGTTGCATGGCCTCGTCTGTGCTCTCCCTTAAATTAGATCATCCCCCATGTACTCTGAGACAATTAAGAGACATTATTGAGTGCATTATCGGCTTTCCAATGGATTTTGGGTGCTCTGTGGTATGGATTGTCTGTCTCGGCGTGCTGGAACTCCGTAAGCGCCCCAGACTCACGGTCACACCTGCCTAAATTGGACAGGCGGCGGACATCGGTTGCACTTAAGTTCTTTTCATCCGCAGCGATGTGAGTTATCCAACCATTTTCTGCGAGTCAACCAGATAAGTTTCAAAGCATTGCGCCCAATCGCCCCCGTGCGCAATGAAGACGTCGTCCACCGCCAAGTGTGACCGTTACCCGACGGCGCTTACCGAGGTTCCGACTCTTCCGGCTCAAATTTGAGATATGGACTCCCCACAATATATTCAGAAGCTACAATTCAACCCGATACAGATCAAGAATAGTCTGTAGCACTCAACAGAACATGAAAATAGTGAGGGGAGGCACGAATCGGAACGAGACTTTCGGCCAGACTAGCTTACGTAAGCAGATCGGGCCTCGGCAGCAGCCACCTCAAACGGAAATCGAACTGTGGCCTTCCGGCGTACCATAATCGTGGTCGGCGGTACGAAACCTGATTATGTAATATGTAGGAAAGGGACGCCTACGCCAAGACCACGGAGGCGCCCAACGTACCTCTACGCGCGACTCGGATCGGTACAGTGGTACTGAGTACCTACGAACCTCTGCCGCTGCCACCATCTGCTACCGCGGCTTGTCTTGTGGACGGACCCCCTTGTTTGAAAATGCATCTGTATCGCTCTACGGATGTATGTAGACAGCATCGCGGCTGCCAGGGAGGCGCAGGTTATGTGGTATGTCACGCTTACATGATGATGTTATGTGCTTCTACTGATCAGTCATACATAAACTCGCAGAACTCTATTGCACCGCTCGGAATGGTTCTCACCAGCTTGCGTGCGCGTCACCTTCCGCGCTGCTGAACATGCGCTGAGGGTTCCTATTCGTAAGTATACCAGCGTGCACAACCGCGCATAGTCAGCTTGACCACCATCCGGGAGTGACATGACATCAAATCCAAGCTCTGCTACAGCCTCGGCCGTCACGAAACCCGGTAACAATACCCACGATGGCGCAGATACGGAAAAGGAAAAGGGTGTGCAGGTTGTTGACTGGGACGGGCCGAACGACCCAGAGAACCCGAAGAAGTGCGTAGCGCATACAATTCACTCCTGAACATCCAGTGTTGACAAGAGAATGCTGTAGTTGGAGTTTCTCGCGGAAGTGGGCAGCGACGGCCATTGTATCCGCCTTTGCTTTCAACAGTCCAGTCTCGTCGTCCATGATTGCCCCGGCGAGCTATCAAATCGCTTCGCTATTCGGGATAACGAACTCTACCGTGCTTGCCTTGATCACCTCTGTATTCATTCTGGCATATGGTCTGTGCCTGATCAACTTCATTCCTACTCCATACTCAATCGCGTCTAGCATTCGGGCCGCTGATCTTCGGTCCGTTGAGCGAGATCTATGGTCGCTCTGTAGTTCTGCAATTCGCAAACGTATGGTACCTAGGTAACGTTCCGCTTGCATGACCCTGCAAATTTTCGCCGCTCACCAACGAACAAGCGTGGAACCTTGGTTGTGGCTTCGCTCAGACCGAAGGACAGCTCATCGCCTTCCGTTTCCTCGCCGGTTCTGGTGGAAGCGCAGCACTCACGGTGTGTCCAGACAGAATAATGCGCGACTGTCCGACTGATCTCTGCCGTGTGGTATAGATTGGCGGAGGCGTTCTGGGTGACTGTTGGAGGCCCGAAGAACGCGGGCAAGCTATCGCGGTGTACTCTCTAGCACCGCTGCTCGGACCCGTCATCGGGCCTGTCTGTGGCGCGTGGATAGCACAGAAGACTACGTGTAGATGGGTGGTATGTGTTTCCGTGCATCGCCCGCGCCCGCTCGCCAGACCGACGTATCTGTCAGTTTTGGTCATCAAGCATCGTGAACGGGGTCATCATGGTCCTGGGGGTATTCCTTTTACGAGAAAGTCGGTCCCTCAAGCCCGTCGGAGTCGGTCCCATGCAGTCTTACAGGTCGCCTCTTCTCTAGCGTATGCACCGGTCCTGCTGGGGCGGAAGGCCAAACGCATTCGCGCAGCAATGGACCCCGAGACCGCACGGATGCAACAAGTACGAACTGTATTCGACACCGCCGATCGACAGTACGTCCGCATTTGCTGATGTGCTCAAGCCACGGATGCTTAGTCTGCTGCAGTTGGAAGCAAATCTTCGCCAAAGCGCTTATCCGACCATTTGCACTGTTCTTCAGGGAGCCTATCATCCAGTTGCTCGCTATCTACATGGCCTACATCTACGGCATCATGTACTGTATGCCGTCTTCTTCATGGGTCATACGTTCAATGCTGAGGCGTCCCGTGTAATGTTCTGACAGTGTTCCTGACAACCATTGACAGTATCTTCGAGGACGTCTACGGAGAGTCCGTCGGGATCGCAGGCCTCAACTACTTCGCGCTCGGCATCGGCCTCATCGGTGCTTCGCAGATCAACGCGCGTATCGTGGACAAAGCGTACAAGCACTTGCAGAAGAAGAACGGCGGGGCTGGGAGGCCCGAGTACCGACTGCGTGCGTTGAGCTACTTAGAAGCTAGGCACAGGCAGCTCTGACTGAGTCGACTACAGCGACAATGATGCCCGCGTCGATCGTCTTGCCTATCGGGCTATTTATCACAGGATGGACGGCGGCGGCACATACGCACTGGATAGGGCCTGATATTGTGAGTCTTCGACTCGTATTCAGGATGATTGGCGCCTCATGCTCAGCGAGACTCTAAGGGTATCGCACTGGTGGGGGCCGGTATTATCATCAACTACCAGTGCATCCAGATGTATCTCATAGACGCGTTCACTCTCTATGCCGCCTCAGGTACTCAACGATCTCCCGCTCGAACATCGCGAACGAAACTGATAAATTCACAGCACTCGCAGCTGCGACGTTCCTACGTTCCTGCGCAGGCTTCGGCTTCCCGCTGTTTGCGCCTGCAATGTATCGTACCCTAGGGTATGGCAAGGGTGATACTATCCTCGCTTGCGCTGCCATTGTAGTTGGATGTCCTGCGTGAGTTCTTCGTCAAGATACTACCTACAATGCTCATTGTATGGTTCAAAGACCCTATTTATTCTGGCTGTATGGGGAACGCATACGGAAGGCTAGCCGACATGCGCGTAAATGATCGTTCTCTCTGTAGTTGAGAATCATCAGAATATGCGGCGCCGCGTATGTATGTATGCTGCCGCGATGGAGCAGGTATCTGGTCATCGCGAACAGCGTGCGACGAAGCTGAGCCGTTCTCTCTGTGTGGCCACCGAGAGCTCACTCTACTGTCAGCTATATCGAGCCATACAAGGTATTCATATGTTCGCATTCTCAGCGGGCTATGCTGAAAAGTATCCTGTTTGGCCATGGCGCGATGGGTTCAACCCGCCAGCGGCGAAACGTGCGGCGATACCATTGGACAGTAGGGGGCGGTACTTCCATTCATGATAAGTTGCTTGAAACACATTGACATCAACCGTGCATGGCCTGCGCGGTCCCCCAATAAGGTAAGAATGGCCGGCACTCGTCGATATCCGACGTGCAAAGTGTTCCACGACAAGCCTGCGTTAGCGCTCCTTGATGGCGCCGAGGCCGCGCGACGGGAGTGCAGCGTCGTGCACGATGAACAGACGTTGACCTCGGCGGAGTTCGCCCCCCGAGGACACCTATTGAGCATAGAGCGGAACGCTTAAGTACAGGCTGCGTCCTACTCGGTGCTCCTCAGCACATCTCCTTCTCAGCTAACAACACAGAGACCAAGCACGACAATGACTGCTGACATTGACGAGGTATCTGACAGAACATTTGACTACGTGATATGTGGTACGTCACACACACACATAGTCTGGCGTAGTTATGACTTCACGAACTGATATTCTGTCTGTAGGGGGCGGCACTGCTGGCCTGACATTGGCAGCCAGGCTTTCTGAAGACTCGGATGTTTCGGTTCTTGTTCTAGAAGCAGGAGGAACCAACCTGGATGAGGCGGGCATTCGTAAGTAGCACGACTTCGAGTGCGAGCGCCGTTGACATGGAGATATGTAGTGCGTCCGGGGTCCTGGGGCAGTCACTTTGCCAACGCAGACTGGACATGGCCGTACAAAACAGTGGGTCCACACCTTTGCCAGGTTCTTCATCCCTACTGACAAATGGTGAAGGTCAAGCAGAAGGCGGTCGACGATACGGAGTACCTCTGGTTCAGGTTCGCGTCGGATTGAAGGCTTGCCATGCGCTGTCTGATATTCAGGTACAACAGAGGCAAAGGTCTTGGCGGCAGCTCGCAGATCAACTTCATGGTGTGGGCCAAACCCCCCAAAGAGGAAATTGACGGTATAGTGCAACATGTTCGCATCATCATCTGTTACTCCATTAGTCGTTCAATAAGACTTCGAGAGGCTCGGGAATCCCGGCTGGAATTGGAAGAATTACCAACACTACGTCTCGAGGACTGAAGGGTAGGCTCTTTCGTCGTGCTTATGACAGCGGAGACTAAGTGCTTCTGCAGCTTCGTCGCCCCCAGCGACGGAAAGCTCGATGACATCCTTAAGGTTGACTTCTCCTCGTGGGAGGTCGGGAGGGAAGGTTCGCAATAGCCGTCGTATTTATATATGCTTTGCGGCGCTGAGCAGTCAATTACAATTTCAGGTCCCATGGAGATCTCATTTCCTGGCTTGGTCGATGAGGTCGAGCGTTGTATGGTTCAGGTGCAAGAACAGCCTACTTAGTGAAGATGTGTCTGCTGATAAGGCCTCGTACAGACTTTACGCAACGCTGGGATACCTTCCGCCTCTCAACCGGTAAGCTGCCTCTGGTATACCAGTGTAGTAAATATCCTGACATCACACGCTCCAATGTCTAGCTGAGCGGGGATGTATGTCGCACGCTGTCTTCACATGGTTTGCATGTGTACTGACCTGCCTCCCACTAGCCCAACGGCATATGCCTTGTCCCTAACACCTACGATCCGGTGAAAAATACGCGGTCGTATGCGACTACAGTGGGTTCTAGCAATGGCATTCTGTCTAAGACTGACTGAACTGCTGTATAGGCGTTTTACACCCCGGTAGCGGATCGGCCGAACCTGACCGTACTCGTACATGCTACGGCTCATCGGCTCAACACACGAGAAGCTGCCAACGGCAAGTTGAGTGCTGCCAGCGTCGAATTTGAGTACAAGGATAGGTTGTATTCCGTGGATGCCGCGAAGGACGTTTGCTTGACAGCGGGGTATGTGCAACTCCTTGTGATCTCACTACCTCATATTCAAGACTCCGAATCACAGGGCCCTGAAGACTCCCCATATTCTCGAGCTCTCTGGGATAGGGAGAAAAGACATTCTCGACAAGATATCAGTATCTCTGAAGGTCGAGCTACCCGGAGTGGGAGAGAATGTTCAGGAACATCTGAATCTGGGTGTAAGCTGGGGTGAATACTTATGTCTGTTGCAGCACTTGGGCGAGAGGCTGATGTCGACGGAATAGAACTCAAGGACACTGTTGACTTTGAGACCGCCGATCTGCTCCGGGACCCCACGCACGCAGCAAAGCATCTGGAACTGCAGTAAGCAAACAATGTTGTCTTCCTCGATCTTGACACTTGACACCCGCACAGTTCCAAAGGTCTAGGTTTGTTTACCAAGGCCGTCATCGGATTCGCTTTCAACCCACTGAAGCGGATATCATCGCTCTCCGATGTCATCTACGAGAAAGCCAAAGCAAAGATCATGGCCAACGCGCATAGGTTCCCTCCTGGTTTGATGGAACAGTACACGATCCAACTCGAGCGTATCAAAAACGGAGCGCCTGAATGCGAGGTCATATGTTTCCCTGGTCATTTCTCTTCTCCGGCACCACCGGAGGCGGGCAAGCAGTACCTGTCGATAGTCCCGGCTATGAACCATTGCTTCTCGAGGGGTACCATTGTGAGTCTGACGATGTCCGTATAAGCATGAGCTAATATTATTTGTGACTACAGCATTCAATATCATCTGATCCTCGCGTAGAGCCCGAGTTTGATCCGCGATACTTTGAGCAAGAAGTTGACTTGGATATTCTTGTTGAGTCTGTGAAGTGGGTCAGGACGTTAGCAGATGTCGCGCCGCTTAAGAACCTCATCGGTACGACCACCATGATTTCTATTCATTCGTTCGCTAATGATGGTGGTCCATAGTATGCGAACACAATCCAGGTTCTAAAATCGCGAATGAAGAAGAGATTCGCGAGTGGGCGAGGAAATACGCGCTCACCACTTGGCGTGAGTACTACCTTCCTGCTGGAATTCTATGACAGTTTTATCTCATCACGCACTGCAGATACTGCAGGCTCTTGTTCTATGCTCCCGAGAGAGCACAGCGGTGTTGTCGATCCTGAGCTGAGGGTGTACGGCACGAACAACGTACGCGTCGTTGACCTTTCAGTTGTGCCCCTGCACTTCGCCGCGCACACGACATCAGGAAACCGTGCAATTTCTGACAGCATTTGTGTCTGAGAGCTGGCCCTCAGAAGTCTTCAGAGCATCAGGACACTCCAGACATCACAAACTTTGTCAGATCATTTCATTTCGTCTCAGATGCTCAGATCACATCAGACAATGTCAGATAGCACAGTACAATGAACCAATGTATTGAGAGACTAGTAGACTATTACAATCGTTGTTACAAAGGTCTACATAGTAGGTGTCGCGGCGTAGGATACTGGCAGAGTTGCCGCCTGAACAGCAGCGGATGCCACGATTACCCACCGAGCAATGTTGTGTGCGCGCGAGTCATGACTGGTCAAGCAGGTCTTCTCACGTTGGGTGCAGGCGCGAGGGCGATCCTTGTTGATCGCGTCGGCGGAGAGCGGGCAGCTGCGAGATGCGCAGACGGTGGGTCATATTGTCTCACAATTGACTGAAATTCTGCACTGTGGCGGGGCTTGATGTGTTGAGGCTATGCAGACAAAGGTGAGGTGAGGGGAGACGGCCGAGGGGAGCGGGCACTTCGAGGCGGGGCAGACAGGCGCTGGGCAAACAGCGGGGGTGCGATAGGCACGAGCGAAGCATAGCGGCGCGCGTTTCGGGTGTACGGTCTGCTGCGGTGTTGGTTTCCGGCGCCGAAGCTGGTCTTGCACACAGTTGAGACTGCGCCACGAGAGAGTGCGCGGAACAGCGCAGGTAAAAAGGATGGGTAACGACTTACCCGGCAGTCTTGCGTTCGTCCACATCCGCACCATCCCCGTCTCCACTCCCTGCACTCGTGCTCGATCCCTGCTTGTAGGTCCCGAGCCACACGCACCAATCGCCCGCCGCCATGGCCATGTCGAGGTTGTGTGCCGCAGAGCACGCGGGAGAGGGGGAAGTCGACGAGGATGAGGCTTCAGAGCGGACTTCTCCATGCCCGGGCGGAAGGCGCACAACACATGAGACGTGCCGTGGAAGTCGAGCTTATGCTTGCCGAGGAGTGTGCCGAGCGCTGCGGGCACGACGCAGATGTCGATCATGCAGAGGAGGTTCGCCTCGTTGATGTTGGGGAAGCCGGTCTTGTAGTTGACGTGGAGGTCGTCGGACGCGGCGTCAGAACGGGAGCCATGCTTCGCGCCGTCCGATCCTTTCACTGGCAAACACGACGTGGATCGCGGTGCGGTCACGGCGACGCCACGCGGGCAACTCGGCGCGCTCTTCTAACGCTCATGGACTGGGCGTGGGGGACAGTTCCTGGCTTGGCCGTTGGGCGGAACTGGGGTAGCGAGGCCGCAGGGTAGGTTAGACTCGGAGGGGTGGGTAAGCCGGTGGACAGGTGGGTGACCGAACGAAGGGTGGGCGCACGAGCGGGCGGGTGCGTGAGTACATGAGCAGTCGGGTGTGCGAGTGACCATAGGAGTCAATGAACATAACGTCCACTTGTTTGCGGACGGCGTACCGTACCTTCAAATATGGAGTGTTCGCACTCACCTGTATTCCCTGCCATGTCCCGACTCTTTCTTCTCTGTGTTGTTTATGCAATCCGCGTCGTTCTTGGGACAGGGTGCTATCTTGCAGCGTCGGACTTGAGCGTCGATGTGGAAGCTGTGAGTCACTCCTCGGAGGCGCAGTTGAAGTGCTAAGCGCCTCAGCCACGTCACGCTACTGACGCGCGCTTGCTACTTCGCTTTCGCTCTCACCGCACTTCACCACACGTCCGCCCTCGAGTCGACCTCAGCACCCTCATCGCCATTTCTTACCTTCACTTCGCGTGTCCTTCTTGCCGCCTACCTCGATCATGTACTTACGGGCCCGTCCGCAAGACACGTCAGCACGCGAATCGACCGGTCGCGCGCCCCACGATCGCGCGGCTCAGCAGCCGCAAAGAGCTCCAGCGACGCGCCTAGAGCACCCGGGCCGCCAGAGGCTTGTGGAGAATGGGTGGCCAGCGGGACAGAAACTTCAGTGAGTGTACCTCACTTGTCCACTTGACCCGCAGACGAACCTAACAAGCATATCCCATCCAGGACAACCTGACGAAGACTAACATGATGGAGATGGCCCCAGTGCGCATATGTACGAAAAAGCACGAGCGCGGTGAAGACGAGTGGCACAGCCTCCCTAAGAAAAGCCCGGTGAGCATGTACCGGAAAGCCTGTACATGCCGCGCCCCGGGTATGGCCAGCACGAACTTACCGCACACAGTTACAATGCAGCACGCGCTGACTCGCACGCTCAAGCTCGGTGTGACCTAGTTCGCCAAGGAGGACCACACGTCGAGAACTTGGAGCCAGTCCGCCGAGCACCAAGACGACAAACGGGCATTTAGCCCATCCCTGACGGACCAGGTTGATGAGCCTGGCAGACGCGAGCGCGAGGAGACGCAAGCGCGACACGCCCAGCAAGCGCACACTGGGCGATTACGGTACACCGCTACTACGACGCGCAATGCGCATGAATTGGATGGTAAGTAGCCTGCGCGAGTGTACTGCACTAGCTAGATTCGGGGATCAATTGGCCCTATGTATGCCTCGTACAGAGTACAACATATATATTTGTGTTACATATTCTCTCTGGCATATCTGACACACTGACGTGGATTCTGACTGCTCTGGGAATGCCTGAGCGGCCCTGAGGCTGTCTGAGAATACCTGAAGCTGTCTGAGGATTCTGTCTGACGAAGACATTTTGCAAAAAATCGAGATACTGAGGGTTGACCATATGAGCCAATCTGAAGCAATCTGAAGCGTCCTGAACGCTTATGAAGCCCCTGACGGCACCCGTCAGAGGGTTTGCACGATTTGCTGATGGATGTGTAAGTAAGGTGTCCTTGCGAAGTTCTACAAGCTCTGATGTTCCTCCAATCAGCAACTGTATACGCCATCGCAGAGCAAGCTGCCGATATACTGAAGGGCACGTACACCGAGTAGAGGAATGTTCGCGCTATATGTATCTCGTCATGATCCAACGTTCAGGCACAGTACAATGTACCCTTCTATGTATCCGAATTGTGTACGCCCGAGGTGCACGGGTTGCCTGTTGTTCGTATAACTCAGCTGCCTCTCTCCAGAGACGTAGGGCCGAGTCAAGTATCGAGCAGGAACTGTAATATGGTGAGGACAAAGTACTTTAATCGTCAATGTGAACGCAACTACTACATGCCAACACATAGTACGAGGCGGAGCACACCACGCTCGCAGTATCATCCTTCTTGCCCGTCGTTGCTCTACTGGGCAGCCGTCCTGACCACCCGAATGGTCTCTAGCTCATCGTCGAGCAAGATCTCCCCTACTGCCCGTGTGTCACCTTGCGCTGCGATGGAGGCGTGCTTTGTCCAGGAACACACTACTCCAACGAAGTAGCGATGAAGGTCATCGTAGCCATCGGCACCGAGTGACGTTTCTGTACCGATCATACTGTCCGGGCGAACGACAACGATGGCACCTTCCAACGCGTCGATGCCATAACGTGTGTAGGCCTCTCCAGTGTGGTCGTACACCGTCTTCCCTAGTGGCTGCTCGCCGAGAGCTTCAGCACTCTGTAGTGCCCCGGTCCCAAACGGGATGGTCAGGAAGTTGAAGACAGGTGCTAGGGTATGCAGGAAGGACTGGGGGTGATCGAGGCATTCCTTTAGGTCGCGGTACGCAGCAGAGCATGTGGGTTCGAGCCTCCCACCCGGAGGGCCCGGTTCCATCCGGCCTGCGAAGACGAGGATCCAGAACTTCCCGATGTAGGGCATGCAGCTGTACAACTTGCATGGCAAGATGGCAAACGGTCTGTACAATGCTGCATCTGGGGCACGACGACCGATGAGTTCGCTTGTCTTCGTCGCGCGGGCAGCACGACGTAGATTTAAGGCATTCTCCTCGTATGCGATACCGAGTCCGACGGTGAAAGAGGCATTGTTCAGGAGTACCTGTTCGAGATATGCATTGGGGTCCGCGTCACGCGGTGCGTTGAAGTGACACGGTATCACACCCGATATGAGCGATGCAATGTCGCGATCTAGCTGAATGACTCGTTCGGCTGTCGGCCTCCGCTCAGCATCATACGTGGCCAGGACGTCCTCGTGCAGCCACTCTGCAAGGGCGCCTGTGAGCTTCCAAGCCAGGTTTGTCGCATCGTGGATACCGGTGTTCATGCCCTGTGATTCATTGACGAATATGAGAGACGGACAGGGATGAAGCTTATGATGCTCACCTGAGCAACTGCAGAAGAATGGGTATGCGCCGCATCGCCCGCTAGGAATACCGGGCCCGAGCGATAGGTCTCCGCCACTCGCTGTCCAACTGCATAAACCGTCCACCAGTCAAGTTTCTCGATTTTGAGCGTAAACGGGTGTAGAGCCTTTCTTGCCTCTTGTATGAGCGCTTCCGCGGTGACGTCGTCCCATAGGTGATCAGGGCAAACGAATCCTATCCGCGTGCGCCCGTTATCCTGCGGCGTCCAGAGAACGTCACCGTGTTCGGCGGACTCGATGGAGACGCCGCCCGCCCGCTGGTGTGGCATGTCTGTGTGGAAGATCCCATCCATGCGCACCCATCGATGGTCGGAGCTTGTCCCTGGAAAGCCGATCCCTGCGAGCGACCGTACTGTAGAGTGCCCGCCATCCGCCCCTATCAAGTATTTGCTACCAACAGAGATGAAGATTGCGTTGGTAAGCTTCTCAACCCCTGGAATGGGACTGGCTCACCATCGGATTCCAGACTTTATACCATTGCCATCTTGTACTATGACATGTATCGGATAGTTCGGCGTTTCGTCGACTGTGTAGCTCACTAGTTTGACAGGAGCTTGTATAGCATGAGGATCAAGCTCGCATATATGCTCCCTTAGAGCCTCTTCCAAGTATCTCTGTCTCACGCTCATCCTAGACTCGTCGTTGGTAATTGAAGTGCGGGACATCAGGAATGTGCACCACCTGCCTATTTTGCCTCATCGAGGCAATGAGGCAATTAGACAGTCTGAGACGGGCTGCCTCATTCAAGTCTCATTTGAGTAGATTATCTCTCATCTGAGACGTGATGAGGCAATGAGGCAATGAGGCTCATAGGGCACATAGACACATGAGGTACTTAAGTGAGCCGGAAGACAGTGCAACAAAATAACAAATATATTTGAGCTGTATCTACAACAGCGGTCCTAATTCCTCACTCTGTACCCCTCCGAGATGCGGTCAACAGCCTACCCTATTTGCGAGTTCCGTGAGGGTATCCACATCCCATGAGGTCGCCCGATGCGCACTCATGCCCCGTCATCTCCACATGCCATCCGCTGCTGCTCAATCGCCATGAATATCACCTACGCAATGCTGATCAGCGTCTCCGACATGTCTAGAACGGGGCCACGCACCAGTCCCTGCAACAACCTCGTCCTTGTTTGCGGGCCAGTTCTTATACCAGCGCCAGATCGTCGCGCTGTAGTACACACTGAACACGTCAATATTCTTCACCTCGAGCCCAACATTTTAAACCTCACTCACCGTCCAGCACAACGAGCACGATGCATCGACATTGAGCAAGACGCGCTTGTTGATGAATAGGCCCCTGCACACCGAGTCAGAATCACGCAGGCACGGGAGGACGAAAGCGAGGGCATGGACAGACCATATACGAAATCATATCCGCACTTCGGCCATAGTGTGTTGGAGCCCCCCACACTCTGTACTTCACGAGAAGCTCCCGGTCAGGTGCATATACAGGATAATGAGTCACGAAACGAAACTCACATATTTATTTGCCGCTAACCAGACGCGGGCCGTGTGGGGCACAACCTACTCACGTCTGACGTCGTGCCCCGCCTCGGGAACAAGGCATGCGCACTACGCATATGCTCGCCGTTCTTCGATGTGTTCTTCGTAGAGGCGGTGGATGCCCAAGGGCTGTACCCGCGCCCGCCGCTCGCTCGGCCGGGCCCTCACCCATTGCCGTTCCCTCCCTGGTACCAGCCGTCAGCTTGCTGCACGCTTGTGTACACGGGACTTACATTCTGTATGCTTGTCGGCTGTCTTGCACGTTGAGGTTGGGAGACGAGGTGCCCGCGACTGCGTGATGTGAGGGTAAGTGCCAGCGAAGCAAGGCCGCGCGTGCGCGCCGACTCGGAGCGCCGGCGGTCGGAGCCAGGTCGGAGCTGTTATCTAGTTTAGGGCAGCCATTCAACGATCTTTGGGCTGTGCTGTTGACGTCCTCAATGATCCATCACTTATGGCCGGCCAACGTCGCTCTTCACCTCGTCAGTCACTGGCACCCTCTTGCAACCACCTGTACGACCAATGACGTGCATGGACGACCGACGATGTGCGCGTCACGCGCATCCGCCAGCCGCCCGCCGCCCGCGTGCACCATAACGACCTCCCCGCACGACGCGACCAGCGACCGCTTTGCCCCGCAACGTCGGCAAGCCAATATGCGATAATCTGTCAAGATGCCGCTCACGCTGCCCCGATGTGCATGCAGATAAGGGTGGGATACTGAGGAGGAGCAGAATGAAGGGCGCGATGAGGGCTACAAGGCCAAGCATGAACGTCAAAGGTACGGCCTCGCTCTGCTGTTCGACCATACACCCACTGTCTGACCGGCCTGCTTACCCATGAACCTGCCCGTTTTCCCGTATGCTCACCTGCTTGCCCACGTACCTGCTTGCGAATGCTCCCGCACGCCCGGGCACCTACTCGCCCGCCCACTTGCCCACATTCCCAGATAATCAGCTCATCCTGCTGTCCAACATCCGTCCGACCCGCCACGACCCGCCACGGTGCCACGGCGGGCGGAGGTGCAGCAACTCGCGAGCGAGTGAGTGGTTGGCACGCGCACGATGGGCCCAAGTGCAGAACACCCGCGATGAGTTAACCGCCAACGCCGGCGGTGAACGCGAATTTGATTTGGTGCAGCGGCCAGAACAAGGGTATTGGATCTCAGTACTCAGTAGCGACACAACTGTGTCGGCCTGTGTCGACATAGATAGTATTGTAATGCATTCATTGTATTGTCAATCAGTAAGTTGTATCGTCGATCAGTAAGTACGCAAAACCAAAGCCAGCCAAGTCGAAAATCAGTGAGGCAATGAGACAAGTTAGGCACAAATTAGACAGGTGAGGCCGTTTGAGGCCGTTGAGGCAAGGTGCCACTTTCCTGATGGACTGCTCGGCACTTACGTGAAGTCAAAGAATGTGTTCCCGTCTATGGCCTTCAGCACGTACTTCCATCCTCTCGCAGGGACTTCTACTCCATCTTTGAACGTTGTAGCATCCCTACGATATTCGCCTTCATATCAGACGACATAGATGCACCATTACGACTGTTTTCATACCTTACCGCGAACCCTATGTCTGCTAGGCGGTCATAGACACCTATTTGATCCAAGAGTTCCAGGGTTCGCGAATATACGATTGTCGCGCGCCCGTAAAGGACTTGTTCATCATGATCATATTGCTCTGCAGATTGGTTCAATCATGACCTGGGAATCTGTAACTATGAAAACGGGACTCACCAACTGCTAACGCGCGAACTCCCGTTTGCAATAGCATACATATAGTTACTAAGGAGGTCGGCCCTCCACCTGCGATGAGCACGTCCACGTAGCGACATGAAGGATGCGGCCCCGACATAGCTGCGCCAAGGGGAATTTTGCATAGCGATGAGACATGACCCTATGCATATATTACAGCGGATGCCCGAAAGCGCTGTCTTGGATAGATCAAGCCTAAATTTGGGTGAGAACAGATTCATACGTTAAGCGCGTCATCAGTGCGCCAGTGAAGGAGAGGGGTCCACGTCCCGATAGCAGTCGGGGAACTCGTATGCACGACATCTATGGCCAATGTGACCCGTTATTCTGTAACATGGGAGTGGTAGATTGACGATCTCCACCGCATCGTGGGAGCTCCTCTATGAGAGGCCGTGCAAGGTTCGGATGGACCACCTTTCAATGGGACGCTCACGAATACTTCCGAGAGAAGGAGTTACGTCTTTTCTACTATCGCAAATAACGACACGGACCTCAATTGTCGCTCATGCGGCTCAGCGTTCTTGGATGCTGATGCATCAGGAGCGAGGGTTTCTGAGCGTCCCGACTCCCATCAACCAGATTGAAGGCACCAGCCAGCGCCGCTAAGGCGTATGTCACTTGAAGCACCGTGATACTGCGGACATCGACGTATGGAGCGGTTCTTGTTGTAGGTCAGTGATGTCAGTTTAAGTGCATCTACTTTCATTCATTAATGAATTAAACCCTGGATCTGATTTACACACTTTTGTACCCCTGTTAATCTAATCCTAATTCAATGCAGTCTTAATCCATTGCTCAGCTCATATGCCTAATCCTGGTGTATTACAGAGGTCTCTTGATGCACTCTTAATGCACTGCTGATCCACTTATGATGCACTGACTTAAGACATGCTTGATCTCAGTGTATCACAGGGGTACCTTAATACACTATTGATCCACTAAAGATGCATTGGCCAAGTCAGTGTATTACATGTTTAAGGCATACATGTATGCAGTTCTAAGCCGCTGGATTAGTTTTAGATCAAGGCAAAAAATAAAAAAGCGGACATATGGGGTTTGAACCACAGACATTAGAAAGCATTACATAATCACATCATCAAATCGGACCACAGGAACACTAACCACTGCACCACAGGTCTGTTAGAAATGTTGTAACACAATGTTATATGTCATATTGCTGGGATGCTGGACTTAGACATATTTTGGATGCTGGCACAGGGTGCCCTGCATTAGTGGTGGATCAATAGGTGTGTTAGCAGTGAATTGACACAGTGTGGTAACAGTGAATTAGCAGTGACTTGACACAGTGTGTTGACAGTGGATCAGCAGTGAATTGACAAGTGACTCAAAAGTGACTTTAAACTTTGACCTAACGAATTTGACATCTAGCATCCATTGTCAGTTGAGTCACTATTGAGTCACCTGTCTGGCTAACATTAATACACTATGTTAATTCATCACTGATTCACATGTTAGACTAGCACTGATACAATATGTCAATTCACTGCTAATCCACTGTCAACACACTGTGTCAAGTCACTGCTAATTCACTGTTACCACACTGTGTCAATTCACTGCTAACACACCTATTGATCCACCACTAATGCAGGGCACCCTGTGCCAGCATCCAAAATATGTCTAAGTCCAGCATCCCAGCAATATGACATATAACATTGTGTTACAACATTTCTAACAGACTTGTGGTGCAGTGGTTAGTGTTCCTGTGGTCCGATTTGATGATGTGATTATGTAATGCTTTCTAATGTCTGTGGTTCAAACCCCATATGTCCGCTTTTTTATTTTTTGCCTTGATCTAAAACTAATCCAGCGGCTTAGAACTGCATACATGTATGCCTTAAACATGTAATACACTGACTTGGCCAATGCATCTTTAGTGGATCAATAGTGTATTAAGGTACCCCTGTGATACACTGAGATCAAGCATGTCTTAAGTCAGTGCATCATAAGTGGATCAGCAGTGCATTAAGAGTGCATCAAGAGACCTCTGTAATACACCAGGATTAGGCATATGAGCTGAGCAATGGATTAAGACTGCATTGAATTAGGATTAGATTAACAGGGGTACAAAAGTGTGTAAATCAGATCCAGGGTTTAATTCATTAATGAATGAAAGTAGATGCACTTAAACTGACAAAGATGAACATCGGACTCACCCAGAAGGAGGTATCTCTCCCGTCGTACCAGTGCACAAGGCTTGTGTGGTTCGACTGCGTTGTTGGGACATCACCATGATTGCATATGGGCCTGTCAACCTAGTACATCATATGAAAGTGCTACTGCGTGTGTAACAGAATATCCAAGTCAACTGTGCATTACCACACTGGCAGCTCTGAATCTGCATCTCGACCATGCCTCAGGCTCTGACCTATCTCATGTGAAACTGCCAATGTCACCCCGGTGGTCCCCCCGCTGGGAAACGTTGCATGCATTGAATGCGGCGCAGTGTGCACACGCTATCAATACTACGATCAACTTCGGCAACAAGCGATTACATTCCTAACACTCCTATGGTAATCATCTCAGTCTTCCTCTGACTCATATGCGAGTCTACACAGTTGGCTCGGGTAGAATCCGGGCCGTAGTAGACGATCCTATCATGACATGAGCAGACTGACCACACTGCGGTGTGGTCGTGCACTTGCTCGACGGAAAGTTATATCACCTTGATTGGAATGGAATTTTATTGGTCTGCGAACCTGCTTGACGAGCATCGCGGGTTTATCATGACGTGGGGCGACGGTTGCCCGCTGCTAGTACTTAGTCCGAGGTTGGGCGCCTCAGCCACACCGCGTCTCGCGACCACTGTTGCCTTTGCCGTACCCCATTTATACGCTCATTTCTCATCCTACGGTCTCGATAAGCACAAACTCGGAATCTATGCGTCAAGGCGAGCTCGAAGAAGTTGTCAGCAGCTCTAGCATCCACGCCATGGCCGTCTGTGATCGCTCTGTGCATCATGGATGATTGGATTGCCGCCGCCGCCCTCAATTCGCTTCCAACAGCTAGTACTAGTAGAGTCAAACAGCAATATTAAACAGCAATATCTGCTATAGTTTACTGTCTACCCACGATAGTCAGGAATAAATTAGAATCCTAAAAACCCTCGTTTCCTCGCCTCAAACCGGTTCCGGGTTGCATAGTTTGGAAAGGGCAGTCACTCGATTGTTGCTCTTTATCTGAATACATTGCGTCAAACAACCACGTATTATCTAGTTCTAGTAGCCTACTAGCAACTCTCGGGGTAAGATCTAGACCGCGCGTCCAGACCCCATCCCAGCCACAGGCGCGTCCGCGGAACCCACGTGATCGCGTCAGAGCGTTCAAGCTGGCCGGAGTTCTCAGTTCTTGGTCCTCGCAATATGTCGCCACGGTGGACTTCTTTCGGCTCCCAATATCTGCTTTGGACTCTGATGCATCGGCTGGACCGTCCATGTCATACGTCTTCAACTCCCATGGCGGCCTGGCCACGAGTCAGCGCGGTCTAGCCCTCGGTGGGGAACTAACCCGCGTCCGGCGACGACGTTGGAGGCGCTTTCGTTTGTCCGATGTCGCATTGCTTGCGGGCCAGCCTCTGTTGAAAGGCTATGGAAAGGTATCGGTGCGTGAGCTGGGTTCTCGGAGCTTGACCTTGAGCATGACTAACAAGCCTGCCTGCTGGACTCATCCCGATATATATGTCACCAGTGACATCCTGAACACCTGAACATAGAAGGATGCCTTTTGGTGTATGCTATTTCCATTCCATGCTCCTACGAGTATGGAGCATCGCGAACTTCGGAGGACGGTGTTGCACGACGGAACGACACAACTTCTACCGTGATCCGGGTATCTTCGACGTGTTGGCAGGCCAGGAACCAAGGCATCCTGGACCACAACTCAAGGCTTCACCTTCGACGTATTCGAATGCAGTGGACATCTCGGAGCCTTCTCGTGTCATGACGCCTCCGTGCCTCCGTCCTACCCGCCCCCTTGGCAAGCGCTCCGAGGCGGCTTATTACCATGCTGCCCCGTCGAGTGACATGGCTGCTCGCTGCTCGCACCGTCCCTCGCCCTCCTCTCGACCTGTACGGTCCACTCGACGCAGCATGACGGAGGATAGGAACGATACCATCGGGGCCTTGCTCGTCGCGACGCTCATCACCGCTGTGTGAGTCGTGTTCTCTGTGCCATACGACCCGGAGTACTCCTACGGGTCTCGAGTGCCGTAACGCTGAATGCATGGGCTGTAGAGGCTATGGCGTGACGTCTATGCAAACGTACCAGTGGTACCGGGCGTTCCCGCAGGACCCGCCAATCATACGATGGGTTGTGAGTCCGTCCTATGCTGTGGGATTCTCGAAGTCTTACGTGTAGACCTGGACTGTCTTAGGTGATGTCTGTGTGGTGGGCATCCATTTCCTCACGCGCTGATGGGTTTCGATGGTTGAAGATCTAACAATGACGCATCCGCTCTTGCAGCGTGCTTGATACACTCCACATCATACTCATCATGCATATGATCTACTACTACCTCGTCACGAACTACGACAACCCGAGTGCGTTGGCCGAATCGGTCTGGTGAGTCCATCTTTGATAAGGGACAGGCAGAGCTCGCTGACTTCGTGCATGATACAGGAGTTGGGACGTGAGTCTGCTACTACGGTACCCGAGAGTGCGACCAGTCTGAAAATTATGCATGGTTTAAGGTCAGCGTCCTGGTGACGGTACGAGCCCATCTTTTGTGTCTGAGTCGACTTGCTAAAGGCCCGCCCCGACGTCTTTAGGCCCTCATCACATGCGTCGTGCACGGGTGGGCCATGACACCTGCATTGCGCTTTCGTCGACTAATGCCGCATCAATCCATACAGGTTCTACGCTCGCCGTGTGTATATCCGTAAGCAGCGAGCGCGGATGGACTGCAGGCTGTGGAAACTCACATGCTGGTGTAGTGGGTCATCGACGTTGGCCTCTTGTCATCGTTATTGTATGTACTCCGCTCAGCAATGTCGACGGTCATACACAGGGCGCGCACTAACACGTCTGCACAGGGTGTGCTGTCTACGGTCAGATTAGGTACGTCCGATGTTCATGCACACTGTTACGCCGATCCAGACTCGCTTATGGCCATGCAGTATTCGGATGCAGTGAGTAACTCTGATTACATCGTCTCAGTACCATATGCTCATGACATGCCGCTCTTCGCGTAGTCGTCACAATCCGCATGTAAGCCAGTGGAATATCGTCGCTTGTATTCTCCCCCTTGGGGAAAGGATGTGCTCACTGTCCTTCTAGGCTC
Organism: Rhodofomes roseus; assembly: GCF_022264815.1. Classification (NCBI taxonomy): domain Eukaryota; kingdom Fungi; phylum Basidiomycota; class Agaricomycetes; order Polyporales; family Fomitopsidaceae; genus Rhodofomes; species Rhodofomes roseus. The sequence continues at coordinate 1,157,770 of NW_025952960.1, read as the reverse complement.
ATCATCCGTACCTTCGCGGGCCTGCCCCATCAGATCGCCGTAAGACCCACTCCTCCTCTTGCTCCTGCGTGCTTACTTACAGGCTGATGCGGTGGCATGTGCTTCAGGCCCTAGTAGGTACAGGCATGGGCGCGGGCACGCTCGCGGACTGGATCATCACCCTTTCTCTCGTCATCTTGTTGAGGCGAAAGAAGACAAAGTTTAGCCAGTGAGCCCTCTTTCGCAGTCAGCGTCCAATTTTACTGATCGTGTTGTGTTATCAGCAAGTGAGTGCATCAACTTGTGCTTCGGGGCTGGCGTAACTGATTCATACAATTACGCGTAGAACGGACAGCGTGCGTTGAGTCCACAGCGTCTGAGCTGGCAGCGGGCTGACGAACTGGTGGTCTAGCTGATCGACAAATTGACGTATTGGACGATCAACAACGGGTTGCTCACAAGGTAAGTCGTGCAGCCTTCCATCGCCAGACTGAGTACTAGTATGCTAAGGGGGGCCCATAGTGTGGTGGGTCTCGCTGTGATATTCACCGTATGTCTTTCTCCACATGGCGTTTGAGACTACCAAGACGATGCCTCTGACTTTTGCAGTTCGTGACGATGCCATACAACATGATCTATATGGCGTTGCATCCGCTTTTGAGCAAACGTACGTCCACGCCAATTGTTTACGACCAGTGGTTCTGACATTGAGCTCGCAGTTTACGCCAATTCACTCCTAGCAACGTGGGCGCTCTTTTTTGTATACGGCTCGGGCGTTCGTTGACCAGGCACCGTGTGTGCAGCCTGAACTTCAGGAGCATCCACCGCGACGAGGCCAGTCGGGACGTCGACGCCGGCAATGACGCGCTGAAGCTCCAGGTAGGGATGGGACACGTCCGTTCTCGGTCAGCCACCGTGTGCTCGTGTAGACCAGGCTCCGACCCGGAGTCATCTCCGACAGACACGAAGGTGGAATCAGGAAAGGGAGATACCGAAGAGGTGAGCCAGCCGACTTTCTGGCTTGAGTGAAGTCGGGTGCTGATGCATGGACGGCGGCCAATCCAGATGAAGACTGGGAGCAAGGAGACGAGGACGACGGTTACACCCGTGCATGCAGACTCGTACGAGGGTAAAGTGACTGCAGGACCGTAACATACGAGCGAAGAAGCCATGTCCCGGGCACCAAGCGAAGTCTAGAGGGAGGAGTCCAGTAGTCCGGACACCATGCGACGTATGGGTGTCATACGAACAGCCTTCTCGGTGTGCGTGTACCTGAGTATAAACGATGGATGCCGCACTCGGGGTTGACCTGCTACCTGACATGGTTCGGAAGCTGGAAACTGGTGGAATGGCGTGTCCATTCATGCAGCCCACCGGCAATCGGACACTTCATGTGAGATGACTTATAGCTTACCTATCGGTGCTGCAGCGGGACAAGAGCCGATGAAAGGCGGGGCAGGCTGCGAGAGATCGCCGTGAGGCTGTTGTTCTTCGGAACTTTCTGAGCCTGGTGCATATATGAGCGCGAGATAGGCTCTGCAGGCAGTTTGTCAGTGAACTGTATGATATGGGCTTGGGCGTCCGGGGCTGTGCCTCCGTGCTGACACGCATGCGTCTTCCACCATGCCCGGGTAAACGACTGCGCGTTGGCGGACTTAGCTGCTCTTGAACTTGAAAGTGTTATTTTTGTGCACAATATTGCAGGCAGTCGTACTCTGAAGACTGAGCTCGTTCCGAGGACTGTCGTATGTGATCAATGTTGTTCATTTACGAGTTGTGGAGCGTGCCGGTGGCGGTGGCGGTACGAGGAGATTTGCCTTTCTGGGGCGAATAAGGCTGATGAGTCAGCATCCCGACGCCCTTGTCGGCAGCTGGGTTTCGGTATTCGGCACTTGCAGTGCGCAGCAACTTGGCAGCAACTCACTCGGGCTCATTGCAGCGGGCTGGTGGGCAACCCTCCCTTTCCTCCCGCTACTACCTACTGCGCTCCTTCGTTTCTTGTATATTTATCTGGCCGCCGAGCGATACCCATCGACTCCCCAGAAGACGACCCGCGGCCAAGAGACGAAGCGGCCACCCGCCCCGAAACGACAGCGATGACGAACTCAACTCTCTGCCCGTCCGACAACTTTGCAGTCGTCGAGCAGGATAGCTTTTGGAGCACCAATGGGCTCAATTGGGATGCCCACCGCATAGGATGGATCATAGCGGGCTGCTGTGCCTGCGTCGTGAGTCTATTCTTGGACTGGTCCCTCGGCTAGGGAGTGTTGAATCTTGGTGGCGGTAGTCTGTTCTGCTTACCCTTTACAATGTATTGCAACACGCACGGTGAGTCTTCTCGACGATGTTGCTTGTGTGGGCGACTGACGGCGGCGGCGCAGACATTACACCAACCCAGGAGAACAAAGACAAATGTACGTCGTCATATTTTTCTACACCTGACTTGCCAAATGCCTCTCCTATGACAGCTCTCTATCCCGTGGCGCAAATATCTGACTAGTTGTTCCTAGCATACGAGTACTGTACATGCCTGCCGTATACGCGGTCATCTCATTCTTCTCCTATCGCTTTTTCCGAAGCTACACCTACTATTCATTCATCGAATCTGGTACGTGCTGTAGACTTGATCACTCCTGATGTAGTGCTCACGCGTACGGTTACCAGCATATGAGGTACGCTATTCGTGTTTATATCTGATTGACAGTCGTCTGAAGTCAACCGCAGTCAGTCACCCTCAGTGCATTCCTGTGAGTCTATCGGGTACACATAGCTTGCGATGGAACGCTCATAATGATATCAGCCTCCTATTGATCGAGTTTGTTGCTGCGACGGCATCCGGGCACAATGTTGACAACGCCATCGCTCGTAAGGACAAGAACAAGCTACCCTTCCCGGTTCGTGGATGCTCGCACCGTGCACGACGTGACAGACTAATCTGCCTTGCAGTTCTGCATATGGAGATACAGGCCAACAAAGGTGATTCCAACGTACATAGGCATACGCACGCAGTCTGACGCGCCGAGATAGGCTTACTTCATGTATACGCTGAAGGTACGACACAGCGGTGTGTTGTCGATGTCCTCATGCCTACGCTCACTCGTTGGTAGTGGTCCGTCCTGCAATACGTGATCATCCGGCCAGCGATTTCCATCGCAGGCATTATCTGCCAGGCCTACGGCGTCCTCTGCGAGTCCGGACCCTGGAGCTTCAAAACAGCGAACTCGTACTTGGAAGTCATCGACGCTGTCAGTATAACGTACGTCTCGACAATAGCCTTTCGATGTATGGGACGTCTCAAAATGAGCGTTTTTGTTGCGTAGGATCGCGCTGTACGGACTCATCGTCTTCTATGCGCTTACCAAGGACGAGCTGAAGGGCCGACGACCGCTGGCGAAGTTCCTGTCTATCAAGTTGATCGTCATGTTCACTTTCTACCAGGGCTTGGTTGTACGTAGCTCTTCACGCTTTATTAATCGAGCCTCCACTGAGTGGTCTTGACCAGTTCGAAGCGTTAGAGGGACGCGTAATCCATGGTGGGTCGTTCCGCATAAGATACGACAGTGCATGTTCTCACGCGCAATGCAGCTACTCAGTACTGGACCGAGACGAACATCGCCAACGGTCTGAACGCCCTCGCGACTTGCATCGAGGTTCGCACAGGTCCGTACGGGGGTTGACAAGATGCTAACATGAGCGCATAGATGGTGTTCTTCTCGGCGTTCATGATCTGGGCATTCTCTGCGAGTGAGTACAAGGGGAATGACGGCACAACGAGTGTCTGGCGCCCGCTCTGGGACAGCATCAACTACAGTGCGTTCAACCGTATCGTTGTATCAACTGTGCGTCCTGACAATCCGCCCACCAGCCGACTTCGTCATCGAGATCGCGGGCTCGCTCAAGTTCTTCTTCGACTACATCTTCCGTAAGCCGTACACGCGCGGACCCCGAGTAACGATCACGGAGCTCGACGGGAAGACGCGGACGAAGATGAACCTGGGCGAAGCGTTCGGCGTCGGCTCGTCGCAGTACACGGCATACTCCCCGAGTGAGTCAGTCACTGAGATGAATGCCCGGGTGAGCTCCGACGAAAATATCAGGCTTGCGCCGTACACCTACGTGAGCCCCCATCCGAATCTACACCCGTCGGGCGAAGGAATGACCGGGACGAACATTAGCCCGGCGTCGAGCAGAGGGTCGTTGGACGGGTACCGGGAGCCCAGGTTGGTGGACGAGGCGAAGCAGTACCCACTGCGCTGAGTAGTAGAGGATGAGATTCTCACTTGCCTTGCTCGAGCTCCTTCGCTGTAATGTTTTTTGTTTTGCGTTTGTCGGGTGGACCCTCTACTATCTTGTCTTGCTCGTACGTCGATATAGTGTTTTCCTGCGGACATCGTCTTCTCTACCTCGGCTGCTGTACCATGGTTTCGTAAACTAATGCATGCGATGTCGTGAACAGCTCTGCATATAGCGAGAGCCGCATCAGGGTACATATTTAAGTCAGCAAGTTTACTTACGTGCTTATCTATCACACGTCAGTGACATCACAAAGTCGTACTTACCCGGGTCACAACTCGGTTCCACGTGATACAGGTTGTTAGCCGCCAAGCTCGTCCAAGCCGACCTTCTTGTTCTCGACGACGACGGAGCCGCTGCTCGCCCACTCCCTCCTTTCACCTCACGTTCTCTACTTTACGCTCGTTTAACTGTGGAACCAACGGATGGCAAACGGGCACGACAAAATTCGCAGCGGGCACGCCGTTGCCCCGCACGGACATCGTAAACGCGACTGTGAGTAGATCTGGTTGCTTTCTGGGGCAGTGACATGTGGGACGGGCTGCTTGCCAGTCGGGCGATAGGCGATAGTGAGGGCCCATGTGCTAGCTGCATATAGGGTGCAGCAGCTGTTTCTCGGGTGGGAAGACGGGGGCACAGAGACCAAGAGGGTAGCTAGGCCTTTGACTGGGCAGTGCGAATTCAGAGATTAGGACCCTACTCTGACTATCGGTGGGGAGTCCGTAGCACAAGCTGATCCTGCTGTGCGGATGATCCTTCACGTTGTTATTCGAAAGCACTTGGTCTCTAGCCATGCAAACGCACCCTCGAACTATGCATGACGCTTCCCGGTGCGCGTCCCACTGGTTATGTGTATCCATTGCCCCCTGGAGTCATATATGCATGGTCCATGCTCGTACCCGCATCGTCGGTATGCAGTGCCTTAGCGTCTCGTTTCCAAATTGTCTGGATGGGATCATGGATGAGACAAACCAGGGCACTGACGTCCGGATGGTCTCACCATGCCTTGATGGACACGACCCGCGTTGGCCCTGTGTAGGAACAGGCTCGAGTACCACATCTACATTCTGACAGGATGAGCATCTGGCCTCCCCGCCAACTCCCACATATCCTGAATAGAGTCGGGTACTGGTACTCAGTGGTGCAGAAACTCAGCGGAGTGCACTCGTGGTTGCCGCAGAACAGTTGGATGTTTGCGGGTCGGAGTCTTCCGTCGGGGACTGCCTTAGGGGCTTGATGACCATGACCATTGCCCATCGCCTCAGTATTCTAGAATTGGATCAGTCTGTACGAGCCGAGCTGACTCTTACTCCTAGCGTGCGCTACCGGAGGCTTCTACAAATCACCTAGCGCAGCGACCGTAGTCGACTCATCCGACCCTCTACAAATCAGCTGGGATACGACATGCCTGGACACAACCGCTGTCGATATCTACCTGTTCGCCCCCCTCGCCGCCACATCACGGGTCCACATCTGGCAAAACGTCGATTATGCATACGGAAGCTACAATGCCACCCTCCAACCGTCATGGTGGAACTCCACCAAATCTGTGAGCCTGCAGCTGGAGATCATCGAGTCGGGCATGCCGACCTTCATGGCCACTCTCCCTGCCGGACCCATATGGAACGCTACATATAGCAAAAGCGACGCTTCCACCAATAGCGACACCGCTTCTGGGTCAATTTCGGAGGACGTGAATAACGTTCCGAAGCACGGGCTCTCCAAGGGCAAGGTTGCTGCTGCGGTGATCATGACTTTACTCGCCGTTGCCGGTATCCTTGCAGGCGTGTACATTTGGCGCAGTCGCAAGCGTAGGGAGGAGAAGCGGAAGCGGTTCAGCGTTGCGGTAGACAAGCGCATGTCCACGATCTCCACGGAATGGAGACCGGTCACCACTGCAGGCGCGACGCATGCTGTCCGGAGCAGCGTATACAGCGGCGGAGACCGCGCATCGACAATCGATGGTGGACAGGCCTCCATCGGCTCGCACTCCCTGCGTCTGCAGACTACGGAGGAGGAGCTGTCCCCGCCTGTTATGGCTCAAGTCCGCCCTGGCTTCCGTGCAAGCCTGTACAGCGCGGCTGACCGCCAGTCGCGCGTGTCCCGGGTGTCCTTCGCGCCAGACATGCGTCCGTCCTCGGAGTACCGCCGGACGCGTGCGTTCCATGATGACTATGTCCCTCCGCTGCCGGACGCGATGTCGCCTACGCAGACCGCCGGACCATTCAGCCTCAGCTCTGATGACATCCGTGCCCATATGTCTGGACAGGAATTCTCAAGCTCAAACCGTGACTCCGTTTCCGCTGCTCTGTCCAGTAAGTACCGTCATTTAGTGTCCCCCGCATTGCGCTAATGCCTCTATAGTGATGCGTACGGGTTCCTCGCCCACCGACGATAGCTACATCATTCCTGCTATGATGAAGATGCCCGAGCCTGAACTGCCCATGCCGCCTGCCGCGGCCCTCCAGGCACCTTCTGCTCCTCAGTCGCCTATCCTGGGTGGGATGCCGATGCCATCTATCCCTGGGATTGCCATGACACCGGATGACATGCTTCGCGCGTACGCTGAACGTAACTTGCGCTCGCCGCCGCCTACTTCCTCCACTCCGGCGCCTTCGACTGGGACCGGCATGCTACAGCTTTACGCGCAGGACCCTACCCCGACCACGATCGACATGTTCGGACTGGTGTCCAAGCCGACGCCGCCGTCGCCCGCATCGCTCTATCCTGACATGCCTCCGCAGAGCCAGGATCATGATGGCGGTGACGAGCCCCGGGGCAGCTTTGCAGTCTCGGAGGAGAGTAGATATGGCGTGGAGAACGCTGAACACGGTTCTGCTCTCTAGGCAAGGTACCACAGCTTCCCAAACCGCGCCACCTTCCGTGCAATCTGTCCGTCGTCCCACCCGCTCTACCCTTGATCCTGTCATTGCTGGCCAACTCAGTCTGTACGATATTGACGTTGTCAGCAGCTCGCTGGCGGAATTGTCCCCCGCCCAAATTTCTTGACGTATCTCCTTGAAGTATCATTGATATCTCCATACTCTACCCTTGCCACATAGCTTCGCGTAAATTCCGGCCGCAGCCTGATTACTCGATTGCTGTCGCCGCTTTTCCTCATTCGTCACCCTGTCTTGTTCGAGATTACCAGAGTCATCTCACCGCTTTTCACATGCTGCCATACACGCATATTGGGTGGTGTTCTTCTCATACCCTTTCTTCCTTATATTCTACTTATGCCAACCCGCTCTCTCGCGCGACGCCGTACATTCATTCCTTGCGGCTTGCCGCGAAATCTACTGACCGCGGTGTGGGTCGTGTTGTAGGGCACAGGTGTCTTCACCTTCTGTACGTTTCTCGCTTGGGTGTTCTGATCCATTGTAGGTTTTTTGTAATGTGATTTGGATATGTATCGCATCTACGTCTGGCGGGCCTCGCGCAACGCGTTGGCGGAAGCGTCCATTCACTGAATGAATCAACGAGGGTTGCATATATCTTTACTGATCACAGCAGCAAACAAACCGAGTATCTTGCAAGGACGTCTCTTGCATTTCTCCTCACAAGTACCGAGCACAACATCGACTGTGGTCTAGCTGCAATTAATTGCAGTTGGCCTGTCCGGGACTTGGTGGGTGTCATCTCCGGTTGACGTCACTTTCCTGTTACAGAAGCTAAGCTTGCTTGCCTTTTGCGTCTCAAGTTCACTTCCAACGTCATTCGCTTTCGCCTTCCCTCATCGTTTCTATACATACGTCTGTGCTGACGCGTCCGCTCCACTTTTGACCGCGTCCTTGTACATATAACGCAGGCCCGCGCCGCCTGGACTGCATCGAATCCCCGCCCACCCTTGAACCAAGACCACGACGTCGACGAACGGAAACCCGACGCACTCGTACAAGTACTACACAGGGTCACCGCCATCTCGTAAGTACTTATCGGTGCGGTGGTTAGGTGCGACCATCACACGGATGGGCGAGAGAGGGTCACCCTACAAACAAGTACTTACTGCCGCCGAATGTACATCGCACAAGCGCTCGACGAACTGCAAGTAGCGGGCGCTTCGTCGCATTTCCCATCTGCTGGTTCTATCCATCGACAGTATGCTAACCTCATAGTCCGCTCACCGTTGCGTTTCTTTCCTATGGTCAATACTGTGCACGACATCTATTAGTGCTATACTACACTGCCGTCACAATGCCGTCACGGTCAAGGCACTTTCTCCCGGCGTCGTTCTCCCACGTGGTCCGGCGGTGTGGCGGCGGACTGACTTCAAGTTGACGTCGAGTTCCACAACTCGGAATCTCCTGCTACCTCCACATCCTACTGCCCTCCTCGCAATACATCCACCATTTCGCTCCCTCTGCCGCTGCCCCAACGCCCTCCGAATAAGAATTCGACTTGGCAGCCGAGATAGACATGATCTGCATCTGGCGGCGGTTGCCGAAGGCCCAGCGCAACCAGCTCTTGCCGTTGCCGTCGCTGTCGACCAGACCCGATCCTGGCTCGGCGGCGTGATTGAATCGCGCGCCCACCTCCACTGATATAACACCGAGGGGCATTGCTCGCAGACTCTCTATCTCTGCTCTCGCCGACGCTGCGTTCAGGATGTCCCATTTCCTCCAGAGCATCAAGCACACTGTCGACAGTGAATTCAAGAAGCTCGACCAGGGGCTTAACCACGCTGTGGCGACTGTCGAAGGTGCGTATCAAGACATGTAGCAGAGGTTGAGTCGTCGCTGACAATCCGGCACGCATCGCAGGCTTTCTGAGTCCAAACCGTGCGTAGAATCTGTTCACTCGTCGATCATGGCGCCGATCACCGACATCTCGCTTAGGCAGGCACGACGACCCGGAGGAGCAGCGCATTGACGCGGTCCGCCAGGAGATTAACGACAGCCACCGATTCCAGTCCTTTGCGGACAAACGGCATGCCAACTTTGTCAAATGGTACCGTCTTCCGTTGTTGCATGATCCGCTAATGGGGAACGATGACTGAAGAGGTCCTGTAGGCACGTCGATGGGCATGATTACATGTACGCGCTCTCCGAGATTCTGGACAGTGCACGCGACTGCATCTTCATTCTCGTATGTGACTCTTTTACCGCGGGTATATGCGTACCCACTGATCGTGTGACCAGGACTGGTGGCTCACTCCGGAGTTGTACCTGCGTCGCCCGCCGGCTTTCAACCAGGAATGGCGTCTGGACCGTCTGCTGAAGCGCAAGGCCGAGGAGGGTGTGAAGATCTACGTTGTCGTGTACAAGGAAGTCACGCAGACCATGTCTATGAGCTCGTCTCACACCAAGGTGCGTCGCGCGATCATCTTGCGAACGCTACCACCTGACTGGGGGCTCGTAGCACGCTCTCGAGGACCTACACCCGAACATCGCATGTATGCGCCACCCTGACCACATTGGCAGCAAGGGTACGTCGTCAACGCGGCCCTGCTTGGCTCCCCATTGACATTTCCTCAGACGACGTCGAGTTCTGGTCGCACCACGAGAAGGTCTGTTGCTGCCTCCCCGACCTGCCTTATCCTCACCTCGCCCACAGCTTGTCGTCGTCGACAACCACCGCGCGTGCGTCGGCGGGCTGGACATCTGCTTCGGGCGCTGGGACACGCACACGCACCCGCTCGCGGACGTGCACCCGACCGACTTCAGGCGCACGCTCTTCCCCGGCCAGGACTACAACAACGCGCGCGTGCTCGACTTCAAGGACGTCCAGAACTATGTCAGCAACGGGCTCAGTATCATCGAGACCGCCAGGATGCCGTGGCATGATGTGCGCATCCAACCGTCCGTTACTGACAGTCGTGCGTAGCTCACGAGCACCGGCGTAGGTTCATATGACCCTCTGCGGCCCGTCCGTGCTCGACCTCGTGCAGCACTTCGTGGAGCGCTGGAATGAGGTCAAGAAGCGCAAGGTATGTCCTGGTTGTTCGTACCTCGTACGATCGAACTCACATCATCGCGCGCAACAGTACAGCAAAGATCAGTGCGTGCCCACTGAGAGACGCCGCCGAGCCAAGCTGAACCCTTCCCTGCAGACGCTACGACTGGCTCGCCCTTCCGCACGATGTCCAGGAGGCCCCCGAAGAAGCCGTCTCGCGTGCGTCTCACGCACAACCGTCTCCTTTGCGCTATCCTGACCGCTCGCGTCACAGGCCACCCGTACCGCGAGGCCTGGCACGGCATGGGCCGTCGGTTCCGCCAGCGCTTCCACGGGCTCCACTACAGGCAGGAGTCAGACATTCTTGACGACCCCCTGCTCTATCCGCGCCCGCCCAACGGGTCGTGCACGGTGCAGGCCATCCGTAGCGTCAGCGACTGGAGCCATGGCGTGCTGACGGAGCATAGCATCCAGAATGCTTGTGAGTGGAGTGCAATGGATTGGTGCAGGCGTGTGCGATGTTGACCGACGGGTGCAGATCGCCAATTGATCATGGAGGCTAGCCATTATATCTACATTGGTGGGTCAACCGTCCCCATCTCATCATCGAGAGTAAACTGATCATGGAAGTCGTCGTCAGAGAACCAATTCTTGTACGTATTAGTTTTCTTGGCGGTTGAGATGGCTTCGTGACGAGCGTGGCTGCAGCATCTCGAACACCCAGGAGGACGGCCCCGTCAAAAACACCATCGCAAAGGCCTTGGTTGACCGTATCATCCAAGCTGCTCGTGACGGTCAGAAGTTCAAGGTCGGTTTGCCTCTCCAGCACATTGAATTCTGCGCCTTACCGACCCATTCAACCGCAGGTTGTGATCGTCATCCCAGAGGTGCCAGGATTCGCTGGACAAGGTAGGCATTCGCTCTGTCGGCGTTGTGACTCGGACTTATGCTCGCGCTCTTGCCCAGTGAAGGACGAGACGTCTGTCAGGACGATCATGGCCGCGCAGTACCGCACCATGAACCGTGGTGGCCATAGCATCTACGAGGAGATCCGCAAGGCTGGATACGAACCGTGAGTCTTTACGATGATGAATATGATAGTTGTCCGCTCATGAGATGATCAGTTCGGATTACATCCGCTTCTACCACCTCCGCGCCTACGACCGCATCAATGCACCCTATGGTTTGTGTGCATGTCAACTCATCGTTGCAATTAGCTTAACACGGTGGCTTGGCAGAGACGTTCATGAAGTCGCTGGAAGAGCAGAGCGGCGTTACGTTCCACCAAGCCATGACCGCCCTCGCTCGCATGTGGGTCGGCAGAGACGAAGAGCAGAACGCGCCGAAGGAGACCACCGTCGTCCTCCCCACCGGCAAGATGTCCGAGGAGATCACCGCCTCCGGTGGCAAGCCCGAGCTTAAGACGGAGACGTACACGCTGCCGCAATCGTACGAGGAGGCGAAGGCAATCGTCGACCGCTGGCACGATACCGCGTCGCGCCTCAGGGGAGGCGGGGACATCTCGGACAACGTCGTGCAGCATATGATGCACGACCGCACAAACCTGACAGACGAGGGATGGCTGGGTAGCCCCGACGAGCAGAAGGCCGCATATGTGTCCGAGCTGCTGTACATCCATTCGAAGCTGATGATCGTGGATGATCGGAGGGTTATTGTACGCTTCCCAAGCAAGTCCACCGTGTTCTTCCTGAGCTAATGTCTGGCTAGATGGGGTCCGCGAACATCAACGACCGTAGTCAGAAGGTATGGTGATGATTACATGTCAGTCGTGCATGTGTATTTATCGTCTTCGTTCTTAGGGAGACGGTGACTCCGAGATTGCCTTGGTGGTTGAGGACGAAGATATGATCGAGACGACCATGGACGGGCGGCCGTACATGGCGGCTCGTTTTGCGGCGACGCTGCGTAGGAAGCTCTACAGAGGTAAACCCGAGTCGAGATCTTCGGTGATGGTCTGCTGACTCTTCGCACAGAGCATCTTGGACTCATGCAGCCACAGCTCTGCCCTGGACCACAGGAGCACGTCACGTCCTTCATGCGCCCGGCGCCTCACCCGAATGACGACGAGACGGGTGACGACGAGGACAAACTCGTCGCCGACCCCCTCGCGGATGCGACCGTCGACCTGTGGAACCGCACAGCGAAGAACAACCGTGACATCTTCACGGAGATCTTCCGGCCTGTTCCGACCAATCTTGCTCGCGACTGGGACGCGTACTCGGTAGGTGTCCGTGACTACTAGAGCGGCGACGAGTGTGTTGACACTGTTCGATAGCGCTACGTGCCGAATGTCCTGCCGGGGCATGTCGTGCCTGACGTCTCGTTGGAGCGAGTTAAGGACCGCCTCTCGAAAGTCAGAGGGGCACTCGTTGAGTGTCCGATGGTGAGTTGCATCGACACGGATTGTACTCTTCAGTTACTTATCCATTTGTTAGGACTTCTTGATTGACCAGAAGGACTTCGTGGAGGGTATCGATTGGATTGGTCTCAACCCGACGCTGCCCATCTACATCTAGAAGCGATGGCCTCTTATCCATGGATGCTAGCGATCGTCCTACCATGAAATGTAACGTGTTATGTATACTTGTACATCTTGCATCACCTGTTGGCTACCTCGAATGACAAATTGTGTAACGATTGCAGTAGTTGTACAAGGAATGATATTGTGTATGCGCGAGATGTGTGCAATGATTATGCAGCCAATTAAATTCTATAGCCTCGTCAGTGTGTCAGTCTCTCTAGTCCTCGGGGGATCTGCGTCTGTGTCAGTGGACGTCCGCGCATAGTGTGTTGGACCCCATTACCTTCCAGCCATGTGTATTAGCAGCTCTTTTATAGCCATCCAACGCTTCCTGCATTCCGTAAGGCCTGGCATAGAGGAGGGACATTCAGCTCACACTGCGCAGTCAACCTAGTCATACGCACGTGTCCCAGTTTTGAGCAAGTCGAGCGGGTCGAGGCTCCGTGTTCGAGATAGCTAGCTTGATCTGAAGGAGGATGGCCGATATGCTGGTCACCGACGTTTAGTCTGTTGGCGTTATCGTGGTGCATACAACAGGCACTGACCTGTAACTTGGCAGCCAGCCTGACGTCGAGACGTGGAAATCAGTATCCTGCGCAAAAGGCTCATAGCAAACCCACCATCGGCCGTCAGTAAGTCCATACACATCGAGCCACCTGTCCATCTGTGAGATACTTATTTGAGAGGCAGGACATGCTTGCTTACCTCCTGTTACATGGCCTCCGCCACCCTGGACAGTGGTTAGACAAGCGAAAGGACCATGGTTTACACTACTTACCAGGATGAAAGGTAGGAGACGTGGCCTCAGAATACGAAAGAACGGGGGACTATGAGGGAACATAGGCGGGAACCGGATCTCAAAGACGAGAGATGTAACACCTCTGAAAAGAGCTCAGTCACATTCCTGCGACGCTGTGATTGCACTCACCGTGCTTCCATGTCTTTGGCTATCTGGAGGTCCTTGTCGAAGGAATGCAGTTCTACGATCCACTGATAGAGATTGTCTCCCACGAACTCCGGTGGCATGTACCATCCGAGTTCGCGCAGAGACTTCGCCCGCTCTTGTTCCGTTAGCATCGCCTTCAGCTCTCTCTGCAGTGCCATCGTTGCTTGCAGACTGGATTCCGAAGGGGGCAGCAGCACGTTTTCGATGCAGAGGCTCACCCAGGCAGGATCATGGGCCCAGTCGTCCTCATCCATCGGTTGCTGCGGCAAGGCTGCTAACGATCGAGAGATAGCCTCGCCGTTTGCGAAGACGGTCATGTCGTCAGCATCGTACTCAGCCTCGAGATACTCGTCGCGTCGTGCAGACAACAGCTTCTCGAGCCTGAAGGATGGTTCTGGGACCTGGACCTCTCTGGAAGCCATCGTCAACTTGTATGCAGGATCCAGGCGGACGTAGGGCATGCGGACGTCCGCGGATCGCTCTCCTTCTGCCGCGGCATCATGGTTGGCGGCTTGCACGAGAAGGTAGCGACTGCGCCGATGTCAGGGATTGAAGTGCAGCCTGTGTGTTGACGCGGGACTTACCAGATTATCCAATCGGTTTTCGCGACGACAAAGTAAGGATTTGTGTTCACAAACTGCGACGGCATGTTCACGATCTGCGCGAGGGCAACACATGACTGTATGCTGAGAGCACTGTTTTTCCAACCAGTCGATCCACGAGCTGAGTATCCTTGGGAAACCGAGCCTTCTCTTGCGAAATAGACTCCTACATAGGTAATAAGCAACATCTACGACATCCATAACTAGATTCACAGACCATTGCCATATGCTCTGCCATTGGAGATCTTGTCGAACCACAAGCCATGTCGAATGATCTAGAGGGATTCTAGGACAGGAAACGGTTGTGAAGAATGGTGACATACCGAGTGCCAATTTCTCAGGGAGGAACCATGAAATGCCTATCAGAGATCGTCAGATATTGCCGGTCACGAACATGCCGGCAACGTACGTAGAGTGAGGGGTATTGCCTGCAGTTGGCGTCCACATTTTGCACTTCCGTCAAAGCAGTCCGGAACTTCGCCTCGGCATCGGGAGCACCGACACTGAAGCGGAACTGTCTCCATGTAGGATCTATCAAGGTGTTAACAATGGCCGAATGCACACGACAGGGTGGGTCAAGTACCTATGTTCGTAATGCGATCCTCTGGGGAGCGTAACTCTTCTAAGTGCGCCATACAGGATCCAATACACCTATGTCGCACTCCGTCATATAGCCATTAGACACTGAATACGCTTCGACAATTACCATCGGAGAAGCAACCACGCGGCACTTGGTACGGTAGGGGCCATATCCCTGAGCTTGTGCTTCGTTCTTCCGATAGCAATTGGCTTCTCCAGGTGCCGCTTCATGTTTGCAATCTAGTCCCGATGTAGGTGGTGAGAGCCGGGGACAAGTGCAGAAACCGAAAACGCACAGGAGGGAGCGCATCAAGCAGTTCAACCATCGATTGACACATCTTGAGCAAGGTTATCTGAGGAATACCAGTTCGATGTCGACCGGGACATACCTGGCGTGGACTGAGTTTATCGAAGTCATAGAGGCCGTCTTCATCCGCGGTCACTCTTGTGTCTATGCCCGATGTGTATGGGACACGAAGGCCCATCCCGATCGGGAATGGACCCTCTGTGGATGCCTCCTTCGCCGCGACGTAGGTAACGGAGACGAGAAGGTCGACGATATCAGTACTCTCGCAGATCTCATACTATCGACAGGCATTCAGCGGGCATCGACACCTTGTGAGCAATAGCGCCTACCTCCAGAGAGGGCCCCAAGTTGAGATGGTAGTACTGGTAGGTGCATAGTCCGGTGTCGCACACGTACGGCTTCAGGGACTCGTAGTTCGTCTTCAGCTCTTCGTGGCATACGATGCAGTACCGAGGACACAGCTATGACGAAGGCTCGTGAACAGTGGATCATCCAGGATGTGTCAACTCACCGTCAGTCGTCGCAACAAGTAGCAGAATGCCAACAATGGCAGGTTGAGTGGTGCACCGCGGTCGTAGGCGAGAAGGGGATCGGGTGGCAGCTTGTAGCTACTCGCGAGCCCCGCTTCCTTTTCGTCAGCCGCCCGGATTTGCTGCATCATATCGGCGAAGACACGCTCAGATCAGTCATAAAATCGAGGCATGACCACAAACCTTTCTCATACTCTTGAGGATGTCGGCCGGTTTCTTCTGCACTCTCTCTGCCTCCCATGCGAGCACCTCTGCGCCAGCCCAGCCGAGTTCGTGTTCCAGCCTCAGCTGAACGACACGCAGGAAACGCTGGTTCAACAGAGTCTCAAGCGAGGCGCTCAAGCTGAACGGCTGGAAGCTCGACTCCTCGACCTGCGGCTCGTCGTCCGTGGGCTCTAGCAGTTCATGGTCGCCCTCGTCATCCGACAGCATCTCATCCTGCACGTCCTGCTCGGGCGGCGGCACATCGGACGGCTGGTCCTTCAGCCCGAACACACGCACGACCGCCGCCACATGCTCTTTCTGCGGCTTATAGATCGGCGTGAGGCCAATCCTGAACTGCGGGGAGATGCCTCGCGTCGCCGCATCGGGGCGCACGGTGCCGTCGGTCTGCAGCACGGGATACGTGCCGCGCAGACCTGTCACTAGGAGCGTTAGATGTTGTGTTCGCGAGAGGAGCCGCCCGTCCCAGGCCATCAGCGCGCGTGCGGGGATGTCCCGCGCGAGCTTGATGATCGGGATGGACACGGAGAGAACGAAGTCGTCGGCCCCGAACGGTATGAAGCCTGGTCGGTAATCGTAGGATACCACCTCGTTGAAGTGACTGGGCTCTCGTCAGTATATATGCGTCGCGGTAGAGGCGGAACGGCCACGGACATCTGCAGCAGACGATAGTCGAGCTTCGCCTTGTCGACGACGTCAATGCCTAAGCCGTCATCTGAGTGCATGTCGTAGTCGAAGTCATCCTCTTCCATCTCGTCATCCGTGTCTCCGTCCTGGTGGCCTGCAAGCTTCTTGGCGAGCACGGTCAGTAGTCTCTCAAGCATATCCTCGATGGTGCGCGAAGGCTCCTCAGGCAAAACCTCAATGACCTCTGCGATCGCGCTAGGGATGTGCTCATCGGCGGCGTGACAGAAGAACGTATGTTGTCCCGGGTAATCGGACGTGTCTGAGTGACGGATGCGCGAATCGCTTCTGGTGAGTATCGCCACTCTAGGTCACCTTTCCCGCTCACCAGAGATGAAGAAGTGCAACGCCGCCAATGCTTGCTCGCCCGAGTCCTCAATGCGGCACTCAAATGTACCATCCTCATCTCCGGGTCGAAAGCCTGTGGCACGGCGTCCCCGACATTGAAGTCCGCATCAGATCGAACATCCTGTAACGTACCTGCGACTCTGAGTGCCCCATGCTCGAAGCCTTGCTGCGACGCTTGCTCCATGTCCAAAATGTCGGCGCTGTATCTTCTCCTCCCCTTGAGGGAGCTCTTCATAGCGGACGGACTTGTACCTGAACTTGCCAGCGGTGGCATGCTTGAAGTTGTGGCTGAGGCTGTGGCCACGTTGTCGCACTGGACCCTTCGACGCTTGCGCACACGTTCGCCATCTGATTCGGGGTGGGCCATCCGTCAACGCGTTAACAGCGGCGATCCTGCAAAGTCAAGTATTCGGATTAGGTTGCTGCAATCGTAGTTTGAGTTATTTGAGCATCATCAGCAGCAACTGTCGCGTGGAAACATCCAAGGCGGAGTTCAAATCTATCATCTCGGCCACACAGTGGCCACACGCAGTGGTATAGTACCAGCGCAACAGCCTCAGGTGTGATGCGCTCAAAGGTAAGTAGACACCCGTGGAAAAACAAAACCTGATAATCTACTGCATATATGGCTACGGAGACACAGTGAGTAACGAGTTGACCAGTGCTTCGAGTTGTAGGATGACCAGATGGACAGTGGGTGGCTGAGATCTTGGCCCGATATAATCTACTCGACGCGGAGGCATTCCTAAGTACTTTCGTTATTTCCTATTCCAGTCATGAATATGGAAGCTCTGTCGCCAGATCTCGTCAAGGCATGCGCCCAGAAGCTGACTGAGTCCATGAGCACGCACCTACGTAACGACGCCATGAATGGGCATCGCCTCAGCATACTCCAAGCGCGTGGAGCGCGGAGCGTGAGTACTCAATGCCCATGCACTCACAGGTGCACCTCTACTTTGCAATTCATGCGCCTGCTCGGTCACTACCATGTCGAACGCCCACAGCGTTTTGCGTGAGAGCGGACGGTAGTAGCACTACGCCATGTCAATCACCTGGCCCGGGGTGAGTTATGTCGGTGTGCAGGGGAACCGCAACCGACGCCTGGAGGTTTTTTGAATTTTTTCCTCCCAGGTTTTAACCTCGGGACCCGCCCGGTTGGCGACCAGTGGGCCGGGGTGTGCGATCGACGTAGCATTGTACTCACGCCGTGTTATTGCTCGAATAGTGTACGATATTGTAGAATAGACGGGGCCGCTTGGGTTGGATTCTGTCATGAAAGTAAGTAGTGAACGTTGTCGGATGTCACGTGTAGTAGATACGCGTAAATTGCGGCTAAATGGACCCATCTCCTCCTCCTCCTCCTCCTCCCGTCGACCTGGGTGGCGCGTTTTAACGCCCACTACTGTACAGGCCGGCGTCCGCCGCGTCTTAGCACAGGCTTGCTTGTAGCGGTTAATAAATGCAGAGATCATCATCATCACCTCCTCCTCCTCCCCCTCTCGAGCTGGAAGGGAGTCAGCTGGTGTTTGTGTGAAGGAAGTCCTCCGTACGAAGATTCTCGAGGAGAATATCATGAGCATAGCTCAGGTGAGCATCGAGATTCGGCCTCAGGCTAGCTGCCACCGCCGACTCCGTCTAAGCCAGGTATCACCCACTCGGGCTCCGAACTCTTCGTCGCTTACCAATAACGTACCTTGGACGAGTACCATTGCTTTCGTCAGCGCGTTAGTTTGCTTATGGCGGTTAATAAATGCAGATTTCATCATCATCATCATCGTCAGCGCGTTAGGATTGACAGGCCATTCCCATGCTATGAGTCCTGTCCGGACTCCGCATGGGGCGTGGTCTACCGGAAGGCTTGCCAGGACCAGACTGCCTGGCCGGGTGGTGCGTCTCTGCAGACAGTAGTCATCCAGGCGCTTACATAGTGGGGACCGTCATTGCAGGTCATGACCGTATATAAACGGGGAACATATCTTGCAAACAGCCTGAACCGTTGCTCTTTGCGCTAAGTTTGCAAGCTTGCTCTGCACCATGTCGCCTTCATCCTACTCTCACCTTGTATATGTCGAACGACCAAAGGGACTCATTAACTCGAACACCTTCCGCGTCGAAGAGGTACCCTTTGACCTGAAGCCTGCTGCAGATGAGGTCGTCATCAAGATCGTTTGGCTCTCGATTGACCCCGCAATGCGTATATGGCTCTCTGACGATGCAGGTCCGTTCCGCCCTCTCCAGATTGGCGAGACGATGGGAGGTATTGGCGTTGGAACGGTTGTTGGGGCCGGCGAGGACAGCGGTTTCGCAGTCGGCAATCATGTCAGCGGATATGTTGGTGGGTACGAGACGGGGCTGTCCATGGTACAGACACTGAATGATATTGACAGGCACCACCGAATATAGCAAAATGAAGGCGAAGGAGTTGACGAAAGTAGAGTGCGTATTCGTCGGTCAAGGAGGGAATCACATCATTGACGTACGGTTCATTCAGTGTTCCGGAGGGCGCACAGTTGCTCGATTTTCTAGGCCCATTGGGTCACCCGGGTCGGCAATAATTTATTCCCTGTGCTATGTCCCAGACACTGACAGCGTGTTTGACACAGGTCAAACTGCATTCATAGTAGGATCGGCTTCTACGACCGATGCATTTCAGTACTAACTGCACTGATCCATCCAGGGCATCATCGATCTCGCGAAAGTCAAAGCAGGCGAGACCGTCGTCGTCTCAGGCGCCGCAGGCGCCATCGGCTCCCTCGTCTGCCAGCTCGCGAAGGACAAGGGCGCGAAGGTGTACGGGATCGCTGGCTCCGCGGAGAAGTGCAGGTACCTCGAGGAGGAGCTCGGCATCGCGAAGGCGCTCAACTACAAGGCGGCGACGTTCCAGGAGGACTTCGTGCGCGAGGTCGGCGCGTTCGACGTGTACTTCGACAACGTCGGCGGCGGGATGCTCGACTTTTTACTCACGAGGATGAACTTGCACGCCAGGGTGATCCTATGTGGTAGGTGTCTTGCGGCACTATTTGGTCAATTCACTCACTGTCGATATGTTTGTATCAGGTGCCATGTCTACGTACGGTAAGCCGGAATCATCTCCATCACGTTTGCACCGCTCAATCCGTGCTAACACACTCATATAGCCAGCGAGCCAGTGCCTCTCAAGAATCACAGGGACATCTTTTACAAGCGTGCGACAATGCAAGGGTTCAGTCTGTACGTCCCCATGTATGTAACAGAAGACCGAGGGGTTGATGCTAAATATCACAGAATTGACCAAGGGGATCGTATGCCGGACGCGATGAAGTACCTCGGGGACAGGGTCGCACAGGGTGTCCTGAAGTCTACCTATCATATCCTCGAGGGTATCAAGGAGACGCCGATGGCAATCAACATGCTCTTTGCGGGAGAGAACAACGGGAAGCTGTACGTCTCTATCGCGCATCTCCTTGCTTGCGCGATATCTGGTGGTGCTCACGGTGTTCTCGTTGTAGGGTCATCAAGGTCTCGCGCGACTAGGCATTGTTAATAAGTTAGGAAGTTGCTTTCATATTGTTATAACATGCTCTTGTACAGCCGTCAGCCATCCCTCGCTCGCCTCCGAGTCTACCCAGCTGACCAATGCGCACCTTTCTTCGACATAATTAACCTCGCCTCATCCCGATCCATGCCTCGTACCACCGTTCACACGAGGCACTCATCGTACAGCGACCTGTCACGCTCTTAATGCCTGTGACTGGATGTCTTCTTCGCGACAGACCTTGGATCAGACGTAGACGAATGGTGGTGGTGATGGCCATCGCTGGCATGTGAGTGGCTCGATTTCTTCGCCTGTCAACTTTGTTAATTCACTCCCGGTAAGCCTCACCGTACAACGCTCAAAACGCACCGGGGTATCTGATCTCTTCGCAGGGGCCGCCTTGATGGCTCTGGGCCTATGTTCCTACAGCAGAATTGCCATATCAGCGATGTTTGTTCATGACGAACAGATGAATGCAGTACCGAGTGAGAGTGAGAGACTGGCTTCTTGGTCGCCGACGAAGAGTGCGAGGAATGATGCGAATGCGAAGAATGATGCGAGGAGTGGTGAGCGGCCTGGGGTGCGGCGGTTCGTCGCGCAGTCACCCCCGGGTTGTGCACATGGTTTACTTTGATGTTCACGTTCAAGTTGAAAGGAAAGAAGGGGAGAACCATGGCGATGCGTACGCCTGTTTATCGGTTCCAAGCAGCTGCAGACTGGCAGTACGACGGCGTCGGTGGGGCGCACCTGGCTCGTAGGCTCACTATTTATCTGATCCAACCTTCAGTGGCGGCACAGCAACCGCAATGCTCAGCCCTCCCAAGGAGAGACCCGCGTATATTGTGGTCGGTGCAGTGCGCAGTGTGCACCAATCAGATGCCCCGGGGTCAGCATGGGCTTGAAGTTGGCAGCTTCATCACAGTGAAACCGCATCCACACAGGACCGCACACATCTCACGGCAATGGGCCCATCTCCGGGATCGGCAATGGGGTCTCTCGTAGAACAGTGTGCCTTAGTCTCTCTTGGCCGATGGGCCGGCAATTGGCAGGCAAGACATATAGATTTACATGAGCACCGTACTGATCGGGTATGATCAGGGACGAACGAAGGCTCACTGCACGACATCTCCCCACTCAATCGCACTCGACGCCTGCGACGTGAAACGAACAACATTCATTCATAGCGATCTACATGAGGCAATATTACAGATATACAGAAAACATACAACAATCGCAGCGGCAGTACAGAACTGGTAGTGATGACGTCATGTCGTACATACAATCTAGTGACGCAACAGCCGACAAATAATAATATACCTGCGTTCGACGTTGACAAAGTGACCCACTCAGTTTCCGGGCAGATATCCGATGCTGCGCCAGTACCCAATCCAGCGATCAACATCCTCGCGGACGATGACAGGCAGCTCGGGGTCCTGCAGTGTAGCAGATGCATCGAGCGCGTTCTTGAGATCCATACCGTGGACAAGCGTATTCATGACGTCCGGCCGAGAGTTACCGGGCTCCGTAAGAAGGGGCAAGCGGAAGAACTCGAGCAACCGCAGGCCGCGTTCGAGATATTGAGTGGAAGACGGATCGGACGTGAATGAGAGGCCCGACTCTAGACGGGAGTACCACTCAGTGTATGGTGCGATGGGGAGGTTGAGAGCGGCGGAGAAGAGTTGCATAGTGGAAGACCACGAGACGGGACGAGGGTGCTGGACGTGAAGGACACGGGCGGGGGTATCTAGGAAGTCGAGCATCGCAGCTGCGGAGGTGTCGACGGGTATCCAGGTCGCATCGCCCGAGCCGTCGGGGAGGCAGCCAAGCGCGAGACTCGTAGAGATCAGCGACGGGATCCACTCGGTAGTGCGCCACGCCCCGTTTGCACCGCCACTGAGCTGACCAAGGCGTACAATCGACGGGTTGCAGATGTTGCGCTCAGCTGCCCTCTTCAGGAGCTGTTCCGCGACCCACTTCGACTCGCTGTAACCGGAACCAACAGCGACCGACGGGTTGTCGAGGAGCTCCTCAGCTATCGGGTCCTTCGACATGTGCCCTGAAGCATATAACGCGTAAGCAATGCTCGTATCATGAACAACTACAATGAAACGCACTTCGGAAGATACCCGCCGTACTGGCGAAGAGCAGCCGCATACGAGATTGTACGCGCGAGGCGGTAGAGAAGTCGAGAAGCCTTCGCAGCCCAGCAATGGCCGACTCGAAGTTCGAGAGAGGAGTACCAAAGTCAATCGGCCAGGCTACACAAGACGTGGGTCAGCATATCGCCGAGAGCGTAACACGGCCTGAGAAATTACCTAGGTGAATCACATGCGTGACGGTCTGTGCAAGCTCCGAATATACCTCTGCTCCCAGCCCCAGCTGGTAAGCGAGAAGATCGCCTTCCAGAACAGTCAACGTGTCCGACTCGATGACACCGACGTCAAGACCTCTGGAATCGAGCGCAGTCTTCTGCCTAGCCTTCGCCGTTTGACCGTAGGCTCCCTTCCGCACGAGAGTATAGACCTTGGCGCATTGAGAGCCATGCAGAAGTCGCACGAGTAGATGCGCTCCAACGCTGCCAGTCGATCCGGTGACAAGAACCACCTTCTTCGCATCCGTCTCCTCAGGACTTGCTTCTCGTGCAGGTAGGTCCTTGCCGTAGCGCTCCAACATCGACACCATCTCCTTCTCCTTGGGACCCATTTGCTCCTGCCCGCTTATAGCCTCCTCGCCAGGACCATTAGCCAGGGCGTCTTCTCGCCGCTTCTCTAGGTCCGCCAGACTCAGGTCGGCAAGCAGCTGAATCTGAGACACCGCGACAGCCTCTCGGAGCGCGTGTGACAGAGCCGCGGCGCTCAGAGAGTCGAGTCCGTACGACGTCAATGGTACGTCTGCGTTCAAGTCACCCGGCGCGATATCGAGGACACGACAGATAATGGAGGCGATTGATGCATCTGTACCGCTATCCTGGGTGCCCTCAGCCTCAGACACGGGGACGAGGTGGTCGTAGAGAGGGGAGTGCCCAAGATTCTTCTGCACGGCAGACCAATCGAACGCAGGGATGTATTGCCAGGCCCGGTTCGCGACTCCAGAGCGTACCTTCTGGATAGAATCGCCGATGTATTCGCACAGTTCTGTAAAGAACGTCAACTTCGTGCTAGAATGTACGACATTGCAACCTACCCCATCCAGTCATGCCCCAACTGTGGAGATGCTTGAAGCGAGTCCAATACACGATGTCGCTCGTGGAAATGGAGACGTGCAGACCGGTGTCAACGATGAATGGCGCAACAACAGTGCACGCATTGGAGTATTTGCTCGTCAAGCCGGTCAACCCCGTATTCGCGCTGTGTCCTTGTCAGCCATTGTTTCATCGAAGATAGCATGATGCTGTCTCACCATGCATAGTTCGTTTGACCAGCGTTCCCAAACAAGCCACATACGCTCGATGTTGCAACAACGAACTCCAGCTTCTCCATGCCTTCCTTTCCGTTGAGAACGTCTTCCAGCACGTGGAAAACTCCGATCTTGGCTTCGACGGACGCCTCGAACGACTCGTGCGTCTGCATCGCAAAGGTCCTGTCAACCATAGCAGCACTCAGGATCATGCAACCACCCAGGGGCAGATCGAGGCTAGAGAGAAGACCACGCATGGCGACCGGAGATGTCGCATCGACGGCTTCAACTAGCAAATTGAGGTCCGGGAGCGACTCGAGGTACGACAGGAGCCGCAAGGATATAAACTCGGCCTTCCGAGTGAGAGACTCACGCCCAGAACGTGACGTCAGAACAATGCACCGTGCTCCTTGCTATTGACACAGTTAGTCCATATTTTGGCATGAGCCGAATCGCGCTTACCTCGTACATCCAGAGCGCAATCTGCAGCCCAAGGCTACCGATTCCACCGATGAGTAGGTACGCCTTCTTGTCGTTGAAGAGGTCAGTGGCAATCGGGACTTCCTCCGGAAGTGCCTCGACTAGCTCAAGTGGCGGGCGAACAAGCTCCGAGAAGTCGGGCTGCTTGTCCAACGCCGAGCGCAAGACGTCGCTGACTGACCATGGGTCATCAGCCAGGAGGGTCTTGAGCCCGTGGTACGAGTCATCCCAAGCAAAGGCCTTGAGTCGGGGATGGCGAAGGAGGTCGTCGAGGAGGAGATTCTTGTGCGTCCCGTCTGAACCAGAAACAACGTACTTCGGGTTCTGAGACAGAACGGCCCGTATGTCTGAGAGGGTAGCAGTAGCTGGCAACGTCAAGACGTGCAAACCCAGGCGACTGTACACGGCCTCGACTTCGCTACCCAACGCACCATCGGCATGCGTGACGACGATCTTCGACTTGCCGAGACGGGACGGTTCGGAGAAAGCCGCGAAACCGATGGCTGCGCCGGCCACTGCATTGGCGAAGAGCTGGGGAACCATGTCGTCCAGAGGGGTAAAGTCCACGAGGCTGCCGACGTGCGCGACGACGACGTTCGAAAGCTCACCAAAGGTCAGTCCAACGACGGGAGACTCCTTGCTCTCTACCTTTCCGACGAAAGCCCACGCATCACCATACTTCTGTGCGACACCAGTAACGTTGACGAGAACATGGTCCTCGGGGACGTGAGGGGCGGAGATCTGCTTGAGGTCACCGCTCGCGTACGCCCAGGGTTCCTCAGCCCGGAATGTGGTCTTGTCTGCGGGCGGCGCAGATTCGACGATTCGTGGGGCAGACACGACGCCATCTGCGTCCACATCGAGCTCGTCTTCACAATTTGGGTCGGCTGCGAGCTGGTGGATAGCAGTCTTCCTCTCTTCCGGAGACCACGACGCATCGAAGACGACATCATGAACATGCCAGGAGCGGTATTCCCTCCGGATTGAACGACTGAACCCGAGAGAAGCGTCTCCATCCAGGCCCTTGGTGGCAACGAACCAAAGGGAGAGAGGGGAGAGAGGATCCACCTCAGCGAAGAAGCGCTGCAGCTCGAGCTCCCGGCCCCTGACGTACTCAACGATACGCACGTTGGGAATGGTAGAGACTTTCTCTCCATCGACCGTTGCGTAGCCTGAATCCGACGATACGTCGCTGTCGGGACTCGTTCGCCCACGTGGATGAGCCCCAGCGACGTTGACACGCTGGACTCGGGTATCCGTAGGCTGAAGCACGAGCTCGTAACGAGCGTCAATGACCTTCGCCGTCTTCCTGTGCAACGCAACCTCGAGGTCGGTGATCGTGCAGAGACGCTCACCAGTCTCCGTGACGACCGTGAAGTCGTACACCAGCGATTCTGAAAACAAGTCAGGTCGTATCACGGGATTCAAGGTGACTGTACTTACCAGGCGTCCACTTCACGAACGTAGCATGCGTGAAGATCTTCTCAGGGAAAGGCTGCTGCAGCAGGAGATCATGGATCGTCAACGTGCCGATCTTGGCGGGGAGGTAGTATCGGCCCTTGTCCCTGTTCCCTGTGATAGCAGGATGAACCAATATATGGAGCGCCGAATCCAGAATGGCGGGATGCAAGACGTAGTTAGAGATACTAATGAGACAAAGGGCCTGAGTGGAATGTCTTGTAGTTGATATAAAGAACTCACTTTTCGAGATCACTGCCAGCACCGCGAACCTCAACGAGGATTTCCTCTCGGCCTTGCTCGTCATAGCCGCGACCGCTCGAGATGATCCGTTGATACGTGGGACCATATTGCGCAAACGAGAAGCCGTCGTAGAAGGCTACATGAAGACATGAGCATTCTCCCAATGTCCGTGGCAACAGGACTGCACGCACCCTTCATCTCAATCGGCTTCATGCGCTCGCGGATCTCCGCGACATTCACAGCCGGCAGCGACTCGCAGTCATCGTCGATCTTCGCGAGAGAACCCTTTGCATGGATACGATTGTACTAGATCGGAGTTGAGCAAGTCAAGGCACAAAGATGACGTGCAAAACGTACATTCGGGGGCCAAGTCTTCGTGAACTCGGTCGCTGTTGCACTGTGCACGCTCCAGCGAGTTCCGTCGAGTCGAACGTCCACTGGCGTAGGCTTCTCAGACGACAGCGAGAGGATCGACATGAACTCCACGTCCCATAGCTTCTTCGCACCGAACTCGAGCGCCTGCGCTGCTGTCAGCCAAGCTGATTACTCAAGACGGAGGAACTCACCATCTCCAGGTAGCCCGCAGCCGGCATGATGGGCTCGTCCTTGATGACGTGTTCCGCGAGCTCGGGATGCGTCTTCGTGTTCACGCGCAGTTGAGGGTAGTTCAAAGGACCGTTCCTCCTCTGATGCTGTCGCGCCACCTCAAATGTCGAGGCGTAATACGGTACTTCTTTGCGAGCGAATGGGAATGTAGGGATGGCCCTGTCAGGAAGGTTAACGGTGCCGCACAGGGCGTCGAAGTCGATGCTGTGCCCTGCAACCACGAGCTTCCCCAGCGACTCCATGAAGGTCTGCACCTCGACACCCGCCGGCGTCTCCGAAGACTTCGGTCGGCGCACAGGGCATGTAACAAGTGCACTCGGGCCCGCCATCGCGGAGATGTAGCTGACAAGAACTGGGTGTGGCCCGAGCTCGATGAAGGTTGCGTTCGCGTGCTTCTTGAGCAGCGACTGCATTGCGCCCGTGAACTGGACTGGCCCGCGCGTGTTATCCCAGAAGTAGTCCGCACTGAACGCATCGACCCAATGCTCGCCGTTGAGTGTGGAATAGGTCTCGACGGTCGGCTTCGTCACTTCGTACTTCGGGAAGATCTCCCCCACACGGCGCTTGTAGTCTTCCGCACAGAGGTCCATCATGCCCGAGTGGACCGGGATGCGCGTCCGAAGTCTCGTGGCGAAGAACCCGGCCTTCTTGGCTTTCTCGACAGCCTTGTCGATATGACCGGTAGCGCCGGACAGCGTGACTGCGTCGGGCGAGTTGAAGCATCCAATCTCGAGTACGCCGGGACCAAGCTCTGCGAGAACTTCTGCGATGATAGGCTCCGCCTGATCCGGGGAGCAAGCAAGGGCGGCCATCGTGCCGTCCTCTTGCTCCAAGAGAGACATCGCCTTGCCGCGTGCAATGGCGAGCTCGAGAGCGAGAGCCTTGGGGCCCGCACCGCTGGCGTACAGAAGAGCAACCTCGCCGGCGGAGTGACCGAGAGTAGCGTCAGGCCGGATACCGAGAGCAGCGAATGTGTCGATCAAGGCCAACTGGAGGACTGTCAGCGATGGAAGGGTGATAGCGATGGGCCAGATGGCGCCGAGCGTATCGCTGCTGATAGAGGTCTTTGCGAAGAGGCCGACGTCGTTGATGAGGCTCTGACCAGTTGCCGAAACATACACCTGGTCAAGCTCGTTCACGGTGTTGCGGAAGATCGCGGAGGTCTCGTACAAGTCGCGGCCCACTATTGAACGCATTAGCACGAAGCACTGCGGAAAGCGACCGACACTCACTGTTCCAGTGCTGAGGGCCTTGCCCAGAGAACACGAACACAATCGAAGCAGTGGACTTCGGAACAAGGAGCGGCTCGCTGAACCGCGAGACCTGTCCATTGGTAGCGACAGCAAACGAACGCCAAGTCATGGAACGAGCGCGACGTCCCAATGCACGCGAGATAGCTTGGTGGTTTGCATCGTCGGCGAGCTCCTTCAGATAGTCCCCCAGAGCGGCAGCAGAACGAGGGGAAAGGCCCGCAGCGACAAAGAGCGCAGGTGCCTGACCGCACCAGAAGGACGAGGCGATCTCTGCACGTGCCGGAGCACCTTCTACGACAACATGACCATTCGCACCGCCAATTCCCGAGCTCGTCATGGCAATCAGGGGCCTCCCAGACGGCGCCCTGGCTTTGAGAGGCTCCGTCTCGACAGGGGCGCGGAATCCATACTCTTGCCAGCGGATCTTCTGGTTAGGATTCTTGAAGTTGACAGTGGGCGGGATTTGGCGCGTCTCGAGAACAGAGCACACTTTGCTCAGCGAAGCGAGGAATGCCGTGATCTCAAGGTGTCTGCCGCGTCCATCAGTCAGCGATCGAAGAAACAATGACAGCATGCACGTACCCAACGTTGCCCTTGACGGATCCGATCACGAGCTCGTCATCGCGTTTGAATTGGGCGCCTACCCAGTTCGCCTCAGTCGGGTCGCCCATGGCAGTGCCCGTCGCGTGCAGTTCAATGAAGTCGACTTCCTTAGGCAAACGATTCGCCATTTGGAAGGCACGGACCATAGCATCTTGTTGAGCGGCCGCCACTGGCGCGTTCACAGGCGCAAGGGAACCCGATGAATTGACTCCTGTGCCGAGAATCTATGGTGCAATGAGCAATACGAAGTGGTCAGAAGATCACATACACATACCGTGGCATAGATCTTGTCGTTGTCACGCAGCGCAGCGTCGAGGGGTTTCAGCACGATTGAGACTACACCCTCTCCACGGCCGAAGCTAGGTATTGACGACGTCAGCAGCAGTCCCTGAGCATATTTCACGCAGCAACTGACCCGTTCGCGGACGCATCAAAGGGCTTGCACTTGCCGTCGGGCGACAGAACACCACCTTGAGAGTAGAGCACCCACTCGGAGAACCTATGATTGATCTGGGCACCTCCGACGACGGCTGCGTCGCACTCGCCGTTACGCAAGGCCTGCACCGCAAGGTGCGTCGTGTACAAAGTCGAACTGCACGCGGTATCGAGTGCAAGGGACGGCCCGCGAAGGTCGAGATGGTACGAGACGCGGTTCGCTACCATGGCAGGACCCCAGGCGAACGATCCTCGGACTTCAGCATCATCCTGAGTGATGGGAAACATGCTCAGCATCGACCAGCGTCCCGCGATTGATGGGAACTTACATGACCCGACACCGAAAACAAATCTTGGTCGACTCCCGACATGTAACAACCGACATTACGGCCTCTGTAATCGACGCCGGAGTCCAAGAGCGCGAGGAAAGTCGTCTCGATCAGCTTGCGCGTGCCTAGAGGCATCAAGCGTGCATCCTTGCTCGTGATACCGAACTCAACATGGTCGAAGAGACCGATGTCCTTGAGAAAGGCGCCGGTGTCTGTGACGACTTGGCCGGTGCCGGATCCCTTGATGCTGCAAAAGAGATGGAGTTCGGACAAAATGTATGTCGATGTAACGACCAACTCACGTGTGAATGTTGAAACGTTCGATGGGGACTTTCTCGTAGGCTTCCCCACCGGACAAGAGGAACTCGAAGAACGACTTGTGGTCTAGATTGGTGGAGCTCCAGCTACCGCTTGGTAGTTCTGCTGCAATGCCACACTGGGTAGGAGTTAGAACCAGTAAGTTGGAAGAGACGCTGCGCACGTACGAGGGCTATAGGAAAGGGGGCATCCGGAGACATGGCGGGTACCAATTCGGGACTGAAGGTGTGAGTCCCGTTGAAGGAGTCTTATATCGCGGAGTCGACACGTTTCCCGCTATGTCCAGTTAGGTTGAGGAATTCGAAACGAATCATGATCTTGATGATATTGCCGTCAGGTCCTTCGACAACTGACCGCGGGTCCCGGAAGTTTGCTTCGGGTCCAGGTCGATCAGAGTATTTCTGGGCGCTCTACGGTCGGACGATTAGTTGATTATCCCGCAAGAGTGACGGCATGCTGCAGTGCAGCAAGGCAGAGGAATCTGCACACACACAGTCCGGAGAAGCTGCCAGCATCTGCCAGACATGCCACAGATACACCTCTAGTGCGGCATTGCCTCCATCAACCGTTCTGAGCGGTTAATGTTATCGAAAGGAAGTCATAGATGTAGGGGAGTGACATTGAGCCGAGGCATGTTCGCATGTGATGCTTGATGAAGACTGAATCACGGCCGGAGAAAACGAGACCATGGTCCAGATACTCGACAGGTGGCAGCGATGCCCGACCGGACGTCGAGGACTTGGACATGTCAGGTACAGCGTCACGAAGTGGTCCGGACGTGCTCTGTGAGATGAACCACGAAGCGGCATCGATTGAGGCACTCCGAACGCGCCTCGCGCAACAGCGCGCAATGCAAGGCTCTTGGATGGGATGAGCGCAGAGTGTGATAGGCCTCATGTTATTCCATCAAATCATTCGGCACCCATGGGCCACAGGGGTATAGTACTTGCTGTCCCGCCTTGCCTCATATGACGCATCGACACCAAGACGCAGCTGAACGTGTCTGATGAGGCCGTGCGCCCTCGTGGTCGAGCTGGCTAGGGTCTGGGGATGCGGCCGTCGAGGAGGGTACGCGGATAGGTAGCGGGTTACGTCTGATACACGCACTGGCAGGCCGCTGTAGGTCAGACCAGTCAGATCTTCGATGGAAGGAACCAAGGAGAGAGGGAGAGAGAGAAGAAGACCACACCAGATCACTGCCACAGTCGTGCATTGAAAGTTGAAAACGTGGCAAGCTAAAGGTTGCCACGATCAACGAGCCTTATTTGGTTAAAGGGGAATTAGCGTGGCGCATGCGCGTAAATCCGGTTCCTGGGAACATTATTATGCAAGACCAGGCTAACGGCGGTTTGTGTGCGCACCGCGATAATCGATGACATACAACCGTTTATCGCAAGTTTATCGAGACTCGATGATTCAGCAGACTAGAACACCGTTCATTTCCGTTACCTGTAGGGTCCTGTACCGCCAAGGTGGCCAACGGTGTACGCAACCGAGCTACTGCTTGTAGCCCGAGAGGACATGTGTCTTGAAGGAACCTGTCCGAGGTACCGGCACCAAACCGGCCGCGGGTCATTGAACGATTGCTACCGTGAACTTATCCAAGCGGCGAATTTGAACGCTGAAGATTGACACGGCGGGGAACCAGCAACTAGCAGCAACTGGTTACTGAATACACAGCGTCGCTTCCTTTCCATCGAAGATTTCTCTCAAATCTTCGCGAACATGGGCTTCATGCAGAGACAGTATCGCACCCGTAATGTGCGACTGCTGTCCGCTTCTACAGCTTGCGCAAAGGATGGCCATTTACTGAACGTTGAGCCAAAGGTTGACTGGTCACTTCTACAGCCGTAGAGAGCGCGAACTAGGTGGTATCAATTACCCACCAATACTAGTGGGGATAACAGTACAGCAACTTTTGGCACTCGACAGATGACAGATGAGGAGGAGGAGGGTGAGGAGGAGAAGGATGGTTCCAATTGGTCACCGACGATGAGGTATCACAGTCAGCTTGCCGACTTCCCAGGAACCGATGCGGCGCCTTGCCCACGGGGACATCCTGACAAGTCCGTCTTCCCGCCATCTAGCTCCCCTCTCGTAAACGTGCCGTTTCCCGTATTCTGTTCTAGGCGACTTCGTCAAGCGAAGGGGCGGAGGCCAGCGGCTTCGTAGAGGAGGAGCTGATGCCCGCGCCGTGAAGCCCGTCGCACTAGATCCTCACCAAGCGGTCGACTTTACGTAGCCCGCGGCGGTATCATTTGCGGCGTGCACCTCTTGGTCGCGAATGATATCAGTTGAGATTGTGATTACCGTCGGCAGCACGGACTGCTGATGCTGCTGACTGCTGTAGCTGCCACTGCCAGCGAAGTCGGGACTGGCATATGTCCATGCCGGGTACCGGCTGGAGATTAGTACAAATCTTGGGTGCAGAATGGATGGACGTACGCTGCTGCTGCTGCACGCTTAACCTTCGACAACGGTATCGCCGACTTCAAAGATGGGAACTTCGTGCGCTTGCTCTCGAGCACGAAGTGCCTGACGTTGAGAACAGCGAGGAGCGAGTTCGTGTAGACTTGATACCATCAATGTCAGTCCAAACATAGCTGACAAGGGGACACGAAAACTGACTCTGCGTTCCTGGGAAGTGGAACACCAGCCATAGGAGAACATTGCTGTTCTCAAGGGCTGCATACTGGAAACCAGAAGCCCGTCAGATGCTGCATAGCACATTCAGACTTGTGAGTCTGACGTACAGTTACAAGCACTACGATTTGTAGAACGCTGTCGTTTCCGTGTGAGCGTTCCGCTTGTCGGGACAAGCAACATGTCGGAACTCACGCAGTCAGGACGCCCCGATTGACCATTGAAAACGTCAACCACCAGATGCGGCTCTCCGACCTAACAGGGAAAGTGAGCTCAGCGACCCCGAGCGCACAACGACGGAACCCATGCTCACTGTGCGAGACCTGTTCGTTTGCCGCGCAAAATCCAGCAGAGCGCTATGGTGATGAAGACATCTGTGACGCAGGCTGCGATGGTCTGCAAATAGGCGGGAATCTGTCCAAGCGGAGAGCGTCTCAGAACCACATGAACCGCACATCACAACGTAGACACCGACCTTGACGCGGGCAAAGGCGATTGGTACATAGTTATTTGAAGTACTGTATAGCGGCGTCAGTTAATGTAGACCCGACGTACGCGAAATACTTACGTAATATACACGTCGGCTTTGACAGTACGTTCAGTCAGGGGAGTACAGTTCAACAATAGGGATGCCCACTCACCAAGGCCGCATGCTGAGTTCATGATGATTAGCTCAAGCCGTGGTCCGTGCAAGTGACGACTTACCCAGAGAAATGACAGATATCAATAGAATGGTCGACAACATCGGAAGCCTATACCACTTCTCCACTAGCACTGAGATGGATGATGAGTACATGCCGAGAGACTCCTACGGAAGAGAAGCAACTCACGGCGCCAGATGGTGGACAAGTAGTGGC
This sequence comes from Rhodofomes roseus, assembly GCF_022264815.1. Classification (NCBI taxonomy): domain Eukaryota; kingdom Fungi; phylum Basidiomycota; class Agaricomycetes; order Polyporales; family Fomitopsidaceae; genus Rhodofomes; species Rhodofomes roseus. The sequence continues at coordinate 1,124,711 of NW_025952960.1, read as the reverse complement.
TGTGGGATGATAAGCCGTGGTCAACGGCGTGGTCCTGACCAAACCACCCTCGATGACTCTCACCATTGAACCACGAACACAGAGATCGCCTACTCTGGTCTTAGCGGACATGTCTCGACATCTCGAGCTGAACACGCACCGAGAGACTGTATTGTGCCTGCAGGTAGACAGGTTGAGTAGTGCTTCTCATACCGATCATCGTGCGCTTACCCTGAACGACCTGTATGCATGCTGCGTTCAGACACATGGCCGCAAACGGTGCGTAGGTCAACTTACGGTGGTGCAAATTCGAGTGCTGCTGGGTTCTGATGACTGGAAATCGTGAAGTACCAAAGAACCTATTCCTTGTGAGCATCACCGACATGTCAACCTCAGAACACCGTCTACCTGGCCATTCTCTATCGTAGTTGCCGTGTCCAGCGCCCTGCGATCCCACACAAGCGGTCAACATTCGGCTCGTACGATTAAGAGATCCTCCACCAACCATACGAAAGCCACCTGGGTTCGACATCGTCAACCATCCGTCTCTTGTTCGCGAACTGAAGTCCAGCTGACGTACCAAGAGCTTGAGTCCTTTGGAGTCTTTGGGATATTCCTTGATATAATAGAGAACCTGCGCACAGGTGCACCCATACAATCTGCGCTCACGACCGTCTCAGTATCCGTACCAACCTCGTTCCCCCGCTGCACTACTCACACGCCCGAGAGGAGGATACCGGCGAAGAAACAGCCCACGCTCCCGTCGAGATGAATGTTGAGTCCAGTCATGGTGGCGGAGGAAAGTGCGCTGGGCGCCGGCGACGAGAGTGGTCGAATAGATATGAGGGATTTCACAGCAGTTCCCTACAAAAGAAGTGCACGGGTGGGCAATTCGAGACGCGCCAGAAGAGAAGCAGATGGAGAAACACCGGGCCAAGTCGGTGATGCCAGAGTGATCCGTCCTCACGGATGATGATGGGCAGCGTATATCGCAACGAAACGCACGATGTGCAAAGGGACCAAATGAATGGGGCTATGCAGGCGCGTCGGGATCATGTCCAAGGCCTGATCAAAGACATGCGTGCAGGCGCTCTAAAGCGCACTAAGGCACGATAAGATCCGGTGTCCAGTTCGTGTGGCATTTGTGAATCGTGTGGCAAGACCTTTAAGTTTCAATGGTAGCAATCCGATGACATCTGCGTCATTGAAGCCCGGGCCCGAAGCGGAGCTCAGCTATGAAACTGAAAGCTAGGTGAGACATGTGTTACACAGCTACTAACAATGCTCACGTACTCTGTGAAATGGAACACAACGCCGAAGCATAGGGTCGGAAACTCGCTGCCTTCTGAAGCTGAAGATTTTCTGGTGAGTACTGTTGTGTGGACAACGTGCGAAGGAGCGAATGCGAGCCTCGCGACGGTGGAGAAGCCGCCAGCAGGTGCCAGATCCGGCCATGTCATCTCGTTACATAAGTTTTTGATCGCCGCTAACGGACCTGGATCGGACTGTCATTTTCCGCCAATTGATCGGTGGCCGAGGATGATCGCAGATCGAATTTCAGCCACAAAATCATTATGTAAGAGGCGGCCTCCATCTCATCCTCGCACTTCCATATGTCGCGGATGCCTCAACATTCAGCATCAACATATGTGCCAACAAGGTGAGTACCCGTGGTGAGCTGCGATACTTATTATTCATTACATTCCGAATTCCAGGACAACTCATCAGGCGCAGGCGTCCCACAGGCGGGTGACCATTCGCACGTTTCCAACCTAGGCAACCCCAAGTGGTTGCGCGAGGATTGTTCGAATCCTGTGCTTGACTCGCTTGAAGTTTTACCGTGAGTTCTCCGAGTCCAATGGCACTAGGAACTCATGGGCTTTCCCCTTTTCTGTACTGTACATCATGATACGGTGATCCGGGCCCCTGCTGTCAGTGTCAATGTCAACCGTTATAACCTCCGGTACATACGTACGTCCGCATGTGGCCACGGGACACTGCACATTGTACCCTATTGTACCTGGGGCCAAACTTGGGCAGTGTCTGCCACTCCCTGAAACACCCCACGATCTTTCCGAAATGACAAGCCCAGGCTAATCTAGTATGACCGAGTGGATACTCAATGGATACTCTATCTGAGACTCGACCCGGGCTGATGAGCTATACATACATACGGATGTCGGGACAGTCTTTGAGTGCCTTGCATGTTCAACGCCCATCAGTTGACTGTTGCTAACAGACTAGGTCCTCGGTGGTCCTAGGATATCCGCGGTCTCCATCTGGTGGTCTCCAGCCCACGTAACTCCACTGTGAAATTGCCAACTTTCTGCAACTGATCGACGGCGTACGTACAGCATCACTGCGGTGAGCTAGTTGGCCCCATTGCCTACTATTATCTGTCTCATTACTTCGAAATAGCGGTGCTGCGAAAGGGCTGCGAAGCTCTCGCGAGTCGCAACCCTGCAGTCTGCCAGCGTCAGGCTCGCTTTATGCGACAAATTACTGATTAAAAGAACCTCTGTAGTCTCCACTCTTCCGGTGTTTCCTGGCTTCAATTACATGGAGATAGCGACCGCCAGTCTTGACATAGGCTACGTCTCGACGCGGCACTATCATTCTTGCACTGAAGGCTCAAGTGTCCGGACCGCCAGGAATACTTCGCCGACTGTTCACCGTGAGAGCTGGCGGCCAGAACAAAGCGAGAAGCCCGAAAAGCGGCGTTCAAGTCGTGTCCGCCCCCACCGCCTTACCTAGTTGCCTTATAGCGCTATGCTCGCGCTGCCCCCCCTCTTCACATGCATCACCTAGGATCTGCTTACCATAATGCAACCGTTGGACAAGTGCGTTGCTGCGCCCTCACAGATTCAGGTGCTCACTGTTCATGTTCTTTCAGAGCTCCCGAAGGTCCCCTGACGGCACTATTGCGTACTTACGGTAACTTCCCCACGTTCAATTGTCTAGATATAGTGATGCTCTTACTAAGTCCGCAAGGCCGGTTGGGCGACGGATGCATTCTCAGGGCTTCCATGGTAACGTACCACATCTGCTCTCCCACCACAGGGTCTATGGCGTGGAACTGCGTCGCTTACAGTGCGGTGGCCGGTCGACCTATTCGGACGACGAGAAAAAGCAGTCGCGGACCACTTACAGCTCCGTCCGGGGCTTATTGCATCGTAAGCTGACAATGCGAATTCGTGACCGATGGAGAGACCGACTGATGAACCACTCAGCTATAGCTGGACAGCACACATGAGGGTGAGTCCGTCGTAGGGCGACAGCACCACTGTCCATCCCCAGTCCGTGCACACCTGTTTCAGCCTCCGCCGTTCCTTGCGATCGGGCCTCGGCGTTCCCGCGAGTGTGACGCCCACGGTCGGGCGAGGGGCGCGCTGGAGCGCGGCACCGAGTCCGAGATGATCGTCGCGCCTTCCGCTCGGCTGCGCCTGATCAGATTCTGACCGTCGGTAAACACTCCCGCATACGCCGTCACAATGATGTTGGGCGGTTGCCGGAGGGCGCGATGGTATCGATCGCGTACCGGCATGCTACTAGTAGTACTAGTAGCACGGGAGATCGGCGCTGGGGATATTATTAATCTATCATTGTATCAATGCTCGTCTTGGGATAGTACAACACATGACGCGCGATCGGCGGAGGACCTACAGTTTAAGTATTAGTGAAGCGTCGGCCATACATGGCGTCCGACACGCTTGATGCTATAGCGGCCAGATAGTGGCCTCGTGTTGGCCATGCGACGCTGTTGGGATGCCTCGATATGCCGATAGGTCATATCTCTCAGTCACGATGCTCACTGGGCAGGCCGTACAGTTGTGCGGTCGTCTGCCGGTCAGTAGTATCCTCATCACTGATGCGGCTAAGAGTGAGCAGCACCAACGAACATATGAGCGCGATGGTGTCTCGAGACACAAGCCCTCTGGGAAGCACTTCGCCCTGCCACTTGGTAAGTGCATTGGCATCAGTGTCACTAAGTACTGTCAGTGGCGTTCCGTGATCAGGGGTGGTTTATGGAGTCCACACTTCACTGACAGCGCGACATGGAACGGGGTTGTGAGACGTCTGAAATCGCCGATTAACACACGCTTGTCGCGGGGCGTCCGGCTTATCGCTAAAGTGCACGGCTACGTTGGGCCGGGGCTTACTGTATAACATGCACTACACAACTGCTCTGCATACGTGTCAATGGTTTTTTTGGTATGGATCATAGCACGGGTATACTAATCTGAATACCAGCTCTCGACAGCGTATCATGAGGAGACCATCAGCACTCCAAATGGTATCTCGAACTCCTCCGACTCGACGCGGAACGCTGTGTGTGTCGTTCAGAAAGTATATCTGCCGGTATCTCGGCGGTCAGTGTAGTGGACGCCACATGAATCCAGGGTCCATACCTGTAGAGTGGCGAGCCATCTCCGAGTTCACTGAACTCATCAGCCCTGTCCAGTCCTATGCCTTCCTTTTCGCACTGTTGGCTCTTCTTCCTACTCAATCTAGCATACTCTAACATTCCGACTATGCTCAGAGTAGCACTAAGTTCCACGGAACCAGTGAGCTTGTGCGGCCCTTGACAGACCAGACCGGACACTCACGTAATGCAAGTACATGCGATGTTGGTGGCGTGTCCGGGGTGATACCTAGGACTATCCTGTGACTGGTAGATGAACGAAGACACAATCCTAGGAAGCCGTCTCCGGAATGAACACAACGCCATGAAGCAGTATTTGCACTCACGCTCCTGAATTGCCTATCGTCCCCATGACGGCGATCATGACACCCCGTTTGACATCCCCTCCCGCGTTACCGGCTGTCCAAGCCAGTGTACACAGAGAGGCCGGAGTGAGGCCGCAGGAGGCAATGAGAGTACCAACGTATCCCACAATGGGGATCTCTGTGGCGAAGAGGATGACATATCCAGTGAGGGATAGAAGGGCGGATCCGAATATAAACGGTCCACGAGCCCCTGCCTTGTCGGAGGCCACACCGACAATAACAGTGAATATGCTACCGATGATGTTGGGAGGAACGGAGAGTAATTGGGCATGAACTGACGAATAGCCCAATCCGACGATGATTGTCGGCAGGAAAACTGCAAACGACGCCAGCGGTATAACAATGCTACCGCGGTATCAGGTTCACTTCTACGGGCAAGCGATAGAGTTACTAAAAACGCACAAGAAGTTGACAATAGCGAATAAATACGCATGGGGGTCGCGCAGGGCTTGTACCAAGAACTTGTGCTTCAGCTCCTTGGAGGAGCTCACGGTGTCTTTCTTCAGGGTGTCTAGCAGCCAGGTTCTCTCCTCCGAACTCAGAAAGGTCGCCGTGTCCGGAAACTTATCCGAGTATCAGCCAGTTTCACAGAGGCGACGCTGCGTGGTCTTTACGCACGTCTTGCATGACAAGGGCTGAGCTAACCGCGATAATGACAGTGACTATACGCAGGTGAGCAGTAGGGTCTACGACAACAGGAATCCAGCCCTCACCTAGCCCTTCTAGAAGAAACTACGCGAAGAGCGTCAGTAATAGTGCGCGATGGCGCCGAATGTGGCTTTCTGATACCTACAATCCATGACCACCCCGCCAGACCACCGATACTTACGGTATAAGTCAGACAATGGCACGTTTCGCGCTTCGCTTGAAACTCACCCATTCATTTTCTCGATCGCGTAGGCGAGAAGCCCGCCAAACGCCCCTAGTACTAGAACTCAGGACAACATCAGACGCGCTTCGAGAAGAATTTACCTGAGAGATTCGTTGCCGCGACGTAGATAGCGAAGCGCTGCGCTTGCGCTTCCCGCGGATACCATAGCGCCAGCCAAAACGAGAGGCCTGGCCATAGTCCACTCTGATCAACCATACGTCAGCTCCCACCTTATACGTGTGCATTCGCGGGTTTCTCTCGCACCTCACAGGCGCCAAGTAATAATCGTATACTGACGAAACCATGAGCGCAGAGCGTCAGGGAAGAGACAGGACCTACACCAGGAGGCCTGCAAAATTCTTCACGAACGCTGTACAAACGACGACGATACCCCAGCAAGTCATGATGAATGGGACTACCGTCTTACAAATTGAGTGCAATCGTTCATGCATATTTCACATGTACTCACTCCATCTCGACGGCCGAAAATACTTGAGACCCACGTTCCTGAGCAAACCGTATTTGAGTTGTCGGTCCCATTGACATGGGATGATATGTACTCACGCAGGCACTTCGAGCGAGCAGTATGGGATCTGTCTCGGGTTGGATCAATCACTGGTGGTATCACATACTGACCAAGTCTCACGTAGAATGATGCACTTATGAGGTTGAACTGCACACCAGTCAATCCCAGGTCCGTCGTCATCCCCGCTATCTTCGCATTTCCTGCAACGTTCATTTTTGAGGTGATGATCGCGCGGGTTACTCGAACATGCACTGCTCACCGACATTTGTGCGGTCGCTGTCAAAAGGGATGTTCCAGTCGTCTCCAAGTACGTGATAACGAACTCACAGATATGCCAATAAATACAGCACTGTTGCGATAGGTAACAAGCGTAGATCCAACTTCCGTAGCACACGGCGACGGAGCTGTTCCTCGGGTTCGCCTGCATACATCAGCTCCGACGTCTCGACGGATTGAATCTTCAAGTCATCGGCTTTCTCGTTTTCGACCTCGGACATCGTCGATACTAGGTGAGCAGTACCAGGCAGGTCCATGCAAGATAGCGACGGTGTTGTAGTCCACTTTATATTCCCGAGTCCTTGCCGTCGCCCCTTGCCGTCGCCAGCACGTACGAGGTATTGAGGCTTAATTGGGCGGACCAGTGATCAACCCTGCTCCCGAGGCCGGCCTAGTGCTAGCCATCTGACTCAACGAAAGATGTCAGTGGACAGGAGACAATACATCGCATGCAATGCCAACCTATCGCCCTGAGCCCAGAGGCCCGCCTGACTGCAGCTGCAGATAGCACAACTAAAAGCAGTCACGGACGGGGCCCCGAAGGGCTTCCCTGTCAGGTCACGTAGTACGTCTCCAGCCTGTTCAGTCAGTCAAGTTAGTGCTATTGGGCGATTGGAATTCTCCGCCGGACGAACAACGTACCGATGATAGTAGAAACTTGCGGGACACCACACTGCCATGTCATATGTCTGCTCTTCTGAGTCTTCGCCTTGCGACGTTGATCCGCATCGTTGTGGCGCCTCAGTTTGCGACCTGATTCACCGGGGACTTGATCTAATACTTTCAACGTTCGGGGCAGAAGCATCAAAGTCAAACTGAGGACAATGTGCCAAAACTATCGCTCAGTCGTTCTGATGTCATGGCACGGGTGCGGACAGAGAACACCGATGAAATCAGTAGCATCAGACAATGCACAATCGACTTGCAATCGACTATCCTTTTCCGACCTTCAGCGCCTTCAGCGAACACTCAATCTGCAGCTTATCAACTGTAGTATGATCGAGCGAACACGTCGATAGAGCAGTTCGATCAATGTGCTCTGTCCCAGAACGGAAGAGAAGCGGAGAATCGAAGACCATTGTAGGCTATTGGCCGGGTAAGCGATCGTTGCGTGCAGCGTCGCTGCCAAGTGAAGTGTGCGCAAACCGCGCGCCACTGAGACCACCTAGAGGGACCCACTTGGTCAATGCAGGACCTACGTATGAGATTTGCAGAGGAGACTCACCCCAAATTGTATCTCAGAGACAGCGGACATGACAACGATCGGGAATGCAGCTTGCTACTGTAGTTGGCAGTGACGGGACCCACACCTGTCGATCGCCTGTCAAAAGTGTATCAGCGGCACAGAGGACCGTTTATTGATTGATCACGCTCACCGCGCGTATGTGTATGTACGGCTGCAGCGCCAGACTTGATCTCATTGAAGGCCCTTATTGTGGACAAGTCTGTACGTCGTCTTTGGACATATAACCATGGGCCGCCGGCGACGCGGATGGAGCGACATCCTCCCAGATCCTCCCCCTCGATCGACAATCGCTCTTGGCAATGCGGGCAACGCCGGTTTCAGGCTACGCTCACCGACTTGAGACGGATGTTCGTCGTGCACCTGCAAAGCGCACTGGACGATTGACCGATATATTAGGGTGGGTTAGGTGTATGTAGTGAGTAGAGGTTATGGTAGCGGATGCATCTCGACATGTACAGCATTTCATTCGTCATAGGAACTCGACTAAGAATCAGCATTGAGTATAACGGAACAAGCCAGAACGTGCTCACAACCAAACAGTGCAATGCGCTATTCCCGTATAGGTCTCCGCGCCTCGAAGAGGGCGACAACACCAACCACTCGTACCTCGACCTCTTCAAACGAACCCCGTAACGCCTTCTCGAGGTTCTCGGCACTATCGTCATCGTTTCCGAACCATCCCCTCGAATTGTGCAACCATAGCAGAGCACGGCTCAGCCATGTATGGTTTCCCGTCTTCCCAAGAATCGTCGCGCCGTACAACACGCCATCGGGCGCGAGTCCGGCGGACAACCCTGCGAACACGCAGCTAGCTTTGGGCGGGAACGTTCCTGGCAGGCAGTGTAACGTATAGAACGCCGATATCGAATCAAACCTCCCGCGGAGGGAGTCAGGCAGCGGTTCGTACACTCTCTGGTGCACCTTGTCGATGGTCCCTTTGTACCCCGCCGCGCGCAGTCGCGCCTCTGCTACATCCAGCGCTCTCGGGCTTAGGTCGAGGAGGGTGACGTTCTTGCATTTGGATAGTCGTTGTATGGAGTTCGCAGTGTAGTATCCGGTCCCTACGGCAACGTCCAGGTGCGCGCTCTCGCCAATATGTTTGCGGAAGAATGGCAAGAGGACTGAGCCCGTTGGGCATCGCCATACCCAGAAGTTAAAGAGACCTAGAGCGAGAAAGTCGTACATGCGTGACAGCGGAGAGTTGCTGTACGGCTTTGCTAAGACGTCCATGTCCGGTGGGCGGTGGTAAGAGAGACGGCGCAGGGACTTTGACCTGAGGATGCACAGCGTACGCGTGTCCGCACGGAACCCGGCTGGGAATCACATGACTGACGCGTCTACGCGTCGCGCCCTTGTCGCGCCCACTCTCAGACTCCAATCTCGCGCGTCTCGGCCCCATGGGCATCTCGGCGCCGGGCCTTGATCTTAGCGTCGGAGGGCTGGTCAAGAAACGTACAGGTCCTGTGCGTCCTGAAAAATATAACAATCTCAAGTCAGAACGAAGCAACCGTGGCAAAGAGTGAGCCTTGTCAACGACTGTCCTCGATTCGGAGCGAATTGCAAACGCATCGGCAGTGGTAGTACTTGAGAGGCTTCTGGAATATGTACTCACATCTTGTTCACCCATGTCGTAGATAATTGACATTCGAGGATCCCTCCAGACATCAATATTTACAATGCCGTAGCGTACATCCTGCCGTAGCTGGGTGCTGAGCATGAGCCATCTGCTAGTGGTATATACATCGTCCCATGACCACGACTAAGAATACAAATCCGAGACGGGAAATATGATGTAGCACGAGACACTACAGGATGGAGTCAGTCAACATCGACGAGGGCAGGATCCACATGTAGGGCGTGAAGAACTCACCAGTATGGCCATCACCGTCTGTACGAAGGTACGTACGGTCGCCATTCGTACTCCATCTGATCGATGCACCACATCGGCGGTGTGGTGAGCCCCAAGGTCTTCCCGATTGTTTGAATGTCCTCAGGAGAGGGAAGGTTCTTCTGGAGGAAATGGTAGTTCGTGTAAACTGATATGATTTTCGCCTCCGAGGGGCCCCCGCGGTGTTGTAGCGTTACGTCCACTTGCACGCTTTCAGGGTACCGCATACCGGTCTCCTTAGCGAGAATAGAGAGGATACGTTTCACGGCAGCCATCATGGTAGACAATTTGTCGACACGCTTCTTCGGCACCGACTTGCGAGTCCGAGGAGTTGTCGCGTCAGCCGTCGGGCGACTCCCAGCTGGCTGGTCGCTTGCCCTGCTGGAGCAGCTGGTCTCAGCGCCATCATTGTCCCCCGGGCCCGTCAATGACTCGTCCTCGTCACTGCTATCATCGGCGATGCAGATGTTCGGGTTACGTCGACTCGTGTTCAATATCAATCCGTGCTCCTCTGCGTAGGACAGAAGCATTGAAGTAGGAGCAGGCCATCCGTAGTGCATGACCGGTGGCCTCCAGAGCCCGCGAGGAATGGGGATGAATATGCGAGGGAGGAGGACGAATGGGTCAATATTGCGTGCAGCCAAGAGATCCTAGAGTATTATCAGCAATCACGCACCAGCCACAGGTGTAGAAGAACTTGCTTGTCTCGCGACATTGACCGAGCGAGGTTTGAATGGAGGAGGCAGGTCAGGCTGTGGCTCTTTTGCGGGAGCGATCGTCGAACGAGCGGCCGGGACGACCGGTAGTGGAATTGCAATCATTTTGGCAAAGGCGGGCAGGGATTGGAGGAGGACGCACGCAGTACTGGTCAGAGAGGTGGTCGGCGGTCATGCAAAGCCTGGCATCGAATTCGGTACGAGTCCATCACGTGATCGCGTCATACTACGCGCCGCGCGGATTCCGGAACGGTCTCAGGCGTCCGCAGGCATGCCTCGCTCAAAAATCTTGCCGAATTCATTCGTTCTTCGTTCTTTTCGCGCCCACTGGTATCACTATGGGTGGTGGTGTTGTGATTAGTGAGCGTTGTCGCCGTCAAGACGCCGAGGATCGCGCGTGCGCCTACGGCTGGTGGCTAAATTGGATCACTCCTCGAGGCTCCTCCTCCTCCTCCTCCTCCTCCTCCCCCTCTTCTGATCTCGCGCGTCTCGGCCCCCTGGGCCCATCTCGGCGCGAGATCGCTGGCCAAGAAACGTACAAATCCTGTGCGTCCTAAAAAACACATGTAACAATCTCAAGTCAGAACGAAGTGTGCGTAGCAAAGAGTGAGCCCAAAGTGAGCCTTGACTGTCCTCGATTCAGAGCGAATTGCAATCGCATCGGCAGTGGTAGTACTTGAGAGGCTACTATACTGCAATACATATGTACTCAGATCTTGTTCACCTATGTCGCAGATAATTGACATTCGAGGATTCCTCCGGACATCAATATGTGCAATGACGTAGCGTATATCCTGCCGTAGCTGGGTGCTGGCGCTGAGCATGAGCCATCTGCTAGTGGTATATACATCGTCCCATGACAAAAACTAAGAATACAAATCCGAGACGAGAAATACGACGTAACACGAGACGCTACAGGATGGAGTCGGTCAACATCGACGAGTGCAGGGTCCACGTGTAGGGTGTGAAGAACTCGCCAGTATGGCCATCACCGTACGCGTCTGTATACGCACGGTCGCCATTCGTACTCCATCTGATCCATGCACCACATCGGCGGTGTGGTGAGCCCCAAGGTCTTCCCGATCGTCTGAATGTCCTCAGGAGAGGGAAGGTCCGTTTGGAGGAGATGGTAGTTCGTGTAAACCGATATGATTCTCGCCTCCGAGGGGCCCCCGCTGTGTTGTAGCGTTACGTCCACTTGCACGCTTTCAGGGTACCGCATACCGGTCTCCTTAGTGAGAATAGAGAGGATACGTTTCACGGCAGCCATCATGGTAGACGATTCGTCGACACAATTCTTCGGGAGTCTAGCGATGATAGGCTTGCGAGTCCGAGAGGTTGTAGGGCCGCTGGAGCAGCTACTCTCAGCACCATCACTGTCCTCCGCATCGTTGTCCTCCGTGAATGGCTCGTCCTCGTCACTGCTATCATCGGCGGTGCAGATGTTCGGGTTACGTCGACTCATTTTCAGTACCAATCCGTGCTCCTCTGCGTAGGACAGAAGCATTGAAGTGGGAGCAGGCCACCCGTAGTGCATGACCGGTGGCCTCCAGAGCCCGCGAGGAATGGGGATGAATATGCGAGGGAGGAGGACGAATGGGTCAATATTGCGTGCAGCCAAGAGATCCTAGAGCATCGTCAACAATCACGCACCAGCCACAGCTGTAGAAGAACTTACTTGTCTCACGACATTGACCGAGCGAGGTTTGAATGGAGGAGGCAGGTCAGGTTGTGGCTCTTTTGCGGGAGCGATCGTCGACCGAGCGGCCGGGACGACCGGTAGTGGAATTGCAATCATTTTGGCAAAGGCGGGCAGGGATTGGAGGAGGACGCACGCAGTACTGGTCAGAGAGGTGGTCGGCGGTCATGCAAAGCCTGCCAGTGGCATCGAGTTCGATACGAGTCCACCACGTGATCGCGTCATACTACGTGGAACGGTCCGGCCCTGGCAGTGGCACCGTCCCGGTGTCCGGGCATGCCACTATATGCAGTAGGACGGCAGTTCGGGTTTGCTGAGTAGCTCAGAGTCCTCGCTCCGATTCATCGATTGTTTGTCTGGACCGACGTTGCTATGATGTACAATGTTTTTGCTAAAATACAACACGTTGCGGGATGGAGATAGGCCACTAATAAGATACTAAAGATATCCATATCCTCCAGAGCATGAAAGGGTCGTGACAAGGGCATCGATACTCATACACTGACAGTAGTAAACAGAAGACATGGATGCCGAGGGGTACTACGGAGCGGACGCCCCTGTCGCACAGGCAAACGCACGCTCGCCGGCTCACGACTTCTCGACGTCGGACCGTACGGACTGCACCTCTGGGACCTCGTGATCGAGCACTGCCAAAGTCCGTGAGTCTTCCGTGGTTTGAGAAATCATCATAAGGATGATACGTACCACGCTCTTGCTTGAGAATATCGGCTTGCCGCTGCTCCGCCTGGACGGAGCCGAAGATGATATCCATCTCCTCCAGGGACCGGCCTTTCGTCTCGGGGATGATCCTGTGTCACACATATCATGCCTCAGTGCCATGACATCGTTTGGAACGGCTGACAAGACTCACGCAGCGAATGTTGCCATGCCGCCGATGTTAATGGTGGCAAACATGAGGAACAGCTTGTAGCCCAAGGCAGAGACCATTGCCGGTGTCACCTTGGAGAGCACGAAGTTGAAGAGCCACTGTGACGCAGACGCTGCGGCGAGACCGAAATGACGTGTCCGGGTCGGGAAGATGTCTGCGACGTAAACCCAACTGCAAACGTAGATGAGCATCCGCATGGTCGTCATGTCTCAGGCAAGACTTACGGCAAGGGACCCCAGCCAAGGGAATAGAAGCAGACATAGATGTAGAGCATGGCGGCCATAGCCTTCGAAGAGGGAGCGGGTGTTGCTGCATCGGGATCGGGTGGGTGCGTCTTGAGGAGGGCACCAATAATGAAGAACATAACGCCCATGCCCAACGCCGAGATCAACAACGACCGCTTACGGCCGAGGGTGTCTGCCAGGAAGAACACGAAGAGTGTGGTCGCGACGAGCTTGACAATGCCGTAAATCCCAGAAGCGAGCAGCGACTCAGACGTTCCGGTGTAGCCGATCTAAAACCGACGCCGAGTGAGTGCGCCGCCGAGGACATGACTGAGACGGAGCTGCATGAACTCACCGACTCAAAGATCTGCGGCGCATAGTAGTTGACCGAGTTCTGACCACTCCATTGCTGGAGGATAAAGATGGCTATGGCGATGACGAACCGGATGAAGTTGCCCTTGCCGAAGAACGCCTCACGAAGACCGAGACCATTGCGCGCCTCACGCTCCTCTTTAATAGCAGCCTCAATCTCAGCCATCTCCTCGCGGATGATCGGGTGGTCGGGGCTGAGGCGACGGAGGTACGCCAGATTCTCCTGAGCCTGTCCGTTACGGCCCTTGGATGCCAGCCAACGCGGCGACTCCTTAACCGTAAGCAGGCCGAAGGCCATGATACCAGCGGGGACAAGCTGGAAACCGAAGGGAATACGCCAGATCGCGGGGCCCGTACTGATGTGAAGACTGATGCCAACTGCGTCACCATAAGTAGAGTGCATAAGTCGGTGGCCTTCAAAACGCAAAGGAAATGAACGCACGATTGATGAAGTAGGAGATCATAACACCGGCGGCGACCATGATCTGAAAGAACCCAGTGATTCGACCACGCACTTCCTTGGGGCAGCACTCGGAGACGAAGGCAGGCGCAACCGCTGAAATGGCACCAATACCAACACCAGCGACGACTCGGCCGCCGTAGATGTACCCGAGACCACGCGAGCCACCCGCGATTGTTTGAAGGATCTGAAAGCAAGCATGTCAGAACATTATTCTCAAAATGATAGGAAAGGCGCTACTCACGGCACCGACGGCGAATAGAATAGTGAACCCGAGGAGAGTAAATTTGCGCCCAATCGCAGCTAGAAGAATGTGTCATCATCAACTCTGAAACACAGAAACGGCGCGTCTACTCACAAGAAATGGGGGCACTTCCCAGGGCACCGAAGAAAGCACCCGCCTGCAGGACAGATACTACGTTGGAGGAAACATCGTTTGCCCTGGCCTTGTTGATCGAGCCGTCGTCGTTCACGAGACCGAAGTGAATCTGGAAGTAGGTCTGCGAAACGACACCACCTCCGACACCACTGAAGCACCCTTTAGCCGTTAAATTTGCATGGTATGAACGGTGCAACTCACGTATCATAACCGAAGAGGACAATGCCCCAGTATACAATGAAAGCGAGCCCTGATCGACGAATATGAGTCAGAAAGTAGTATACGGACAGGGTGAAGGCACGCACAATAGACCCGGATGTTTTGAAACACGCCCGTCCTCTCTGTACTCATCTTGAAGGAGAACAGGTGTCTGCAGGAGGATTCTCGGTATGCAAAGAGGGGACTGCAGGAAGACGACCCTGGGGTACGATACCTCCGTGCGGGGCTTATAACCTTTTCCCCCGGCGCACTAACGGGCGCCTCTGACCGTTATAATCGAGATCCTGGGGAAGTCAGAAGCAGAGGTGCCTGAATCAGCCCGGCCCGGAGCGGTCCGCCCCTCCGCCCCCGCATCCTCTTGCACATCTTGACGGTTGCCCCGCGTCGATCACCGCCGCACGTCCGGGGTCGATGCGGGGTACGCGGGCCACGTCCTGCCGACCAAGCCTCAAGTCAAAACGCTTGTGCGCTGCCAGCGCGGGCCCCCTTCATGATCTACTCGTCGCATATGACTCGCGTGGCGCGCACCGCAAGGCAGCACGAGACGGAGATTCGTCGTATCAACGTATTCACGCACCTCGAAGGCCCGCTAGCTTCGACTCGCCCTATTGATTTCTTCTCCAGGACTCCCGCAGAGGCAAATGAACGCTTCGAATCGCACGGACCCGTCATCGAGCGTACAGCAATGGTGTGTCATAGGCTAATGATGCAAGATCCGCGTTCTGCAATGGCATCGCTGAGATTTTTTGACAAGTCGAGGCGTCGTTGAATGGCTTCTCGGAGGCAAACTACGCAACATATGAAAAGCTTGCGCGAACAAGCACCTCGTTCGACTTGCTCTGCGGTACTGTTTTGAGGGTTGGTTCCTAAGGATAGCTCGCAAGGGACTCGCGAAGGGCCCGCGTAGGTCTTCCGCATCGATTGCACTCACCAAGCAAATAAGTTGTGCACTACGCCACCAAGCGCAGCGGATCGCGGCGGTGGCGTTTCCAACTCCTCCGTGCCGATCGAGGAGAGCGTGGGACCTGTGATCCGTCGCCTTCTGAACAGATCAGGAAATGTGCGCCTGCCGCCCGACCGCGTTCACCTGATGCTCTGAAGCCGGGGAGTGGTCAGAGGGACCAGGAACGCCTCATTTCGCCGCCGGGGCGGTCGTGCGGTCATCCTGGGCGTAACCAACTGCATAACCGTGCGATATCCATGCCTGCCGCATCACCAATGTCGCGTCGAAAATTACCCGACCTCGGTTTCTCGGCCCCGCCGTCAGTCCTCTTTCTGGGCTACGGTCCGGTCGTTCGCGGCTGGTTTGCTACGTATCAGCGTACTTACTGTTGAACCCTCTGTACTCACCGACGCGGTTTGACCCTCGCAAGTTCCAGAGAACCGAGAACCGGGCGTGAACCCCATGCGAACCCCCAGTGTGAACGCAGTCCTCAAATTTTAGCCAGAATACATCTGAGCACGCAGGAATACCTACGTACGTAAGTGTTACCGCATCTCCAGAACAGTCGAGGGAGTAACGCTGCCCCGCAGTATACCGAGCGCAACACGCACAAATGAGATGCGGAGGTAGGCCTTGGACCGGCCCGCGCGGCGCGCAGGTATCTATGTCTTCAGGACCGTCGTATCGCGGATGTCACTAAATGACGATGGTGAGCTATTCATGGGGCTACCGTGGCGCTGCCCAAGCCAGGGGGATGTATACGGCTGACCTTGACAAGGTGCAGGTGCGCCGGTAGCGACCCCTGTCTTGATCATTCACGAACTTTTACGGCAGCGGCCATGGTAGACCTGGGGATATGTCCAGGCTTTACCTCGCCTTCTGGTTAACGATGTTCTTCCTGAAGCCATAGAGTGCCACTCCCATAGAGTCGATGCGTACAGAAGCAGGGAACAATCGCAATGCGATAGAAGCGGCCCGGCGTGGCTGAGGCCTGTGAGGTGACATAGTGAGAACCGCCAATGTCATTGAAAAAGCCGCTGATACGTTCATAGCTACTGTTGGTAGCCGAAGATCTCCTTGTCATCCTATAGCAAGCTGTCACCATGATGGACTGAAGCAAGCGACGATCCTGCGACCCACAGCAACCGTACGAGTAGGCCCTTTGTACTGCGTCAGTGCTCTCGGTGAGAAATGACGGAGCCGGTGCGTGGCAATGAGAATTGAAGTCCTCATCTTCGGATTTGAGAAGCGGACTCAAGGAGCCCCGCATGTTCCGCTGTGAGGTTCCTGCGACCAGGCCCTCGCAGCGTCACACTGGTAAGGACAGAGGCATGTAAGCTTACGAGTTCATCAATGTGTGACTCATCCTAGAGAGGAATTGAGCAGCATACAATCACATTTGTCCCAGGGGGCATCCAACCTGGTCGAGCGGAAAAAGGCGGACCACCGAACATCGACTCGGAGCCGCCGCGGGGCGTTTCGCTCTCAGTTCATTTCCCTTTTACATCGAACTTTGCGGTAGACTAGATTGGAGACATCGACATCCACGAAAAGCCTTCCTGCAAGAGGCTTGCGGACAGTCGTGAGCAGGAGCAAAGAGTCGTGCGACCGGCGCGCGTACGCGGGGCCGGTTCCAAGTTTGCCACAAACGCGCTCGCACGTGATCGTCTACAACGCGCCCCCGACCATCATCATTGTCCTCGTCTCTGTTCGAAGTTAACCCTCCTCCAGAAGCTTGGACCATCTCCTCAGCGATCATTTTTCCGACACACTCTGGAATTTGAGGAACTTAGATCTATGTCGGAGTCTCTGTACGCGTCCTGTGCCCAAGTTCTGTCGGCATCCCAGTCGAACGATGACCTCAAAACACTGCTGGATCCCCATACCGGGTTTGCACCACGATTGCGACAGCTTTGCATCGAACAGTGGGTATCAGTGTTCTTAGGATTCTGGATCCAATCGGGATGCGGCTCACTCGTTGTTGTGTGAAGACTAGCAGATCTCGAAGAAGGAGGCCCCGCGGATGTCTCCTTGTCAGAGATCGAGAGCCTGAGGTTGGAGAGTGAGACATGGGCATTACTGCAAGCAATCATGCCGTGAGTGCGCTTGAACAGTACTTAGCGATTCTGCATGTCCACTTATACATATGTGTCCAAGTCTACGCAAGACAGCGCCAACCCAATACCCCGACCCCCGCTCGCTCCTCGCGTCAAATCCCTACACGCCGCCAGCGACCCTTGCGCAATCCATCATGAACGCATCCCCTCTCCTCTCTGCACTTGTGGTTGTCCGCGAGTGGTTACACGAGATGGCCGCCACAGTCCCGCCAATAGACCCCGGTGCCATCAACGGCTACTGGCGGTTTACGAAACACGTCCTGATGCAAGACTTACGCATGAGTAGTGCAACAGATGCTGTTGTTTCTGAAATGGACCCGGATGCAGTGAACAGGGGCGCACAGGCAAAGGCACTGGCGATTGACGACGCAGTATGTTGTCTGACATTTCTTTTCGTTGCACGGCCACTGAGGTCGACCATGGCACCTCCGTGTTGCACCCATGCTCTCAGAATTACGATAAATCACTCGTACAAGCTCTCTTCTCACTCGTACGCGCGGGCAAATTCGACGATGCCGTGGAAATGTGCAGACGTGCTGAGCAGCCATGGCGGGCTGCTAGTATCAGCGGTGCACTGCTCTTACGATGGAGGACTATCAGTGAGTTTTTCCCCAGACCTTACATGCTAACGGTGTTGACGTCTTTGCTACTGCGCTGAAGCAAGCGCTCCGCGTGACGACGAAGCCGAGGACGAGATGGATGTCGTCGACGAGGGGTGGCGGGGAAATCTACGCAGGAAGCTTTGGAAGACGGCTTGCACGCGGGCTGCACTGAATGTGAGGCCTTTACTATCTACTCTTTCCGCTTGAATTCTAATCCTGTCTGTAGCAAAATCTGTCACCCACAGAACGTGCCCTCTATGCTGCACTCGCACCGTCGCCACAAACGTCAGGACCACTAAAGGCGGCATGTAGAACATGGGCGGATCAACTCTGGGCTGTTGTATCAATAGCTTGCGAGGAACGGTTGGCAGTTGGCCTAGCCGGCCTTGCAAGCGAAAGCTTCTGGGAAGGTGGCGTAGCTGCGGTAGAGGGACCGGCAGTTGAAGAAGGCACTGAGGGGGCCAACTCCGGAAGTCGGATGGAGACGGAGGAAGAAGACTGGGAAAAGGAAGTGCTGGGTGCACTGGAATCGCTGAGCAACGTCGCTGTAGAGGAAGGGTACGCTCCCAGCCTGCTAGCATCGGTACTGAAGGCTGACGGGCAAGCTGTCCAGGTCAAACGCGGATGATCCATTCCATGTCTCTCAGCTACATATCATCTTGGATCGCACGGACGAGCTTCTGGAGGCATTCGCCAGCAGTCTGCAGCAAGGAGAGTATGATACCTCAGCCCCACAGTACGTCCAGCCTTTACCAATGATGTGTCGCGCTGATGTGCCATCGCTCTAGATACGCCTCGATGTCCCGGTTCTTTGCACATCTGTGCTTGTATCTCCAGATGATCGACATTGACATACCACCGCTGGCAACGCAGGTCATCCTTGAGGCATACCTGCAAGTGCTTGAGGTACGCATAGCTTCAATGCTCTCAAGCGCAGAACGTATGCATGGCTAATGCACCTTTAAAGGCGGCAGGGCAGCGTGATCTCATCGCGATGTATGCAGGCGCTCTTGGAGATAACGCCGTCGAGCGCTACGCGATGTTCTTGACGTCCTTAGAACTTTCAGCGGATGTAGCAGAACGCCGTCTAGCCCTGACCCGTGCAAGGGAACATGGTCTCGACATGCAGCGCGTTGCGGTCGCTACAGCCGAACGGACAATCGAAAAGGCATTCCAGGTATGTTTCTCAACTATATCGCATGGCGTTTTGGGAGTGCTTAATTTGTCCGAAATGCCAGGAACTACCCCCTGCCAAAGGCCCTCTGCCATCCATCATTGGGATGCAACCACCTGCCTCCGAGCAGGAGCAGCTGCTCCTCCGCTCCATCGAGTGGACAACCTTCATGGAATCCACGCATACTACGGCACTCGAACAGGCGAATGTCATCTTGCGATACTTCCTCGGTAAAACTGCCTGCGTGTTAGAGTCAACGCCCCTGAAACTGACCAGACATTCATAGGGTGTGGTCGCGTCCAAGTGGCGAAGGCCCTACTGGAGATGCTCCCCGTTGAACTATCGTCGATACGCAAGCCTGAAGAGCTTGCGACCGAACACCTACAGTACCGGCAGTTCTTCGTTGTGTGGGAGTCGTTAGCGCGGGTGGTCGAGTGTCAGGCGTTGGAGTCACCGAGCATGAATAGGGAGACGCGCGCTGCGTGGCTCGAGGACTACAAGGTGCGAAATACTGCAAATGACATTACCCATGAGTGCGTCGAACTAACGTTCTGTCATAGCTTCTTCTGCAACAGGCTCGAGAACAAGTGTTGAAACTTTTGACCAACGATTGGCTTATCATTGATGCTGAACGGACGGCAGGTGCGTTGTTGCGTCTTATCATATCGGCGATAGCCTAATACAGCTCCTTGCAGTGGACCGGCGTCGCAGAGAGCTCATCCGTATCCGGCAAATATACATTCCGGAGCTCATCATCCGCCTGCACGCCTTATTGGTAGCCTCGAGATCAAAAATGCCTGAGTCAGTACTCTCCCGTACGTTGCAGTCGACGATTGGCTGACTCCCTCATACAGAAACCTCAAGCACGCCTTGATGCTCGCAAACATTGTCGCAGACTCGCGCTACAAGCTGACTGAAGACTTCGTCAGTCAGGAGGGTCGGCGCCTTGGCGACTACTTGGGAGCAGTCCGGCAGGCAATCCTGGCAGGCTTGGAAGCAGGAGGATCGGACCCATTCAGAATTGTGACATTGTAACTTATGTGCCCAGCGCTGCTGCACTGACGACTGGTGCTTTACCTTGGCGATACGAATGGTACGCCGTAAGTACGAGCTTGAGTTATTACTAATCCTAACTCAAAACGATTCCATGCATGAGAGTGATCGAAGGAATGGAAATGAGGATGGACGCGAGCACTCAATGCTGTCGTGACGCATCATCCGGCAAATTGTAACGAATGCAGAGCAAAGTGTCACCTGTTTGACAATGGATGTACCAAACACATAACGACGATCATGTACCAGGTGATCTATGTCAATTTGTTCTAACGACAGAAATTAGATCAGGGCATCTGGAGAGCTAGAGTGGCGAGGAGCGTCGTGGGCCCGTCACGGAACGTGTCCGTGGTGAAGTTGATGGCTGGGGCAGGATCCTGGAAAGTAAGAAGTGGTGGCGCAACAGGATCGGATGCCCACTGTTCCCAGTTGACTCCAGAAAGATAGCTGACATTAGGTGCTAGGCCTGGAGCCGCGTTCGGGTCGAGGTTCGTCGCGAAGTTGACTGCGGGCACGACGGTGTGAGTATTCTGAGTGTTTCGCGCGGTACAGAAATAGACGGACTTATTGCATCCATTCCTATGTAATCACCGTCGCGGAAGAAATCTGAGAGATCCGAGGAGTGGTAAGCCCCTAAGTAGGGTGTTGACTTGCCACGCCTATACACTTTCAGACGGACCAGAGTTTGTGTCAGGCAGCAAGATGACGTGAGTGAGCGAGAGACGTACGGTATGCCCACGCATCTTGTGTGCGCGACATCGTCTCAAGAACCAATCTGCGAGGCGACTCAAACTGCCAGTCTCCGGTGAAAGCCGCGATACGCTTGAATTGAGGCCTACGCCAGCAGAGTGAGGATTATAGGAAGCTCGCGAAAGTCTCTCACTTACGTCAATTGGTTCGCATCCCCAGTGTCAAACGGAGAACCCTGTGAGAGATGTTAGGATGTTCTCACGGAAGCAACCCGGAAGCCGGCACATACGAGACTCGGGTCTTCGGGGTATGCTGCTCCTACCGCGAGCATCTCAATGGGAGAAGCATCCGGCAGGTATCTGAGATAGTCAATCTAGTATGCTCGTTGCAACTCAAGGTATCACACTTACTCGATATTGATATAGGTCAGAAATTCTTCATCAGTCCTGAGATTCATTATGAGAAGCAACGAAGGAAGAGGAAAGAGGCTAGAATACAAACGTGACGTTGATGTTTCCCAACGAAAACAATGTACCCTCGTCATCGCAGTCGCCCGAGATGATGGGGACCTGCCAATCCCGCATTGTCAATACTCAAGAACACCCTGGAGTTCGGGAGGCATTCTATCGTAAGGCTCACCTTCGCATATTGCCCCATCAACACGGACCGCTGAGGATTCTGAATGAAAAGATCTCCATCGAGACGAGGCTGCCAAGCGAGGTTGTGTTCGGTGTAGTCGCGGCTGTTTGGAGTCATATTGACGGCAGCCAGGATCTGCTCTGCAGGCGCCTCACGCAGACACGCGAGGGTGTCCGACTGGCCCGTGCATCCCGTATAGTCGACCAGGAGGTCATAATACGGCTGGCCCGCGGAGACATTACGTAGGGCATAGGGTGAACCACTTTCCTAGCGTCAGGAAAGGTGCAGATGTGTTAGTGATATTCTGGTGCAATCATAGGAGATGATACTGATCGGTGAAGGCTTGAAGTAACGTACCATCACTGCTGCACGGAAGAGTCCCTGTGGATCGCCGTTGTCGAGGACAAGTTGAAAGCCAACCGAAAAAGCACCGGCACTTTCGCCCCATCTATAAACGCGTCGTGAGTCGAGACTGCTATACGCCGAGACTGCACCCACGGCTCACATTGTGACCTTGCTGGGGTCGCCACCAAACGCGGAGATGTACTGGTTCACCCATTGCATCCCAAAGCGTTCTACGGGTGAAGCTATCAATCATGTACATATCATGATTGGATCCAGGCATCTACTTACGATCGCGTAGCCCGATGTTCGTCAGTCCGGCCTGGGCGACTTCCTCGCTGGCCAGGAATCCAAACGCTGTGAATCGATTGTCAGAGGAACTGGGCTGCATCGTCAGGCTCATTCAACATAACAAAGCGCGTACCATTGAGCCGATAGTTGACGGAGACGAAGATAATAGGTTCATTGAGGACAAGCGAGCGCTCGACAATTTCGTTGCCGGGGTTGCCCGAAGAGTCACCTTGTTCGAAACCACCGCCATATATCCACTGACGCAAAGAACCTTGAGACACCGATACTGATACTTATACACATAGAGGACGTTGAGCAAGAAAACTCACGAATAACACGGGAATATCGTCGCCTGGTACTGCACTTGCTGGCTTGAGGACATTGACGAATAGACCTGCCAATGACATGCCAACGGTCTCAGTCTCGTCGAAGCATAGTTGGGCTGAGGTACATACAGTTTTCGGATTGGTTGGTCAGTGTCGACCCGCTGGAAAGGTTGAACGGGAGCGTTGAGTCGATCGCTGGGGCGGTGTTCGCTTGCTGAAAACAGGCTGCTCCATAAGCTGTCGCATTGTATAGGCCCTCGAATGCTTGTGGTGGCTGAGGCGGCGCGAATCGTAGATCACCTACACTTCATTGACAGATCACTTCAGTCTGCATTCCAAGATCCTCTGTGACGCAACATACGGTGCCTGTGCATATGGCATGCCTAGGAATGACGCGACATTGCCCGTAGTAACCCCTTGGAACGAGCCATACTGAAGGGCCACGATAGGTGCACTCGACGCTACAGCAGCTCCGGCGGCGTGTCGAATGAAAGCGGTGAATATGAGAGCGAAATTGACTTGAGAAGACCGCATGGCTTCTGGCAGACGGTAAAGCGAGCGTTTGAGCTAGCATGTCGCGAGATCCAGGCTGAGTCTTTATACAGGAGGCAGGAGGCAGATGAGGCAGACGAGCAGCCCGTCACTGCCTACGGCTGTCCGCAATCCCACAACGCTGAGAATTCCCGAATGAAACGCGTATATACGCGGATATAGATGAATTGATCCAGCCACGGAAGTTGCTCCCGAGTCAAGGAAGTCGGTGTGCCGAGTGGCCTGGGGCTGGGACGCACCGGGACCAGTATAATGATGCAAGCGTGATGTGGCGAAGGACGTACCATGCAGCTCGGTTTGGTCAGGGCTTGCTCGGATGATCCAAATCTCGGGAGAATCCTTCTTTAAGTACTCGATGCACTGTTCGCCAAACGCTCAATTTTGAGGCGCTACGCTATGATATCAGCGCCCAATTGGGCAGCGGTGCCGGACAGCGTTGTTGAGCACTGGTAGCCTGTCATTGACTTGATTAGAACTGGTAGACTGCGTATTCGCAGTCCATCCCGCAGGTCCAGAGGGCGCAAAACAGACTCGAGTATGATATAATTACCTCGACATGGCCGCGCGAAGCCACTCCGTGGGCCGGTGGCTGTGAGGCCGACTTCTAGATGTCCCTGCACTCGCGTTCTTCGTGTCAATGCGGGACTCCGGCGAGCTTGTCAGGAGTTCATGACGGATCATGGGGCACAATGTGGGCTTTTAATCGGGATTTTCGATACAAGGACCCTGAGGCCAGAGGCTCGACGGCCGTCCCGTGGATCCGCAATGAACTCGTAAGCGCTGGCAGCCGATATGAACACCTTCGAACTTGTGCTGGAGACAGTGAGGACAAAAACCTTTGCCGCTGTCCCGACCATTTCTTTGAGAGCGTCGGACGCGGAACTGTTCACTGCTTGACAACTGCCCTGGTTGCGTTGTTAGCGATAATCGGCAGTAGGACTCCAAGGCTATGGCATACATCGTCACGAAGCTTGATGTCGAGCGTGTTGAGAGAGCCAATCGCATCGCGAACATCGTATTACGGTCTGGCTGTGAGAGGTGACCGATATAGTACCGCTGGCGTCGACCCGGGGATCATTCCAGGAGAACCTCGAGTGGATCTGTGCATTCCCTCGCACGCACGTCCCAAAACAGCTCCCGGCAATGCGGCACCATGGTAAGTAGTCCAACAACCTGCCTATCAATACTCGGATACCTGTGGAATTGAAAGGAAAAGGGACAAATGCTCGCGTAACGCGCACCCGTATTTAAATTAGAACATCACTCAGCAAGTGTGGTATGGGAGGCAAGAGGCTGTGCACTCGAGTGCATTGTGTGCATACCGACATGAAGGGATTGCTTTGCTTGTCGGCAACCATCTCGTCTGTAGAGCTGTAAACAAGCTATAACTTCTTATCTTGTATGATCCAGCGGATTAAATGGAAATGAATGTCGATGTGTTTCGTACGCGCATGGTATTGGTGGTCCTGCGTGAGGGAGATAGCACCGAGATTGTCGGACTTGGGAGGGTTAGGTTCGGTGAAGGGAAGACCTAGCCGAGGAGCGAGCGCGCCCACAGGGCTTCCTTCGATGCATGAGTGATGCCTGACTGGTAGGGCTTGCTTGCAGCTTACTCTGCTCAAAGGTTGCTTGTACGAGTATGAGAAAACGGTGACGTAGGTTGCAGTAGTTGATCCGTACACGTAGGGGCGATAGACAGCCGCCCAGGCCGGTAATGCGGAGAGGGTCCTAGCAAGGTCAGCAACTGAAGCAAAGTATGAGGCTGACCATCACGAACCTATTCATAAAACAGATGGTCACCAGATGTCGAATGTCAAACATAAATGGAAAGGCGGACATGCCCGATGCGCATGTGTGAAATGCCAAACAGACGTCAACGAATTCACCGTATAATAGTAGTAATCTGGCTTTCGCGATATAAAGGTTGAATGGCATGGCAACCGCAACCACACACAGTGCTCAAGACTACACGTCGTCGATCGACACATGTTCCTGTCATCCTAATAGAGCAGTAGTACGTTCATCAACGATACTTACTCACCTCCTCATATGAGCTCCATGCGAGTCCGGCCGCTACATTCTGCGAGGCTTCCTGTATTGTGCAGATGGATGTCGCCATCGCTCTGCCCAGTCTTCCGTGCCCGCGTGACCACTCAATCTGCTGCGGTGCTTGTGCGGTGTCAATACGATGTTCTCAGCCATTCGCACGAGCTCCGCACTCTATGCCAGATCTTGACCGGAGAGGCCTTGAAGACAGCAGAGCGACAACCGTAAATAGGAAGTTTCTTCGCGCCATGCGTCCGATTGGCTCCGTGGAAGGAGGTCCAAACGCTCGCTCGGGGCTAGCGCAGTGGCGTTGTCCGCTGCTGACAGTCGGATGTCTACCTATATCTACCACATGAGTGATGAGGGACTCTATTCTCAACAGTTGTCCGCAATAACCACGACGCGCAAAATAGCTCCTGCCTGTCGCACATACCCAACACTGTATGGTAATCTTGTTGCCTAGCCTTGGGAGGATACTGACAGGTAATCTGAGTAATGTCGGCTCAGACCGCGGTCGATTAATGTCGTGTTAAAAATCCCGCCACCCGTTCTGGACGGCCGCGAGGCCACAAACTCCCACACCGGTCTTCCTGGGGGCAGTATGGTGGACAAGAGTGTGGCCAGAATGAACTGTTGACTAACGGCCGTGGAGCGGACGTCCAATGAACCCAGTGCGTCGGACCGTTGACTCTGGAAATGGATCACGAATGGTCCGCGTGAGCTTGGTATGGGCAGAGAGCTGACCACCTTTGTGATCGGGATCCTCGTATATAGGGAATCCAATAGCTGCGATGAGAGGATAAGTGCTTATGATTCGGGGATCCGGAAGTCACAATAACACGAGCCTATGGATGGATGCGCGGCGTAGACGAAGGCTCGTGCCGGGCGTGCACTGCCTCGGACAATAGGCAGGACCTCGCCTATCGGACCGCTAAGCACTGAGGCGGATGAAAATGTACTGTGAGGATGCGAGGCCAACACTAGGATGTCTTTGTTCGAGACTGTTCGAGATATGGCGACAGGGTCAATTGTCAGTTGTCGCCCTGTACGTACCCACTGTACAGTTACAGTTGAACCAGGCTTTTTATGCACAGCCGTTGTCCGCAACGCACGTACTTTCCAGCCTCATCTGTCTGAGATTTCATCGTTCAGTTTCCGTGTATAAGGATGGAGAGTCTTTGCAATGCACCTTCCACAGTCCAGGACTACAAGTTGAACAATACCGTTGACTCGAGTGGCGCGGCCACGATGTCGCGTCAATCTTGGTACTCACATACCTTGGGATGGAGTCGCAAGCCGCAAACCCTTTGCACGCTCATGTACATAGGGGAAGTAAGTGAATTTGAGTTGATTGATCAACTTGTTGGCCACGGCAGAGTTTTAGACTGAGTCCCGGTAACTTGGCGGCGGTGAGACCAGCGATCCGGCGTAGCAGTGCCTTGATACTGTATTTGGCAACTGCCCGTTTTGGAGTTATCCTCGGCAAGGGTCAAGTGACCTGGGTTAAATAACGAGTCACAAACTGAGAGAGAATACGACCTCTGTTTTGTCTGCTCGCTGAACACGGTCGCGAGCTCCCTGCCGCCTTTAACAGCCCTCACGGCAGCGGTATCGTTCACAGAAAGCCGACGAGAGAGGTTGTCCTTGCGACCGAGGCGTGCCGGTAAGCGAGCGGCGAGCGCTGGTGCGAAACTAGCGTTTACATATTTGCAGGTGCTTGCAAACGCGTGCCGAAATTGAGTGTCCCTTTCCCCTCCGCCAGCCTGCCGCCAACTTCTCGTTGTCACTGTCGACGACGATGGCGATGATGGCACCCATCGCCGACCATCGTACGCCCGCTGGGCACCCTTTCTTTCAGTATCTCGTCGCTGCCCTCTCCGTTTACGAGCTTGGTCCTTCGTCAGTCCCCGTGCCCAAGTATGACGGCCCCTCCGACTGGCAGACCGATAGCATCCTCCGCTCTCTCACCGCGG
This sequence comes from Rhodofomes roseus, assembly GCF_022264815.1. Lineage (NCBI taxonomy): Eukaryota > Fungi > Basidiomycota > Agaricomycetes > Polyporales > Fomitopsidaceae > Rhodofomes > Rhodofomes roseus. The sequence goes on along the minus strand of NW_025952960.1, from coordinate 1,097,431 downwards.
TCGCGCGCCGCATGTACACCGCCGAAGAGGCCCTCGCAGCCATCAAGGCGTCCGAACATTGCGGCCCAGAGTCCAAGAAACGCCGGAGCGTCGGCGACAGCCCGCCCATCAGCAGCGCCAGCTCGTCGAGCTCCCGGAGCGACGGCGCCGAGGCCAACAGCTCCATTAGCCAGACCGCGGCATCCACCTCGCCATTCTTCGTCGGCACCCCCAGTAGCTCCGTGGAGAGCATCCCGAGCACAATGGAGGAAGGTCAGCACACAGACAACGTTGATAAGGACGTCGAGATGTTCGACGCCGGCGCCGACGCAGAGGGGGAGGCTGAAGTCGAGAGCGAAGAGTCCACGCCCCAGGCGCAGCAATCGCGCGGGCGCAACGGCCTCCGCCGCACACCGTCGCCGATGAGCATCTCGCTCAAGGACGTCGTGAACCCGCTCGACCACCCGAGGACGTTCAAGATGAAGCAGATCGGCCCGCAGTCCGCACCGCCGACGTCGACCGCGGAGAGCGCATACTGCCCGCACTGTGGCAAGAACCTCTACAACAACTTCGACGTCAACGCACCGCCGCTCAGCTCGCCGCTGGTCGTCCCGATCGGCCCGCTCGCTGCGGCCGCATTCGAGAGCGGCATGAGCGCTGTCGAGGAGCTCAAATTGCTCAAGGCTCAGGTTCAGGACGTCGCGCGGGTCTGCAATGCTGTCGCCCGCGGCGACCTGTCTCAGAAGATTACGGTTCCCGTGCAGGGTGTGGTCATGGTTCAGCTCAAGGAAGTCATCAATGCAATGGTGAGTCTCATTCAGGGTCTTCTCGTAATGGTGTCTGCAATGGTGTGTCCCTGTGGGATGCGGGGATGCGGGAGGGACAGGCGCCTCGCAGGCGGACGTGTGTTGGTCAGACGAAGTGCAGCGTGCATGATGTCATGAGACCGGAGTGATCTGCGTTTTTGGGGGCGCCCCAGTTGCGACACGCTTTTCCCTTGCTCGCAAGAGCAAGACTCCCCCAGCTCAAAAGTATTGCCACCCCTTTCCACACTTGTTTAGCACTGCTGTCATAATACCATCTTACAACGTACAGACGCTGACCAGCCCGCTCCCAGGTCGACCAATTGAGTGCTTTCGCGTCCGAGGTCACTCGTGTCAGTCAGGAGGTCGGAACGGAAGGCAAGCTCGGTGGTCAAGCGCTGGTGCTCGACGTCGAAGGTACATGGCGCGAACTCACTGGTGTCGTCAACAAGCTCGCCGCGAACTTGACGAGCCAGGTCCGGTCTATCGCAAAGGTCACAAAGGCGGTCGCCATGGGCGACTTGTCGAAACAGATCGACGTCGACGCCCGCGGTGAGATCCTCGAGCTGAAGAACACGGTTAACGGCATGGTACTCCGACTCAGGACATTAGCAAAGGAAGTCACACGTGTTACGCTGGAAGTCGGTTCGCAAGGTAAACTGGGTGGTCAGGCGGATGTGCCGGATGTAGAGGGTGTTTGGCTGGACTTGACACGGAATGTGCGGCCCTTCCTCAGAGTTCCTCCGCTGCAGTCGCTGACAGCCGCTCGCAGGTCAATCGGATGTGTTCAAGTTTGACAGACCAGGTGCGGTCAATCGCAAAGGTGACGACGGCGGTCGCAAAGGGAGATTTGACGCAGAAGATTGAGATCGAGGTCGAGGGTGAAATGTTGACGCTGAAGCAGACGGTGAACTCCATGGTGGACCAGCTGAGCGCGTTCGCATCCGAAGTTACGCGTGTCGCACTGGAGGTCGGTACGCAGGGTATTTTGGGTGGTCAGGCGAGGGTCGAGGGTGTGCAGGGTACTTGGGCCGACTTGACTCGCAATGTCAACGTGAGTGCCTGCTTACGTTTTCTGCCATCGAATCAAAATTGATGAATGTTTGCAGAAAATGGCCACCAATCTGACGGATCAGGTGCGGTCGATCTCAGAAGTCACGAAGGCTGTCGCAAACGGCGACCTCGGTCGAACCGTCAACGTCGACGTTCAGGGAGAAATGTTAGACCTGAAGACAACTGTCAACCAGATGGTTGCCCGACTCTCCGTGTTGGCAAGCGAGGTCACGCGTGTGTCCTTGGAGGTCGGTACCGAGGGTATGATGGGTGGTCAGGCCTACGTACCAGACGTCCAGGGCATGTGGAAGGTGCGTCAGCGCGTGCTAGACTCTAGGTGCTGTCGACTTATGCGCTTGCAGGTCTTGTCGGACAATGTCAACTTGATGGCCATGAATCTGACGAACCAAGTGCGGTCGATCGCCGAGGTGACGAAGGCCGTCGCTGGTGGTGATTTGACAAAGCGGATCACAGTCGACGTACGCGGAGAGATGCTTGACTTGAAGAAGACCGTCAACGGCATGACAGAGAGTCTCAGTGTCTTCGCCGATGAGGTCACTCGTGTCGCGAAGGAAGTCGGTACCGAGGGTAAGCTGGGCGGTCAAGCACGTGTGCCTGGCGTGGGCGGTGTCTGGAAGGTTTGTATTGGCGTTGTGAAGAGTTGGAACGGAGGCTGATGGTGACTGCTGCAACATCCAGGATCTGACGGACAATGTCAACGTCATGGCTGCCAACTTGACCTTACAAGTGCGAACAATCGCGGTGGCGACGGTACGTGAAGAGCGATCTCATAGATTGTTGCAGTCCACTCATCGTCCCACAGAGATCCGTCGCTCGCGGTGACTTGACCCGCAAGGTCACTGGTGTCTCGGTATCCGGAGAAATGCTCGACTTAGTGAACACTATCAACTCTATGATTGACCAGTTGGCCATCTTCGCTGCCGAGGTCAAGAAGGTCGCTCGAGAGGTCGGAACCGAGGGCAAGCTTGGTGGTCAGGCTGAGGTCGGCAATGCAGAGGGTGTCTGGCAGGACATCACGTATGTTCTCGTATTCCCTAGCTGCTGCCTGATGCTAAGCTACGACGTGTGTAGCATGTCCGTCAACACCATGGCGAGCAACTTGACGACACAAGTGCGAGGCTTTGCGCAGATCTCAGCCGCTGCCATGGACGGTGACTTCAGTCGGTTCATCACTGTCGAAGCCAGCGGAGAAATGGACTCCTTGAAGACGCAGATCAATCAGATGGTCTTTAACTTGCGTGACAGTATACAGAAGAACACTGCCGCAAGGGAGGCCGCTGAGCTGGCGAACAGGAGTAAGTCGGAGTTCTTGGCCAACATGTCGCATGAGATCAGGTCGGTACCTTCGTACAGGGTATGCTGGTATTGTTGCTGACCAGTGTTGGCAGGACGCCGATGAACGGTATCATTGGTATGACGGAGTTGACACTCGACAGTGACCTCGATAGGTCGCAGCGCGAGAGCTTGCTCTTAGTCCACAGCTTGGCTCGCTCGTTACTTCTCATCATCGACGACATTTTGGATATTTCTAAGAGTACGTTATCCTCGTATTCAAGATCGAGAGTGCCATTCTGACGAGTGATGGATCGTTACAGTTGAAGCGGGTCGCATGACCATGGAGCAAGTGTCGTATTCACTGCGCCAGACTGTCTTCGGCATCCTCAAGACCTTGGTTGTTCGAGCGTCCCAGAACCAGCTCGACCTCACATACGACATCGACCCCGAGATTCCTGATCAGCTCATCGGAGACTCCTTGCGCTTACGCCAGGTCATCACCAACCTCGTCGGCAATGCTATCAAGTTCACGCCATCGAGGGCCGCGTTCAAGGGCCATGTCGCCCTCAGCTGCAGGTTGCTCGCGCTCGACGACCACTATGTCACCCTGGAGTTTTGCGTCTCCGATACAGGTATTGGTATCGCGAGGGACAAGCTGACGATGATCTTCGATACCTTCTGCCAGGCCGACGGTTCGACAACAAGGGTATGTCTGATCTAATGTGGTGTTGTATGTGCCGGGACTTACGCACGTCTATAGGAATACGGAGGCACCGGTCTTGGCTTATCCATCTCGAAGCGCCTTGTCACCCTCATGCAGGGTAACATGTGGGTCGAGTCGGAGGTCAACTCTGGCTCGAAGTTCTTCTTCACGATCACATCGCAAATCAGCCCCATGTCGATGGACGGTACCATTGCCAAGATGCAGCCGTACCTCGGGCGTCGCATCCTCTTCGTCGATACCCTGTACGATCAGACTGGTGTAGCCCACCGGATCATGGAGCTGAACCTCGTTGCGCTTGTCGTCCACGATGTTGCCGACGTCAAGGACAAGGATCACACCCCGACAATCGATACAATTATTGTGGATGGTCTTGAAGTGGTATGTGCAGTGCTACTCAGCAGTTCTACCAGTGTCTCATCTTCTCGCCCAGACGGAGCGCTTACGGGAGCACGAGCACCTCCGGTATATCCCGATCGTGCTGCTGACACCGCAGTCAACGCCGCGTCTGAACTGTATGTCTTGTATTGTGCGCCATTAGTGTTCATGGAGCTGACTTGTAGCAGTGAAATGGTGTCTCGACAACAGCATCTCCTCGCAAGTCACAACGCCGGTGACGGCCCAAGACCTCGCATCCGCTCTCATCGCAGCGTTAGAGTCAAACACAGTTACCCCTGTCGTGGCTGCGAACGACTTGCCATTCGATATACTCATTGCCGAGGACAACCTTGTCAACCAGAAACTGGCAGTCAAGATCCTCGAGAAGTACGGCCACCGTGTTGAGATCGCGGAGAATGGTCAGCTGGCTGTGGATGCTTTCAAGACGCGAAGCCAGAGGAATGCGCCGTTCGACATCATCCTGGTATGTTTACATCGCGTTGTCTGCAGGGAGTGCAGGACTGAAGGGTTTGTCTTTCAGATGGATGTCTCGATGCCGTTTATGGGTGGTATGGAAGCGACTGAGCTGATCCGAGCATACGAGTTGGCACACGCGCTGGATCCTGTGCCCATCATTGCGTTGACTGCTCATGCCAGTGCGTGTTCTTGTCTGCCTGGGCTGGGCTAATCATTGACCGCGTACGTCCTCTAGTGATTGGTGACAGGGAACGCTGCCTGCTAGCCGGGATGGATGATCACATCACCAGTACGTCGCTGCTTAGGCATACTGAGGACAATGACTAAACCGGCTTTACTCTGCAGAGCCATTGCGGCGAACGGACCTCATGAATACCATCAACCAGCGTGTCGGAGAGCGGAGGGCGCGGGAGATGCAGCTGCGGCATCAACATCGCAAAGCGGCAGCTGCCTTTCGAGACTTTCGGTAATCCGTTCGCGTTGTCTTGGCCTGGTAGTCCGTCTTGTATCGCTTGACTGTTCTGCTCGCATTATTGTCTCCGTCTTCGCAGTCCTCACGCACTGTACCAGTATCATCGTATGTTAGCAGATGCTATATGTCTCTCACTAGCCGTGTAATTCATGTATCTACCGTTATTGCTGTTTCCGTTTCCCTCCTTCACTCCGCTTGCGTCCTGTCTGGCCATAGTTATATATACGAATGACAAGGCTCATGCACTCATGGTCTGACTCAGGGTCTTGGGATTTGTACAGTATACGTGAGTGCTTGAATTCGGCGAGGTTCAGTTTGTACTCGGTCCGGCGCTCAGCGCTCAGCGCTAAGGACCAGACGGTTTCGCCGTTTCGGCCAGGAAGGCGGCGGCAGCAGCTACCACTTACATAGCTAGCAACGCGCCGCACGCACTTCTTTCTCGGTCTCATACTTGTGTTCTCCTCGCTTTACGAAGTAGAGCTCGACGCTCTGCGGAGGGCAGGATCCGTCAAGGACAGGTGCAGATTGAAGCTCCGAGACCATCTACAACCGGCCCTCGGCGTCCCACCAGCCCAACACCAGCCTGAGCTATGAAGTCTACTACGGTCCATAGGTTCATTCTCTTCATTCTCTCGGTGCTGTTACTTGGACGTGGAGTTGTAAGCAACTCAGAGCCTGCCGCGCCTGTGAAGCAATTCTTCGAGAAACATGGAGCCCGCGAGTCCGGTCACACCAACAACTGGGCCGTCTTGGTGTGCTCGTCGCGATATTGGTTCAACTATAGGGTGCGTGCTATTACAGGCTAGTATGGCCACGACTGATCACATTGAACGTTAGCACATGGCAAATGCTCTGGGGATGTATCGCACTGTGAAGCGGCTCGGTATCCCAGACTCGAACATCATCCTGATGCTCGCGGACGACGCCGCATGTAACCCACGCAACAAGTTTGCAGGTTGCGTGTACTCGAACACGGGGAATTATCTGGACTTGTATGGAGACAACATCGAGGTGGACTATCGTGGATACGAAGTGACTGTGGAGAACTTCTTGAGGGTCTTGACAGGTGCGTTCTGCGAGTGACAACAGAAGGGCGTGTGTTCATTGTGCTGCGTAGGTCGAATGGACAGCTCTGTTCCAAGGTCGAAGCGTCTTCTCACCGACGACCGCTCCAACATCTTTGTGTACATGACCGGCCACGGCGGCAACGAGTTCCTAAAGTTCCAAGATAACGAGGAGATCAGTGCCTTTGACATTGCCGATGCGTTTGAACAAATGTGGCAAAAGAAGAGGTATCGCATATACCCTGCATACAATGGTATGGTCTGATTTGACGCCGCATATAGGTACAATGAGATATTCTTCATGGTCGACACTTGTCAAGCAAACACCATGTTCTCGAAGTTCTACTCTCCCAATATCCTGGCGACGGGCTCCTCCGAGATTCACGAGAACTCGTACTCTGTGCGTCCAATTTGCCCTACTCACTTGTATGAATCACCAATCTGCATTATAGCATGAGAACGACTATGACATCGGAGTCGCTGTCATCGACAAGTTTACCCACTACGTACTACAGTTCATGGAAGGCATCAATAAGACGAGTCAAGCGTCTATGCAAGATTTGGTATGTCGGCTCAAAGGCTTTCCGCATCTTAGTGACTCACTGTTTCCATCGTAGTTCAACACGTTTGACCCGAAGAAGTTGGACTCACACCCTGGTGTTCGCTCGGACCTCTTCCGCCGGCCACTGGAAAACACGCTCGTGACTGACTTCTTCGGCGGTGTCGCTCAGGCCGAGGTTGTACTGCCCGCGCTGGAAGATGCCATAGTGGAACCCGAAGCCCTCGAACCAGAGACTAAACAACGGCAGTCGCCGACTCGGGAGGTCGCAGACACCTTTGTCGACCCCTCTCTCCTCGCGACTGGATGGGAGCTACCGAATGCTTCCGACGTCACTGCATCAGCGCTGAGACAGCACGGTGGTCCCGATGTCGACTACACGAAACTCATGGTTGCGGCGGCCCGGACCGAGATCGCCCTCAAAGAGCCGTTTACATCCACGTTGAGGGCTTGGGCATCTAGCCTATTAATCCTCGCTCTCGTTTCATGGACAACCGTACCACGGAACCGCCGCCCATCCGAGCATTGAACCGTTGCGTTTCAACCTCGGCACACCGCCAGTCATCCAGGATACTGTACACTGTAACTATAGAACCACCCTTTTCCCGTCACGCGAACTCGTCTTGATCGCCTCGAGCAGTTCCTTCACCTTGACCGCATCTTCAATAGTGGGGTAGTCGCCCGCATCGCCCTTCGCAAACTCCGCCCACGCCCTGGCTGTATTCGTCTGCCCGTCCTGCGGCAGCTCTACCTTCTCTCCGTCCACGTACAGAGTCGGCTCGTATACGTGGATGTACGCCCCACCAGGGTTGTCGCTCTCGACCCGGATCGACCCCTTCTCACCGTCGATGACCCACACGAACGGCGAGCCCCGCTTGCCGCCGTCCGCGCTGACGCCACCGCGCCAGTGGATGCTCGCGACGGCCCCGTTCGCGAGCGTGCCCGAGAAGGCGACCTGGTTCGCACCCGTCTGGGTGACGGTCTTGCCGGTGGGCTTGCCAGACGCGTCGACGAGCTCCGCGGTGGGGTATTGGACCGCGAGGGTCGAGATCACGGAGGTGAAGGGCCCGAGCGCGTAGGTGAAGCCTTCGAGGAAGTGGCCGCCGATCACGTCTAGGAGCGTGGTGCCCTGCTCGGCGTCCGCGGTGAACGTCGAGCGCTCGGAGATCTTGGGGCCCCAGGCGTACAACGGAGGGTTCGGTGCGTGTGCGATCTGTAGGGTGGTTCTATGCTTAGATGGGACGTTGGGTCAGGGTGGGGGACTTACGATGCTTGAGGACAGGATGCGTCCTATTTGTCCGGATTCTACGATCTCCTTGATCTAGATGGGTGATCATACACATGCTCAGTCGAGTCTCATGCCAGGATGATCGGCATGGCATTACCTTTCGGACTGTGGGGCTCTGCCTACCTTGCGTGCCGACTATAGTCCTCAAGCCCTTCTTCCTCGCTGCCTCCGCTATCTCCTTAGTTTGCTGCAGATTGATACCCACCGGCCATTCGATGAAGAAGTTCTTGCCCGCCTCGATGATGGGCGTGACCGCCGTCTTGTGCTCCGGCGCCTTGACCGACACGGCGATGAAGTCGAGCTCCGGATCCGCAGCGATCGCTGCGGTCGAGCCGTGATATGCCTTCACGGAGTGCTTCGCGATCTCGGAGTACTTCTCTGCGCTCGCGGCGGCGGAGTTGGCGTTGCTCGTCGAGACGGCTGCGAGCGTGTACGCGGAGTTCAGCGGTGCCTGCAGGAGGGATGGCGCGAGCATCATCGATGCCCAGCCCTGCGAAGAGAGTCCGACGAATCCCAGACGGATAGCCATGATGCGGTACTTTGGATGTCGTGGCCTACCTATTGCCTTCACGTTATATAGGGCGATCGGTGTACGATGGAACCGGACGGCGCTTCGGGACGTCTTGTGGTTTCCGTGTGTCTCGGAGCCGGGCGGGGTTGGCCGCGGCACTTGGACTCTTGGTCACATCTTGGACTTGCGGGATGATGTGCCGAAAGTCGCCTTTTCTTTGGTATCCGCGTAATGGACATCTGTGGTATGTGGCAGGGACGTTCACACCCTATACCTTCGATGTGTTCAAGAAAGCCTTCGATGCACGACCAGCGACACAGTTGCCCTACGGGAACGTGCCATTACCGCATTGGCAATGCTGATCAGTATTTCGGCCATGACTGATCCATCCTTGCTGAGTTGGTCATCAATCAATCTCTACATCGTCTCCGTCAGCACGCACAATTCATTGATCAAGACTGACTTGTTGATCTGTGCTGCCGCGCGCCTTCACCTTGATGTACACTCCCCTGCAGCTCCTTGCCAGTGCTGCGTGTTGAAACGTTCATTCCATACACGGTCGGCCTGAATGCGGGTCATGTACTTGGACTGAAACTCTCGCCGCCGCGGTTACTCACCCTGGTGTCTATGGTGCGCTGATGGCTTTGCACTGTAAGCTGTCCTAACAGAGCGAGGGTCCATCGTTTTACAAGAGATCATGATGCCAGTGCACCACATTAGCGAGGTCGCGCCCGTGCAGCCACTTCGGATACAACTTACAATATATCCACCAGCAATCTCCCTTTTGTACTGAGACCTCAGCTTGCGGTTGTGGTTCCAACCCAGGGATCTATGTTGTCTGGAATACTACATACGTCGCATGTGTATGGTTCCGAAGCTAGTAAGTACATACTTCATTCGGTGATTTTATCCATGTATGAGGCCAATTTCGAGTGTGTCGCTGACAATAAGTTCTCGACTGTTTAGGATGGTGCTGCGGATTCTGGATGTCAAGTTGTATACTCAACTGAGCCACGGCCCGGGCCGAGCGACGGGAGTGGCGCCGCCGCTGTGGCGGTGGCACTGTGGCGCTCTTCCCGTGAGCGATCGAGATCTAGGAGTTGAACGATCGACGTCACCACCTCCTCTCCTGCCGTATTTGGGGTGGCGCTTTCCTATTTTGGCGGCTTCAGTGCATCCCTCTGCGCTCGAGCCACCCATCCCACCTCAGAGCCGTCATAAATATTCTCCGCACCTCTGCCCGCGGCAGTATATATGCTGGGACTCGTCCCAAACTTGGCTCGCCGTCTCTTTCTTCTTCCCCAGCACCTCGCAATGAACCTGGGTCTCCTCGATCCGTTGGACCTCTCTGAAGCTGTCTTCCCAGGCCCCGCCGCGCAGCATCGAATCTGGTTCACCGACATGCCGACTCTGAGCGCATCTGCTCACGCCTCATCTGCGCGTCAATCTCGGCGCAGGCGTGTACGCTTGCGGCTGTATGCGGCTATACTTACACGCTTGTGCGCATACCATCGGGATTCGAAGACGCGGTCGTGCCCCATTGCGTTCTCGATTCACGCGCAAAAATATGCCACTTGTCCAGGCCACTTCATGCTCAACGCGCGACAGCAATTGTTGATCATCTGTGACGTCGCCCTGCTGCACGCTCGCACAGCTGTTGCATCTTGCTCCCAGGCTGGCCCCGCCGAAGTCGCGAACCGGTCCCACCCATGGTCGTTATCGGATATCCGGATGCAGACAAGTCGTATTCTTTACGTGTCTCGACACTTCCGCAGGGTACCGCTAGGCCGCTTGACTAGAACCTCAATTGTATGAAGCCTGCCAGTGCCCGCCGGCGTGCAGGATGCGTGGAGCAGCGAGGCGACCTGGGCAGGGAAGAATTCATCTCACATTGTCAAGGGTAAAGTTGTACAGGAGAAAGACGCGGAAGGCGTGCTGTATGCGCGGAAACTGCTGGTGACATTGGTCCGCCTCAGGTCGGAGTCGGAGAATGCAGGTACGTGGGTGAACTGCAAGGGTACTATTGACACATGTCCCAGTCTAGTCTATAGTATACCGAAGGGGGAACGGCTCTGACCATACGAGCGTTGCTTTGTTCTAGCAGCTGATGCGAAGGTTTGTGTTGGCTCGTGCAAGTCGCAACGGCACGTTCAGCCTCAGCGCCTGCCGCCCGTGTAGCATTTGCTGCGTTCCAAGACGCTGGTCGCGCCAGTCACTGACAGGATGCACCAGCGTGCAGTCAACACCTGACATACCACTGGGCGCGATTACAATTGGCTACTTCCGTGAGTCCTCGTGTGCGAGCTGAAATGCAACGATGAGTGGTGATTCTGACTACTCAGCTGCATACGACTGGTACATACCGCAACCACTGCCGATCGCGACTCGCGAAATTGGCTCCATTTGCGAGCTCCGACGAACGTTGCCCACCCGGGCTTCATATGAGAAGAAAAACGAAGAACGAAGAACGAGATGCGGACGGCCACGGGTCAGGACAAGCATCGGTCAGATGACGCGAAGACATGTTCATCGCGCTGGCGGGATTCACTCAGATCACAGCGCGCGCAGGCCACCATCGGTAATCTCAAGCCTATTTCCGCATCTCAAGATCTCACGCCAGATCTTCTTCATGATGGCGTCATGGCAACTGAATTACAGTTGACGTGCCGCGGGGCTGTCGCAGCCATAACCATAACCTTGCGAAACACTGCCACGCTCTGTGGGACGCTGGGCAATTCGTCCTGCAGGACGACGCTAGTAGCCTTCATACAACGCCACGACGGTTCATACAACGCCACGATGGATGGATGATAGACAAGAATCATTCTCAGCTATACGACGAAGCGGTGGGAAGCACCAGCGAAGCGACTGAAGAACGCAGAAGACGAAGACGCGCGGCTAGTCAATCGCAGCGAATCACAAAGCCCGCCTGCGCCAGGCTCCCGCGGCGATAATACAGACAATACAGACATACGGTGCCGCTCCACCGCGCGTCATTTAAGGTAGTGCCTGCGCCCTCCGGATGCGCTTCGCAACTATCGATGCACCCCCAGAAATAGGCCATGAAGTCCGCAGCAGATGCGCCGCCTGCGGGCCTGCTGCGAGCTCGCGGTCGAGTTCGCAAACGCGATGGATCGAATTCGACGGCGCCACGCGCCGCGTACTTCCGATACGGCACCTCTCATGCATCCCGCGCCCGGCAGTACATCCGCCGCCGGGTACGTGCTACAGCGTGCGCGGCACGCTGTGCGAAGCTGAGGAAGCTGGGAACGCGGGGAGTGGGTTGGCTCTGCGCAGCACGAAGGGCTCGGAGACGGTGGGGCCACATGTGCTGGAAGAGGCCGCCGGTCAGCTGGCGAATGCGAGCGAGCCTGATTTGACAGAATGGAAGGTGAGCTAAGGTGAGCTGGATTGGCGGTCGCGTGGACGGCCCATCACCGGTTGTGACCGTCGAGGTGCTCTATCTTGGGCTGCCGGCGTGGGCTTGCCGGGCGCGGCTCCGCCGACAATGTGCGCGGGCGATCGCGGCGGGGAGGCTGGGGGAAATGCAACGCGGGGCGAGTCGACATGGAGGGTGGCCATGAAGTTCAGTGACCCTCCGAGAGTTTGCAGATGTCTACTCCAAGGAACCGCCAAGTGGGACACGCTATCCCAGCGTGCAATTTGATCAGACGTGGGGAACGTAATGGACGGACGTACCAACAGAGATCACGATGAGTACTGCTTCCCTTGTGCACCACTCAACCCTAACTCCATCTATCGAAGATGCGCGGCCGGCGCCCGATGCCCACGAAGAAGGAAGCCGGTGCGAGGACCGCTGGATGTCGCTGCTCCGTGCGAGCGTGCGCTGTGAATCGCGAACCTCGGACGACGAAGCGTCAGTATTAGAGGCCTCAAGGCAGGAGGGCGGCGTCTTTGGGCGGCGGTAGCTTGGAGCTCGTAATAGAAGCGGCGACAGTGGAGACGGGCAGCGGGAACGAGGGGCGTCTGGTGCGGTGTATTTCGAGGTGAGTGTCGAAGCGCCAGGCGTGCGCGGTGCTCCAGGGGCGTGCTGGTTGTCACCTGCCATCGGAGAAACTTGTCAAGGCCACGAAAGACAAATCTGTTGACGGGGAAGCGAGGATGGGGGAGCATGGGGTGCCCAACGGCCGTCTGCGGGTGCGGTGTGGATGTCAGTTAAGCTTCGTCACGCTCTGTGCGGGCTGAGCGACGGAGTCAGCAGGACGTACGTGTGGCTCCGAGAGCAGACTGGCATGCACAGCAAGGAGAGGAGGCGGAAGCCGGGCGGGGACGAGAAGGCCTCGGGAGGCCCGGGCACTGGCAGTGCGCAGGCTGCATCGCCGTCTCAAATCTTTGCCCGCCTCGATCTGCATCGGCAAGCGGCGGGCCGAAGATACCGATTGGCCCTTGACGTCAAGGCGCCCATAATTGGCTGGCCGTGCTCCAGCGAAGACCGCTCGGCAGGCGTGATCCATTCGGCGTGCGGGCCCTCGCCCTGACCAGTCGGGATCATGGCTCGAGTCGGGGCCCAGTCGGACGCCTCCTCTCTCCCAACAACAACCAACAGCTCAGACCCCGTGCAACCCCTCTCTGTCTGTAACGCCTTTGACGACGTGGTCCAAGCAACAATCGATCGTTTCGCCCCAGACTGCGCACGCTTCCTTTCCACTTTGATACTCGACCGCCACGGTGCTTCTGCTCGCTTCTGCGCCCCCGCGACACCGTCGCACCTTGGAGTCAAAGCCCCCGCCACGTCTCGATACACCCGGTTGAACCAGACGGTCGCGTCTAGACCGGTCTCCTATCTCACCGCCATCCTCTGTGAGTGCCACCGCTCGGTCTCTCCATTCATTCTTTGTTCCCGCTCTCTCTTCCGCGCTCCCTCATAGACCTCTTCCGCATCCGCCGCCCCCCTCTCCTTTCTGCTCCCTTCCCTCTTTCTCCCTCTCTTTCCCTTCAGTACCATACTCACACCATACTGCCATGCCTCACCATGTACCACCATCAATAGAGAGCATCCTGCAGCTCTCCAACATCCCGAGCTCGCAGCCCTCGACGACCACTCTCACCACCCTCATGGACTCCGGCAGTCCTACTGGCAGTCCCCCGCCGCTGCCAATCGACCCGAACGATAACCGGCCACCCGGGGGCACGCGCAGGTCCAATGGCACAAAGACCCCTCGCAAGGTGCAGTGGACAGACGAGCGCAACGCGGCCGACCCGAACCTGTCGCCGCGCGCATTGGACGAGCATGGGCTTGATGTGAGCACTCACTTCTTTCTCAATTTTTCTTCCGTGATCCGTCCCCTGGGCCTCGGCCACCGCCTCGCACCACGACCACCTTATCGTGTCGCGCCCGTCGACATGTCCGTGTCTTGATGTGCGCGCATGGTTCGTTCCTGCGACACATCATGCAGGTCGATGAGAGCGCGGATGCTGTAGGCGGCATTAATGTTACGTCTTCTTGACGCGCGCGGTATTCGTCGCGAGCAAACTTCACGTCCTGCCCCGCCTGAGAGCGTGTGCTTGCCGCCATCCGGGACAGAGGGGGATCCGGGGGCCCGGACCTCCACCGCCAAGTACCTAATGTTGGGCCGTCGTCCCGATCGTTCGTCGAGGCACGCGTCGCGACGCGTGTGCAGTTCAGCAGAGGGCAAAGAAGCGAGATAGTTTGGGAGGTTTTTACCACCCTGCGTAGGCCTATATACTACGTCGAGGATGTACCTCAGCTGACCTCTACGCATGTCGTACCGCGAGCTAGTCCCAGTGGGGCGCGGCGCGGCGGTGACAGTGGAGCCTACCAGGTCGTGCCGCGCCTGAGTAGGCCCGCCTACTTGGCAATACTGGTCTGGGCCATTTGGGTATGGCGGGTCCGAGACAATGGCCATCACCTGCTAGACTCTGGCATCTTACATCTTTTCCGTCGGGCACCTTCCTTATCCGGACACTGACCTCGATCACTCCCGCAGCCATCCGCCTTCCAAGAGCTCGCAAGCGCGCTCGAGCGTCACCGGTCCGAATCGCCTGCGAGCCTCGCACGGCTGGAACGACTCGACACCACCCTCACGCGGGAGTCGACTTCGACGGACGAAACGTCCCCTGGGGATCAGTACACCCCTCCGTCGCATCGAGTCCCCGGCGAGCAGTTCATCGACCCCAACGAGACAGCAGGACTGCCTGGCGCGGGGACAGAGCGACACTCGGTTCAGCAGGCACAGCAAGTCATTAATGCACACCGCCGTGGGATGTTCGGTGGCGTGCACGTCCCGATCCCGCACTTTGGGCGCCGGTCAGAGGACGTTGACGCGCGGGGACGCAAAAGCTCGACCGAAGGCAACGAGGTGCGCAAGCGGAAGAGCCATGGGCACAGCAAGAGCGGTAGTGGCAGCAGGCGACGCTGGAGCTTTTTCCGCCCCGACACGTCCTCGGAGTCGGACGTCGAGAAGAGCGCGGACACCTCGCACATGTCCACCGTCCCTCGGGGCGGCGGCGTACTCTCCGCCCTCCTCGCCCTCTACGACCACTCGGATGCGGCGTCGCAGACCGTTGGCAGCATCTCGACGCGCTCCTCTTTCGACGATTCACGCCCGCCGTCGAGGGCGCGCTCGCGCGACCTTGGGATCACGACCCCCCGCTGGGCTGGTTCGGCGAACAGCTCGTCGATCTCGGTCAACCTGCCCACGATCCGGGTGCCCAAGCCGTGGGCGGAGTCCCGTCCAGTGCAGGCGCGCAACGCCGGCGGGGTGTTCGGCGCGCTCATCGCAAGCACAGGCAACATGTCGGGCGTCGCCGCCCCGCAGAACAGCACCCTCCAGCCGAGCTTGAAGCGGCCGGGGTACCACCTCTCGAGGTACTCGCTGGAGAGCAACGTCCCAAAGGTGAAGTCGGACAAACAGTCGCTGGAGCTGTCGCGTCCGCGGAGTATGCACTTTGACACGACGGAGCACGGGACGGTGCAGAGACTGGGCGACAGGTCGCCGGACCACATGTCGCACCTCCGGACCGCGTCTCTTCCGCTCAACGCGTTGGAGGAGGAGTCGCCAGCGTCGACGAAGAGCAAGAAGTGGGCCGGTGTGCTGAAAGACCTGCCGAAGCCCAGCTGGAGCAGGGCGAACACCCCCAGTACGCCTGGCACGCCGACCAGCGACGACCTAGATTATATGGACAAGGAGAAGGTCAGGATGCGCGAACGGGAGAAGGAGGTTGAGCGGGCCAAGCGCGAAAGGCGGAAGCGGAAGAAGGCGGAGATTTACGTATGTATCGTCTATCCCAGGAACGCCTCCCACCGCGCTGACGCAGACCGTGTCTTCCCCAGATTACTCGGCATGTGGCGGAGATTGTGCAGCGGCAGGAATTTATCCTGAAGCTCGCAAGGGCGATGATGATGTTCGGCGGCCCGACGCATCGGCTGCAGGCGCAGATCCAGGCGACCGGCAGAGTGCTCGACATCCAGCTGAGCTGCATGTACCTGCCGGACGTGATGCTCATCTCGTTCGACGACGCGACGACGAGCACGAGCAACATCAAGTTCATCCGCCAGGCCAGTGCGCTCGACATCGGCAAGCTGCAGGACGCGTACGCGCTCTACTGGAAGGTCATCCACGACGACATTTCCGTCAAGGATGCGTCGATCGCGCTCGACGACCTCATGCGCAAGCCTCAGCTGTACAAGTTCTGGCAGCTCATCCTCATCGGCGGTTTCTGCTCCGCCTCCATCTGCAGTGTCTCCTTCAACGGCTCGTTCATCGACTCGCTCATATCCTTCCCCCTCGGCTGTCTCCTTATCGTCATTCAAGTCTTCGCCGCTCGTAATGAATTGTACTCAAATGTCTTCGAGTGAGTGCTCTCGGCTTAGGTGTGGACGACGACGCTGAACGTCTTGTGTAGGATCATGGTCTGCTTGCTGTTCAGTTTCATCGCCGCCGCATTAGCGGACACCCACGGACACCACGTCTGCTATACGGCGGTTGGCTCGGCTTCCATCGTGCTCATCCTACCTGTACGTCGCGTCTTCTTCGTTCTCGTTTCTCGCACAATGGGCGCTAACGGCATTGCAGGGTTTCATCATCCTGTGCGGTAGTCTGGAATTGGCTTCGCGCAACATCGTGTCCGGGGCTGTGCGAGTTTGTTTCTCTATCATCTACTCGCTTTTCCTCGGATTCGGTCTCTCGATTGGCGCAACGGTCTACTCGAAGATTACGCACCACACGCTTGCGGGCACGGACGACTTGTCTTGTCAAAGCAGCCATAATCCTACGGGACCCTGGTGGCAGCAGACGCCGTCCACCTGGTGGGGTATGTTGCGGCCTTTTGTCACACCGTTATGCATACTGAGGATGGATGTTTCGCAGCGTTCTTGACCGTACCCGCGTACTCGTTCTTCTTGAGCCTACGGAACCATGCCCCGTTGAAACGAAAGGAGACGGTAAGCACATACTTTGCCTCCATACGACTGTGATCCTGATCCATACGCGCAAAAGTATCTCCTAGTGGTTGTCTCCTGCATCGGCTGGGTGTGCAATCACTTCACTGGCACGAAGTTCCCCAACCAGAACGACATTCCCGCTGCTGTCGGTGGTGCCGCCGTTGGCTTTGTCGCCAATTTGTATGGCCGGTTCTTCAACGGAAACGCTTTCGTCGTCATGGTCAGTCTTTCACCTTTCCCGCCTTGCCTTGCTCCCGTCTGACATGTCGTTTAGATTACGGGTATTCTGTTCCAACTGCCCTCCGGTCTCGCGAACGGTGGCCTGTTCACGTTCGTCACTGCGGAGACCGACGGGACATCGTCGAGCGAGTCATATCTATCAGGATTCTACACTGCTTTGCAGCTCGTCTCGGTGTCCATCGGTCTTACCGTCGGTCTCGGTGTCTCCCTTATTCTCGTTCACCCCGTCCAGTCTCGTCGGAGAGCAGGCGGGATATTCAGTCTTTGACGAATGCCTCGACCTGCTCCTCGCCCGTTATGTAGATTTTCTGCCGCATGTCTCGCCCTCAACATCATCCCCCTCGGATCACTATACCAAAGCTGGCTGCTTTGCATGGTTCATTTTCGTCTGTAATGATCTTCTGCTTCGCTGCTTCCCCACACGTGTACAAGAGAAGATTGGACCGCACCACATCCGCTTCATGCCATCACCACCATGCCTAACGTACATTCACATCCGTATAGATATACAGCATAGCTTCCCTGCATTATTTGCGTGACGTCCATAGAGGTTTCCTTCACAGTCCTATAGAGGTTCTTGCGTAACATTGGACATTGTCTTCTCCGTCATTTAGATTGCTTGCGTTCACGCGTAATAGGCTAGGCTCCCTCTCGAGTGCTGATACCCCTCGGCTCGCCTCGATCATTATATTTGTGCAACAGACCCGGCAAGCGACGCAAATGAGCAGATGGCATTGCCATACAATGTGAAGGTCAGTGGCGCGTCTGAGGAGCACCGCCTGACTGCTGACCATGATCTTGTCTTCCAAGGTTTGACATAGCGGCGGTGTGAGTGGCGTATCTTGTGCGCCTGCAATATAGCCTTTGCAGCATTGGGGCGGTGTAGTTGGCCGATATCCAGCAGGTGCACTGAGTAATCAATTCGACTTCGATGCAGAGGCCCAAGCGGATGTGGATCATCCATTACTATTGCAGGTGTGGTCCCTCCTGATATGATCTGCACTGTATCGTGACCGTTAACAGCATTCGTTGATGTGCATAAGTTACGTGGGGTGGCTGACATGAGCGCTCCTCGCAATAGCACTTCCAGCGTGACTTTGGGCAGACCTGTATGTTTGAAGACGACAGACCCAGACCCGCGTCGTCTCAGATCAGTCGATGCAAGCCTGCTGCCTCACGCGTTCAAGTACGAGAACTTTGAAGCACAGCCTGTTCATTCAATCGAGCTGATGCGCGATCGATAAGCGGTGTATGAAGCTCCTTGCAAGGATCACGAGATGGTATGATTGACAGTGCTGCTGTTGAAGTTGTTCCACTAACCACCATGCCGCATATCGAATGTCCCATAGTATGCTACTGGGATGCTGTACCGGTAATTTTCGGACACGTGGCACACTCAAACCAACGTATCAGTGTTGAGCGACCCCGGGTCCGGCGGCTTGACGATAGTGCATTCAGAGCCTACCACACTGTGCTCAGGTTTTGGACATAGAAGCGTCGATTGTGACTTCAAGGTTCGTAACGACAGATCTCGAGTTCATAGTTTGCGAGGAAGGGCTCGCTCTGACCATCACCCACTCGACTGACGTCAAATCACCCAGGTTTAACCACTAGGCATCACTCATATAAATGCAGCACCCATGCAGACCCGTACGTAGCACTGCTTCCTGTGGCTTCGACAATATCTTCAACGATGTCCCTCTCACCAAACCAAGCTTTTTCCAATGCTTATGGCATGTCGGCGGTCGGCATGCTGATTTCGTGGATGTGCGTGGATGTTCAAAGTGGCTGTTGCTGTTCTGACCTTTACACTGAACTGCAGGTGCTTCGGCGGCACAACCGCTCAGGTATCCTATTACTTTCAAAACTACCCCAAGGATAAGATGCGGGTGAAGCTATTTGTAAGAGCATTTCGCCCGTAGAAGATGTTTGTTGTGATTGCTACGTTCTGCAGGTCTTACTCTTATTGTGCGTGGAAGCGAATCAGCTCTCAATGCTTTGACAATTCTAACATACATTCGAGTGCACTGGACATTGTCAAGGAAGCCAATACCTGCAACGTATGCTTGTTCACTCTGAGGCCGTTTGAACATATAATCTAACTGAATGCAGGCTCTGTGGTACCGCGTCGTGACACATCGCGGGGACGTGTTTATCGCGGAAATCTGGACGTCGAGGTGCCTCAGTTTTCCATTGGGCAAATGTTCCCACTGACTCTTCCTTACGGCTTCACAGCGACTATATTGTGAGAATCCTAGGTTTCCGCCTGACATGTGCGACTGACCTAGCCACACCAGGTTTGGGTATTCTCTGTCAGTACTCAAGCTCATTCCCCTCTCGGAGAGGATGACCATGGCCAGAAGCTCACAGTTTATGTTGTCTCTAGGCGCTCGCCATTGTATGCGTGCAATGGTAGTATGACTTTCCGCTGAGCTATCATCCTCGAATCAACGCTGATGATAGGCGGTGCAGGTTTTACATCTGGAATTTCTGGATCCGTAAGCAAGGTTTTACGCACTGGAGAGCTGTTCAACTGCTTATCCATGGGCAGTATCAAGGAGAACCTGGCTACGTATAGCGCTCACGGCCATCGCTGTGCGTACCTCCCCAACGAGTATGAGCACTGTTCACTAAGTCTTGTAGATTACACTCACCGTAATAGCTCTTGGTGAGCGGCGGCACTTGGGTTGTTGGAACGCGAAGCTCTGACGTACGTCACTTGAACACACAGTTGCTACCTTCGGTAAGTCCGACACCGAGGATGATGTCTTCCCACTTCTGATGCCATTGTTAGTTGTTGTGTACGAGACGTAAGTCTATTTCCCCGTCATTGATGCAGATGCGGCTCGGGCTTCCCGTCCTTTCAATCACAGTCACAACTGACATCATGTCTTGGCATAGCAACCTAGCACAAACCAGTACAGCAGGAAATGAGGCGTCCATAGCCGCGCACATTCTTGTCGGTCGTTCTCATTGTGCCCTCAAACCAAATTCGTCGTTGATCTTGTATGCGATAGGTCCCCTCTCGCCTGCAATCGGTCACGGAATTGGCGGCAAACGTATACATCAGTTTGTCGCTGGCTTACATTCTTCATGGCGCGAAGAGTGGATTCCGGACGTACGTGTTGATGTTATCTCTGTGCGCTAATCTGAGGTAGCATCAACCAACAGCACGGACAATCTGATTGGTAGACTCATCACGTTCGTCGTGAATCGCGGCATTCTTCTGTTGTGAGTGCGAGAATTCCTGTCGCTCATTACTGGGGGAAAACGCGCTGTGAAAACACTGGCTGACTCGAGCTTGGACTCCACAGTATATTGCAGCTGCTCGAAGTGGTCCTGGTAGGCCTCCTAGTCGTAACGTTCACGGCTTGCATTAAGGTCCTCGTAATACACTCAGTATAATGCGGACGGTCAATTCGAAGACACAACGAGCGCCATGTTTTATTTTCCTTCAAGCACGAGTGAGTATGCCTGAATAGGTCGGTATTTCTACTAACAAATGTGATGCAAGTTCATATCAACACAGTACTCATCGTGTAAGTCAACCGGCTTCCACATTCGTTATCTTGGTTGAACGTATCAATGATGATAACTTGGTCAGACTCAATGAACGGCGCCGTATCAAAGACGACGACGACTCTGATCACTCAGCGCCCCTCAGCGAATTTCAGGCCGCCGCTATAGTAGTCGCATCTCGAACTGGGTAAGTGACCAGCCGAGCATACGTCGTAGGCTGACTCAGTCAACCGTGTACAGACCTGTCGATCCCGAGGATGTGCAGAAGCGAACGAGCACGGAAGGGGTGACACACGCGATGCACGAGGCATCTCACTGAAGGTCTCCCGACGTCTGGTAGTGGGTCTGGTCTATCTGGGATCAATGTCACCGCAACGTCGTGGTGATCTTATGGGGATATTGAGAACATGTAGAACATGCACCGTTGTGTTTCTATTGTGTAGTATTGGCACTTGTAACATTAATGTGACGATCTCGAGTTCGGAGAGCAACGACAAGGCCGTAACGCAGTGAAGTATGGGACACGTTTGCAAGTGATTGCAAGTGACACTAGTAATACACACGACCCTCATTGCGGCAATCCGAGAGCGCGATTGATTTCTTGACTAGCATCGATCCAGCCTTCGTGCACCCGGTTGGGCATAGCGTACGCGCTTTGAAGAGACTCCGGTAAGCCGAGGTCGACGTAGAGATAGGTGAGAGGGTTGAGAGTCCAATCAGAGCAAGCTGCCAGGCTTTTGGAGGTCTCTGCAGGGTCCCGAATTGACCAGGGGGTCGTCAGTCATTCAAGTAAAGGCCACAGCGGGACGACCGACCGGGTTCCGCTCGGCAGACATCCGTTAGCTATGTCAAGGAATCGTTAGCCGTAGTGGACTTCGTAGGCCCAGTACGTACCGGTTTCATCCAGCAGAAAGCGCTAAGCTCCATGGATTCGAACTCGTCTTCCATCCATTGAATACCGCCAGAGAAGACAATGCCCATGCTGGCCAGAGCCGCGCTCGAACATGTTCCCAAGACATAGGACTGAGGCCCATAGACAGTTGCGAACATGAGAGGCGTGTCACTCTCGACATAGAGCGGAGCAGCCTGCACGGAAGGCCGCGAGCTTGCAGCGTTAGCATCCTCCGGCCCATGTCCAGCAACACGGGCTCTGGATGTCGTCGAGACCTTCGGCGTTTCCTGAGCTCCGTCCGACGCTGCTTTCTTCCCAGCACGTCGCGTACGTTTGACTTGCGTCGTTGGCGGGTTGTCTGCAGCGGATGACTCAGTCTTTACGCGAACCCTCTTTCTCTTCACAGGTGCGCTACTACGTCCTTCGCTATCATCGGGAACGGCAACGGCGTCTTGCTCTGTCTTCACTCGTATCTTCTTCGCGCGTTTCCTCTGCACCTTTGCTGTAGCGGTCGCTGGTTTGGCTAACTCGCAGAGGCGATCATTCATCCGAGCTGTGCAGTCAAAATGACATACTCACCCTGATCGGATACTACAGACGACGCTTTGTATGATTCAATCTCAGTCATTGAGGCCGGAGGACCTCAGTATGGCGTGTACACGCTGATCACATACCTGTTGCCTCGACTAGGAGGGCATCTTCAGCCGGCGGGGCCTTTCGTTTCCTCTTGAGCTTCACCGCGCGGGCAACGGCTTGCGAAACCGCAGCCTCTATGATCTCTTCCTTGACCTTTCGTTGGGACTTCTTGGGTGCAGATCGCTTCTTGCCCTTATCTGTCTTGTACAGGTTTACTTCTTCCCGCTCTATCTTGACGACGCGTTGTCGAGCCAGTATCACAGCGAGTGGCTCTGCAGAACGTCCAGCCAATGAACATACGCCAGCACAGTCAGTGGCATCAGTGAGCACGGCTGCAAGTAGACGAAACGCACCTTCATCATCCGATTCTATGAGAGACAAGGGTTCGGCCGCCTCCTGAGGGCCGATGATTGTCGCTGAAGGGTCTAGGAGCCGAGCGTCGCACAGGTCAGCTGCTGAATGAAACCGAAAGGTGTCACTGACTGATCTGATCGACAGCTTGCGTTGTTTCCTTGTCAATGTACATCGCCGGGTGGTTGACTGTGAGACATCAAACACCGAGCGCGTTAGGATGCGCGGACCGCGAAGTCTGTCGATAGTCTCCACACCACTAGTTCACTTACCCTCGTCAACGTCCATACGCGAGTCTTCGTCTTCCTCCCTGGCTCGCACAATCATGGTCTGGGTCGTAGTGTCCGCTTGTACCACGGTTTCTACAACGCGTCAGAGATCACATCCATAGAAAGTTGTTCTGCAGTGGATGCGCGGGTGGGCCAGCGAGTCTTTCTAATCACTTACCGGTTACATTTGCTGGAGGTGCAGGAATCGCCGTGTCGTCGAGATAGGGTACGGTTGCAGATGAACCTGGGAGGAGGCCTGAACCGATGAATATCGATAGTCACTCAAGTCGCGCGCGGCAAGTACGAGGATGAGCGAGCCCACCGATGTTACGTTCATTCAGGACCTCCTCTTCCTCTTCCTCTTCCTCCTCCTGAGCTGCGCGTACCTCCTGCTCTTCTTCCTCTTCCCGGGCAGCAATTGCGAAGGATGCTGCGTGCGAACCATTCGTTCCTGACAACGGAAGTACTTCTGCAGCCTTAGAAGCGTCGGCGTATATGGAGAGTGGAGACGGAGGTAGCCTAAACGGTATAGGTGATAAGACGGACTGCTGGTCGAAAACGAGGCGAGAAGCTTCCGACATGTCATTGGTCGCAAGAGCAGGGGAGGCGTCGTGCAGAGGTTGATTATGCGGACCCGAGGACGAGAAAGGAGTGGCCCCAGGGATAGATCCGACAGCAGGAGGAACGTGCAACTCAGAATGAGGCGGAGATGATTCATCAGTAAACGCAGTAGCAGGTATGATGACATCCTTGGGAGCAATGGGCACGCTCGGAGCAGCGGCAGGAGTGAAGGGCGGGACGACAGGGCCGGAAGCGGGAGATATGGTTTTGGTCGTCGATGAAGCAGCATCAGGCATAGCAAGTATAAAGTTCATTTGGAGCCTAGGGTAGTGTATAGCAGACCCGGCAGATCCAGGCACCATAACAGCGGGAGTAGACACTGGAGCAGACGAGCCAGAAGTGGAAGCCCCAGCTTTCTCAGCCGTCGCCGAGGCAGAAGGAGTAGACGTGAGAACCGTAGGACCAGAGGTCGGAGTAGAGGCTTCCTCAGACGTAGAAACGGCAGTAGACGCAGACAAAGCCTCAGCAGGCACAGGGACCAGAGCAAAACTGGAGAAGGAGCACGAAGAAGTCTCGGCATGAGGGCCAGCACCTTCCTGGATGGGCTCGGCGTCGTAGGAGAAGCGATGATCAGAGCGGAACGGATCGACGAGGAAAGTCATAGTCTGTTCGGAGAACCGGACTCGCTTGCGTTTCTTGCGGGCCCGGGGAGCGGTGGAAAGGTCTTGACCATGCAGACCGTCAGGCTCTGGACTGGGACTCGGAGTGAACGAGAGGATCTCCTCGAAGTCGTTGCCCGGGGTCGTCGAAGGCACTCCTGTGCTGCCGAGATGGGTATATGCGTCTGTTCTCGCGGACTGTTTGATCGACCTGGGGACGTGCTTGCGAGGGGGTGGGTATATGCGTGCTGTGCCGACAGCCGAGGAGTGGTGGTTGAGGTAGGCCTCGATTTCCGCCTCTTCACCATCCGAGGCGATAGGTGTGAGAGGGCTTTCGAGACCGACGTCCGAGGAAGGCGCATCTGAAGAGAACGTTAACTCCGGTATAGCTGAAGGAGAGCTCGGTGGAGGGGAGGAAGGCGGTAGGTCGTAGGAGACGGTTGCTGTATGCGCCCTTATGCAGGTCAGGCATGCTGGGTGGGGGTTTGTAGCGTGCTTGCGGGTGTGTCTGACCGGTATGACTCTAAAAACACCGTCTTCTATTTTGACTGAGTTCCTCGTTCGCGACCCAGATTTCTTTCCAGGCAGTATCGTCCGAGGTGTCGAGGCACCAGCGGTTTTTTGCCGCTTCTTCACCGGCTGCGAGAGAGAAGGCGAAGGCGACCGCTCCCGTTTGACTGTATACGCAGCGTTCGAGGGCAGAGTCGCAGGTAGTTCCACTTCGACTCTATTTTGAAGCTCGTAGGTACCTGCCGGGACCGGGACACCCAGTCGTACGGTCCGTGCTCGTTTCTTAGAGAACCAGTTGTGTACCAGGCGAGGTTCGATGTTCCGTGCCTCCGCCCACACCCTGCGAGACTCCACAGTGGGTATTCTGCTGTCCTCTTTCCATATTCCTTCTAGTTCCGTTCGTTGTTCCTTGGTGAGATGTGGGTACTTGAGTAAGGAAGGTTTGATGTCTTCGTCCGCAGGTGCTTGCAGCGTGGCCCGAAGCGTACGCATTCCCGGCCTGGACATGTTGTTGGTTACAGTAGCACCGCCAAGCAGAGCCTCAGTAGTTATACTGTCCGAGAGATAGCAGCACAGCGTGACGGGACGTAGTCGCGTAGAAAGAACGCCGCACCGTCACGCCCGCACGCACGCGACTCGGAGGCGCGTGAGGAAACGCGTCTGTGGCTGATGCCTCGGCACGATCGGCACCGTTTAACCGATTCGACGCGCGAACGGACTGTCAAATAACTCACTCAGAGCTTGAGAGCAGGTTGTTCAACATATCAGATGTCGAGGAATATTACCATGGCATGACGAGTATCAATGACATCTTAGTAATGCCCTGTAGCGAAGGAACAACATTCGGCTTGTGCAGTAAATCCGCGCTGGCCCAGCCTAGTACTTCGCCGTCCAGTTGGATCCTGGTTGGATCCTCAACACTGGCGACCACAATACGCCCATGGCCCGCAAATTGTCGTCCTTGATGACCTTTCTCATCCGGCCACCTCATGGGAAGGAAACACTCTGCATTCGCCAGCAGCGGTTCCGCAGCGCCCGCCCCGTCCTCACTAATGACGAACGTGTCGAATGCGTCTGTATACTTGCTGAGACACGTGTGGATTCCATCCCAGAGTTCGCTCGTATGCCAGGTGTCGTGAAGATGCAGACCGCCCCCAGCCGGAGTCTACGAAACCTCGGAGGTGTGAGAAGGCGAAGCAGGTCCGTCCCTTCCTCCTGGTGACCGACTCTAGGATCTGTCAGAGTCTGGAGTCCTGAACAGCGGTCGGCTGGTCGGAAGCCAACGACCGCGCTGGGTAATGAGACCTTCTCGAAGCATCTGAGCGACGCGATCATCCGGCAGGAATATCCAACGAAAGCAGTTGTTTGAAGTCGCGGAACGAGGGGATGAGCAGTGTCCGAGGGGGCGCGAGAGGCTGTCTCAGGCTCACTTCAAAATCCCCGACACAGTCCAGTCCGCGAGAGGCGTCCGCTCAGATTCTAGATTAGCACCGCCGCTCCTCCCAGTACACGGACAGGTCGAGGGTGCCAACAGTGGGTTGAACCATACGCGCAATACGTTTTCGCGCAACGGACAGACCGTAGATTGGGAAGGAACCCTTTGCCAAAGGTCCCCTCCAGATCTAACTTAGAAGTGACGAACTATCATGACCGACGGATCAATGTGGCCCCACCGGATCTCGACCACGAGCCGAGTGTAGTACAGGAACCGCTTGCGATCTGAGATGGTTAAATCACCAGGAGGATCTGAGATGGCATGTGGTTGAGTAAGTTACGAGTAACTGAACGAGGGTACCGGTCAGCGTGGCCGAGTAGGTGACGCAGATGACGAGAGAGGAACAAACCTTGGTCATTATGTAGCCCCTCAACTTAATCCCGCTCCTCTGAAAGATGAGACATTATCATTTCCGTACACGTTGTACCAACATTCATTGAGTCGTAACGTGGTCCCGAGTAGTACTGGCCACCGGTACGGGAGATTCGCACGGCGCTAGCCTATCCCGTCTAACAGTCTCAAACTCCCGTAGAAGGTCTGAGACTCTCTCGCGAGGTATCAGATTCTTGATGGATAGCTTGGAGTGAGGAAACAATCGATCGATTATCCTCGCCAGGCGTACGGGCTCCCTGACCTGACCCCTTCCTAGGATCAGATCCTCCAATCCGTGAACGGGTCCGGGGTAAGGTTCCGCATCCGGGGCGAGTGAGAGGCGTGCGTAGCTGAGATCGACTCGGACAAGATGGAGGCATGCGTGGGCGAGCTCGACGATGCCCTGCAGCGACGGGATAGCACTGGGATCGTCCAAAGACTCTGCGCTGGACCATTTCAACTGGAGTTCCTCTAGATGCGGCCATGCTGCACCCATCGCGCGTAGGTCATCGTCTTGCACGGTCAGCGCCATCATGCCCCGGCAGCAACGGAACGTCCGCAGGTTCCGCATACGAAAGAATGGTTCCGCGGTTGCGACGATCGAGTCCACGGCACCGAGTTCGAAGTCGTCGATCACAATAGAGGTGAACGTCGCGACGCATTTGCTGAGACACAATTCGACGCCTTCGCGTATTTCCTCGGAAGACCAGCAATCGAGCAGGCTCAGGCCGCCTACGAGCTTGAGGTGTTGCAGCCCTGGGGGAGAAATAAGGCGGAGCAAGTCTGTCCCTTCACGCCGGTGCGAGATTGTAAGACTCGTCAACGTCTGAAACCCGAGGCATCGGTCAGCGGGTTGACAACCGACGACTGCACTTGGCAGATAGACTTCTGTGAGGTGTTCCAGGGACGCTATAGCTCGAATCATGGTCCAATTCGGGACGCGTGGCGTGGAAGAGATATCCAGCGAACGCAATTGCTCGAAGGTGCCGAACGACGAGAGAAGTGACGTGGTATTGCACCGTGGGACGTGGAGCTTCTCAAGGGTGGGGGCCAATGTCAAGATCTCGGAAGCGAGTCTTTCCGCGGCGTCGATCTTCTCGGCGTCCCTGTCAGCATCGTCCTCCCAGTGAAGGGATAGCAGCGAAGGCGTCAGGAATGGATGGAGCACGTACGCGGACGCAGTCGAGAAGCAGCGAACGAATCGTAGATGAGGTAGGAGCTGATCGCCACATGCTGCTTCAAGGATAGTGAAGACAGAAGGATGAATGCGGTCCCCGCGTACGTCGAAGGCCCAGACGAATCGAGCGTAATAGGCGAATCGTTCGCGATCGACGACGGACAGTCCGCTGTTGATTATCTGGAGTACATCTAAATCAATACATGGAGCACCACAGGAATGAAGTGATGTAGGCTTCTTACCCAGTATTTTGTCTTGGCGGGTGCATCCTGTCCACCGCAGTCCGGATCCGCCAACTGAAAGCCCGACAAGACCGACAGGAGCGGTATCGGCGAGCGCAGGCATCTCCATAGCAAGGCCAGTGCAGGCTCGGAAAACGACTTGCATATACAAGCACAGCGCGCGAGAGTCTGCATGGTACCCTTTGCCAGATATGTGGGGAACAAGTCACTTCCGACCTTACGCGCAACGATCCATACGATGTGGTGAGCGATGTCGACGTTGTACAAGACCGAACGCTGGGGGGTATTTCGGTCGTTAAACATGGTAGACGCTAACCAGAGAGAGCAATCGCGGAGGTGGTCGTTCGGACGGGGCTTTCGAACTGTGGAGGTCTGCAACAAAACCGTCACTGCAACACGAAACAGGTGACATCGGAACAGACCGCACAACGATGACTACAACTAGTTAGCACATTTGCAGAGAACGATTGAGCCACGCGTACCGTAGGCGACCTCCAGTAGTCTCCGGTCAACGTATCGCACTACCCAATAACATTAGGTGCCGGGCTTCTCGGAAGTTCCAGCTGACGAGCAAGAGACAGACTGTTATTACGTTACTGCGTATTGATCTCACCTGTCGTGACTGTTTTACAGCAAGCTCGCGGGTCGCAACTGGATGCGTGTCGTTTCGACATTGTTCAGATCCGTGTCCATGGCCACGCGTCGCAGGCTGCAGTCGCTAACCCTCGTCGTTGCGCGTGTATTGGGCCGGCGCTCGGCGTTTCCTCTACGACGCCGCAGGTGCACCGTGCCAGGGACTGTAAGGATAGAAAGTCACAACGTTCTCATGTTCTAGACGCATTATTCGCTGCCTGCCGGCATTCTGATTGGCCTTCGCCGAACATGCAGGCGACAGCACACGAGAGCGCTGGACCGGTCTGCCGAATACTCAGTACAAATGATAGCGAGTGATCAAACCTCTTGCTCGTATACATCCCAATCGTCGTTATACTCATCCCCCTTCTCACTTGCCTCTTCCTCGCCGGCGGCATCTTCGTCTTCGTCAGCTACTGCGCCAGCCCCGCTATTCGCTTGTCGACCGCTGCTTGCCGAGCGCGACCGGGTGAGTGCCATACCAACACCGCCACCACCAGTCTCCTCGACGACAAACATGCTCTCGCCGTCGCTCTTGTCGTCCATCACGTACAACGGATCGTCGTCTTTGTCATCTAGCCCCGGCGTCGCAGGCAACTTCGGGACCGCATAGCCGTCTGTGAAAAGGTCCTTCAGAGCGTCGTAGTTAATGCGTTTGCTGTAGCGTGGGTTTTTCTTGATGAGATTCCGCACAGACTCTGCGGCGGTGCTTCCATGAGGCGTCGACGCATCGCGAGGCTTGTTGTTCGTTTTCCGTCTCTATCAAAAGACACGGCGTGTGAGTGAAACCATCAATAGAGACAAATAGTCCGAAAGAGTAGCGGAAAAGCGTTTACACGCATCGGGATACGAACCTTGCGACCCTTTTTTTCCTTCGCCTCATCGTTACCTTGCTGTTCCTGTTTCGCTGTACAAATACCATTTAGCGACGGAGTGCATAATGTTTCACCGTGAGTGCAACGGTGTCATTGCATAGTGACTGACCTGCAATTGCCTCCAAGTAATCCTTGTTCATCTCGACCCAGACTCGTTCTTTGATTCTGACCTCCTCCTCCGTAAGGATGAATCGATCCAGTTCGTCCTCGTCCAGGCCGAGGAGCTCGTCGTCTCCGATGAACTGAGCTTGTCGCTGCTGCTCCGCCTCGTCAAGGGCTGAGTTCAGAACAGTACCTTGCGCATTCTTGAGGAAGTCCGCGACCTCTTCCGCGACCGCTGCGTCGACTGTCTCTTCCAGAGGAGAAGGGGGAGACTGGGCAAGTGCCTTGTCTGGCGGCAAGTCAGTAGGGGGCTCAGTGAGGGTCGTCGGGGAGGCAGCCTGAGACTCGAGCAAGGTCGGATCTATATTCGAGTCAGGGCCCTCCGTATCCTCTGGAAGGAACAAAGGTGGTTGAGGCGGTGGTTGCGAAGGGCCCGGCATAGGCGCATCATCAGGTGGTGGTGGACCGGAGAACTGAACGAAGTCCGGTCCTGGGAAGTGCGCTTGGGAAGGATCGACATACTGTGGTGGAGGTGCGCCGGCAAAGTGTAACTGCGTAGGGTCTCCGAAGATACCTTGATTCAGAAAGGTGGGATCGAACTGAGGGAAGGGCAGAGGTGCGAACTCCGCGGGCTGAGGTTCTTCCTCGACGTCCTCTTCGTCTGTATCCTCACCACGCTTTCTCTTCTTCTTCTTCCCTTTCCCCTTGCCCTTTTTCTTCGTCTTCTCCTTCACCTGGACACCACCGCCTTCCCTCTCCTCCCTCTCCCTCTCCTCCTTCTCCTTTCCCTTCGTGAACGCAGGCGGGTCCATCTCATCCTCCAACCAAACATTCCGGAAGTCCTGCAGCGTAAGCGCACCGCTCGGCGTCTTGCGGAACTCCTCCAGGCGCTTCTTCAGCGTTGTATCTGCGATCTTGACGACTTGCACGATCTCAGCGACACTGCGCCGGAAATTGTTCATGCGCGCGGCGAGCAGAAGGCACGCTCCGCAGACACCCGCCGGGCGCCGCCCACGCGTCATCCAGTCCCGGTCAAAGCGCTGCACAAGGCGCACGGCGTCCATGGCAACTTGGTGTGTCTCGTCACCGAATTCTAGTAGCGCGGCGAAACGAGAAATGTAGTGCGATGGGTCCACGAGAGGAAGGCGAAGGTTGAGTGTTTGTACTAGCTGCAGATATGTGTGACCGAGCTCGAAAACGTTCACCTGTAGAGAGCAGGTTTGGAACGGGCCCCGCATGAGAACGGAGTATAGTGCACACCTGCAATAGGTCGGAGAAGTCGATAAGCATGTAGTTGCGCGTCTCCTTCTGTCTGCACGCAACGTAGAGACAGACAGCGACGACGTTGAGGCTCTTACGCCCCTTGGTGAACTTATGTTCTACTGCCAGCGTGTACAACCGTGTTGCTGCGAGCGCGACGACTTCGGACAGGCGTAGTGCATTTGCGACCTGTTGGATCTTGCGGCTGGCTGAAACAAGTATCAGTCATGAACTGAACATCATGAATCGTTCTGTGAAGACAAGACTCACCATTGGCAATGGTCTGCTCCCTGCTTTCACTGTTTCCCCTGTTGCCGAACGGCCCTCCCATTCTCGCACGCGCTACGGGATGCCTTGGGTCGGAATGTTGTTATATGCGGGACGAGATAACCACGTACTAGCTCCCTGTGCGACAAAGCTTCCCTGTACCATCGCTGCACCATTACTTGTCTCGCCGAATGTTACCTGGAGAGAAAGTTCCTGAGACATGGCAGGCTGAGAAACCGGGACATGTGCTTACCTCGCTGACAATGGTATTTTCCTCCACGACTGTTCCACATTGCACACAGAACCCGTTCCCGGCTGCGGCGTCATACTCGATCACAGTTCCCCCACAATCCGTACATACAGTCTAGATCCGGGCGCGACAGGGTGCGTCAGAAGCGAACCTTTCGCAAAGGTCGTGGCCGCTCACCATTCTAGGCTACAAGCCGGCCTGGTACCGACGTTGACGAACAAAATAATTTAGGCAATCTGTAGAAGATATATGAATGAGCAACAAGCGATTGAGTACTAAAGGTTTTGACTTCGACTCACAAATTGGACCGCAAGCACGCGGGCGTCCTTGATAAAAGATGAAATCAGAGTCATGTCCATATGGACATTAGCATATTAGATGTCTTTACCTTGGTCTTTGACGAGAGCACTGGAGAGGCTGGTGAGTGACTGCAAATCGCGAGCGGCGACTCTCGCAGTCTGCAGATGTGCTCCGCCGCCGTCGGCTATCTCCGACGGGTCAATTACGTAATCCAGTATACGCCGACCCCTTCGCTTCAAGCTCAAGCATGCAGTTGGGCATTATCGTGATCATACAACTGAAGATAGGTCTAGTTATCGTCTAGCTCTATACATAACGTTGACTCGTTGAAGAGTGGCACCAATGTGCTTGGCGGTGATAGTTTCAATTGCATTATAATCACTGGCATGGATATGAAGCACTCTGAAGCAGCGTCCGTAGTACTCAACCGGCAGTCTCGACTTAAATGCCACATGAGCGAGAGGACGTGATACGCGGACAAAAGACAGAAGATACAGAGAATGTACATTGATCTCCATTCGTTAATCATCGACGACAGCAAACTTAGACCTCGCCCTGAACCTCTTTCCCAGTCTGTAGTACAGAAACCTATAATGCCCGTCAGCCTCACCGATAAAGGTTACCTGGGCGGCCACTCACGGTAACGGCGTCATGAGAGTCATGAGTCCAGCAAGCAAGGCAGTCGCTCCCGCCGTCGAGAGCCTGTGGTACATCTGCACCGCGAACAGCGGGAACACTGCGGCGAACGAACATCTGAGCGCGGTATTACTCGCCAAGGCACTCGCGGCGATAGGACGGTATGCGGTCGTGAGATACGTGAAGGTTGAGGCAAAGATGTAGTAGATGGACACTCCAAAGAGGGAGGAAGCGATGATGGGCAGGATCCAAGGCACCGCGCTGTACGTCGTAAAAGCCATCCAGAAGAGGCCAATTGGCGCAAGCACTCCACCGGCCATGCCCATTACAAGGCATGTTTCGGGAGGTGTGCTACCGCCGTGCTTCTCGTCTATTTTCCGGTCGAAACTGCAGAGGCGACAGTGAGAAACGTGATTCTAGGGATGGCGACCTCGATTAGTCGGATGCCTACCGATTCCAGAAACCTTGCGTCGCCAACGCCGCGAGCAAACCGACGCCCATACCAAGGAATGCTAAGCCAACTTCTTCGTCCGAGAACCCGTGTTCTTCACCGAATATGATCGGAAATGCCTCAAATGTCAGATACAAGATCCCGAGGGTGATCGCGTTCCTGCACACGTAAGGACCGCACGGACTGAGCATGAGGCGTCGTAAAACCTACCACATATTCAGTGATAGAGCCATCGGATCAAACAGCAAAAGCTCTGGATTGTTTTAAGTGCAGGCTTAGTGCGCTAGCGACCAATGAGTACTTACTGAATGGCGTGTAGATGCTCATCATTATCGACTCCGACAGAGATTCATCACGGTGGTCGAGTGGGGCCCAAAATTTCTCGTCTCCCGTTTCCTTCCGTATCCTTGCAGCCTTCCGCCTCAAAATCACAGGGACATATGTCTCGGGTACAAAATATGCACGTTTTAAGGGTGATAGGACACTCTTAGTAGCGATGATCAGACATACCAAGAAAAGTGTCACAAGGGTGACGAACTCGTAGATCAGACAGACCCGATATACCCAACGGTAGTTGGCATTCTATGAGACATCATGGTCAGCGCAATGTTCGCGACGGTCTAAGGAGCTGATATTGCTTGCCTGACAGATGAAGCCACCGACCAAGGGACCAAGGACTGGACCGACGAACGGAGACAGCGTATACACACCCATGGGCCTGCAGCATACTGAGTAGCTTCACTGGCAGCAACCCCACAGTCAAAGCTTACGTTGCCACTTTGCCGTTCTCGAATAGGTCACTGACGCTCCCGGCGGCGACGCTTAGGAACGCAGAGCTCGAGAATCCGGTAAGGAAACGAAACACGAGGAACGTTGCTGTTGGCTATATAAGGCTACTACTGTTGGCTCGAACGGCAGAGAATACGCACCAATGTCTGGCGGGAAGGCGACAGGCCATGTGAACACCCAGAACAAGAAGTACGACACTCGGTAGACGTTGTTGCGGCCGTACACCTCTGACAACGGGGCAAAGAGCAGGGGTCCCATCGCTGTACGGTGCTTTCTAGTCTGGTCCTTCCGAAGCATTACGAGGATGGCTTAGCTTACCAAGACCTTCGACATAGAGACTGATGCTCAAAACTGTGACCTCGTGCACCGTATGGAAGTCGCGTTGCAGTCCCTTCTCCGTGAACGAAGCCTGCATTTCGAGTGGCAGACGTCAACCAACCAAAATAGGTGCCGAATATTGAGCAAACGAGTGACGTACAATGGAGGACGCAAATGTCGCACACAGCGCAGCGTTGCATATGAGCAAAGTGATGAGCCATTTCCTTCCTACGCTGAGTTTCTTGGGGTCGTCCTCCGGATCAAGGGTGACCTGGTACTCGTCGTCCGGCACAGACACAGTGGCTTCTGACGAGCGGGCGCTCGTGGAATCTGAGTCGCCGTTGATGCTCATTGGTGCAGGAATTTGGAGCGCCATATCCTTCCCCGATTCGTCCACGCTGGAAGCTTGGGTTCGCTGCACTTCAAGTTTCCGGTCTGCGACGACAGTGTCAAACGAGTGGCCTGAGGCGGACATCCTGGGCTAAGAAACGGTCAAGAGCAGCCGTACCATATATTCGTATGTGGCTAACTGTTTGACCTGGATGGTGCAACTGACCATAGCGATCTGGACTGAGCGCACGCCGCATTCAAGTTGCCAGGAGTCGAACCGCGGGAGGTGGCAGGCACTGGGCAGCCTCCTACTAGAAGACCAGGCGACACCGCGGCGCCTTCAGAGATGTCATGCGGACGCTACATTCAAGTCCAACGTTCCGAGTAACAGTACTTAGCAAGAACAACCTTGATAGCACAATGTGGACCGGGACGAAACTGCAACACGTCTGCAATTGGTTGCCAGGTGTAAGCGCCCTTGAGATCAGATCGTGAGCAAACACAATCATGTGATCGTGGCCCTTTGTCGGCTGAACGGCCGCTGCAGAGGTTGAACTGCAACTGCATCAATGCTTTCTGCTTCCCACCTCGAAGCCTGGAATCATAATTGAGGCCTACCCTGCCTCTGACATCTTCTTGGACTGATCCGTGCTCAGCCACTCGGGACATACGCAACCGTAAGCATCTGGTACCCTCATGATCATGTGGCATTTGGCTTACTCCATGATGTACCAGCTCGCTATGGCTCCCACAGGTTACGACTCTACCATGCAGCGCGTGCTGGAAATACCGGAGATCGTAGAACTTATCCTGAGGTACTTGGACCCGAAAGACAACATCAACAACGCGTGCGTCTGCAGACGGTGGTCTGACATTGCACTGGACTGCGTGTGGAGGAGCGTCGACGACATCACTCAATTGCTGCGGCTCCTTGCGCCCCTGGATGCGCCATTAGCCACCCCGCCACTCCGATATTGCGTGCGTGCCACTTTCATTCGTGTCTATATGTGGCCTGATCAGTGGCGCAGACATTCACGCGAATACTCAATGCAGAAGACTGGCGACGGTTCGAGCGATACGCTCGTCGGGTGCGGAGGCTGTCCTATGTCAGGGATCCGAAAGACCTGATGTCGCCATACCTTGGTGCCCGTGTCCTCGACGAGATCGCCCGGTCCCGGACATCCATCAACATCCTGCCAATTCTCACGTCTCTCGAGTGGCACAGCGACGAGACCCGACACTCCGTTGTCTTCATGAGCCAAAGCGTCAGGCGCTTCTCGGTATATCTGCACAAGTGCACGCACTACTCCCTTGGCGATCACTTCAAAGACATCTCCGCCCGGATGCCATCCCTGACGTACCTGGACTTCGCGTTCAGCTTCCCCGTGCGCACGATCGAGGCGGACCTTGTCACGCTCATTGGCGAGCTCTCGCACTTGAAGCAGCTGACGCTTCCCTCGTACTGCTTCACATCCAAGATCGTGGAGGCGTTGTCCGTGCTGCCCAGCCTCGGCACAATACAATTCGAGTTCAACGAGAGACAAGGAAGAGGCGATCCCGCTGACATCGCCGTCTTTGCACCGACGTTGCGCGAGGGATCGTTCCCAGCCCTGTGGGATGTCAACCTCAGCACACATCTCCCTGACATGACGCGGTTCGTGTCGGGCCCTCACGCACCGTCGCATCTCACCTCCTTATACGTTCATCTCCCCTGGGTGGTACCTCCGTCCACCATCACCGAGTACCTGACTGCTGTGGGCGAGAACTGCAAGTTGCTGAAGATGCTGTATATCGACCTCTTTGTCCCGCCGCCGCCCGAGGGGGTGTCGTCGCAGCCAGTCTACGCGGAGCCACTGGCATGGGCGGATCTCAGACCTCTGCTTTCTTGCAAGCGCCTCCGAGTCTTCGAACTGAGCTGGGCGTCCTCGATCGTGATGACGCAGGAAGACGTCGAGGAAATAGCCTCCAGCTGGCCGTCCCTCCAGAACTTCCAGCTCAACTGCATGCCCATCCCGGTCCCGACGAACCCGCTGCCCGCGCCCACACTCAGCCTGCACGCGCTGCTCCCCTTCGCGACACACTGCCCTGACCTCGAGGAGCTCAGTCTCGACGTCGACGCGACCGCGGCGGGGCTCGCGTTCACCGCGCACGACGCGCCGGCGCCGTTCCGCAAGCTCGCGCGGCTGGGCTTCGGGCTGTCGCCGATCGCGGAGTCGGGCCCCGTCGCGCTGTTCCTCAGCCAGATCTGCCCGCTCGGGTGCGAGGTCCGGCAGGGCGCGCGTGTGCCGGACGGGTTCAACGTCGTCTTCCCCGACTGGACGTACGAGCTGCTCGAGCTATGGGCGGAGGTCGGGAGGGTGCTCCCGCTCCTGGTTCGCCTCAGGATGCAGGAGCGCGCGCGGAGGACGGAGCTCGAGAGGGAGGTGGAGGATCTGAGGATGCGGTGTAGGGTGTTGGAGGAGCGCGGCACGTTGCCGGAGGGTGCTCTCAACGCGGATGGCTCGTGTCTGGTACTGTGAGGGCGCGAGGGATGGGTGTCCTATGATCATTGATGCTTTCGTGCTATTCTCTTGGCCACGCTCTGGTCTATGTAGCCTCCCTGATCTACCTCACGTTTGTTGTATTGCTTACTACTGTATACCATGATCTTGATGGAAGTCTCTCATTGAGATGGTTCCTCTCAGGAGCTCCCGACAATCATATATCATAGCTATCGATACAGACAACCCATCGAACCTAACCTGACTCGAAGACGAACCGCACCGCAATCCAGCTCCCTTACTCACACACCGCCCACCAGACCTCGCCGTCTCCGTCCGCACCGCCCTCCCGCAGCTCGACCTCAACAGCTCGCTCACCCGCTCCTCCATGCACGACATACACCACCCCGCCCTCTCCCAGCAGCATCTCCTCCCCACCACTCCGCACCGCCACCTTGCCCTTCGTCACAATCCCCACAAGCGGCCCGCGCACCTTGAGCACCTCCTTCGCAGCACCCTTGCCAAGCGCCGTCCCGAGCACCGCAAACTCGTCGAGCGGCGGATCGTACGCCGTCGTGCGCCCGTGCAGCCCGTGCGCGTACCGCGTCGCCGGGAGCGCCCAGTGCCCGGCGGGGCGCGCGGTGTACGTGAGCATGTCGACGAAGATGGGGATCTGTGCGGCGAGTTCGGAGGGCGGGGAGAAGGCGGCGTTGAGGACGTTGTCCGAGATGGCCATGCATTCGATGATGTCTGACGCGGTCACGTGAGATGCAGAACGGAAAGACCACCGGGCCAGGAGCGTGAATGAACACACCTCCTTCGAGGTACGCGTGCACCTCGTCTGCACCTATCCAGAGCGCTTCTCCCTTCTTGAGTTTTGCGAAGTTCATGAAGAACGTTGTCGCGAGCGCTCCCACATCGCCTGGATATTGCTTCGAGACTCTACGGGCAAGACGTCAGTCGGTCCGCGGCATAGCGTATCAGTGAAAGACACGCGACTGACTTGTTGACCAGCCATGCCTGCTCCTCGGACAAGCCGCTCGTATTGCCCGCCCGCACGCGCTCAGCCAGCTTCGCCACGAAAGGCTTGACCTCCCCACTCGGGCCCCTCTTCAGCAACGCGCCCCAAACACGCTTCAGCCCCTCGCGCGTCGGCTCACGCACGAACCCATCAACGGCCCGGTCGTCGCCAACAGCCTGCCTCAGCTCCGGCACGTCTCGAAAGCTCGCCGCGACGTCCTCGAGAGGTCTGAACCCTACGAAGCCGGTGAAACTCTCGCCTTCGCGCGCGTCCTCGAGCGGCGCTCCGATGGCGACCGCGATCTCGGGCTTGTGGTTCGCGTCCGGGGAGAGGTCGGGGTGCTGTTTGCGGAGCTGCGCGCCAAGGCCCTTGTCGGGGTGGGCCTGGAGGGGTAGCGCTTTTTGTATGGAGAGAATCTTGAAGAGGAAGGGGAGGTGCGTCCCGCCGCCGCCGCCGGAGGGCGAGTCGGAGGCGGTTGCGGGCACGGGGACTTTGGACTGCGTCTGGGCGGTGGAAGAGGGAGGAAGGTGTACGGTAGGGTTGGAGATGACTATGGAGTGGAGGGACGTGTCGGGGGAGTCGTAGAGATGCGAGGGGCCGTTGGGGTGGGTGCCCATCCAGATCTGCGGGCAGGAGATGGTCGGAGTAAGTCAGTGAATAATAGAGTGTGTTCGAAACGGGCGTTGGAGCCTCCCACTAACAAGAGCTCACCTCAGCGTAGTTCTCGCTCTCGTCGACTGCGAAGTCCGGCCCGACGCTGTTCTTCGCCAGACGAGCAGCGAGGGAGGCGGAGCCCTGCTTGCCCCATGGGTATTGCTGGATGGCAGTGCGGAGGCGGATGAGCGTAGCGGGGGAGTTGTCGATGGTGGTCTTCGGCATTGTGAGTGAGTGTCGGGAGTGCGAGTATGTTGGCCATGGCGGCGAGGGCGACAGGTCTTATATAGGATCGGACGGTGGCCACCCTCAGGCTCATGAATTGACGAACGCGTGACGTCATCACCGCTCGTTGCGCCAAGTGCCATATGTAATGTAGCATTGTAGTGTCCTTGATTGTTTGCATTGCATGGATATAACGACACGCGATGGGCGTGAGATCTCCGGACTTGGGCAGAGCAACATCGATGCAGTCGTGCCATATCTCTTACAGGAGGCTCGCGCGCCGAGGGACAGCAATCAATTGTATTCTGTCGTGACAGAAGTCAATATGTAAGTTAGCTGGGACGAGTGAGGACTCTGAGGAGCACCTTACATACCAACCAAAGTCCCTTCTGTTTCGCCTACCAAGAGCATTAATGCAATACTCGCCTGAGGGGAAAGGGCGAAACTGATTTCACCGGCTGGGCCTGAGAAGTGGACTACAGTGTACACGCATACTACTTATGAGCTACTAATCTCACTGGGTACTGCACCCCGTACCCCTCGGCCTCACTGACTAAGTGTAGCCGATACGCGACTCGGATGTGCGAGATAGCCGGAGGCATTAATGTGTACCGTCCTCCTGATCGTAGCTTCGACCAGCTGTAGCTAGTAGCGTAGTCTGCGAGCCGCCTGATTCCCTTCACAATTGGCGGAGCCAGGCTTCCGTATAGGTCAGTGTCCGCAGCGTCAATGCCCGCGTCCTCACCTTGTCCTCGCCCTCCGTCCGCTCCCAAGGCCTCGACGAGCGTCCGGCACCGCACCGGGCGCGAAACCGGTGTATCAAGTGATCAAAATGAACGACACCCTCGATCTCGGCAACCTAGCCGCACGATGATGCCCGGCGCCCCGACACGCTTATAGGACGCCGAGAACATAGCCGGTGTCCTACATCGCCCCCAGCCTCTCCACTTGGAGTTCCCTGGCACGCCCGCTCGGACATGGCACCTCCCGCGAGAGCCCTCGGCGAGGTAAACGAGCTCGTCGCGATCATCCTCGCGTTCCTCGACAACCGCTCGCTCGCACGGGCGGCGTGCGTCTGCAGACGATGGTCGGAGATCGCGCTCGGCGTGCTG
The DNA here is from genome assembly GCF_022264815.1 of Rhodofomes roseus. Taxonomy (NCBI): domain Eukaryota; kingdom Fungi; phylum Basidiomycota; class Agaricomycetes; order Polyporales; family Fomitopsidaceae; genus Rhodofomes; species Rhodofomes roseus. Next base: position 1,057,779 of record NW_025952960.1, on the reverse strand, counting down.
TGGCGCGAGGTGGATGACCTCCACCGACTGTTCAGCATGCTCTGCCCGTTTGCGAAGCCGATGAAGAAGATGGGCGAAGGCGGCCGTATGTTGCAGTCATTCGTCAGTGCCGTTTCACCACAGAGGGAAGAGCAGAACCTGATAACTTGAAATGCCCCTCAGAAATTCAAGCGAGATATCTATCAGAAGGATTGGCAGCGGTTCTCGCGCTACTCGACGCACGTCCGCCGGCTCGTGTTCGACGAGCGGTCCCCGAAGTACCGCACGAAGGTCCTCGACAACTCCGTCTTCTTCATGTCCACCACACGGAAGATAGTGAGGGGCGGGATCCTGCCGAACCTCCAGACCATCGTCTGGCACGTGCACACCCCCGACACGCAGCTGCAGTCGCTCAGCCTCATGCACAGGGGCCTGCGCGAGCTCGACGTGCAGATCCTGCCCCCGGGCAGCTACTCGACGACGGCGATTGATTTTGTGTACCAGATCAGCCAGTGGGCGCCGAACCTCACGCATCTGACGCTGCGCCGGCGCGGACCCGTGCGCGAGCTCGAGGAGGATATCTGCCGGCTCCTGGAGAACTTACTGAAATTGCAGAAGGTCGACATCCCGCTGTGTGGCTCGACGAATAGTATCATGGAGGAGCTGTCCCGCCTGGAGGACCTGCGAGAGGTCGCCCTCGCGGGCCCGGACGAGGGCGGCATGGGCGACCCTATGGACGTCCTGGGATTTTCTCCCGAGCTCCAGGAGGACGCTTTTCCTGTCCTCCGGCGAATGAGCTTCAGTGCCCGTATACCCGCCGCGACGCGGTTCCTCCAGTCTCCATTCTTCCCTGAGAGGTTGACCCGCCTTCACGTGCATGCAGTCGATGTCGTCGATCCAGACGTACTGGAGACATTCTTCTCGACGGTCGCGCGGAACTGTCCTGAGCTGGTCGAACTCACGGTCGACTTCATTTTATGTCCAGACGTCTCTCTCGTTGTCCCCGCTCCTCCCATGGACGCACGTCCGAGCATCGCGACCTTTCGGCCGCTCTTCGCATGTAGGCGCATAACCTCCTTCGAGTTCAGGTGGGACTACGCCCCGTGCCTACAGGACCACGACATGGAGGAGTTCGCGCTCGCGTGGCCAGGCCTAGAGCACTTCATGCTCAACAGCTCGGCCGTCATCGAGTTCACGCCCTCGCCCCTCACGCTGGGTGCTCTCATCCCTTTCGCAAGGCACTGTCTCCGCCTGCGCCACCTCGGGCTCTACATCAACGCCGACGCGCGGCCCTCCAGGGCAGTCGAGCAGCCGTTCAGATCGCTCGAGAAGCTGTCCGTCGGCGCGTCGAACATCGCCGCCGCGGACTCGGTCGCCCTCTTCCTCAGCCAGCTCTGTACGCCCGTGTGCGAGATCGTGGCGGGGCTGCGCTGGCCGGACGCGTACGGCCTCGCGCTGGATAACGCGGGGATATTCGACGAGCGCCGCACGATGATATGCGACTCTTGGGTCCGGTGGAACGAGGTGGTGAAGGTCCTCCCCGTGGTCATCAAGGCGCGCAGAGAAGAGAGGGGCCGTGTTGCTTTCCTCCAGCATGGAATCTGATATATTCGTGCCGACACGTTAGAAGTCGCAGTATACACGCCTACTACCCCTCCAGTCTGACTTTAATTAACCATGCTCAGTATATGTAGAGTTTCTTTCTATCTAACCTCAGGACGAATGTCGTGGATGTAGGGCTTGTATTTTCTTATATTTAGGATCTAGCGGTACAGCATTGACTTCAGGGTTCTACCCCGGAGACGAAGTCAAGGATAGCCTTGAAAACGTATACTGTAGTGCCATCCGACTCTCGGCCCAGCCATTGAATAATTGTAGAAGTCGCGGCCGCCCTTTGTCTATTACACTATCGCCGCCGCGATGACTCGGAACATGGCCACATTGGCCGCTTGGACTGATGCTCCTCCTGGCGATGGACGAACCCAGGACGAACCATATGCCAGGAATTGGCCCGGGGTCGAAGCGGAAGCCTCAATGAATGCTAGCCGCACGTGACGCCCGGTAGGAACTGCGCCTCGGAGGACACCAACCTCGATGTCTGATGATACGTATCGGTGGCCAACCATTGATATTGGTTGACGCTGAGGGTGTATTTGTAGGGCTGAATCATGATCAATGACCTCGACAACCGATGACCGGAGACCATCCTGCTGTTGTCCACACACGGCCACCACGAAGTCTAACTTGGGAGCCAGAAGCCGCGATGGATCATTACCGGGGCCCTTGGGCGCGCCAGTCTCAATAACCCGGAGATCACGTCCAAGTGCTACAACGGTGATCGCAACACTCGTTATAGAGACATTGTTTAGCATGATGAGGGGCACAAACCCATGAAAGACTCACGGACCCCGCAACTGCCTGGAAGCTATTGTCATACCGGTTCAGAGTTTTACAGCACTTCAGGACATTGTACTACCATCCCTACCAACGTCGCATCACAGGACGCACATGTCATCCGCGTTTAGATCAAAGCTTGCTTCCAAAAACGGAGATGAGCATGGAGTCAAGGGCGCGTTGCTGCCGCCTTCGGTACCCGCGAAGGCAAATTCTGTTGGTAGAAGTGCTTCATCATAAGCTCGGTATGGGTGATCGTCAGATTGAACAGAGGCTGGGTCGCATTCTATCAAGCGGTGTGTTAACGCACCGCACAGGGAAGACAGGCATGGGAGAAAGCTCACCACACGATTCGCAGACCCTCCGACGTACTTGTCCGCGCCTTCGTCTTCCAACCAGCACAGGGCGTCAAGGAAGGATTCTCGGCGCAGACTGTCTAGACGCTCCTGCGAGTCCGGAGGACCGGACGCAACTGTGTCCTGTGAATTAAAACACTACGTGAAGAACGGTCAAACACACGTACCGGCCTTCTGTCGGGCTGCGTCTGCATCCCAGCTCTGGAGCAGAGCTTCCCTCCGCGAGTGATCGGGGCCAACGCGGTGTTGAGCCGCGGAAAGACCAGCAAGGCAGTACAAAGTGTGGTACGAATCCGGGTGTCTGGCAGATGGCGTCAGCAACAGCGAATTCGTTCACGGCTCAGAGCCGGGCATTCAGGATATCATGATGGCAGGGGTGTGGTTACATCGAACTCACTTGGGCGGCTTATCTCTCAATCCGCCGGCAGGATGTTGACCGGCGAACAAGACGTACTCCTGCAGCGCCTCGCGATTGAATAGTGCGTCTGTAGGCGGGCCAAGTCAGTCGCTCCGGTCATTACGCATACATGTCGGACTGTGCGCGAGGAGTCCGGCCATCATGCATGATGACCGGGAAGCCCGCGCTAGTCGGCGAATTCACCCACCGTCAATGTCGAGCCAGTCATTGTCTTCCGCAGACGCCTGCGCATGTTCTGCCTTGGTAGCCGTCTCAGTTTCGTGTGTAGCAGCGGAAGCGCCTGGGCCCAACAGGCCGTCCACGAGGGGGAAGCAACCGCCGACCCACCAGCTGTAGCACCCGTCTACGAGCTTGTTTGTCCTGCCTTTGAAGCCTCCAAGTTCGATGCCAGTGCCCTGCATATGCGTGAGCCAACGGATGAGGGAACGCATGTTGATGGTAGGCGGAATCCGGTCAATGGCAGCAGGTGCATCGGCGGTGGACGGGGGCTTGGACTTATAGTAGATGCGGAGATAGGGTTGGAGGAATACCCAAGAAGCGAGTGCACAGAAGGTGTAGCCGCCGTGAGCTTCACCTAGGACGGGACGAGGGGCTGCTGGGTCATAGCCATCTACACAGCCAAACCTAAGCAGACCCAGGCAATGCGACATGAATCGGACACACCAGTGCTGAATGCCCAGTCCGGGAAAGAAGCATTGCCAAAACCACCCTCGTAGGTCTGACAGCTTGCGATGAACTCAGGTACGCCCTGGAGTAGCTCTGGAGTCAACAAGTTGAGGAGTGTCGCGACCGCAAGAAGACAGTATAGTCCTCTGCATAATGAACCAATTCAGTGAGAACAACGTCAACCGAAGCGAAGCGAAGGGGCTCACCTGACGTCCACCTCTCCATGGTGAGATACCAGGAAGGACCCGTCGGATTGCTTCACTGACATGAAGAACTCGTACATCTTCTGCCTGAGTTCCAGCGTTACTGGTGCCGTAGACTACAAACGCAAAGACGTACCTATCGATCTCATCCCAACCCCCGCCGGGTCCAGGTTCTCCGACGACTGCAAGTGCAGAGACTGCAGCATAGGTGGCTAGTAGATGCGGAGCCTGGCTTGGACCTCCGCCAAACCCTCCAGATTCGTGTTGCATGGCCAATATCTTCTCGCGTGCCCTAGCATAGCAGATTCATATTAACGGCTTGCGTCCAAGGGTGGTTGAGTCGTGCAACAGGCGCCGCAAAAGCAACGACCTGGACGAGCGGACTCACTTTCTCTTCGTCTCTCCATCCATCCCAACACCGAGGCAACTGAATGCCTGGAACGTCCAGTGCATGAGCCACGCCTGACTCGCATCCTGGCCAGTATATCGTTGGGGGAAGCCTTGTCGCAAGTTGCGCAGGAGATACTGCATATGAACGTTCCGCTGGAGGACGGCAGGCACATTCTGGCTGGCTATTACACCCCCTGAAGCTAGTGATTGGGGAAGATGAGCTAGAAGAGTCTCCTCAGTATCCTGCTGCATAAACGAGGTAGCTGTTGAGTAGCCATCCGTAGGAGTGGGCCGTAAGTCTCGAGGAGACGCCATGAGATTCAGGTTGAGGGCCGCTCGCTCGAGACTGTACAGTGTAGATCAAGCACGGAACAAGCTTTAGATCACGCTGATAATCCAAGCAAGCCAGGTCTTCTGTACAGTCCGAATCACGAATGAAGGCAAGAAGAGGACCTGAATAGGGTTAATGCACATGGTGGACCAGAACAGCGCTATTGTCCCTCACAAGCGCTCCGCATCCCGAAACAATGACGCCTTGCGTTGTTGACATCCTACTCTCTACCAATACATTGTCTTATGTTTCGGCTACATAGCGATACATCTCACGTCTACATCAAGCACTGCGTGCCTTTCGTTTTTGGTGACTGCGTGTTGACCCAACTTACAAGACCCTCTCAGTCAGACCGAGCCCTTCCTCCTCGACCTTGGCCCGGAGGATGTTGCAGACCTCTGGGCTGTAAGGCGCGTGGACACCGGGTGTACTAAGAACGCCATCGAGGACGAGCTGGACGGCGATACCGCAGGGAACACCGACGTAGAGCGCCATGGCCGAGTGGCCAGTCGGGTCACCATACGCCTCCAAGGTGGACGTGATGGTCTCCTGCGCGCACGATGTCAGTGAGTGCCGTTCAATATCAGAAGTGATTTTCGCCAACATACCTGCTTGCCATCGGGGTACTCGACCACGAACTTGTGCTGCAGCATGACAAAGTCCCGCTCGCCCTCCTCGAATTTCATGAGGTTCTCCATGCGTGCGCAGAGCGTGTCGAGCAGGTTCCCATCGCGCGGCTCCACCTTCTCCGTCGAGAACAGGCCCAGCCATTTCAGGCCGGAGATGATACGATGGCTCTCCGACGCATCAGGGAAAGTGCAGAGCTCCTTGACCTTCGCGATGAGCGTACTGAAAAGCCGTCAACTCCTGACAAACGGACAGTCATGTTGATGTCTCACCTCTCGCTAGCATCGCTCGCACCGATCGCCTTCTGCATGACCTCCGCCCAGGTGAGGTTCTCCGAGAGCCAATCCTTCTTCTCGGGGTTCAACCAGCCCAGCGCGACAAACGCCTTGACGAACTCGGGGAAGCCCTGGTAGCGCAGGGTGCCGCGCACGACTGTCTGCGCCTCCGGAATCTGGTAGAACTCGCGGAACGGAACCGAGTTGCGGTTCGGGTACGCGACGAACGCGTACGGCGGCGAGATGTAATAGGGCTTCGCGGTCGCCATCAGGTCCTTGCCGTCCACGCTGACCTCTTTTCCCTCCGAGACGAACGACGCCGAGTTGAGTAGTGCCAGGAGCGCGCCACGCGCGGACCATGAGAACTTGTAACCGAGCGGGTTGCCCGACGCCTCGGGCGCGGGCAGGCCGCCGCAGTACGAGTAGAACTCCTTCACTTTGCCGCCCTTGGCGTGCACCTCGTCGATCACCTTCACAGCGTACAGGTGATCCACGCCCGGGTCGAGCCCGATCTCGTTGAAGACGACGATGCCGGCCTCCTTAGCGGCGGCGTCGAGCTCGTGCATCGCAGGGCTGACGTAGCTGGTCGTGACGACATGCGTCTTGCCCTTGATCGCTGCCTTGATGACGGTGGCGTGGTAGGTGTAGGGAATGAGCGAGATGACCAGATCGTGCTCCGCGACAGCCTTCTCAAGCGCCTCGGTGTTGCTTGCATCGAGGGAAATAGCGGTCGTGTTCGGGAGGTCCGCAGCAAGACCCTTGGCGGTTGCGAGCGTCCTGCAGGCTACGGAACCGTAAGCACACGTGTAACTGTGTCCCAATCACAGACGCCGACGTACCAATCGTCAAGCTGTTCTCCGGCTCGCGGACGACATACTCCGCGGCGGGACGGGCCACCATGCCGCTTCCGAGCAGCAGCACCTTCTTGCGGGACTTGCCCGTGTCTGCCTTGCCCAGCTTGGGCGTGATATCCTTCCCATCCTCGACCAAAGAACGTCCGAACTCGGGTAAGACGAAGGCTGCCTTGTGCACCTCGGCATTGTAGTACCGGGTGGGCGTGACCTTGCGTAGCGGCACACGCACGTTGTGGCTGGCCTCCTTAGAGCAGATAACGAAGCCGATTTGGCCTGATGGGTAGGTAGGAATTGTGGTGAACGCGTATTCCGCAACAGGGAAGAGTTCGCGAGTCGTCTTGCGCAGATCGTTGATGAGAGGGAGATGCAGCCACAGGCACTCTGCCTGAGTAGAGATATGACCGCCGGGAGTGAGCGCGTTGTAGAGGAGCTGGAAGTAGGGCTTTTGGAAGAGGGCCTCGGCAGGACCGACTGGGTCAGAGGAGTCGGTGACAATCACGTCGTAGGTGGAGGTGTTCTCCTCGAGGAACTTGAAGCCATCACCAACGAAGACCGTGACTCGCGGGTCAGAAAGAAGAGAAGACATGTGCGGCAAGTATTTCTTCGAGACTCTGATTACGGCCTAATCGCAGGTGAGACATACCGATGCAACGGATAGGCGTGGTACATACCTCGTCGATGTCGCAGAGCACAACATTCTCAACGGTGTCATGCTTCAACACCTCCCGGACGACACCACCGTCACCACCGCCAATGACCAGCACCTTCTTCGGATTCGGATGGCTAGCCAAAGGAAGATGTGCGATCATTTCCTGGTAGCTGTACAAAGATCAGATTCGATCTTATTCGGGCTTGAGCGCACTTACGAAAATTCATCGCGCTCGGTGCACTGGATGACACCGTCGAGCACAAGGACGTTTCCATATGTCTCAGACTCGAAGACGAGCACATCCTGGTACAGAGACTTCTCGACGTGGAGGATTTTCTTGACCTTGAGGGTCATCGCCTGGCCCGGCCACTGCGATGAGATCTCCCTGAACCAACCATCTGGTTTCCGTCAGACGTATACACTTATGATAGAACATGGTACCCACCCTTGATTGAGCGATGAGTAAGGGGAGCCATGGCTAGTACCTGTCGTGTTGGTGAGAGGAGAAACTCAGTGAGGGTACAGGATTTGACTCGAGGATAGATCTGTGAAATCTCGATCGTATCTCATGAGATTAGATACTTAGACGCCCTCTGCAAACAAAAATTCAAATGAACCCACCGAGTGCCAAGGTTGGACGTGGGACAATGTTATCAACTTAGACGGATGTACTGCTGAATATTTGTTGCATACAGGAGGATTGAATCAGTGAGGATCTCCAGGTACGGCGTAGGTAGAGGCTGCTGCCATCCGATGCAGAACCGGAGACGCGATCACGTGTGCGCGTTTACATACTACGTCTGGCCCTTGGCAGTGGTAGAACATGATGTCTCTATATCATGTAGTAGTACAATACGGAGCCGTGGTTGGAACCAGAACACCGTCGTTTTCGATGAAGTCCATCAGCGCCGCAGTGTCGTCAGCCGGCGAATACGTAGGCTCTTTCTCCTTCTCCTCCCCCCCCCTACTAGGACAAGTGCATTAGCCATGGCGCTGCTTTCAAGACATGCTTTAAACACACTTGGCGCCGTTTCCATGTATCCGACCATATATTAACGTCATACCCCAGGTCCGTGATACTAGTCCTACGTACAAATGGAGTGCACCAATTGCAGACTACATGATGGGTACAAACACAGAAGCACTTGTCCGAGTCAACACAGGTTGTAACGAATATATGTGTATATGCAATAAGCCAGACGGCCACTGAATGCAAGTCGATATCCTCAGTCTCAATCACGTCGCTTGCGGATGAGCACCTGTGCATTACGATCAGGTACTAGCGATGTACCAAACCAGCGCTCGTTCGGCATCTGGCCCTCACGCTCCATCTTGACATCGTATGTCACAACAAAGTGCGCGAGCATGGCTTTAAGCTCATTGGCAGCGAAGAATCGACCGGGGCTGATTAGGCAAGTTTAGCGGCGCCTGCGGTAAGTCTTGGGTGCGGAACTGTACGCACCATGCATGCCGCCCGTGGCCGAACGGAATGTAGTCAGGACTCGTTGCGACCATCTGGTGCCGCAGGCCTTCGCCGTCGTCGTCGCGCATACGTGCGAAGCGGAACGGGTCGAACACGGTGGGATTGTCGTAGAAGTGGCCGTCGTGGTGGAGACTGTACGAAGGTGCGGAGATCATGGTCCCAGCGGGAATGTATGTTCCGTCCGAGAAATAGAAGTCTTTGAGTGCTTTCCGCGTCATGGATTCTGCACCAGTTGGTACCGTCAGGTCGAATGGGACTTGACCGTGAGAGACTCACTGGCGCCAAGACCGAGGAATCGCTGGGTCTCTTTCAGGAAGCTGTCCACGCGGCGCATCTTGTTCATGGCAGCCTTCGTCCAACCCTCCTCGCGCACGATAGGCTCGACTTCCTCCCTTAGGGCCGGTATACACTCCGAGTGCGCAGCCAGGAGTAAGAGAGCTTGAGTGAACGACTATCAAAACAACCTCAGCGAATTGAACATTCACGATGAAGCACCTGAGAAACGTACTATGGAGGACGTATGTATCGCAGCAATATTCACGGTAAGCATGCGTAGCACCAGAGCTCGAACGCTGCGCTCTTCGCCTTCCGCTGCATCGATGAGCCACTGGAGCATGTCATCCTGGGCGAGCACCGGGTCAGAGAGCCTGGGCCCGTACGCGATAGGTTCCGACGCACCGGCTTGCCCTCCCATTCCTCACCCGGCTCGTGTTCGAAGCGCCCCTCAATGACCGGGCCAAGGTGTTTCTCGCCACGGCGAATGCTCTTGGGAACATTGGTTAAGAGACGTCCTGCGATCCTGCAGCACGGAGTCAACAGATTGACCCAGGTCTAGAGTCAAAGTAGCACTCACGGCTTGAGAAGGTTCGGGAAAAGATTGATGATTTGGGCTCCAGCGAAGACATCAATGGTGAACTGCTTGTTGAGTGCGCAATAGTCTTCATTCCGACCTGTGAAACGAGTTGCGCGTGTAAGAAACGCCAACCCCGCCCGGAGATCTCGAGTTACATAACGGAAGCCCGACAAATAGCCTGTTGCTGGTCCGGCAAACAATCTCCATCACAGTCGAATAAACATTGACCTTCACCCAATCTGATACATAAACACTAGGTTAGACGGCAAACGTGCGCCATTCATGTATTCATTCACCGTCTGTTTCCGGGATCACGGTCTTGAATGAGTGAATGATCTCGTCACGCAGTTCCGGGAAGAGCCCGCCCAGAGCGCGCGTCAAATTCGAGCGGACGATTGGGATGTGGTATGGGTTGATGTGCACACTGGGGCCGAGTGTGTAGTCCACCTGGAGAGCCTACAAAACATGATGGCTGAGTATCAGCAGAGCCAGTAGGCGATGTAAGGAAGGTACACACCTCGTTTGTTGCCTCTGAAAACGAGAGCTCATCGTCGGCAGCCTTGCGCAGCTCGTCGATATGCTTCGGCGAAGCGACGACGACGCTCCAGCCCCTCCGACCGACCTCTGCGTGTTTGAAGAACCCGCCCTTATGCTGCGGTCATCCACACAAGATTAGCTTCCCGTGGGTCGCATTGAGATAAGGGATGTGCACGCGAGGCCGTGCAGCAGAAGCATGACAGTACTGCATAGGCCAACGCTATCGTTTCAAGTTCCCCAGAGTTGTTGTTCCACATTACACAGATCCGCTGGTGGAAGCTCACCTTAACATACCCTTCTTCCAGCACTTCCGGAGCGTGGAACAAGTAGCGATATGCACCGATGTAAGATAAAAGAGGGAACGACGGACCGCCCACTGTCGGTATATGGGCGAGCTAGGCAGATGAGACGGTACAGAGTGAGTTCATCGGTGTAAGTCGATAGTTTGGATATCGCAGTCGATGGGTCCGAGGTCAGCGAAAACGTCCACGGGTATCCATGACGAGCAAAACTCACGTTCTGCTTGCTGGGCCAGAGATGATTCACAAAGACGTAGAGGGCTGCGAGCCCAGCGAGCACAGAGGCGGTCACCGAGACCTCCATGGTTACAAGCAGGCGATGTTCTGGCTGCCTGAGCGGCCTTCGCTCATAACAGTCATAGATCACACGGGCCGCGGGGCGGCTTGATGGGGAATCGAACCGACGGAGACATGTCGGAATGTCAAGCTTGTACATACTCACACGGCGTGCTCATATATGTTTAAGGCGGAGACTAGGACCGATTGGTCAACCAGTCATGCACAACGACACGTCCGTCGTTTATTGAGGATAACTCCATGTCAATGCACTCAACTCACCCCTCAGGCCTGTATAGACTGCCGCTGTTGGCATTGGGATATGTCTGCACAGCATCATCAAATCACCACAACGACTGACGCCGGCGCCGACTCACCATCGGTTGCATACCCTAGGCCTGCTGGATAGCTATGGGCCCGCATCGAATAAGATCTTTGCGCCATTCCCCGAGGGTACTTGAGTCTCAGCCATGTATAACCCAAGTATAACCTGAGTTGAGTGAGCGAACTGTGAGCGAAGTCGTGTGGTGACTGCTGCCATGATGCGATCACAGGGACAATGCCGCATGCTCTGAGTTCAATGAACTTCAATCTGCGTAAGGAGCAAATGAATACAGACCTCTGCAGACCTCACTGAATACTAAATATCTGCTAAGTGATCAGCATAAAGGGCCCTCGACGTGATCAGGATGTTCAACGTACATTGAATGTAAAATGCCCGTTCTGCCGCTGCCCTGCTGCAACCCGGGTAAGTAGGTTCGGAACAAGCCGCCTCCTCCACGTGGTATTTTGTGCTCCGCACACGTGGCCGCTCGAGGACACCGCTCAGCGCTCACACCGCGGGCAAACCAGGTTTTTCGGGCTCCGAAAATGCTAATAACATCGGTCCTCCATGGGAACCTTTTCGGAGAGCTTGACTGACTCCGAAAATGCTCCTACATTTCTCATGTTCGTAGCATGTTCGCCGAAAACACGCATGTTTGGCCTCCGAACATGCTGAAATCGGCTGAAACGCATCATGTTCGCAGCATGTTCTGACAATATTCGGAGTCCGTAGAGGTTCCCAGGCGGGACCGATGTTCGTAGGGGTTTTCGGAGTTCGAACAACCTGGTTTGCCCGCGGTGTCAGCTCAGACTAAGTTCGACACGTACCAGCAATGTACCGATGACATCAGCTATAGCTCGCTCAACCTCAAGACGCTTGTGCGTTTCGGGTTTTTTCCATAACCTTGTACGATGAGTTCAACGGACATGCCTCTGCTTTAGAACGGGTCATCGGATTACACTGCCAACCTCGCGGCTATCGGCGGGTTCGCAAATGCCAACTCTAACCTGGTAGCCGGCACGGTCAACTACGCATACATCGGCGGAAGCCAGGGTGAATATACGTTCGACCCATGTTGCAGAGGCGTTGGCAGCTTTCTGACGGTCTCCGTCGCCCATAGCCTCGCCGAACGCTCCGGCCCAAAGTGGCGCCAACTCCTTCACCGCCGCGTCGGGCACTGTCAAGCCATATGAGAGCGACATCTGGACGATCGACCCGACCACGGGCGCGGTCACCGCGCAGTGGGTCAACACTGATGGAAGTGCGTTACCCTTTGTTCGCCGTGCGCTTGAGAACATGCTAAACAGCATGGTTGTACTTAGGCACACCGAAGACGTACTTCGCGATCGCCCAGAATGTCGTTATTCTCACCGCTGACCTTTCCCGTTACGCAATCTCGTTCGGGTCCATAACTGCCGTGGTACGTGTTCGAGTCCAGCATTGGTGGCGGTCGATCTGATTTGTGTGCACAGAGCGTCACGTTTGTCCAGCTGTCGAGCTCCGTCGTGCCCGTGACGACGACCGTCTAGAGAAGACTATCTCTACGTTTTCAAACTGTGGCATTTCAGGGATTTTCTGTGTAGCGTTTCAGACATCTCAGCTGCGCATGCGATACACCGTACAGTAAGTCGCCATAATTTCATATCATAGCTGCCAACAGTATTTGCATAGACCTCACAATATAGAGGCCATTTTCCAGAGTTGTGGGGCGGCGAGTATGTGCATGCGCACATGCAGTACTGTGCCGTTGCGAGTCGACGACGATTTTCCTCGAGACTTGCAGAAGTTCCCATTGGACCCGAGCGATCGTGAACTTGAAGCACTGTTGCTGTTCGAGTGTTGTTGAATTCGCCGCATGTTGCCTTCACTTGCTGGCCATGCAGATGGAACGAGGCCATAATGGCAACCGACTATGGTTTCGTCAGAGTATGTAAGTTACTCGAGCCCTGCTTGCGGAGACGATGTATTGACTCGGAACCCCCTTTCCATATCTTACAGCCTCACCTATTCATACTGCTACAAAGCCTCTCGGGTATCGTGACGGTCCGGCCCTGCGCGCCGATCACCAGCGTTCAATGTCTGTTCAGTCGTTGTATTGCCTGATCGCTCGAGGATGGCTCAGCGCATCAACTCGTCTGTGCAGCCGACACAGCATTCTACTGCTCCTGGCAGTCTGAGTGCGCTGGTAGTCACGCCACAGGGGTATGTCTGTTCACTCTCAGACTTCATTGATCGTCGGCTGATCCCCGAGTGCAACCCGAAGCAGCTGCCAGTGCATTCTTGTTTAATGCCGTACTACATGCGTCTCCTGGAAGATTACCTGCCATTGCACAACGACCCATTAGACGAACGGCGCCCGATGCAGCCGAGTGCGGCTGGAATGCACAGCTATCGTCTGAACATGATCATGAAGGTCGCGCTCGAGCTCTTCCCGGACATCATGCCGAGCTGCGGTATATGCCTATTCTCGTAAGACGCAATGTTCGTGCTGAGTTGACGCTGCGCTATCAACCTTGACAGGAGTACTTAAGGATGGACAACATCTCGCTCAATAACCATCTCTTTCCTCTTCGATTCTCTCTTTGACTCCGAGACTACTTCCTCAACCTTGACTCTTCATCACGATGCAACGTGTCTTGCTTTCTGGACTGGCCTTGGTGTCTGCAAGTTCCGTCTTTGCTTCCCGATTCTTGTACGGAGATTACCCAGTCGTCGCTCTCTCCTATGGTGTCTTCGAGGGATTCACCTCAGGCAATGTCTCCTCGTTCCTGGGTATTCCGTATGCAGACCCTCCGTGAGTGTCCTGCTACCTCGATGAAATCCGTTCGCTGATCGTCACCGATCTACTCAGCGTCGGCGACCTTCGCTTCAGACCTGCACGCCCGCCGAAGCCATGGATCGGCGTCCGGAATGCTACCGCCTATGGTGCAGCTTGCCTGCAACAGGGTACCATTGGTAGTTCACAAGCTGGACAACTTCCGTTCGCTCTACCACCGTTTACGTATCCCATCGCGAACGTTACTCCTATCATCAATGAGTCGGAGGACTGTACGTATTGATATAATCTTCTTGCTGGCCTGCAGAACCGACTTCCGTGTTTCGCGATAGGTTTGTTTGTCAACGTTCTTACGCCTGCGTCAGCGCAGCAAGATCACGGACTTCCTGTTTTGATGGTACGTTATACCTGCAGTGCCAGATGTATACGCTGGCTCATGCAAATGCTATAGTGGTTTTTTGGAGGTACGTACAGGGAACGCCCTCGTATTAGTGTTATATTAACACTTGTTCAGGCGGTTACGAGACAGGAGACTCCTCTTCGTACCCGGGCGCACCAATCGTAGAGCGTTCTCTCGTCCTGAATGAGCCAGTGGTCTTTGTCTCGGTCAACTACCGTCTGAATGGTGAGCGTCGTCGAATCCGCTCATACTGTCTGTCCATGCTCACAAACATCTTGGTACGCAGCCTTAGGATTTTTGGCGAGCGCGGAGGTCCAGGAAGCAGGTGCAACGAACCTTGGGCTGCGCGATCGTAAGTAGTCATCATCCTGTCGTGTATATGAAGCTTGAGCTTCGAGACAGAACAACTGGCAATGGAGTGGGTTCATGAGCATATCTCCGCCTTCGGCGGTGATCCTGACAAAGTCATCATGTGGGTAATCCGCTGGTATGAGTCGCACGCTAGCTATTGACGATCTCGCCACTGAAGCTGGGGAGAGAGTGCCGGATCGGAGTCCACAGGCTATCACTTACTCATGCACAACGGGTCTACTCGTGGCCTCTTCCGCGGCGCTGTCATGGTACGTGCAGCCTGACAGCTTATCAAGTGCAAGCTCAGCGTCTCACCGGTCGCGGAAGGAATCGGGATCTCCGCATGCCATCTCGAACGTCTCAGACGGGCAAGTCTACTATGACGAATTGGTGCAGTCCACGAATTGTACTGGCGCAGCAGACACCCTGGAGTGTCTCCGACATGCGCCCTTGGAAGCGTTGTGGGCTGCGGTCAATGCTACGCCGAGTATCACTTCCTACCAGAGTAACAACCTTGCTTGGCAGCCTCGCATTGACGGCAACATCATTCCGTACAACCCTTCACGCATGATCGAGGACGGTGTCATTGCAAAGGTCGGCGTGAACCTCATATACTAGATGGATAGATCTGCTCAGATCGGATGCTAGGTGCCCATTATTGCAGGGGATTGCGAGGATGAGGGTACGATTTTCGCACTTACGAGTTTGAATGTCACGTATGTAGCATTCATTTCATCGTCAGTGTGGCCCACTAACAGACCCATCACAGGACGGACGACGAGTTCCGTCAATACATACAAGTGAAGTGAGTCCCCCGTGCTCGTGCTATGAGCGCAACTTACCTGAATGGATCTCAACGTACTTCGAATTACAGCTATTTATTCAACCTTTCGGATAGCGATATCGATGAGGTTGCTCAAGCATACCCGGCTGATCCAAGCTTGGTACGTGACAGAACGCGCTCGAAATTTGGCTGTCTAGTTGCTGACATTGCGGTAGGGCTCTCCGTTCGGAACAGGTTCCATGTACAACATCACGTATGTTCCCGCTTCAGCTGTTGTTTTTGTGTGAGCTGACGTCAGATACCTGCAGCCCTCAGTATAAGCGCATGGCGGCTTTCATAGGCGACGTCATCTTCCAGGCGCCACGGCGGTTCCTTCTGAAGCATGCATCAAAAACTCAGAATGCATGGGCTTTCCGTAAGTGAAGCGACCTCACAAGGCTGTAGCTCAACAACAGACCTGATGGACATGCGACAGGCTTCAAGAGGAATGATGACCCCTACACTGGCGTATATCACACCGCCGACATCCCGGAGTTCTTCACAGACATCGACTATATAGGGACGGATGCACTGAGTACGTCTGCAGCTTGCGATGCCTGATCATTCCATTTCGCTGAGCATTATGCACATGCAGTCTACTTCGCCCACTACCTCAACCCAAATGCACCTAGTAATGTTGCATCGAACGTCAGCTACTTGTCAAACATCACGTGGCCGCTGTGGAACTCGTCCATGGACGCTCCTCCCTTGCTGACATTCGTCGACCCCGTACCTTCGGTCAACATCACGGAGGATACCTATCGTTTGAACCAAACGGACTTGTTAACTCAGCTCTTTTTACAGGTATCGTAAGGTACTCTTTGTCAGTAACTTTTCAGACGCCTAAGTACTTAAATCGTTTTAACGACATCCCACTCTGTCCACTCCCTGCAATGATATGTATGCGGAACATTGACGATGTATGACGTTCAATTGCTTGAGCCGACATTTTTTATATGGGAGCTGTAACGGCGCCGAACGGGGGGCTCAGACTTCAACGAGTGATGGCAGGGCGCGACACTATCAACAAACAGTGTCCTCTATAGTATGGTCTGAGTGTTCGTCATGTTAATGGTTAATATGAAACAAGGCTCTCGTCGCGAGAATAGCTTTCGTTTTCATCTTCTCCGGCACCGGGATTTGTAGACACTACCTGTTGCATTGAAACCTGATGCACACCGGTACAGCCGACGAACCGGGTACAACAGTGATAAGTATGTCTATGCATTGAGATCGTTCTTGGGTTGATTCTAGCCGCGTCCTATTCGCGGAAAGACACAGAAAGCCATTGCCGACGGACTCGGACTTAGCAGATGGCTTGCACAATTAGTCACATAAGTACCCCATGAACGTGGGTTGTCTCGCTACCAGATACCTTACTTATGGGGAATACAAAGGCGCGGAAAGCACAGCAGTCGTCTCAGACCGAATGAAACTTACCGCGATGGCCGAGAAGGCTAGCGTATAAAGGAGGGAGAGAGGTCCGTGTTGTGGCAGGATTGAAGCAACACGAACACCCAACTAGACCGCCACCAAGATGTCTTCTCCCCAAGTATGGTTCAGTGAGTGCGTTCCTCCTTGTCATGCGTTATCAGATCATTCATGAAGTATCCGCAGTCACTGGGTCTTCCAGCGGCTTTGGCCGGAACATGACAGAGCTCGTACTGGAGAAGGGCGATATTGTCATCGCCACGCTCAGGAAGCCTGAGGTACTCGCGGACCTTACAGCCAAATACAGCTCCGACAAGCTCCTCATCGTCAAACTCGACGTCTCCAAGCCCGAGGAGGTGAAGGTGGCGTTCGCCGAGGCCGTGGCCAAGTTCGGGCGCATCGACGTTGTATACAACAACGCAGGGTTCGGCATACTCGCGGAAGTGGAGGGGACGCCAGAGGAACAAGCGCGTGCGATGTTCGACGTGAACTTCTTCGGTGCTGCCAATGTCAGCAAGGAGGCAGTGCGCGTCTTCCGCGACGTCAACCAGCCGCAAGGCGGTCGGCTCTTACAGATGAGCTCGATGGCTGTCTACGGTAACTCCCCAGGCATCGGGTACTATGGTGCCAGTAAACGCGGTGAGCTTTGAAGGGGGACGAATATATGCCTGTACTCACATCCCTGCGCGACCAGCTTTTGAGGGACTGAGCGAAGGCCTTGCCGCTGAGCTGGACCCGGAATGGAACATCAAGGTGAATACGCACCGTCGTCATGACCACAGGGCGTCCGGTTGCTTACTTGGTTGCAGGTCACTCTCATCGACTCAGGCGGGTTCAGCACGAAGGGACTGTCCAACATCTTCCGCGTCGACCCTCACCCCGCGTATACAAAGCCTACGTTGGCGTCGGCAGTTACCCGACGCTACCTGGCCACCGAGACATTCCCTCCCGGAAGACCGACAGCCGCGGGAGCGGTGAAGCTCGTTTACAGACTCGCTGCGCTAGAGGACCCTCCGCTGCACTTCCCCTTGGGGAAAGATACTATTGGAGCCCTTAAGAAGAACACTGCTGAGCTTCTCGCCGGTGCAGAGAAGTTCGCGTCGTGGTCGGAGAATCTGCCAACGGAGTGAAGGCAGAGTGGTGATTGGCATCAGCGAACGGGTTAGAAAAACACCTAGATGTACTCCCCCGGGCCTTAGACTCGGAGACAGTGGTACTTATATGAAAGCCGATTGAACCCTTGATCGTATTTTGTCCAGGCATCCATAAGTTGACAAGCGGTGAGCTTGAGGAATGGGCGCTGGCGCAGGGTTCTCGTCCACCATGGGCAGTCCACCATGGCCAGAAGTTGCCGGAGACAAGCGTACAATCACTAGGCGCTCAAGCTGCCGACGCTGCGATCAGATCGAGATCTGGCGCACTGGCCCGAATTAGCAAGTACTTAGGTTGTCGAAGTGAGCCCTCCGAATCGACCATCCAGAGGCTGACCGCTGACCCAAGGCTGACCCCGTCTCGCCTACGTACAGCTATGTTGTCAGCCATAATGCTAGCCTCATTCAAACCAATAAAAATAGCACAGAATACTCGCGGTTGTTCCCTGTCACTTTTCCTCCCATTCACCGACCTCGTCAAGACTCTTCCACACCGGCCTTCGCGCACACCACACTCCTTCAAGTCACACTCAATATAACCAAGACATATCGAACTAGCAAGATGCGTACCACTGCCTTTGTAGTCCTTCTTTCCCTCCTCTCCGGGCCCGCTCTCCTGGCGAACGCTGCTTCGGCACCGTCAGTCAGCGCCATCCCGACCCCGCCGAGCCGCACGCTCTCTCGCCGCACCGACAGCTCGAGAAAGGGGGGTCACCTGCTCAATCCCGTGGATGTAAACCTGAAGGCGATCAAGGGAGCTCCTGTGGTGCCGATGACAAACGCACAGAGGCTCAGGCGGGGACTCTCCCCCAACAGGCCAAGCTTCTACCGATCTGGTACTTTCAGCTGTCTTGTCGCTTCATATTGAGTCGGAACTTACGCATCTCGTTAGCGCAAAGCCTCACCGCGCGTGCCTCTCCCATCCCGGATCCCAACCCTGGTTGTACCACTAGGACGGGAACGCTCCTCGTCTCAGGGGCGGGTGTCCCATCAGGAGCCATCGTCTCGCGCATCCCTAACGATTTCGGAGAGTACGGTATCACCACGGACGCCGCTGACGCTCTGCAAATTCAATACGCTGACTGCGGCAACAATCAGCCTGTCGATCTGGTGACACTGGTGCGAATCTTCCCATCAACTTGATCTATCTCCGCCAACTCACCAATCGTGCTTTGACTTGTAGAACGGTATCGCCGACTTCACTTTCTTCGGCGGGATCACAGGCTTTGCGAGCACATCCCCAGACCTTGACCCTGGCTCAACCAACTATGCCTACATCGGTGGCGTCACTCCTAGTAAGCCATTCAGCTTCACCGTTCTGCGAACTACGAGGCGCTTACTGTACATGCCTGCCAGCCGCCCCTCGCTCGCCCCCGGAACCTGCCGCCAACTCGTTCACCTTCGCGACGGGCACCCAAGAAGACATCGAGAGTGCCATTTGGCGCGTTAACGGTGCCGACGGCGCTGTGACTGCCCAATGGTTCAACTTCGATGGCGGGATGCCTGCCACGGACATCGTGTACTACGAGCCCGAGGACTTTTTGTTGCTCTCGGGCGATGCGGCCGCGTTCGGGGCGGAGTATGGGGCGAGCGGCGTTGTCGCACTTACCTTCGTTCAGGTTTGAGCCATGCGACGGTTGTAGTAATTGATTCATATCTGCAATGGGTATTTGTATTGTTGATCTTCGCATGCGATGAGTCGTGTTGTGTTCGGGAGTAGCGCGTCACCCAGAGTTGGACGCTCTTGAGCCAAGACACAAATATTTGCGCATCCCGTACTTGGACTCCGACGATGATAGAGTTGAGTGGTAATGTGTAAATCATAGCGCAGACATAGAAATGTACTCGCATTCGTACGAATTGACCTCGGTTGTGGGAGAGACAAGATCGTCAGCAGCAGACGCGACTTGTTGAATTCGCGTCACTGACGCGTCTGTGGCGTGGCAAATCACACGTGGCGAGCAGCCACCTCACGCGAACCGAATTCACTTCAATTCAGAACATTGAAAGGCTCTCTGAATCCTTGTCACTCAGACATCATCATATCAGCTGGTATTCCCTCACACTGCCTGGTGATACGAGCACTGGCACCTCAACGCATGCTTATGCATGTAGCTCTGATTCTGTTCTGATCGAAGCTTGTCCATGGATTTGCCTCACCGAACCTCATGTACTATCTGATTCTGCCGATTCTCGCCTGTATGCCCACTCAGGCAGCTTTCAAGCTCAAGCTTACTTGTGCTAGCGAACACGGGATATATACAACCACAGCCTTGCATTAACCCGGACTGTCCGATTGTATTCGTAGCTGTTCATTCTAGCTTTGGAGCTACTAGTACTGTAAGTAAGTACGCTCGCTGCCGCTTTCGTATCAGCTGATCACGAAGGGGTAGAGATCCTGAACTGCCATTCATTTCGAACAGACGTTGCGTTGAGACTTCAATGCATCCTCAGGTCTGTCAAGACTCAAACCACCTTCGCCCGGCGACCGTGGTTTCAGTGAGCCTAACTAGTAGGAAGTGGCAGCGAATGAAATGTTCTTGCCAAGCCAGCTTTCGTCGCTGAAAAAAATGCCCTCTCTTCTCCAGACTGCATAGATCGAGGCCAAGCATTGCACCCGACCGTGCCTTCGGGATTGAAGCCAGTGTGGCGCAACAGCGCAACTTTCCTTTTCGGACGATACTAGCGCTCACTTGGTGGGCGGCCATGGACACATACCTGCGTACCCAGACGAATGGTTGCAATGGACGCAGCAAGGGTCAGGTCCCTTGAGGAACATCATCAATAGCACAGGTGCGTCGGTTTGCGGAATGGCCGATTCGCGGTGCACCTTGTTCGACCTGTCGTCCTGAAGGCACACCGCGCTTAATTAATTGCGGGCTTCAGGCACCCCCGGATCCATTGGGTCTCGACGCTGTACCTTGAATGTTGCCTCCGCGATAAAAGTTACCCGCGCGAGTCGGGATGCGTTGGGCTTTCTTTTCCTCTTTGTCTGCCCAGGCTTCACCGCGAGCCACCCTTTCCCTTGAGGCCTAGCTTCGTCGTCGCTCTTTACATCCTACATCCTCTCCTGCTCCTGAAATCCAAGACTACGATGCGCTCTGTATTTCTCGCTTTTCTGGTGGTGTTCTTCGCGACCGGTGTGGTTGCTCATGTTGCGCGCGTCTCGCGCCGGGAGGAGCTCACGCTCAACCCGACGAACGTCCATGTCAAGTATCTGGCGCATGCGACGCGCACGCTGACGAACGCGCAGCGCCTCGCACGCGGACTTACCCCTGCGCGCCCCAAGTTCCGCTCCAGTAAGCTGTCCACTATCCGTATGCCTTCGGAGCTGACCACACTCGGGGGATCATGCAGATCGGCGTCTCGCAAACCGTGGGCTGCCCTCGCAGACTCCGACGACGACTAGCACGCCTTCCCTACCTACGCCTCCGACCTCGAGTGCTTCCCCGGCTAGCAGCACGGACACCGCCGCCAGCACTAGCGCCGACACCACGACCATTAGCACCGGCACCACCAGCGCCAGCACCGATACTACCAGCACTGCGACCGCTGCGACCACCAGCGCTGCCCCGACACCCTCGTGCACTGCTTACGTTGGTCTGCTCCAAGTATCCGGTGGGTCGTACACCGGCCAGTACATTTCCTCCGAGTCGAACAATTTCGGCGAGTACACGACGACCGGCGACTCTTCGAAGGCTCTGCAGGTGCAGTACCAGGAATGCGCCAATGAAATCAGCTATACCTCTATCAACCTCAGGACGCTTGTGCGTTTCGGGCTTTTGTCATAACATTGGACGATGAGTTCACCGGACGTGCCTCCGCTATAGAACGGGTTATCGGACTACACCAACCTCGCGGCTATCGTCGGGTTCGCAAATATCAACTCTAACCTGGCAGTCGGCTCGTACAACTACGCATATATCGGCGGAAGCCAGGGTGAATGTACGTTCGACCCATGTTGCAGAGGCGCTGGCAGCTTTCTGACGATCTCCGCCGCCTATAGCCTCGCCGAACGCTCCGGCCCAAAGTGGCGCCAACTCCTTCACCGCCGCGTCGGGCACTGTCAAGCCATTTGAGAGCGACATCTGGACGATCGACCCGTCCACGAGCGTGGTCACCGCGCAGTGGGTCAACACTGATGGAAGTGCGTTGCCCTTTATTCGCCGTGCGCTTGGAAACAGGCTAAACACGTTGTTGTACTTAGGCAAGCCGACCACCTACATCGTGATCTCCGACGGTGTCATTCTTCTCACCGCCGACGTTACCCGCTTCGCAATGACGTACGGGGCCACAACTAGCTTGGTACGTGTTCGAGTCCACTGTTGGTGGCGGTCGATCTGATTTGTGTGCACAGACCGTGAAGTTTGTTCACCAGTCGACCTCCGCCGTGCCCGTGACGACGATTGTCTAGAGAAGACTCGCGTGAATTCACAGGAACAACCCTGTCTCGACACTAATAGATTGTTATGACTGTTGAGGCTCTCGAACCGTGTAGTCACCGTAGCTCATGTTTGACAACGGACTTCTAGACTTCATTCCTGACAATGGGAGCGTCACGGTTACTCGATACCAGCTTAGAGCTTAACCTTATGTGTCCATGTTGCAATGATCTGAACGTTCAGCGCTCGCGCTCAGCTGCGTCCCTTGCTCTCCCGGTCCGAGCAACTTGAAGGCTCTCGCACTCCGAAATGAACGCTACCCCCTTCGACGGCTGTTGATTGTTGATAATATGACTTGCCATATGTACCAGTCTTGGTGTGCGAGCTTGTGTGATGTTGTGCCGTCGTCTTCATCATCGTCCAGCCTGAAGCGGCTGACACCTCACACGACCTGTTAGCTGCACCTTGGCTGCACCCTCTCGCTTGACTGATGCGGACCAGCTCAGCAGTGGCGAGCCAGTTGAGCACACCTTAAAGATGCATGCCCTTCCTCACTCGCGACTTACTGCACTGGGCGTCGCCGACGCGCCCTCGTGCAGAATATACCACTATACAGTGCTGTCTCCATATTTGCACCACAGATTTTGATCCCACAATACACGCCTACCCCTTATAAGCCTCCCGTGCACCCATTCTGCGGCTCCTGCAATGCACCTTTTTGCTCCAGGTCGTGAAAAGTACAACAAACAGCTCTCATACCCCGCGTATGCAAGATACCGCATGGGACGGTCTTATGTCTCTTCTTCAGAATCATCGCCATCCTCAGACGTCGCCTCACTAGCGTCGACGTCAGCCTCACCATCCTCGTTCAACTCCACACCGGTGTCAACGGTCCCCGGCGCAGGGAACCACCCATAGCGCCTGAGGTCGACGCGCAAGTCGCCCATACGCCCGACGTTGACCTCTATGCCCTCAGCTTCGAGCTCCTGGCGCTGCCTATCGGCGCCTGTAGTGCCTGGTCCGCGCGAGGATATCATGCCAGACGACGCGATGACACGATACCAGGGAATGGGAGGTTGCACATCAGGGGAGACGAATTTTAGGGCTGGGAAAAGGGTGTTCAGGGACGGAGAACTGACAGCGCCCCAACACGAGCAAGGCGGTGGAAGCTTACCTTGTCCGACGTGTCGAGAGTGGCGAGGCATTCCGAGGAGCTTCGCGATGTGTCCTAGAAGGCAATGATAGGACGGAGCTTGAACAACCACCGGTCTTTGAAGAAGGAAGGTTGATCTTCCTTACCGTACGACGTTACGTGCTGTGGAGGTATTTGCCGAGCTACGTGATACACCTGGAGATTCGCTGTATCAGCCCGAGCTGTCAACTAGACTCCAGAGGCAATCAACGAAGTACCGCTGCATGAAACTGCGCACTGTCCATGGTGTTAAACCAACTCGCTAGTCGAACGATATGTGCGGGCTTGCATCAATAGCAGCCAGACACAGCGGCTCAGATGGAGTCCATGGGTTGAATAGACTCTGAGCCTGGGATAGTAGGAGGAGTCAACTCGGATTTAAACGGAAACCTGCCACTTAAACTAGAAACAGGCGCTCGTGTAGATCCTGACTTCGACAACCATCATCCTCTTCGAGTCTTCATGGATGGATCTTGGATGGATCCTTGGAGTACCGCTGTTGTAGGGTGACATGATCTCGTAGCTCAATCATTCAATCAAGAGGGTGCAGCATATGCCACTCACAGCCTACCTATCGCGAACCATACAAGATTCGGAGCATATCGAGTACTCGTATGAAGGGCCCTGGGCTTCGTGTTCTCGGATTGTGTGCGGTGAGCGCGACTTGTCATGTCGTATGCACTTTAATTTTACCTATGATAACAGAGAGGGGCGCGTCTGCTGACAAGCCTTGGACGAGCCCTCTGGAGGTCTGATGATATCACGCGCACGCAGGTCTTGCGGGCGGAAAGCTTGCGGAAACCAATGTTTACCCGTATATGGCGATCAATGCGGCCTAGGTACCTCGTCAAGCTAGTCCGTCGTCATCGTGTGTCGCAGGCAAAGCGATTGCCAGTGTAGGTCGCACGTCGATCTTCCATCCACGTATCGAGCAGGCATTACATATCCCCTTGAACGTTAATGTATGAAGTCCCTGACGATCTTCATACTACGTCGTTCAGACGTGTTTGAACCCTTGACGCTTATGGAGAGATCGTCCTGGAGATTCACGCGGGCGGCCCGTGCTCCAACCTCACGAGTTGGTCACATTGGTCGAAGCATGATATCCTCGTGACCAATATGCTAACTCTGTCTGTCTTCCCTAACCCGGCAGTATCGTGCTATCAACCTATTCTTCGAATGCAGGAACAAGTGGAGACAGGTGGGATATGAGGTGTGCGTGTTCTATCGTCTTTTGGAACCAGTGCTTCGACGACTCACCGCCTTCCTTTCAGGTCTTTTGGTGTCCGAATCTACCGGCGCCCGCATGCGGTACGATAGGCGTGCCTCTAACTTCCCCACGGGGCGCCTCCGCGTAGCCCCACGCTTTCGCCAGAATGCTATATGCGTTAGATCGCTCCTCCAACCCCTTCCAATCCTGTGAGATGCTACATACCGTCCTGAGCGGCCGTCTGCGGCCGTACCAATCTGTCGCCTCCCGCGATTTAACGGCTATCCGCTTCCTCGCACATGATCATGCTACCGCGTCAACGCCACCTTGCGCAGGTCGGCCCAAGCTTGCTCATATATAAAGCAGCAATGCGGCCGGAGAACCCCCGCTAAGCTCGCCGTTCCACAGTCCTCGTTCCGCGACATCGCAGCGACCTTCAAGGCTTCGAGTCGCACCATGACAATACTCCCGACGAAGCTGGGCGTGAACGGCCTGCGCGGCACCGCGCTCGTCGCGATGCTCACCTCGGTGTGCTCGATGGGCTTCTGTCTCTTCGGCTACGACCAAGGCGTCATGTCCGGCGTCGTCATCTCCAAGTACTGGCTCGGGCAGATGGACAACCCCAGCACGATCATGGTCAGCACGATCACCGCGCTCTACGACATTGGTGCCATCGTCGGCGCGATTGCGGCCGCGTTCACGACCGAGCCACTCGGGCGGAAGAGGACGCTCATTATCGGTGCAACGATACTGCTCATTGGCACCATCCTCATGGGCAGCTGCGTCGAGAGGATTCAGATGATAGTCGCGAGGATTCTGACCGGGATAGGTGAGCTTCTAAACACCGCGTCTTCCCCGCGGTCCGAGACTTACCCACCACCTCGAAGGCGTCGGATACATTACCTCCGGTACGTCCCACCGTCCTGCTAATGTCGGCGAAACTTCGCTCACTGCTTCTGCATTCCATTGTTTTCAGTGACGCCCGTGTACCAGAGCGAGGTTACGCTGCCGGAGCACCGCGGGTGGCAACTGTGCTGCCAGATGTCCTCGATGCTGTTCGGGCTCATGATAGCGTATTGGATCAACTACGCGTTTTATTTTTACAACGGACCAATACAGTGGCGCTTCCCGCTGCTGTTCCAATGCGTCTTCGCCATCTACGTCATCTTCGTAACGATGTTCATGCCCGAGACACCTCGGTGGCTGATACGCCACGAGGCCAGCCCCGCACGGGGAATCGAGGTGAGTACTGTCCACACCGATTTTGGTAGGCATCCTAACGAAACGGTGCATAGGTCCTGGCGCGGCTGAGAAATCTGCCCACTGACCACGAGGTGGTGGTGAAGGAAGCGCAGGAGATCATCGATGCACTCGAGCTGGAAAGTAAGGAAGAGGGTTCGTGGGGCGACCTGTTCAAGAGTGGCGGAATCTCCGCGAACAGGCGGTTCTATCTCGCACTCGGGATCCAATTCATGCAACAGTTGACGGGTATGCATCTTCTCGAAACGTCAGCCCGCCCCAATGCTAAGCCGTGTATCGTGCGCAGGTATCAACATCGTGACGTACTATGCTCCGACGCTCTTCGAGTCCAGTCTGGGCATGTCGCAGGAGATGGCGCTGTTTCTCGGGTGCTGGCTGCAAGTGTGGTACATCGTTGCGTCATTCGTTACGGTGAGCAGGGTGTCAACAACCTTCCGAACTCATATCTCATTCGCGACATAGTGGTACACCATCGACCGCGTGGGGCGCCGCAAGCTATGGATTACCTTCGCCATAGGCCAGATGATCGTATTGGTGCTGGAGGCGATCTGTGTCGCCGTCGACACCCCGAGCGCGAGCATTGCCGCAGTGTTCTTCGTATTCCTGTACGAAGCATTCTTCACCTGGGGTAAGCTCCTACATCCCAATTGTCTGCGTATACACGACTGAGCACCACTGAACAGGGTGGATGGGTACCGTATGGGTCTACCCTGCTGAGATCCTGCCTCTCAAGATCCGCGCGAAAGGAGCTGCACTCGCAGCTGCCGCTGACTTCTTGGGCAACTTCCTGGTACGCAGCCCTCGCTATGGCATCTTCCGGGAAGTAGTCTGACCAGTCATTCCGTACTAGGTCGTCGAGATCACTCCTCCCGCCCTCGACAACATCAAATGGAGAACCTACATCATCTTCGCCGTATTCAACGCCGTCATCGCCGCGATCGTCTGGGCGTGCTACCCCGAGACGTCAGGCATCCCGCTTGAGTCGATCGACGATATGTTCCGCGCTGAGCGGAGCGAGACGTCGAGCGAGCAGGACGTCGTGAAGGGAAGCTGGACGAGTGCCCTCCAGTGGAGCGCTGTACCGAGAGCAGATCTGGCTGTGCAACGCGCGCGAGCAGAGAGACGTACAAGGACGGTGGGTTGCGGCGGTATGGAGGAAGCCGCTATTGCCAGTAGCAGTGTATCGAATGCGGACGAGAAGGTGGCAAAAGTGAGTGTGGAGGAGAGGGAGAAGATGGCCGAGGAGAGAATGGAGACCGTAGAGTCATGAACGTTTCAATGATTCCCCCAGTGACCATGATTTACGTCGCAGTCATGTCCATGAAACTGTATTGTACTAGATGGTTGTATCAGTGATCGGACAGAGCAACTTTTGCACTACAAGCACTGCTGATGATTGATACATACGCTCCGATCGAAGGAACACGATTGTTCATCGCAAGGCAATATTCTACTAACTGACTGTACAGATTTCTTGAGATTCTGGTGGATCATATCCGTGGCTGCAAGGAGCACGGCCACGGTCACGCAAGAGAGCTGAAACGAAACTCTTACTTTCTGCCTCGCTTGTTCCCTCTCCCGCGCCATTGAGTACCACCCCTCGACTCAGTATGTATGCCCCTCACCGAGACATCCCGACCACGCCCACCGCGGTCGCCTCCATCGTAACCGCGAATCTGTCCACGAGTACTGTCACCAGAGCTGACGGTCCGATCCCGTTTGCCGTTGTCGTTCACCCGTGCACCATGCCCCTCGACATTCCTCCCGGCGACGCTCGCCCGCAGGGCAGGATGCTGGCTGTAGTCCACCTCGCTGACGAGGCTGCCCTGGACCGCGAGAGCTTCCCACCTCTCTCGAGACTGCTGGGCAAGTTCTGAACGAACAAACGGGGGCACTTCGTTCCGCGGGGGCAGCTTCCGGCTCGAATCGACAGGCTGATTGCTGGATTCAGCTTCGATACGGGCTTGATACCGCGGTTCCGTTTGTCTCCGTGCCTGCGAGCCTTCTTCTCTCCGGTCGAATCGCTCCGCGTGCCGTTCTCGTGAGCGATCGCGGTGCGCCACGTCCCACTCCACCCGCTGCCCGTCACGCTCATCCTCGGGGCTGCGGGGCATCCGGTTAGGCGGGATGACGACCCTGTAATAGTCGTATGCAGCGGTCACGTATGTGGGAGGACGCGTTTTGGGGGGCCTCCAAGTTGCGTGCGCTTGTTTCTCAATCTCACGTATACACGCGAGCTGGAACCTCTCCCATCCCGTACGAGTCGAAAGCGGGGGCGCGGGGAAGCTAGCATATAAGGACCGCATTCACTGTTTCAAGTGTAACAGAACGTAAGAGGTGAAGTACTCACCGAGCACCTATGTGATTGAGTACGAGTCGCTCTGCACCGATTTTCCCTGCGAACTCGCCTGCCATGGCAGGAGTACTATGCCCTCTGTCGCGCGTCTTGACATTGACAATCTCGGCCTGCAGAGTGGGTTTGCAATCAATCGCGAGCTATATCCGCGTTAAGGGACAAGACAGCTCACGGTTCTGTTTTTGCCAGTCTTCTCCTGCGGATCGACCGATGGCGGTATGTATGCATCCGTCGCTTCGTGAATCAGCAGGGATACCGGTGTTCGTGCGATGAGGCTCCGCACGTCGGGTGTCACGGTCGCGTCTTCAATCCCAATCGACGCGTCACCCGGTGGCGAGTCCACGTCTACGTCCATGTCTACCTCGATAGGTCGGGTCGCGCTGCCGCTCGCAGTAGCGGTGGCGTTGGCAGAGGGCGGGTCAATGAGGGGAATCAAGGCATCCGCGTTGAACGTATCGCCGAGAATGACGAGCTTGCGCGGAGTGGGGATCGGTGTTTGCAGTGCAGCAGGCTCGTGCAAGTGAGGAAGCTCACGGATCACGTAGCCAATGCAGGGGTCGCGGTGGTCAATTGGCCCCGCGTCGACGACGACTTTTCCGAAGCCCTTCTGTTCCGACGACGAGCTCCACCAACCGGATCCGGAGCCGATGTCCTCGTCGACGATCCCTCGCCAGAAGCCTTGCGCGTCGCACCGGATGTCTTGGCCCGGTGCTTCGTTATCCACCAGCCGGTCTTCCTCGGTCGCGCCGTGGTCCGAATCATGAGGAACGTCGCCAGGGCAGGAAGGGGTTTGGTCAGCGGTGAGAAGCTCGTGCACGGCGTAGCGGTCCTGGGAATGCGTATGCGTGAAGAGCATCTGTAGTCGCAGGAAACGGCGCAGCCCGCGAGGGCCGAAGATCTCGATGCGAGGCGGATCCGTTCGGACTTCGGGGTCATGTTGAGGGTACTCGTGTGAAGCAGCTGAGGCTTGTGCGGAAGATGACGATGCGACAGGTTGGTCTTTCGCGGTGGGTGGCGCGAGCGCGGGAGGTAGTTGAGTCGCATGAGGTGACCGGGATCGTGCTCTAGCTTTGGGAATACCAAGCGTATTACGGAGCAGCGTGAGGACACCTGCTGTGTGATCGGCTGTGGACACAAGGGCATTGGTCAGTACCCTCAACGCGAACATCCTGGTGAGAACATCTGGCAGGTGCAGCCACACGCCTAATGTCGTCGATCGATGTCTATGAAGACCAGGCGTGCACAAGAAAGCGTCGAACAGCCAAGCTTTCTCGGTCATTCTTCCGGTAGAGGTGATGTGCTATCATGTAGGTCGCGGCAGACGAGCCCTCTCGAGGTCTTCCCTCAGGATCAACTGCGAACCAAGAAGAGGCCAAGAAATGCCCATTGGCTCCTGCGTCGACGTCTGAGGAGCAGCATTGTACGAGCAGGGCCTATCCACATGGGCGCCTGTACTTGGGCCACGGTCGTGGTTAGCTACGTCTGAACAGAGACATACACCAATTGCCGAGTCAGCGCAACAGACTGTTGGCATTTGAACGTGATATCGAAGAAGTGCGCCAGACACGGAAGAATCGAGAAGAGGTGTAGACTCTATCTGCACACACGGCTTATGCACAAATGCACGGGAGCAGGGACTGCCATCATGATGCTGCGTGCAACAGTGAGCGATAGCGAGAGGACATGGACTCCAGCTCCTACAAGGATGACCTCGATACGTCTCAATGAAGACTGTATCTGTGCGCCAGTATGCCGAGCATGGCCATGGACGGTCTATTGATGGAGATGGAGTAGTAACCGGAGATGGTTCGTGCGATGATCTCAACCCCAGAAACGCCTCGTCGAACAGGCGTTGCAGACAGCAATGGCATGTCGCGTAAGGGTAGAAGGCTCACCATGCATATGAGTAATGAAGACTTTCGTCAACCTGCTGAGCTTGACACGATCCCCGCCGCGGAAAGGTTGTTGCAACACTTGCCTGACCGTGCCCTCGGCGCAGTCCACCACTAACGAATGTACTGCTTAGCCACCCGTCCCAGCACCCACATGCAAAGTTCTAACATCATTACGCACTCCATAATGTCTGATCTCCGAGTGCATCCACGACAAGACTTGAACAATTGCGCGTTTCGGTTGGTCCGCCGCCACTCGCCGTTCCGAGGAAGGTCACGGTGATGTCGTGCGACATCGTCTTGGGCCTGCGTCCCTGGTCTTGGTGCGAATACATTCGAAGCGAGATATTAAACGGTTTCTTGTATATTGCGCGGCTTGTATATGATGAAAAGAGTTGGGAGCAAAGTCGGATGGTGGTAGACATAGAAGAACAAGCGCCCGCTCACGCCGAGTTATGTAGCGAGCTTCGAAGCGAGTTGGCAACTGGGGATACATACGAGGGGCATTCATTCGGGGGATTCTGGCCCGCAAGTCAAAAAAGTTTAGCGCCGGCCCCCGAACACCTGAGAGACCACCACCAGTCCGATAAGATGCTAGATTAGATGAGATTCAACTACGATTACAGGCGATCCTAGCGTCGGGCGCGCGACTTGGGTCCTCCTCGTTCGACTACAGCGGTTGACTGCGATCGCATGCGCTTTTTACCCTTCGTCTGGCTCGCCTTCAACTCTTCGCGATACGCCTCTACCTCGTCGCTGTTTGGAATCTCGTGTTGCTTCCGCCAGTCCTCCGTGACGTCTTTCGCGATCCGCATCAAGCTCTCCTCCTCGATCGATATATGCATGTCGACTGCGAGCTGTAGCGGAATAGGCGGCAACTCGTGATCATCGGTACAGTGCTCCTTCGCAACATGGAAGAGCACGTTGTACTTCCAAATAGTGCGCGGCTGTCCTGACGGGCCAATCGGGCACAGAGGGCAGTGTATCGGTACGTTTGTACACGGAGTGGCCTTGCTTACTGTCTTGGCTGCGGCATAGCTCATTGATGTGTAGTGGTATGGACAGCTGCAAGCAACTGACATGCTGTTGTTCTTCTTGGTTAGCTGAACGACACACCCGTCCATCCCGCAGAAGCCGCAAGGATCGACGCCGAGCTGATCATGAAGTCGGCAGGTGAGTGATTTTAAACATCGATCCTCAGTCAACGAACTCACCTTCGCAATGTACGGCACCTTTTCAACTACTCCTCGCATTGAAAACAAGATATGGCGTCCGATGTGATTCCGCATGTTCTTAACAGCCTCCTTACTTCCACAGATTAGACAAGGGACGACATCCGAGCCGGTCTTCTTCTCGATTGTGAGCCAAGTTGGTACATCAAGGACGGTGAACACGTCATTCCCTAGGAGTATGCCGGTAAGTACTGGTAGCCCGCCATGATTGCTATCTCACAACGTACCTATTGTGTCCTGATATGGCAGGCTTTGGGTGGATACTGACGGTAAGTGCTCGATATTTGCGATAATGTCTTCCGTGTTGGGGGAGAGTGCTTCCCATGCGAACGTCAGGATATCTTCCAGTTGTGTCCTTGGTACGGACCACGTCTTCGCGATTTGTGAGTCCTTGCCATTGGCATATCTCGGGACAATGGGCTGATTGACTTGATCGTTTGACAGACGTAGGGCAATGATAGTCGGCCCGAGTGGATGAATCAAATGGCCAGGTATGTTGATGGTATGCTGACGTTGCATGATGCGCTGACTATTGCTTTGTGAATCGAGCCGGATGTACGAGTGAGTCCACTGCCAACTGCACTTCTCAGCAGGGTCGGTAGATGGCTCCGGCGTGAACATGTCGAGCACCTGGACTGTAACTGTGGGTGCTGATGCCCTGTCCTCGAGATCATCCACGCTGATGCACGATAGGAAGGTTTGATCATCACCGCTTCCACAACGGAACCCCGTTATCTCTACGACGGCGAGGCAGATAGTCGATTGCACACGCAGAAGTGACGCTGCAATATCGCCCGTCTTGACGAGATTGCCACTGGTGAGTTCGGAGCTATTCCACTTGTCTCCGCCACTCATATCCTCGAACGTTACGCCACGATTTCGGAGCGTTCGAAGGGGAACCTTCCGCGCTCGGCTTGACGTGAGTAAAGCCGTGACAACGGAAGCCTTCAAGTATCTCTTGCCCTCCACCGTCACGAAGCGATCCTCGGACGATGTCATCGCCACATCGTCTTCGAGGTCCTGCTCTGTATCTGGCAGGAAGTCCTCAATGCCAAGGCCCACTGGCACATCGTCAAATTCATTGCCGTTGTCTGAGTCGCTGACATCCTGTGCAGATGCGTGGACTACTGCATTTTCGGGAGTGTGTGCGGATGCTGTGATCTCCTCGATGTCGTCGCCAGGATCGTGCCTCACGCCGACATAGGTACCTTCTGGCCGGAGCAAGTCGCAGTTGTCCTGATCGTACAGCGATTCGAACGCCTCGGCTGCGTCCGGTCCAAGAAACTGAATGATGACTTGTTCTGCAGTGTAACGACCTCGCGCCCATTCTGTTGCAACATCGACTTCCCCGACGCGAACATCACCAGTCCACGAACGGGGATTGACATGATCTATCCCGAGCGCGTCCTTTAGGTCAAGACGCCGGTGTCCGCGGTCCCAATCAGGTTCGCTTTCGAAGATCAAGTCAATCATGGTGGCAACGCTGAGCTTCTGGCACAGTTGCAAGACATCGAAATTACGGTTGTGATCCTGTGTGCGACAGTTGCCAAACAGGGATTCGAGACGGTCTGTCCCTTCAAAGATGATATGGAAAGGTATGTCGTCGTCCAGGAGCTGCAGGCGCAGTACCGTGAAAATGATATTTTTGACAATTGATTGGGAATCAGCGTAGAGACCTCCGTTCATGAATGCTGTCCCGTGTCGGACCCACAGGACAGCGACCAGATGTGAGTATGTTGCGAGAGAATGTATCTGTTCTGCCAGTGACATACTGATGGTCACAAATGGCAGGACAAAGAAGCCGAGGACGCGGGCAAAGAAGGAGAGGATATGGCGGCGGTGGGATCTCCCCGGAAAGAGGTCGTGCAGAGGGCGGGGCGCGTGTTTCTCAATGTTGAGTAGCTCCTGTATCAGATGGACCGCTTTCGGAACGTTTTGCTTGTCGGCGGGGTCGAGAAGCCGGCTCGCTTTTTCCGGAGACATATCCGGCAGATCTCTCAAGTGCTCAAAAAAATCTGTCGACTGTAGGTGTGTGTCATCAATCAGGATGCCTCTTGGGTTCCGTATAAGCGTTGCAAAGCCTTTGTGTACTGGTAAGCGAATTTGTACAGTGCTGCACTGTATGACAAACTTACGTTTGAACACATGTTTAGGGTCACAGGTGGCAACAATGCCTGTCGCGCTAGTCATCCGGTTCATACCCTTGAGTCTGCACAGCCGGCTCCCAAGCTCTGTCTCCGCAGGTACAGCGTGTGTCGAACAGATGATATGTTTCGCGAGGCGAAATGCGGCGTCGCCATCACTTGCTAAGGCCCAGATCGTGCCCCTGACAGCTTCGCCGTGCGGGTCGGTACGCCACGAGTCACAGAAGTCCCACAGCCAACGAGCAAGTTGCTCGCCCGTCTCGTGCTTGTTTGATGGTGAGACTACAAGCGGTAAGGCGTTGTAGTGATCGACTCGAGCGTACGGTGCGATCGACACGACGGTAGCATCCTTCCCATGAGAGCACACTCCATCTACGAGTGCATTCTCAACCTTCTGCACATCCTCGTAGCTCTTGACCTCGAGTGACACCTTACTTGCGTCTTCTCGAGCCAGGCCTGCTATCGCGTTCCGGGATGGGAGGTAGCGACACCGCTCCTCAATTGCGATCCCATCGACCATGACTACAAGACCTGCAAGCTGCTTTGCACGACCATATCTCGGGGGAAGTGGGTTGTGTGCCGGATTGCAGAGTGAGGCAAAATTCCTCTTGAATTCGGGGCGTGTTGGGGTGCTGATGGAGGGGTCAAGCTCAGGTACCTTCATACGACGGCCAACAGTCGGCCCAGACGGGAATCTTTCCGACTTTGAGAGCGCAAACAAGAGTCGTGGACCCCCAAGAACCTTCGACAGGAATGCGGCCTTGATTTTACGCTCGTCAAATTGTCCCCGATCGCAGTATAGACCATTGATGGCTCGATCGATCTGAGCTATCAAAGCCTTAGGGCTCGCGCCCTTGCGCAGTGCGACCGACAACAGGTGATGAAGCCGCTGTATGTCGTTATTCGCCAAGAGAACCACCAGCCGCTGATGATCGTTCAATTTGCCTCGCAAGCGCGAGAGACTGCGATCTGCATCGCGGCACTGCCATTGTGTCAATGTAAGTCTCATTGTCATCTACGAGCAAGCTAAACTAGTACATTACCTTAAGCCGCAATTTCCGATTCTCGCTGACTACCGTCCTACATACAGCGACAAGCTGTCTGTGGTTCAGATATTCCCAAGGTGTGTGGTCGCTCGCGGATTTGGCTCTGTTCAGGAACTTTCGGTATCGATCCGAGGTTGGGATATTCTGACAAGCACTACAGCAGATATTAGGGCTGTCGCTCGCGGCTGATACAGCTGAGCGTGCACAGTCTGTCGCTCGCAGACGGAACCAGTTTCCGTTTTCAATCCCAATCGGCTCCCATGGGTACTTGCGGAACGCATGCTGATGATACGGATATGTGTCCCAGACCGATCCTGCCTTCCACTCGACAAGCACGCCTCTGCATCCTCCTCCCTCAGCGGCAGCGGGCCATCTCTGCTCCAGATCTACGGACTCGGACCTGCCGGCGCCAAGTGCCGATTCGATTGGAATTGTACTGGTGCCAGCTTCTGTGGAGGCTGCGCCAGGACTTGGCGATGAGGCCCGCAGGTCCGCAAATGACGTGGTTAGTTCGCCAGCTATCTCGGGACTGACTGAGCCCGGATCGCGGCTGAACAACTCGAAAGTTATTGGCTCGACACTTGCAACGCGGGATCCCGATCGAGATGGCTGGGGTGTGGGAGGTACTGTGTACAGTGGTAGTGAAGGCATGGTTGGCGTGATCGGTTCGACTGGATGCATCGGAGGGGATCTCGGCATGCCAAGTGCAGGATCGTCCAGTGAGCTCGGGCCAGGCTGAGCCTGAGTCACGCCGGTATGCTGTGTACTGAAGAGTGCTGCCCGGGTAGCTGCAGCCGCAGCTAGTTCTTGTTTCCGTAGGGCCTTTCGCTGCAGGTCGTCACAAGTAGCGGACCCGCGATGCTCGAACAGAGAATGATTATGGCCGTGTTTAGTCAACGCGATCTTTTTACCGCATAGATCGCAGGAGACCATATGTCTCCGCTTCCTCTCGTCCCACTCAGTCTCGAGGGTAGGACCTCCGGGAATCGAGATTGTATGAGGAGCAGAGAGATCCGAAGGGGCGTCCATTGTCACGACTCGTAGTACGGCGGAGAGCTCTGACTATACACGTACGCACTGTAATATTCTATTCACTCAGCATGTGTACGCCGCATGCAACCCACGATGCATCAAGTCTGCAGGTGGCTGTTGCTATATATGGTGTTTGATCGATTGCACTTAAGCGCTTCCTGAGGAGAGGGATTATATTCAACGGGCGATGCATACCACCGAGTTATCACCACAAGGGTGGTACCCAGTGATTGATATAAGTCTACAGAAGACATGTAAGAAATACTGTGTCCCGAACTTGCGTCCACGACGTGCAGCAGGTAATATACCAGCTGTGCGCGTGAAAAGCTCAAATCAGGACCCCGTACACCGATTTTGGACCACCACCACTAGGGTTGCGGCCGTGCTTTCGGCGCTTGAATGCCCCCTGGATACATACCACATCCTCCTTCTCCTCCTCCGCTTCTCCTGATGGAGAGTACGAGTACCTGGCCCGTACTTCCTACGAGTATCGGCCTCTCGACGAACGCCCTCATGTCTCCGACTTGAAGGAGGCTGCCAACGACCAAGTCCGTGAATACCTCCACCGGCCCCTAGTAGCGAGTTGACAGTCCAATGATAGTCAAGATTTTCAAGGTGCGAAGTTCGTGAGTGTGACACAGGATAT
This sequence comes from Rhodofomes roseus, assembly GCF_022264815.1. NCBI lineage: Eukaryota > Fungi > Basidiomycota > Agaricomycetes > Polyporales > Fomitopsidaceae > Rhodofomes > Rhodofomes roseus. Next base: position 1,021,540 of record NW_025952960.1, on the reverse strand, counting down.
ACTTGAGGTCATATTCGTTTGCGACTGCATGAAGAACTAGGAGAACGGGATCAGGACCTCGTAAAGCGCGGAATATCATTCGGCACTCGGGCCCCGTTGGAAAGATTGGTGAGGGACAAGTTGACAGACAAAGTGGTTGCCGTTCTCAGTGCGTCTACTAGCGACCTCCGTTCATGGCTGTCTTCACTCACAGCCTGATATTTGTAAGTCTGCACGATGGTCCGCGGAGAGCTACGAACTTGCACGCTTCGGGTAGGACACAAGTTTGGAACCGACTAGGTGAATGAAACTGAAGTTGAACGGCTCGTCGTGTTCTCTACATGTGGCAGTAGGTTATAGGTGTGTATAAACCATTGAACTACGTCAGGGCATTCTTGTCTACGCCGTTACGCACTCGGCTATACTGATTCTAATTCGGTTATATCTCCATCATCCCGCACCCCATTGCCTTGGAGTTGAGGCGGGTCAGACGACTGGCTAGCAATACTGCATGTCGTGGAGAGTTCGATGGTATCTTCATTCCATGCGCTCGCTTGGACCTCATCCATGCGGTCGTCATTCTCGTTGTCGTCCTCGTCTTCGTCGCTATCCAGGGATTTCGAAGCTACACCGTCGTGGAGGTTCTCGACGTGCCTCAGCACGCCCTTGAAGGACAAGTGAGATACCTGGAAAGAGCCGGAGGGCGACTCCCGCTCAACTGAGTGCTCACGCACACGGAAGAGCAGACGAGATAGGAGTATGATTGTGACCCTTCACCACATGAGTGGGAAAGTACTGATATGCAATTTGAATAATGACGTACACGTCTAGGAGGATGATGAAGTTTGTGCCTAGGTAACTGTTCTGTCAGAACATGTGGTAAGCTCAATCATGTTAAATGGACAGCAATGAGTACAAACTGATTTGATGAGAAAGACCCCAGTGACTATGTTAAATATAAGCAACGCTCTGCATGGTCGGTGAGATGTTAGGATTCAACGCTCAACGAAGAGACATACCCGAATTGAAGCGCCCCTTGTAAAAACCATGAGACGGTATCGTTTGCAGTTGATATCGATGCGGACTTACCATCCTTCAGCAGCAGCCCCGACAACTGAGTCTTACCCGTCAGTTGGTCACGCCGTCGCACTTCATCCATTCCACCGGTGACGCGCCACGTCGCACAAAAAACCAGCAGGTCAACGGCGATGACAGCCACTCGGGCCAGAACATCCGCTGCAAATCTCCTTCAGTCGGACTGAAGACGATACGTCCCGACCAAAAAGGCTTACCGCTATGTAAGAATTCATCAGCGTCAAGTAGATTAGAGGAAGTAGCGTTGGGACTACGTACACATGCCCTGTAGCAACAGACCAAGTCACTATAAGATCGCAACCGTAAGGCGGGCCGGTAATCAACTTCCATCGGATGGCGCAATACTAGGGATATAGTTCAGTAGCTGTTTGCAGTGCACGGTATGCATCATATGCCGCACAATATCGGTGGCTAGGGGTACTAGCGCAAGGGCCATCACCAGTGACGGTAGTCTCCAGCTCCTACCATTGATCGTGTATACGCGTAAGCTTGCAATCGCTGTGGATATAACCATTCGGATCACCATTACAGAACATTGTCTCAAAGCTACATACCTCCGAATACTGCATATAAGAGACATATGGCGGTCATCTGTACGATTGATATGGCCAAGTACCTGCCGATAGATGCTCTTAGAGTGTAATTCACCGTGAGGCCGCATACGCACCTCTATGTATCGACAAATCCACACGATGAGCGTCGTTGGCACGTCCATGATTTAAATGCCTACTGAAGTGCGATGAACTCACCTGACAGTTGGGTGTGACCGGCAAGACATTCAAGAGGAGGAACACCGTCGCGGAAGCGTGCATAGTAACGTAGAGGACCGGTAATATGACTTTCGCGTTTTCACGCCGCCATATAAATTGGATCTCTTGCCCGAGATTGAGGACCCTGTCGTACACGTGAAGAGCTAGAGAAGCTCGGCCGTCGGCATTGCTAGGTCCAAGGTCTGGGAGTTACTTCTTAGGCTTACCAGCGGTGGCAGACAGGATGCAGTTCACGAGCATGCTAACGCAACCACCGGGTTAGCCTCATCGGAGGTGGCAAAACTGTACGCATTCATGACTTACTCATAGGATGCATTCTCCACGATGTCGGTTGCAGACATTGTCGGATGGGTTTCCCTCAAGGTATATGGTGTTGGGGGGAGATGGTGTTGCTGATGATACTGCTGGGGAGCAACGGCTTAAATTCGCAGTGAGGAGCGCCGAGTCGAACATGGTTCTCTGGGACAAGTTGAGTTTCCACACACTTCCCTGCCCTATTGCACGAGTCAGACTGTACGATTACCCGCTACCAAGGCACTCACCTGTATGATGGTTCAATCCGGCAGGAAGTCCTGCACTCGGAGATACACCACTCATGATGTGGCTGGGTGGCTCAACAGCGCGCACGGTCTTATCGATGCTCTACGAATTCGCTGTCATTCCACGACGCAGTGTTTGGTACCAGTTGGTGCGAAAGCGCGTAAGAAATGGCTTCCCAGACTGATATCGATCCGCCGAAGGTGATAGCCCAGGGTGTAATATTGAAGTTTGCAGTGGAGTGAAATATGCGAATACGGCGGGAGGACTTCTCGGTTCGTTGATATTACACGGAACTGGAACCGAAATCAATTGTTACCGCGAGACTTGGATTCCACGTGGGGTTTGATACGAGGTAGGCTGTGAGGGCGTGAGCGCATGCTGTGAACATCGACCCCTAGGGAATATCGGACGAGTTCTGACGACGTTGCTGCTAGGGGCGGAGTCAATGGTCACGGTAGATGATGTACTGAAGACATGAGGCGAAATACATACGAAAAAATCCTATAGCTCATGCCGCTGCTCCTATGAAAATTTTATTGTCCTAACTATTCATAGGGTAAGCAGAACGGACGGAGCGTGAAGGTGAAACAACCACATAACTTTGTACAGCCGATCTGGTAACGCGCATCTTCACGATGTAACTCAAGGCTACCTGCTATTCCATAATCGGACAGGCGCAGATCGAAGACTGATCTGATTGACCCTACGACGAATGACTTGGTTCCTTGCGACTGACAGGGCGCTGACGCATCGGATCGGCCTGAGAAATCTTCACATCGCAGGTCCTGCAAATACTTGATCGGCGACTCGACTCGACTGGAAGTCCTAGTAACTGTGGACCATACGGTAGAAGACCACAATCCGCATCTCCAACATGGAACGGATCGTAACTACCTTGAGGTTGTAACAGATGAATGAGTTGCCTAGAATTTCCGTGGCTAGATTGGAAGGTTCAAGGAAGCCTCCTTTGCGCGGCATCTACTGTGTCGCATGAGAGTGTCCGCCAACTCAGAGCACAGACAGAGTTCCACTCACAATAGTGGATGCCGCACCGCACGCGATATCACCGAATGCCATGTCCGCTGTCATGCGGACCCGAGCCTCCCAGGCGAGTCTCAAGGGATGAGAGATGGAGACACTCTCGGATTCCTCGAAGCGCTAACATGCGTGGGCTTCGTTCTTTCGAGTCCAGAATGGCTGGTTCTTAAACCAGATACTGTCCAGCTCTGGTGCTCTACCCGGAAAGTACCGCCTAGCCTTCTAGAACCGCGGCTTCATATGGAATCGTCAATGGCAGACCGAGAAAACGTACCGTGATCGCCCTGTCTTCTTATCAGCCGCACTGGCAGATTGGGCTGTACGACACTGAGAAGACGACCCTCTTGCGATACGTATCATACTGCTTGACGGAGAAGTCCGTACGGGTGGGACTACGGAAAGTTGGAAAGTCCGGCCACTGCATGCTGCGACCCGTATAGACAATGTTCGATTGAACACTGTCTTTCCAACCCAGTAAGTCGACGATTGTTGAGCCACTCATGGAGTATGATATCAACCACTCACCTGGTAGCTTCTTTTCCATCGGCAGATAAGGATCACACAACTTAAATGCGACGGCTGAGACGAGGAAGTGTGGTATCATCATGAAGGCGTGGAGTGAACCTCACTATCATCATGTTGTCGTCAGCGCGAAATGGCTTTGAGATGCATCCAACATGCCAATCTGAAGGGCCCTGATCACCTTCGCGTGGTACATCGAAGCCACTCGACGTATAGAAGGTCTTGTTATCGCTTCGTGGGCAGCCTCATCATTACGGGCAGGCCGCCAGCCAGGATGTAGGTTTCAAAGACTGCATACTTAGACGCATCGACGCGAGAAACATTTACCATGTAAGGTCAATAGAATGGATGAGAACCACTGGCAGGAGCGGCTGGAAAGAGCAGTGACTGAGCGAGCGCTGAGCGGAGCATATGCACGTGCGTACCCCGGGCCAGCAGCGCCAGCCAGCTTCCACGTCGTCGACGTTCGTCTTGTCGTGACTCGTCGTAACTCCGAGTCAATTGCACTCGGTTCCCTTTGACAGTGACTCTAAGCCTCCAAAAACATGCAGAAACTTCTACGCGCTATAAAGATATAAGCACTTTGCTGTGGGCCTTAGAATTTGCGAGGAAACGGGCGGAGTACAGTACTGAGGATGGCAGAGTGCCTGTACACGCTAGTAGTGATGAAAGTAAGTCAGTGTTACCCCTATGCTGAGAAGTTTGTTCCTACATACTATGATGGGGATCCGATGCTAAGTCGTAGCTCAGCGCCATGCCACGCCGGGCCTTGTATTACATTGGTATGTAACCGCTGGCATGCGGCTTAGAACGACGGCTGGGCGCGAACCCAGCGTCATCCCGCTCCCATCGTCTACGTGCCTAACCTGCCAATATCACATCTATTTCACGAGCGTTCAGGACGCCGTGCGCGTTCATCCTGGTTCTGGGTATCTTCTGTTCGCGCTACGTTCGCAATGTGAACACCTGGTATCCTCGAATCATCGCGCTCACGGCGTAAGTCGGCGATCGCGAGTTGAGACCTGTTGTCTCAGTGTAATGTGCATGCGCGGATCACCCAATCTCACCTTGGTACGCCGGGCCGACGGTCGAAAGCCATCTCCGCGCTGCTCTGCGAGAGTCGGCACCATTGAATGCGGGTGTCGCTGCGCACTAAGGTCTCGATTGTACTGCATGTACCGGTGAGATACTCATACACTGCGAGTTTGAGTTATCCGTCTTGCCCGTCCTGATGCGCCGGCACGGGAGGGGCTATGCTATCCTCTTGGGTGCAGCACGCGGCTCATCCTCACTTCCACAGAATGTATCTGCAACGGCACGGTGTCAGGTTAGCGCCTCTCGGCTGCTAGTACATAAGGCTCGTACCCTGCGAAGCATCCGCCAACAGCTGTCAACCTTGTCTTCAAGCATCAGGCATCACCATCTAAAGCGTTCAACAGGAACACGACCATCGAGATGAGCTATACTCAAGTAGACTTCGATCGTGACTTGGCCAAGCTCAGGGAGTTGTCGGCAGGCGACAAGCCGGCCGATCTCTGCGCCTTCATGCAATGGTGTGTTCTTCCGCGTCGCATGTACTGATGTCAGGGCTCATACATGCGCAGGGAGATGGCTTGGACGCACCGAGCTCTCGCAATCTTCTTGAATCAAGTCTATAAGGTATGCTCAGCCTGTGTCCTTTTGCCGCTCGTTTCACGTATTGATACGGGACCTACCATGCAGGCTTCCAAGACCTCAGCTCCCACCGAAGATGCAGAGAACTTCCTCGGGTACGCCCAACAGTGGGTCCGCTTCGTACGTCCTGCACGACAGATCCGACTGCCGCATCTTTGACCGTGTCTTCTTAGCTCGAGCTTCATCTCAAAGTCGAGAACGAAGTCATCGTCCCCGTTCTCTCCAAGTTCACTTCCTTCGAGAAGTCCCACAGCGAGCAGGCTCAGATCGCCGGTCCACTCGCCGCTTTCAGCGCCTACCTCGCTGCCGTCTCCTCCGGCGCTGAAGGGTGGTCCGCCGCGAAGGCAGAAGAACGCGCCCAGGCTCTCTTCCCCATCGTGATGCAGCACTTTGTCGAGCAGCTGGACGAGCTCGACCCCGAGGTGCTCAGGAAGGGCGGCGCTACGCCGGAGGCGCTGGGGGGCCTGAACACGAGTGTCGCCGCGAGGGTCTCTGAGTTGGCCGACCCTACCAGGGAGGTGCCCTCGATGGTCTTGCATAACGATGATAAGATCGAGTGGCCGACCATGCCGTGGCCGCTGACCGCTGAGTTCAAGATGCCGCCGGACCTGTACAAGGCGCACAGCGGGTGAGTAACTTTACAGAACAAGCAGTAGAGCTAGATTGACGTGGACGCGTTACAGATGGTGGAAGTACTCTCAGAATCCCTTGGCTCTATGAGAAGTGGCGTTCTTGGATGATGAGGTCGATGTGTCGTGTAACGGAGAATACCGTTGCCAGTAGATTGGGGTGACATATCCGTGTCTTGGTGTGCTCTGGGCGGACTGAACGAAGAGTTGGATTCATGAGCAATACGAAGACTCTTGTATGATCCTAGCGCTGGTGCACGGATGATCCATCTTCATGAAGAGCTGGAGCCTTTCAGCGATACTAGAAGAAGAATAAGTAAGATGTTATCCAGCTCGAGCGGATAGGCACAACTCATATCGCACCTGTCAATATGACCTCGACAAGATCGAACTGTGAAGCACACATAAGGTTGGTCAGCTCAACTCTGAAGCCTCAGACAGTGTAAGTCGGGTCCCAACTTCATGTCGAGTCTGTTCGTGAAGGCAAGACTTCGACATCGCAGTCCAGAACGAATAAGCTGTTCCATATCGCATAGTACGTCTAAATTCTCAGGTTAATGTATTTGGTTGCAACGCCGCGGGCCAGCCGACGATCCATTGCTCGTCCTCAGGACGAACACCTACCCCAAACACATCCTTCAGTATCGCCAGCCTCTCGCTTTCCGTTGTGAATGTCCTCTCCTGCACGACACCGCGCCCGATCCTCTTCGTCGCCCTCCCGCCCTCGAGGTTCCACTTACCAACGAACGGCCCTGGCGCTCCTCCTGCGAGCGAATCTCCCGAGACAGACCTCGCCTGTGTCGTAGCATCGTGTCCTCCCTCGTCCTCACGCAAGCGCACCTCTTCCTCGTCCTCGGCGCACTGCAGCGCGACATGGAAGCGCCGCGTGCAGATCACGGAAGTGAGGAAGATCGAGCCCGACATGTAGCTCACCGCAAAGCTCGCCGCGTCGATGTCGGCCTGGAAGAACTCAGCCTCCGTGAAAGAGTACAGCGTGGTCCATTCCGGCTTCGCGGATGCTGAGGGTGCGGACGCGCTGGACGGACGAACAGACGCGTGTGAGACCTGGAGGTGCCAGTCACGGGCGGGCGCACGCCCTGACCCTAAGCGAGTCTCTGTCGCATCGTCATGAACACTCAGCACGGTGTGCGAACAGTGTAGGTGGGACACACCAAGGCTGCTTCCGGGCAATGCGCCGCAAACGAGGCGATGTCGCTCGGGCGGATATGTCCCCCATACCCATCCACCATTCGTCACACATTCCTCGTCCAACTCCCCGTCATCCGCTGTACGTTGCTGGTTGCTAGCGCTGCCGTCCGCGAGTAGGATCGGACGAACGGGGCCTGTTCCCCCGAAGCCTACGTCGACCATGTATGTCACGTTCCCGAGAGGACTCGACGGGTTGTGAGGCTGGACCAGAAGTACGAGGTGGTGTGGCGCGGAGTACACGGGTGGCGCGGAGGGAGGAGCGGGAGGCGGAGGCGGGACGAGGACGCGTCCTGCAGCCGCATATGCACTGCAGTGAAGGAACCGTCGAGATGCACGGTCATGGGAGAGATAACGCTTCGGTACCGTTATAGGTACGGTCGAAATGAATGAACGCGCACCGGTAGCCCAGTCCTCGGAGCATGCCAAGCAGCAGCCCGTTCTGTCCGAAGCAGTAACTTCCTCGATTGCTGACGACCATGCTTTCATACATATCCTGAGGCGTGACTGGCATGTGGTGCTCCCGCGTACTAGCACAACGAAACCTGTGTCAACGAAACCGGATGGCATTACCGGGAGAACGTCGATCGCCAGACAAGCCCGGGACGGTGTCTCGAGCGGCGCGTCGGATACTCACTAGTGCAGCGCGGAGGTATCCTGCGGAAATGCGAGCAGATGCAGGTGCATTAGCTTGCGAAGGTTGGCGACGTTTGGCTGGAAATCTGAGCCGCGGTGTGCAGGAGACCAACCAATCTTGCCGAGGTACGCATCCACTTGTGCGGCAGAGTATGGCGATACCGCCTGGCGAATGAAGGCTGCATCGCTGAGAGTTCCCGGTTGCTGTCTTTCTATAGTTTCTGCTGAGTGTGGTACAGATGCAGACGACTCTGAGGAAGGGTGCATCATGGCGGGAGATCAGGTCGCCGCCGCTGGCGCTTATGCGCTCTTCCTCCTCCATGCGGTGACCACCATCGTCCTTGTCTGGTAGATACTCCTTGCTTTCGCCTTGCTACGTCTAATCTCCTCTGTTTGTCATTCAAAACAATGACGGTGTCAGAGATACCGCCCACACTGAGGAGGCAGAACCAAAAGGGCTTTTTTGCGCTGAACCAGGACAATACAGGAGAGCCGGTATACACTGTGATCCTTGAAACTTGAACCTACGTCGCATCCGCGGATCCGTCTACCATACGCGAACGACGTGAGCCATCCGCACCCACATCTGAAACAAGTATATATCTCCCGAGGAGGTGGCAGAGCGCTGCTTCGAAGGACACTGACAGGCCACCGAGATTCAGATCCACAACCTACCCAGGGCAACGCCTATCGTGTGGACACACACCATGCTATGCATGTGGCCAGGACTTCGGTGTCATAACTTCCCTTCAGGCCTTCGGATCCCATCCTGGAAGTTACGTGCGTCAATTTGGCGTCAATACGGAATTCCGCGCATGTACCAACACAAGCCTGAGTACGTAACCGCATACACATCCTCACCCTATCTCACGAACTCAATCATGACTCCCGCAGGCATGTAGTCCGAATTATGATCGGCAAGTGGGTCTTGCTGGCAGCATTCCAGAGACGGATGTTGGACATGTTCATCACGCCGCCCACAGTTCCTGCGGACCAGTCAACGCGAGTGCGGCCACGACTGTCTACTCATCAGGCTGCCCAAAACTGCGGTTGCACCACAAATCGCATATCGTATCGCAGCGTATTACACTGATCTACGCTCAGCTTCCATGAATGTCTACCGTACCTGGACGAGTCAGGGAAGGCTGTCAGTTGTGGGTACGTGCCACGCGCACCTTTCCCTCGGCTTATCTGCGCAGCCTACGGACCCATACTGGTGAGTCCTATTCGACGAGAGATTGCTTGTCATCCATATGGCATCTCGATTCAATTGATTGCCTTGACTCTGTCGCTGCCGCGAAACGGATTCCGACCTGCGGACTCAAACAGAGTCAAGAACGTACTCACGCAAGTATGTATGCGCGGTGACTAACTCAAGTTCTCTCGGGTCAATGAGTCATTGAATGCCAACGACACCTCTGCGTACTTTCCTCAAGCTCGCGTCCATGCTTGCCCACAGCCATGACTCCGCGGACCCTTTTTACTCGCACCCGACGGCTGCGCCGCAAGGCGACAGCCATATGCACGTATCGTCCTTGACCAAGAGCCCACTCTACGAGACTCACTTTGACTCACCGCAGTCAGTGCGTGTCATCCACAGTCAGCTGCGGTGATTCGTCAGCTCCTTCGTCGTTATCGGCTCGTCTTCTCGACCGTTGTGCGCACGGAAGAAACTCAGTCGGGCAGGTGTGCTACCATATGTGGCTAATCAACGACCTATCTGGTGGTCCGGAGCAGCAGAGGGCGAGAGCTTCGTAGACGCGGTCAGGGGAAAAGAAACCCGCACAGAAATGCTCTCCTGGTCAAGCCGGGTGGGCTATATATTCGCGAGGGAGGGGCGCTATAGAGACATCCTCGTACTCATCCAAACGAACCTTCAAGTTGTCATGTCGCTGAATACGACTTCGCCTGCCGCATCCGCAGTCACTCTGCCCTTGTCTGACGCAGGGGACACAACACCGTCGAGCTCGACGACGGCACTCATAGCCAAGGTCAGCCAAACAAACTCATTGTCCGCATATGCTCACAATTGCTTACCCCGGTGTGCCTCGTTCCAGAACAATCAGACATCGGCCAGCAACCAGCCAGGCTCCTCGTCAAGCGGAGGCGGAAGCCCTGCTGCCAAGTCAAAACAGGCGGCACCGCCGAAGAACTTCGAGGCGGCGTTCGGAACGCTGTCGGCGTCGTATGGCTGGGGGATGGGGTCGGACACCCAAAGACCGCGGAGCGCGAAGCCGCCCAAGGCCAAGCAGGATAGGAGGGCGAAGCCAGGCTCTGGTTCGTCCAGCAAGCCGAAATCCTCGCCTACGTGACGCTGGGATATTACGGGGCGTTGGTGTTGGTGAGTGGTTGATTTTTCAGAGCACTGAAAGTCCTGTCAATCTGACGTTCGAAAAAGTCAGTGAGCGTATATTATTTGGAAGGGAGCATTCGGAGGGGCGCGAAGTGACGTTGCGCCGTGGTGAATATCATGTCCTTGTGATGTCCGACCTCCCGTCTGCCGTGTTCGTCAAATGCTTCTGTCGCAAGGAAACTGTTAGGTACGTGCAGATGGTGCAGAAAGTGCAACTTTGATCTAGATATTGTGTTGGGACGCAGCATCTGCGGCCGGCGGCCGGGCCCGCCGACTGCGTACTCAAGCGAGAGATGGAGGCTTCAGCATACGTTGCGAATGGCGACGAAGAATCAAGAGTAACATTCCTATATGTCCCCAATTTTCTTCCTACCTTTCAGTTGGCAGCACACTCATGTGGACGGCAAGAACCAGGAGGCGGTGAAGGTGAAGCGAACTTGAAGGTAGGATGCGTGACTACCGAGTGTGGAAGTGTCACCGAAACATGACCGTTACCGTGACGAACGCGTCTGTGGCGTCTGTCACCGTGGCTCGGCTGGGGCGCTCAACCACCAACTCAGAGTCAGAGCAACGCATGCAAGGACATCCGAACTTCACCCAGTGACAGCACATTCAATCTCTACCAGTCCCAAAGGAAGAGCCGATGCCACGTTCGGCTTGTCTCTGAACATCGGAGTCCGTAGTAGTGCGTCGCACGATTCTTCGTCATACGGTTCTCGATGGTCCAGACCAGACTTCGTGTCGCTTCCGCGGCAGCCTTTCAACTCTTTTGTAATAACATACGGTGCGTGCTGTGCTCTACAGTGCAATTTTGGCCCACCGATGCTCACTTTCGAGACAGACTGCCGCGGCGACAGGCGTACCTATTCCACAAGTTCCCGTCCCAATGGCGGTTGGTCCAGACCGGTCTCCAGAGGCATCGGCCGGTCCGCAGTGAGCTGCTATCGTGCAGATGCTCAACGATAACGACGCCAAGCGAGTCATTCTCGCCATTATCATCCAGAGAAGCAGCGCCGCGTCACAGAAAACAAGGCCGTCGCGACGCTCGGAGAACCCATGATGATGGACAACACCGCCCACAGCGTGGTCCGTGCTTCTGGTAGGCCTCTGATCATCGATAAGGCAGCGAGCACAAGCAGATGCCCAAATCAGGGAAAACAGCCGAGCTCCGAGCTCGAAATGGCGAACAATAGGTGTTTGTTAGGAACAAACATGGACCCACAGAGAGGCGTATAAGGAGCGGGCGCGGACGCGATTTCTTCCCCCATCCCTCTTGCCCTCCGACGGCCATGTAGGGCTCCCGGCCCCATCCTCCCCTCGCCAGCGGCCACTCGACCGCCGCACGTAGTCACATCTCACCAACAGTGGGATGGGTCGGCCCGGCTACGATGCGCCACAAGTTGAAGTGAGGGCCGCACATCGAAGATCGACAGACTAGGTATGTTCCTTCCCCTGTCGATATACCAGAGGCACTCGCTGATGTACTGTGCCCTCCCTCCTCGTCTATCCATCCACGCCACACGCGTGTACGCGACCAACCCGCAGAGTCACAACGCCACATGGTGCGTGGCCATCCCCGGTGTCGACAACAGTAAGTCTGCGTCGTGGCTCGTGGTCTAGGTAGTCGCTGACCGAAATGGTAGATAGTGTCCCTCAAGCCTGCTTGCGGCAAGACCTATCAATATGTGTGCCTCAAGATTATGCGACTATGACCGACCTATGCGAAGACAAATCCCTCCTGAGGGTTCAAGGCCATATGCCAGACGACGAAACCCCAAGTCCCGCAAGGGCACACCCGTACGTTGCACGATTGGTGATGGGACCGTCCAGTCTACAGTCGTCCGCGCTATGATAGCGGCGACACAGGCCCAGCTACTCGCGTCGTCGGTAGCTGGAAGCAACTGTACTGCAGACGCGCACCAAGGGTCAGGAGCGTCGCTGTCATGCGGCTCCGCAGGGACACGGTGCGCGGACTGTGTATGGGGACCGTCCCGCCGTTGACTGGTCTGAGACCCGACGCATCGTCGGCCCGGCAGACCATGAGGCTAGCCAGTTGTGGCGTGCGGGTGGAAAGACGTGGCTATGTACGTGCTCGCTAACATCCCGTTGTTGACCCATGCTGACCTTCGTTACAGGCCATGTCCCGACGTCGAGGATCCACGATCCCGGCGAGCGCATATAAACCCTCTTCTACCAAGCCCCAATTGGGCACCACACAACCCGGTACGTCGGACTTGTGCGAACGGATCCAGCCTCCGGCTCGAGGTGGCCCGCACCTCGGTGTGGGCCGCCGGAGGCACCGTACCGACGACGCCGTGCACCAGCGGAGACGGAGCATCGCGCTCACTGTCGACGAGATTGTGCCGGGTCATTACGTCGATATGTACGGGGACGTCCCCGCCGCCGGTGTACGCCCGCTCTGTCGGACTGCCGTTGCCGGCTAGCGCATGTCCGTACTGGGATAGGGGCGTCGCTCATCATATGATATGGGCGGCGCTCCTGGCGAGGGCCAGAGTGAGTGTTCGTTACGCAATGGATGCGAGCCGTGACTGACCTTCGCCTAGTAAGTCGCCCTCGCGAAACCTCAAGATATTTGCCGAACAACCCGGTCAAATCCTCACTCGCCCCAAACGGGCTTGATACCGCCCTGGTACGTCGTTTGTGCGCGAAAGGGTCCAGTCTCCGGTACGAGGTGGCCTGCCAATCCCGCAGGCCGCCGGAGGCACCGTACCGCCGACGGAGAGCACCGATGGCAGCACCGCATGTGATATGCCTTGCAGTCGGCTTGCCCGTCGTTATGGTACGGGGACGTCCAAGCCGTCAGCGCATGCCCGCATCGTCGGGTAGTGCTGCAGCGTGCTAGCGCACATCCGTTCCAGGAAGAGGGGCGCCGCTGCAAAATGATAAACAATAATAGAATGAGCGGCGTCCCTGGCTCGGGTGCATCGTGAGTGTTTGCTGGTTCGTAGTGTTTGGCTCGTCGCTGACCGCCGTCCGCAGGAACGCCCGAGCCCAACGTCAAGAAGTAGTTACTTTCATTCACCGCTCTACATCTCCCCGCTCTTCCCGTCGACACTCGCCTTTTCCTCCGACTCTCTCGTCCGACAAGGGCGACGCTCTGCTCGTGCCCAGCGCGAGCGAGCAAAACCTTGCCGCCTTAAGCCCAGTCGGGTGTCCGGCGGCACGGGGGTTTTTAGTGGGTAAAGCAGGGGGACCCGAGCACCGCACCAACAACAGACCGACAACAGCGACGACGACGAAGCGGTACCGCGGTGCGATGACGGTCCCGAGTCCCACACTGTTCTCCCTATTGGGAGTTCGTGCGTAACTGCATTTTCCCCCGGGAGGAAACGAGCCTTGTTGGAGGCTCGTTGTAGCCTGACGTCGGGCCCTCTGCTCAAAAAAAAAAAAAGACGAGCGCAAGCGCAACAAGACATCGACGATCGCGACGCAAGTTACTTTTTGATGAGTTGGCCCTTCGTTCCTTCTGTCTCGTCTCCCGACACCACTCTGACCTGCCTCTTCACAGCGTGTGATCGTGCCGTTGCTGATCCCAGACATCGCCTTTCACCGAATGAATTGCAGAGATACAGGGCTCATGTTCGTTCGTGGCGAGCACGAGACGGTCATGGCGGTGTGGAGGTGGCGGTGCGACTTCAAGTTCGTTCGCTCTGCTTTGTCTTGCGACGCTGAGCTGACCCAAAGCGTTACAGTGTCGTCCCCGGGCCCATGTAACCTCTGAGTCGACGCGAGGCACGGTGTCGAGGCCCGGACACGGGGTCGTCTGTCTGGTCTGGCGGAGAAGGTGTCGCGCTTGCGTGGGTTGCGGGGCCGGGTGCCAGTGTACTATGATTTGGATCGAGCTGTAGTCGCGCACTGTCCAAAGCTTTGTCGTCTCGCTGATTGTATCGGATCGTCGCATTCTACTGCCTACGCAGGTCGCATTGATTGCCTAACACACGCACGTTTGCGAGTCGCTCGTGAAGGGTGTGAGGCTGAAGTTGAGAGTATTTGGATGGTGCACGTTGAAGGTTGAACGCTGAGAGACGAGTGATGGCGGCTGGCATCCGCTTGCGCTCCTAACATCCGACCCCTCGGAGCGTGTGCTTTGCAGTGGGAGGTATCCCCGGGTCGTATCGCAGATGGGTCGTGATGAGAGCGTGCCTATGGGTGACCAGTCGCTCACACATCGCCGCCACCTTCAACGACTCCATAAACACCGCGACGTATATGGCAGACCTCGCTTATCCAAGCAGCCCGGAGGGATACTGTACATCCACACGCCAGACGGCCAAGCCTCACATATTCCAACTCGCACAGCCGACGAAGGTGACTTACATGCATAACAACATTACCCGGCAGGCCGACTCACCGATATGTCAATGGTGCGACTCAGGAGCGAAGGAGACGGTGTACCACTACCTCCTAGAATGCCGGGGCCACGCACGGGCGAGAGCGCGACTGGAACGCGACGTCGGACCAGCAGCAAAGTCGATACGAAGCCTTCTCAGCGCGCCAGCGCTGACTAAGGCACTCTTTCGCTACATACACGAAACGGGGCGATTCACCGCAACCTACGGCGATCTATCATTGAAAGAGGAGGAGGGAAAGGGGACGAAGAAGACTGCGGGCAGGGTGAATACACGACCGACTCGACAGGGAGGCTGACAGGTGCAGACGCGCGTGGCCAACTGACATGTCGGAACTGCGCTATTCTCTCATCACATTGAATCCATTACTCCACATTCCGTGTTACTATACTACACTCCTGACGCCATCGCGGCTGACGGACATGCACAGCGAAGCGAGGACGATGACAAGGACTCCGTAGGATAGATCATCATGTTTATGTCTACATAGGGCGTCGCCCTCAGCGACACTAAATGGAACTAACAACAACAACAACAACAACATTACCTCAGCCCCGCACGCCGAAGCATCACTCGAACCTAGTGACGCACCCCCTTACCGAACCACGACCGGCGGTGTTGGAGTTTCACGTGGGAGGCGGCGGTGAGGCGGATGCAGAGCGGAATATTGATCTCGGGTGACGGCGATGGCGTATGACGATGAACACCGGATGCAAGCTGAACTCCTGCGCGTGAAAGTAACGAGCCCCGGCAGGATGGAGTAAGTGACGACCGTATTGGTGGGGCGTGTCGCCTGTAGGGGCGGATTCCACAGTGCCCGTAGGCAACCGGGGAAAGCGGCGGTGAGCCGATACACTGTCATGTTTCCTGTCAGTGCGTTTTGGGTACGGTAGTACGCACGTTACGCGGCCCTGGTACCATGTAGCAGAGAGGGATTACCTACGTGCTGACACGCAAGTAACCCCGCCGGCGCGCTCAAGATGGTCGTATTGGTGGGGTCATGCGACACTGAGTAGCCTTGATGGACACTTTCCGGTACTAGTTATTACGCCTGCATATTCCATTAGGGATGGGCTATAAACACGGTGAATTTAAGAATAAAATGAAAAAGAAGCGTCACTCGAACGCCTCCGTGGGCGTCGGCCACTCCTCCGGATCCTTCGCGACGGGCTGCGCGACCGGGCTCTCCGCCTCTGCCTCCGCCTCGCCCTTGCCCTTGTCGCCATTGAGGAGGCCCTGCTTTGCCTTGTCCGCATACGAGGCCTCGTGGGTGTCCACTGGGGGCGCGCCCCTGGGCTCGAGCTCGATGCCGTGGACGCCCTCGCCCCCGCCTCGCTTGACGCGCCAGTAGCCCGCAGCGCGGCCGAGCGACGCGCCGAGGACGCAGGCCCAGGTGCCGAGGAGGAGGAGGGCGAGGAGGAGGGGCACGAGGAGCGGGGCGACGAAGGCGAGGAGGTCCTCCGGGTGGTAGAAGTCCTCCTGCGCGGCGATGACGTAGAGCGGCTTGCCCGCGGGGGCGGCGTGCGGGAGCTCGCGCAGCGTGATGTGCGTGATGAGCCTGGGGAGACGTCAGCGCGAGTCGAGGAGCAGCGTGGACTGGGACTGGGACTGGGCACCGCGGGCAAACCAGGTTGTTCGAACTCCGAAAACGCTACGAACATTGGTCCCTCATGGGAACCTTTTCTGGGGGCATTTGGGCTCCAAACATCCTCAGAACATGATGTATTTTAGCCAAATTTCAGCATGTTCGGAGCATGTTCGGAGCATGTTCGTAGCATGTTCGACGAAAACACGCATGTTCGGAGCATTTTCGGAGCATGTTTTGGGTCCGTCAAAATTCGCAAAAGGTTCCCATGAGGGACCAATGTTCGTAGAGTTTTCGGAGCTCGAAAAACCTGGTTTGCCCGCGGTGGGGACTGGGACTGGGACTGGGGCTGGGAGCGTACCTGGACTCTGCGGCGGGCATGAGGACGTTCCAGCGGATGTGGAAGCGCTGCACGACCTCGGCGTAGATCTCGTTGCGGGCGGCGTCGTAGACGACGTTGTTGACGTGCACGCGCAGGTGCGGGCTGAGGACGCGGTACCACTGGTAGACGCGGAGGATGGTCTCGCGGCTCGAGGAGGTCGCGAGGCCGGTCGGGGTGAGCAGGCGCACGACGAAGGCGGGGAGGCGTCTGAGGAACGGGAGGGGGGACGGGAAGGCGTGGAGGACGGGCGACGCCTGGGACGGCGGGTAGACGGTGGCTGGCTTGCTGGAGGGGGGCACGGTGCAGAGGGGGTGGCGGAAGGACGCGTCGGGCGCGAAGTACCTGGAGGGCACGCGTCAGCGTCTGCAACGTCAGAGAAGGCGGCGAGCGCACCGGTAGATGGCGGCCCTCTGGACGTCTGGGTTGAGCGAGGCGGTGATGGCGAGGATGACGTCCTCGATCTCGGCGGCGGGGTTCTCCATGGCGTGGTCGACGTTTGGCTGTTGGAGGTCGAGCGAGGGTGGGCAGAGGAAGGGCGAGAGACGGGAGTGGAGGGCGCGCTGTGAGGGCGTGAGGTTGTCGGGGAGGTGCGTGGTCGGGGGAGGAAGGGCGAGACGGGAGTGGAGGGCGCGTTGTGAGGGCGGGGAGAGCAAGGTGACGTCACGCGTCGCAGCATCTTCGGAGGCATCTGCATCTGAGATCCAAGCGATCAAAAGCCACGGCCCCGCCGGTGACGTGACCGATGAGTCGTCCTCAGCCACCCAAATAACTTACCGATAACTTTGTCAACTTAGCAGCACATCCCAAGGCGCATATCGGAGCCGTCGCTACAGCTTGTATATGGGACTTACTGGCGACTCGGACATGTGCAGTGGCATCAGAACGTCGTTGCGTGACCGGTCTCAATCCCGGGCGCCAGCCGCCAAAGTGCGCCCGACGACCGGTGTGGAGGAGAAAACCGACACGACGTCGGACGGCTACGTTTTCATTTTCTTTTGATTCGATTGACGCGATACTATGAACTATCACAGGATCTGAACATGCTACAACCCTCCTCCGTACGATACTCGACGACCTACCAGCGCGCTGGAGACGAACAGAGAGCGACGGCGACCCACCCGTAGGCCGAGCGCGGACGCCGTGGACTCGAGAACCGCATCTGAACGGGGGCAGGTCGCGCACGCAAATAGTCATCGTCCCGCTCCAGACTCGTGCCGAGTCAACGGTCGTCTGTCCTAGCTTGACGGGAGTCGAAGGACGTTGTCACCCGGGCGGGTGTTCCGTCTCGTTATCACGTTCGCACTTTCCCGTTATGGTAGTTCCCTTGCCTGTTTCGGTTCTAGATCGCTCACTTCTCAATTTCACTGCTCCGATCCGTTCACGTCACTTCATCGACTCGTCATTTACGTTTCTTAGCTCGGACACGCTCCGCATCTGACCGCTTGTGTGTACTTATACCGCGGGCCTGCGCCGCGAAGAAGCGTCGAATCTTTCCCCCACTCGTAACTCTCTTGTCTCGGCCTCTCCATCGTGACCGTCTCGACATCCCGACTAGCCGCGGACGAGAGTGTGCGCGACGAACTCGACGTCGACTCTTGGTTCCGGAATGCATAAGAGTCTATAAGAGTACGCGGCCCATCAAGTACTTACTACATCATAGTTCTGAATCGTTCCGAGCCTTCTCACTCACCACAGCCGCGCGGCATCCTTTTGCCCGACGAACGCCCCGCTACTCTTGGCTTTGTCGTGTGCACGTCGCACGCCTTCCTCGCCCACACCGGGGGACCGCAGGACAGTCGGTAGGCTGTGGTGCTGTCACCGTCAAGAAGCCGAGGATCCACGTGCACCTGCGGCCGGTGGCTAAATGGAAACCTCCTCCTCTCCTCCTCTCTGCATCACTCAGCATGTCCTCGCGCACAGCATCCCTCCGCTCACTCTCACGCGCAACGGCGACAACGACGGCGACCTCCCCGGGAATCCGCCTGTTCTCAGCCACCGCGCGCCGAGCCGCGCCCTCCGCACATCGCGCGCTCGTCTTCCGCGAGCACGGTGCTCTCAACGACGCGCTCTCTGCGCACACCTTCCGCGCCCTCTCGCCGCCCGGGCCAGGGCGCGTCAACGTCCGCGTGCGGCTCGCACCCGTCAACCCGAGCGACGTGAACGTCGTCGAAGGCGTCTACCCGAACAAGCCCTCGCCCGAGACACTGCTTCCGCCCGACTCTGGCGGCACACAAGACTTCAGCGTCGCGGGCGGCGAGCCCGTCCAGAGCGTGGATGGAGGTGAAGGCACGGGGGAGGTGTACGTGCCCGGGAACGAGGGTGTCGCGGAGGTCACGGCGGTCGGCGAGGGCGTGAGTGGGCTGGAGGTCGGGGACTGGGTCGTCTTTGCGAAGACGCAGCCGGGGACGTGGGCGAGTGCGCGGCAGGTGGGGGCGCGGGATGTGATCAGGGTGGACAAGGATGCGGGCGAGGTCACCGCTGCGATGCTGTCTGTGCGTGCGCATGCGTCGGCTGTCGCTCAGGGTGCTGAGGTGCGCACGTGCAGGTCAATCCGCCGACGGCCTTGTGTCTCTTGCGGGAGTTTGTGCCGCTGAAGGAGGGAGACTGGATCGTGCAGAATGGTGCGTCCTGGGTGCTGTGACGTTCTATTTATCTGTGCTGACCGCTGCCACAACTGTGTGCAGGCGCCAACAGTGCGGTATGTTCTCATATCAGTCCGTGTCAGCCAACCCCATCATACTGGGTCCCTTTCGGATAGGCCTTGTGCGACTCCTGGCACAGCGGTGTGTTCATCCCAGTGATCCAGCGTTTCTCGGCTCACATCTGCTCAGTGTGCTTGGTCGCCCCAGCGATCGACCTGCCTCCGCAGAACCCAGCATGACGGTGTTGGCTGACGGCCTTGTCACACGCTTCTAACGCCCGACGATTCGCGTACTCTGTACAGGTCGGCCAGCTCGTCATCCAGATCGCCGCCCAGCGGGGCATCCGCACTCTCAACTTCGTCCGCAGCCGGTGCGTCCTCCTTCCCCCCTCTGATCCGGGCTCATGCTCGCCGGCCCTTCGCGCAGGGAAGAACAGGCCAACAACGCGCTCGTGAAGCACCTCGGCGCACTCGGTGCAACGCATACGTTCACGTACGACGCGCTCGCCGACCGCACGCTCACCGCGCACATCAAGCAACTCACCCACACCGCCGTACGCCCCCTCCCTCCCCTCCCTGCACCTCACTCACGCACGCACAGCCGCCGCGCCTGCTGCTGAACTGCGTGTCCGGCCCGCAGACGACGGGGCTGCTCCGGCTGCTCGGGCAGGACGCGCAGCTCGTGTCGTACGGCGCGATGTCGAAGCAGCCGCTCGCGCTCCCAGCGGGCGCGCAGATCTTCCGTGGCCTCGTCGCGCGCGGCTTCTGGATGAGCGCGTGGTATGCGGCGCACGCGCGCAAGGAGCGCGAGGCGCTCTTGGAGGAGGTCGTCCGGCTGAAGGTGCGCGTTCCTCGCAGTTGCGGATCCGTGCGGACGCTGATGGCGTGCAGTTGGAGGAGCCGAGGCATACCGTGTTTACGGTGCAGGCGGGGTGGAGCGACGAGGAGGCGGGGAGGAGGGTGAGGGAGGCGCTGGGCGTGCAGGGGAGGAGCCCGGGTGGGGAGAAGGTGTTGTTGAGGGTTGAGGACCCCGTGGTGTGAGGGGCGGGCGCGTCGCGGAGAAGCGACGAGGTGTGTGCGTATCGCGTGTCTCGGTTCTCTTGGCCACGGCCAGTGAGTACCTGTATTCAGCCCTAGAACGCTCGCCCCCGTCCTGTCCCAGTGGTGAGTGTATGGCTGAGACCTGCGATGTAGAGCTCATGCAGTGCCTTGTCAGGGGTAAGCTGCCTTCGAGTTGGAGGAGACGGAGTGCTTTTCGACGCGGAGGTTCAGCATGTACAGTCGACTTCGAATCTTCAATGCATCTAAGATGAACGTTAACCGTTGAACGTTGGACCCTGTCGGTGCTCGCGGGCGTATGGAGCGGCATTTCCTGAGCCACACGAGGCATGTCTACGTGCGTGTTGGCTTCCTTTCTATGATTCTATCCACACCCATACTGACGTTGTATTTTTAGCACGCTGAGTGGTCGCGCGCTAAGCGACATGAGTGTGGCTCAGATACCGTTGCAACCAAACTGCAACGCTAACGCGTGCATATGAAGCATCAGTCAGCATATATTGAGTGCGCCCTCGGTAGGGAATCCCCTCCGTTCGCCGATAAGTGTGTCTCGTTCATGCAGGTGAGTACTTACTTCCGTGGTGCGTTCCATAAGTCATCCAGTCTGTGGCTGTCTCCGCGAGCGGAAGGACGTGCGGCTGGGTCTTTCTTGCCTCCGTGTGGTCTGAGGCTGACAGCTCGTCGCGGCCACAGACATGCCCCTTGGGCCACGGATTGAATTGCAAGACCCTGCTGACCAGCGTCACTTTCTGAGACCTCGCGTCCGCACGGGCCCTCACGATTCTGTATTCGCGATGGGGTATATAGGTGATCCAAGGCTTACTCGGCGAATTCGTCTCAGCGGCTCGGCCTCAGCTAAAACGGCCTACTGCTCGAACGCCCTCTCCCCAGTCGACCACTCCTCGCCATGTCCTCTACAGCCACTGTGGAACTGATGGCCATCGGCGTACAACAGCACGGTGCCCACTATTTGCATGGTATCGCGAAGCGGCTCATCCACGGAATGCCAGTGGTCGTCATTGTGCAGGTAACGTTCACCCGCGTATGCAAGAGACGAGTGTAGGTGGCTGATACCTGTCGTGTCTCTACCAGAGCACCGACGACGCCGAGGCTGATGAGAAGGAGGCGGAGCTGCCACCGTACGTAGAGTCGATTCCCATCGAGCGGATGCTCCCTGGGGATGGCGTTCCCGGAGAAGATAATGCTATCGTGAAGGAGGCCGCGGAGTCGATGACTGCGCTCAAGGATTGCAAGGAACAAGTCGATAGGTTGAAGGGCATGCTCGATGACCTAGCGTATGTCGTGCTCGTTTGTTTCAAGCAGGTTTGGATGACTTATAGTCGCATCGCAGCAAACATGACTGGGAGCGCGAGAAGGTGAAAGGCGTGCTGGATGCGGTAGGATCGGTGCAAACGGAGGCAGACGCGGGCCTCGCGCTATCCAGGAAGATCACCAAGTCCCACGTCCTGTTCTGCGGCCAGATGGCGAGGACACTCAGGAGCGCGGCGAGTCCCGAGGAACACGGGCATGTGTCGCGGGACGCGGACGTCGTCGCCACCGGGGAGAGCGTCCGCGCCGCATTCTCCGAGTTCTCGGCACACATCGGCGCGTTGCAGGACGCGCTGCACGGCGTAGCAGAGCAGATCGACGTGGTGAAGGAGAAGGGCAGCCATTGGCTCCTTCACCCGCGCACGCACTACGTGTGGGTGAAGCTGCGGGAGTCCCTCCCCGTGATCCTCAAGACGGTCGTGCAGATCATCTCCCACATCGGGAAGATTCTGGGCCTGGTGCACCCTGTTGCCAACATCATCTCCGCTCTCGCCGACGCCGTTCATGCGCACCTTAGTAAATCCGACGCTAAAGGCGAACACCATGGTAAGTTGCAGATTCCGACGCCTGCTAAGTTGCCGCTTCTCATGTGGTTGTTTGTCGTAGACTCGGAAACGCACGGAGTCCATCACGAGTATGATTATAGTGGCATCAAGAAGATCCTGGACTTCATCCGCGAAACGATGCCACAGCATGTCAAGAAAGTCCAGGACATGCTGAAGGATTCCTACACCAATATGGAGCATCCGATGCTGAAGGTCGAGGACCAGCTGGGCACGCATTACATTCGTATGGAACCGGAAGACGCGAAGAGAGCGGCTGCAGCGTGGGAGCAGGTGGGCACTCGCCTAGATGAGGCGCTGGAAGCACACTGTCGGAAGGCGGGCGTGGTTTGCTAGTACCTGGACGACGGCAACGCATGCGTACGTGTACGTATCCCAGAGCTTGCCATGTTTTGTGCGCTCACAGACACGTTCACGGCGAGCCTGAACTTGACATAGTAACGTCGGTCAATTGTCACCCATTCAGGTGAAGTTGGGAACGGTATCTAGTTCCGTCGTATGATCACCAATGCATGTAACGCGAGCCTCTAGGATGCAGTACGATTGCTATTTATTCTAGGCAATTCTCTCCAGGAGTTTGATGAGTGGATCCTTGTCCGCGGATGCGCCTTGTCTGCCCCGCGGCGATCCATCCGCCGCCTCTAGTAGACCATTGTCACCCGATGAATGAATCGTGATGGTTTTGAACTCTGCAGCTCCTGAGCCTTCGTCAGCGATATGCTCATCTCCCGAGACTTCCGCCTCGCATGTCTCCCCATCCCCAGAGCTTTCCAACTCCTCCGAATGACAACTGTCCTCCTCTATCATAGAGCTTCCTAGAACCCCGAGAACACGAGCGAAGGTTAGGTCCGAGGCGGACATCTGAGCTTCAGTTGTGCTCAAGACTGTTGCTGGACTGAATGCGGCCTCGCGTAAGTTGAGGAATAGGCGGGAGAGGAGGACAACCGCGGCGCTGCGGCAGGGCGTAAGTTGCGCGAAAGGGAGCGTAACGTGTATGGTACGAAGGACGCACATGTCAGGGAGCGAACCCATGTTCTTGCCTGCAAAATTCGTCTGTGACAGTCATGATGCCATATCAGTGAGGGACTATGACAGGATGCCCGTTGCCACGGGTGAGACGTACAGGTAGGATGTACAGTGCGAGTACAAGGGCGTTCATGAGCAGGAGGGCACTGAGATCAAGACGGAGACGAAAGATCAACGCGATTAGTACAACAGCCAGTGTCATGAGAACGCACGAGAAATACAGAGTGCCTGTCGTCTTATCAGCACTCAAGACAAAGATTCTCCTGCATTTTCATACGTACCATCTCGCAGTAAGCGACTTGCGATAGAGACTTTGGCGTGAAGCACCGCGGTCACCTTGGGTAATCCACCGATAGCCCGCCACATCGCTAGGAGAACCATCGCATCACCAGTCATAATGCTAACGCGCGTGACGATTTCGACTGAGAATGCGGACATCGGCGCAGTGTTCAACGTTATTCAGTGAATTGACGTACGACTGAATGTGTGTGGTCAGCTCATCACTCGTGCACATCGTAGGATAGAAAACGGACTTGCGCATCACTGGGGTTCCGATACTCCATACAATCGTGCAAGTCATTGAAGGTAGAGTAGGAGCCATAGTCACAGATGCTATGTTGGCCTTTCAGCCAATGTAGACGTAAGCCGCTGAGTTCAACAGTGCAATTCACTGGACGTACAATGTTAGCTGCAACTGGAACAGTCGAGACAAGTATAATCATCACAGGAAGCCCGTACTTCCTGCCGTTGACGGCGAATGTTCGCAATGCGGAGGCGGCTGGTCGCAGAAACCTTTGAGCTCGCATTGAGAATGTGTAGAAATTTGCCGCTCACCTCCGCACACAAGATATAAGAAGCAAGCATTGAGGGCCGCGACGATATACAGTATGTAATAACTGGAGAGTATCAGTACCGAAAGACCTGGATCTATGACTTGTTCTGTAGTCTAGAGCTCACCTCTGCATGATCATGTCAATTAACAAGGAGATGCAATCCAAGAGAGATGGGCTTACCTTACAAGACCGCGGAGGGGTCATGAAGTCGATGCCAAGGATCAGCGTGAAGACCATGGATAGATGCATAGACGCGAGAACAATCGGTATGACGATGCCAGTCTTTCGTTGGCCCCATATGAGTTCGAATTCTCTGCCGACAGTAAGGAGTCGATCATAGACATAAATAGCTAGACCATTTCAGATGAGCATGACAGCACCCAATAGGCCTTGTAAGTGACGGTAATCACCAGCACCAGCGATGACCAGGCGATCATAAGCGACAGTTGGTTGATCACTGAGAGGACAGGATCAGTAAAGAGGACACGATCGTAATGCGTCATGAGGGGCATCGCTCACCGTATAAGCAGTGAATCTAGGGAAGATAAAGACATTCGGCTACCCTCCGGTGCTCAGTTGGGGGGGGGGGGGGGGGGGGTCAGCGTTCCTTGTTCTTACTAGCGATGGCGAGAGCTCTGAATTACGGGTCTACGAAGCAACTTAAATAGGCTCGTGGAGACACGTCGAACCGCAGCGTTAGCTACAGCAGTGAGACTGTGACTGATTAAGCATGACAACACCTCGAAATTTGGGTCCTAATGTGAGAGCGTGAGATCAACGTTCTCAATGTAGAACCCTGCACGCTACTAATTGACCACGCAGTGCCCAACATCGATCTTCGTTCCTGTCGCTAGGGCCGCCGAAGCTGTTGCGATCAGTACGTAAGATGCATGGACAGTGTCGATTCGTGCTTTTGCATAGGTGGAACCTGATGTATTCAATGTGTCAGCGGAACAAGAGGTTTGTTTCGAGTGCCAACAGCAACTTGAGATACGCGCATCTCGGGGGAGCCACAACCACGACCGCAGTACGATGAGACGCATAGTCAGTAAGTCAGTCCACTGCAGAGGATCACAATATAAACCTTCCAAGACATTCTCATCGCCGAGAGGCGCAAGAGACAGATGATCCCGGTGGCCGTGAACAGCGCTCGGCCACCTGGTTCAGACGTCCTACGGCACCATGCATCTGATTAGACGCAGTTATCAGGTGTGTAAGAGGACCACTTCCACTTCATCCTTTGTCAAATACCTACCGGAGCACCATAGCATTGCTTGGCCAAGTGTGCGGTGCGAGCGCTGAACTCTGAACCACCACCTGGCCACCACTAACGCTCGACGCGTCCGCTCCCCGCAGATAACTCAGTCAGGCGTTGTTGAGAAACCGAGGAATAAACCTCTACCGCGCGAGCAATGAACCGAAGAAGATGACTCATCTATTACATGTTACTCTGACTTTCCCGTCATTCAGAGACTGAGTATATCATCAGATCTGAGCGGTGCGATAGTAGGACGTGTGGATGCGCCCTGTGCAGTGTAGGCGCTGGTGACCACTATCATCATACTACATGAATTACTGAGTGAACATACATCAGAACCGCAGGGTTATGAGTGTAGATAACCTTCACGCCTGATCGAAGTCTGATGAACTCACTGGGTAGTAGTAAACGCCGTCACGGAAGCGCCATCGGGTGGCTTTCGACGACTTCGGATGGATCGCCATGCTCCCGCGACGTGCAACCAGCAGGGCAGTGCGCGACCCCCGAAGCTATGCCTTCTTCCACTGCGTAACTAGTGGAAGCGAGGTCTTCAATCAAATCTTCGTCATCGCGTCCTGTAGCGTCGTCAAGTTCATTCGCGATCTTTGAGATTCCGAGTGGCCCGACAGCGGGTGCAAAGCGCCGAGCGCAATCGCACGTCTGCGACGTTCCCGAGAAGGCGGAATCAGTCGGCCCGAATGTGGCCTCGCGGAGGTTCAGGAACAAACGAGAGAGCAGAATGGTTGTAGCGCTGCGGTATGGCTGAGTTGTGGTGAGGAGCGTTAGTAGAAGACATGACAAACGCACACGTCGGAGAGCATTGCCATGTTGCTGTCCGCAAAGCTCACCTAAAATGCCATTGGCTCGTTTGGTGACTGGTAGCATATGAAGACAATAGGAGACGTACAGGCGAGATATACAGCGCAAGAACGAGTGCGTTCACTAGTAACAAAATACTGCACTTGAAGTGAGCGCAAGCGCAGGCGATACGGCGTATGCAGGTCGGGCGTACAAGAAGTAAATCGTTCCTACATGTTCAACTTAGCCAGTCACCGAAAGGTCCATCGTGGGCCACGTACCATCTCGCAACAAGCGTCTCGTTGTGGGAACGTTGATATCGATGCCCTTGGCTAGGCTCCTGATCCCACCAGTGACTTGCCAAGTGGCCAGAACAACCATGGCATCCACTAGCATGGCACTGACCCTTGTGGCGATCTCAACTGTGGATGGTCAATACATATACGAACAGCTTACGAGGGTAGACAAGGAAGAACATACAACTGGGACAGTATAGTCAGCGCCTGCGATCCTATTCAGGGACAACAACAACACACTTTCGCATCACGGGCGTGCTTGCCTTCGAAAGGATTGCACAATTGCTGGGGGGCGGAACAGGAACAACGTAGATCGTTGCAAGGTTGAGCTGGAACCGATAATACAGTACAACTTGGATACGGTATGTTCCGCGGGACGTACAACGTTCGTTACGACTGGAAGAAGCGAGACAGCCATGACCATGGCGGGGAGGCCATATTTCCTTCCATTGATTGCGAACGCACGTAGCGCCGATGCAGCTAGAGACGATTTGACATCTACGAGTCAGGACCTTGACGAAACCGATCGTACGTACCTCCCCAGACGAGGTACAGAAAGCAGAAAACGATACCGGCTGCGATATATAGTTTGTAGTAACTGATAGGCAATTGGTCAGTTGCAGAGGAGCGACAACGTCGCGTAACCACCGAAACTCGCCTCTGTGACGAAGTGAGCCTTCCTGCATCATCGGAATCTGACCAAGAATGAGCACGTACTTCACATGTCTGCGGCGGAACAATGAAAGCTATGTCAAGCACGAGGAGCAAGACGGTGAACAGATGCATAGAGACAAAGAGAATGGGGATGATGAAGCCAACTCTTTCTCGGCGCCACACTAAGTCAACTTCTTTCCCAATGGTAAGCATCCGATCGTAGACGTAGGCAGCTGGAGATAACGTAGTATCAACCAAGGACGTCAATGACACTCCAATCGCACTTACTTGCTCCGGCAACCAGCAAGCGATCGTAGGCAAGGCTATTCAGAATCGACGAGGGAAAACGTTAGCACGGACAACATGGTCAGAATCACAAACTGCGCCCACCGGTGTAATAACAACCCAGCAGATGCCATTGACGCGTGAACTCTTCTGTTTCCGTTGAATTGCGCGTCCTGTGAACTGTTTAGCTGTCAATGCCCTCGTAGTACGAGCACAGCGTGACGGTGTTAAATAGGGCGACATCGCCATGACCTATATGACAGCATGGTCAGTCTAGCAAAGCAATTTGGGTAACAAGGATGCTGAAGCTCCCACAGTGAATCCGTATATTAACTGCACGAGGTGGACAAGGTTGATTGAGGAATTCATATCGAACGCGACCATACGCCGTCACCGTACGACACCTACGAAAGGGGCTAACCCGTGAGCGCGTGAGCCTCGAACCGCGGTGTAGTGCTTTAAATTGCCAATAGCTACTGAGTACTGACCTGAGGATGGCGAGCGCCACATGGGACCATTGAAACACGTTCCAATTCCATCAGGACAACAATCGGATCGACCCAGACGTGTTTCATCGCCGGCCACGTATTGGCCAAGTGCACGCAGACAAAATACAAACGCATGATAAGCTTTGATCCGTTTGCGTCTGCGTCTGCATTCCATGCCACGGCCTCGAAGTACTTCTTTTCTACTGTATGAGATGTTTGGTGACCAAAACATGGGACACCCAACAACCCGGGTGGCCACAGCGCTCGCCGCTCGGTCTCCCGGCCCACTGTGTGAGGATGCCTCAAGCGTGTCTTCAGCAAGTATCGTAGCCACGTACCCTCATACTGTAGACAGATCATCATTTAGGAAGATAGGTCTTCAATCATATGAAGCGAGAGGCTCGCGCACTGCCAGTGGCCGCGCGCGTGGCTCGTGCGGCGGCTCGCCGAGGAGTCCGACTCCCTACACTCTGGAAGTACAAGGGAATCTTGGAGTCAGTTCGGGAGCCTCAATGAACTATCGGAGAGCAAGGAAAGTTCGATTGGAATGGCGGTAAGCACGGATATTGGTATTGAGTAAGTCGCCAAGTACTGGCACTCGTTGAGTCGTTTTGAAGTTGCCAGTTGCCCGATCAATTTGGCGCTCGATGCACGTGATGTTAGGCGCCCATGTAGTATACCCTTCGCCAATTCTTCGCGACAGCTCCTCTAACTTGCCGGTGAGGTCGCGGACCTCCCAGTGCGGATCTGTTGGTTAAAAGCGTCTCTCCTGGGACAAGGGTGCGCATTTTGTAGTCAAGATGGTAGGCAGTCACTGTCTTGTTCGTAGCCATGCGCTCATGCTATACATATTGTGAGAAGGGAAGGCCTTGCACGTACACTCTAATCTACTCCGCAGGACGAACGAACATTAAGCCTGTATCTCTGCAATCCACTCGGTGAAAGGCGATGTCTGGTATCAGCAACGACACGAACATACGCTGTGAGGAGGCAGGTCAGAATGGTGTCGGGAGACGAGACGTGAAGAACGAAGGGCCAACTCATCAGTAAGCTTGAACCTGCGTCGCGATCGTCGATGTCTTGCTGCGCTTGCGCGCGTTCTTTTTTTTTTTTTTTGAGCGGAGGGCCCGACGTCAGGCTACAACAAGCCTCCAACAAGGCTCGTTTCCTCCCGGGGGAAAATGCAGTTACGCACGAACTCCCAGAAGGGAGAACAGTGTGGGACTCGGGACCGTCATCGCACCGCGGTATCGCTTCGTCGTTGTCGCTGTTGGCAATTTGGTGTGTTGGTGCGGTGCTCGGGTCCCCCTGCTTTACCCACTAAAAACCCCCGTGCCGCCGGACACCCGACTGGGCTTAAGGCGGCAAGGTTTTGCTCGCTCGCGCTGGGCACGAGCAGAGCGTCGCCCTTGTCGGACGAGAGAGTCGGAGGAAAAGGCGAGTGTCGAGGGGAAGAGCGGGGAGAAGTAGAGCTGTGGATGATAGTAACTACATCTTGAAGTTGGGCTCGGGCGTTCCTGCGGACGGCGGTCAGCGACGATCCAAGCACTACGAACCAGCAAACACTCACGATGCACCCGAGCCAGGGACGCCGCTCATTCTATTATTGTTTATCATTTTGCAGCGGCGCCCCTCTTCCTGGAACGGATGTGCGCTAGCACGCTGCAGCACTACCCGACGATGCGGGCTTGCGCTGACGGCTTGGACGTCCCCGTACCATAACGACGGGCAAGCCGACTGCAAGGCATATCATATGCGGTGCTGCCATCGGTGCTCTCCGTCGGCGGTACGGTGCCTCCGGCGGCCTGCAACATTGGCAGGCCACCTCGTACCGGAGGCTGGACCCTTTCGCGCACAAACGACGTACCAGGGCGGTATCAAGCCCGTTTGGGGCGAGTGAGGATTTGACCGGGTTGTTCGGCAAATATCTTGAGGTTTCGCGAGGGCGACTTACTAGACGAGGGTCAGTCGCGGCTCGCATCCACTGCGTAACGAACACTCACTCTGGCCCTCGCCAGGAGCGCCGCCCATATCATATGATGAGCGACGCCCCTATCCCAGTACGGACATGCGCTAGCCGGCAACGGCAGTCCGACAGAGCGGGCGTACACCGGCGGCGGGGACGTCCCCGTACATATCGACGTAATGACCCGGCACAATCTCGTCGACAGTGAGCGCGATGCTCCGTCTCCGCTGGTGCACGGCGTCGTCGGTACGGTGCCTCCGGCGGCCCACACCGAGGTGCGGGCCACCTCGAGCCGGAGGCTGGATCCGTTCGCACAAGTCCGACGTACCGGGTTGTGTGGTGCCCAATTGGGGCTTGGTAGAAGAGGGTTTGTATGCGCTCGCCGGGATCGTGGATCCTCGACGTCGGGACATGGCCTGTAACGAAGGTCAGCATGGGTCAACAACGGGATGTTAGCGAGCACGTACATAGCCACGTCTTCCCACCCGCACGCCACAACTGGCTAGCCTCGTGGTCTGCCGGGCCGACGATGCGTCGGGTCTCAGACCAGTCAACGGCGGGACGGTCCCCATACACAGTCCGCGCACCGTGTCCCTGCGGAGCCGCATAACAGCGACGCTCCTGACCCTTGGTGCGCGTCTGCAGTACAGTTGCTTCCAGCTACCGACGACGCGAGTAGCTGGGCCTACGTCGCCGCTATCATAGCGCGGACGACTGTAGACTGGACGGTCCCATCACCAATCGTGCAACGTACGGGTGTGCCCTTGCGGGACTTGGGGTTTCGTCGTCTGGCATATGGCCTTGAATCCTCGGGAGGGATTTGTCTTCGCATAGGTCGGTCATAGTCGCATAATCTTGAGGCACACATAGTGATGATAGGTGTTGACGCGCACAGGCTTGAGGTGTACCATCTGCGACTCAGGTCAGCGACCACCTAGACCACGAGCCACGACGCAGACTTACTGTTGTCAACACCGGGGATGGCCACGCACCTTGTGGCGTTGTGGCTCTGCACGTCGGTCGCGTAAACACGTGTGGCGTCGATGAATAGACGGGGAGGTCGGAGGCCGGCGGGCGGAGTACGTCAGTGAGTGCTTCTGGTATGTCGACAGGCGAAAGAACATACCTAGCCTGTCAATGTTCGACGCACGGCCCTTAGTTCAACTTGTGGCGCATCGTAGCCGGGCCGACCCATCCCACTGTTGGTGAGATGTGACTACGTGCGGCGGTCGAGTGGCCGCTGGCAAGGGGAGGATGGAGCCGGGAGCCCTACATGGCCGTCGGAGGGCAAGAGGGATGGGGGACGAAATCGCGTCCGCGCCCGCTCCTTATACCCCTCTCTGTGGGTCCATGTTTGTTCCTAACAAACACCTATTGTTCGCCATTTCGAGCTCGGAGCTCGGCCGTTTTCCCTGATTTGGGCATCTGCTTGTGCTCGCTGCCTTATCGATGATCAGAGGCCAACCAGAAGCACGGACCACGCTGTGGGCGGTGTTGTCCATCATCATGGGTTCTCCGAGCGTCGCGACGGCCTTGTTTTTTGTGACGCGGCGCTGCTTCTCTGGTTGATAATGGCGAGAATGACTCGCTTGGCGTCGTTATCGTTGAGCATCTGCGCGATAGCAGCTCACTGCGGACCGGACGATGCCTCTGGAGACCGGTCTGGACCAACCGCCATTGGCACGGGAACTTGTGGAACAGGTACGCCTGTCGCCGCGGCAGTCTGTCTCGAAAGTGAGCATCGGTGGGCCAAAATTGCACTGTAGAGCACAGCACGCACCGTATGTTATTACAAAAGAGTTGAAAGGCTGCCGCGGAAGCGACACGAAGTCTGGTCTGGGCCGCATGACGAAGAATCGTGCGCCGCACTACTACTGACTCTGACGTTCAGAGACAAGCCGAACGTGGCATCGGCTCTTCCTTTGGGACTGGTAGAGATTGGATGTGCTGTCACTGGCTGGACTTCGGATGCCCTTGCATGCGTCGCTCTGACTCTGAGTTGGTGGTTGAGCGCGCCCGAGCCACAGAAGCCACAGACGCGTCCGTGACGTTGCGTCACGGTCATGCACCAGTGACACTGGCCGTACTCGATGGTCTGTGTCACGCATGATGGGCCACCCCGACCTACTCTTCGCAAACCTACTCATGACCTTCTTGCATGTGTTTCGGGCTCGAATATCATTGTCTTCCTTCATTCCGCATTGGCGATGCTAACGTATTGACCTCAGGCCCATAATCTGCGGGTTCGTGATGCTCGAGCTCACCGCCAGCCTTCTCACAGTTGGCAAGTCACTGTTGATGCCAGCCTACATCTTGCCATGCCTAAGCTTTTGCTAAGCTTCGTCACATTTTTCAGAGGTGCAGCATGACGAGCTGACGGTCCGCATACACTTGCAGGCCAGTTATCTGCCCATATTTCTCGATGGGTGCTCCAATTCGTGAATACGTTCATCGCTGCTGACACTCATATCTTTGCTGAATAAGTGTCGACGCGGAGAATGATATTAGGATGCCCTGAGCAGGCGCATTCGCAGTCGGGGATGTGTCCGAAAACGACGGAGCGGTCGCTTTAGGACGAGCTGACGTGTTCAACATATCAATCCGAGGTACAATTGTACACTACTGAAAGACATGGAACTCGACCGACGTCACTACATTATGCGCTCAATCTGACTATGCACGAAGTCACAACGTGCGAAGCGTATCATACGATCCACTGTCGAGGTAATGGGAACAATAAATATCGTATAAATACGTGACCATGCTACAAACCCAAGTCCGTGACAATGAACAGTCTGCCAAGTCCAACGAGTCAGACGTCCAAACCGCTATGCAAGACCGAAACCCAGAGATGAGATGAATGAGACCCAGGAACGCATACGAGACCAATGGATAGATAAAGGAAGAAAGGAAAAGGGGAAGGGATTGCAAGCCAGACTCGCGGAATGCCCCTCCGTTCGCCTGACCCGCCCCGATGATCGACGAACCTCAAGAACACACGGGGGCATCGGTGCTCTGAGGTTCGCCGGCCACCGGAACCCAACCCAGTATAGTACAAGGAAAGAGGTAAAGAGAGATCATACGAAGAGAAATCGTAACGCTACAAGGGACGAGACCGAGATATTGATACAATAGTTTGGGGAGAGCGACGATGCGAGGCGGGGCTGAGCTATACGCGGGCGATCAGAGGCGTGCGGCAGTGTGAGATGCGGAGGGTACATACCTGAAGCTCACGCCCAGCCCTTCGCCTTGGCCTTTGCGTTGGCCTTTGCATTCCTCTTGGCCTTCTTCTGGCCGCGGCGGCTGTCACGGGCTCCAGAAGTGGAGATGCGCCGTGCAGGCCCTGCTTCCTCGGCCTCAGTGGGCTCAGGTTCAGGCTCCTGTGATGCAATCAGTATCACAATGAGTAGGTGAGCGAAGAAGACGCACCTCGTCGTTGGGCGAGCCCTCAACCAGAACGTATTCAGATGGCGAGAGGACGATCAGAGACTATCGATACATGTCAACACCTGCGGGCGGGATGAGAGTTGGGGAGACGTACCATCCACTTGCCGTCCTTCGTTGTCACGAACACCTTCCCGTTCGAGTCCCACGGGATGGTCAAGCCGTTCATGATCTTCGCGAACGGGCTGAAGGAGGCGAGCGCGTTGCGAAGAGGTTGGAGGATCGCCGCGATGCAAATAGCGATCCAGTCCGCGCAGCGGCGAGCGAGCGAGGTGCCGAAGTCGTCGATGAGAGCGTGACGCTTCGTGTCAACCTTGAGCCAGATGAAGACAGTCCAGAATGGGATGGCGAACGCGTAGAAGAGCGCGATCAGCTTCTCCGCTTCGGTGGGGGGCGAGTCCGCCTCGACCGACTCGGAGTCCACGAGAGGCACCGACTTGTACTCGGCCTCCAGGTCGGATGCGACCATGGTGGCCTGGCGGTCGACGGTGGCGATAGGTGCGTCGCGGAGAGAAGAGCAGATGATGCAGGGTGCGGGCTTGATATCCTTGGTGCCGGTGTGTACGTCCGAAGTCCGCGCCGTTGACTTTGGCGCTCCGGGGTCAGGCGTACCCCCGGTATCAAGGATATCGATGTCGCTGTTGGTCGTGCCGTTGACGAAGGAGATGTCGGGCGACATATCGTCGTCCCAGGTGGCGAGGTGACCACTGTGCGCCGAGCGGGGTCAGGCCAAGGCACGGTATGGATAGTAGTATCTACGCACCCTCGCCATTTCCCAATCAATACGCCATCCCAACCCATGTTGAACGAGCCGTCCTTGATGCCCAGGAACGCGAGTCTGGTGGACGAGATGTCAGAACATGTGAGATGAGCGCATTGAGAAACAACGACGTACCCGATGGACGAGATGTCAGAACATGTGAGATGAGCGCATTGAGAAACAACGACGTACCCGATGGGGTTGAATGCTGCGTCGACGGTCTTGCCCCATGCAGTGCAGGCCTTGTCGATGACAACGGGAGGCTTGGAGGTAGGGGCGATGCCGTCTTCGGGGCAGTAGCTGCTGAGGAGGGTGCCGACGCCGACACCGACGTCCACAAGCAGGTTGAAGAAGCGCATGTTGGAAAGAGTAACGAGTAAGAGTGAGACGCTGAGAGTGAAGTCGAGAGGCGAGGTGCGACGGACTGCTGGTGGGGAGAGGGAGGGCGGGGCAGCTGGCTTTATAGCCCGCGGGGGGCACCCGTATTTATACCGCGAGGCGCGTTGTTTGCGTGTTATTTGGCGCATTCAACGCGTTTAAGGTTTGCATTCAACAAAGTCACGTTTGTGAATACTAACAGAGGTTTGTGAAAGGGCTGTCAAGCCGTTTCCTAATTGGGAGGACACGGTCGTTCGTTTTGCGGGTTGCCTCCGCCCACCACCTTCCCCGGAGCATTCAGAATATATTGCAACACATTATTATCTTCACTCACTTTGCTACATCGGACGGCACCTCCGGCGCCGGCCTGGGCAGAGATTAGCCTGCATATATCGACCACGACGTCCGGGCGCATCGAGGTCAACCAATGCGACAAGCCGACCAGCCGTAGGTTCACACAGTGTACACTGCAGGTAGAGACGCCTATAGTTGATTCCAGTTGGTACATATTGAAGAAAGGTGCGTACCATCTGCCCCGCGCTGCTGCCGACGACGATTCGCTAATCTGCACCCCTTCAAATTCATCGCTTCTTCACTTAGGCTGCCATCAGAGGAGCACAAGAGCTGCGAGTCTGCGGTAGAAAAACTTCAACAAGCTGTGTATTAGTTCAACATGCGGCGGGCTTGGTGTGCAGGGTGAATGACGAACTAAGGCGGAAACAAAGACGGTTTGCTAAACGCTCACGCGCCCGGTTCAGTAGCGATGTGATCTTCGGCGCTCAGCGTCTCGAGGTCCAGCGCTCCAACGACCTTGCGACTTGCTCTCCATGCTCGTCGTCAATCAACAAGGGTCGCCCAAGACTCGCTTTGCTCGTTCACAGGAACATATTTGGCCATAGAAAAACCGCAAGCCGGCTCAGCCTTGGCTCCAGGTTTCTCCTCACATCGACAATCGTGCTCCTTCCCAATAGCCTCATGAGCTCAATCAAACCGAGCCTCCGATCTCATACCCATGCTCCCTGGTACCTGACGTGTGTCAGACCTGAAACAGGCTCCGGGAAGCAACTATAACGTTGATGAGGGGTGTGTGGGCAAGCCTGCGAGGTGCGTTGTAATCGAATCTTGCTCAGTTGCTGCGATTGACGGATACGAATGGCATTCCGCATTTTCTGTCCAACACTCCGAAGATCTCGTTCATTTCTCTGTCAACTGTCCTGTCTCCGAATTTGCTACTGGTTCTGCTTTTCCTAGGTGTCAGCATGCTTCCCCGACCTGTAGACTGCAGTCGCGCAGAGTGAACTCGATACCGCATGCACTCTCCCATCATGAGCAATGTATCTTCCATTCTCATCCAGTATACGACAGCCTCGCCTTTGACAGGCGGTTTGTGAGAATCAGCTCATATCGCCTCCTCTGTTGCGATCTTGTTACACGAAAACGTCGCGTCATGATGGGTCGTCTTGGTTGACGGTATAATGGTATCCGTCGGAGCATTACATACGGATCCGACACCTACATGCCGGTGCGTTACCGTATCAATTCGCGTTCTCCTTGATGTTGTAGAGAATTGCGCGTCCACATTTCTCGTCTCGTCAACTATAAGGGCGCGTGTTTAGGTGCGCGTTCGTTCCGTGTCACTGAACTTGAAGTCTTAACGTGCTGACTTACCACATAGGAAGTACTCTGATATGCATGCTCAAGCTTACTTCGTCTGTCAGTAACTCGTCCACAACAAGCGATAGCACGTCCCGCTGGCTTCTCCGGACAACCTCGCTGGCTCTCGCTGGAGCTCGCTGGTCGCATGTGTTCTCGCACCGCCACGAGACCTAATTAGTAACCCAACCTGTGTCAAATCTCTCATAGGCGCGGCATGTGGCCCTCTACCATACGGACGGTACTCGGACAGTACCGCCCAAGCACCGCCGGTGAATGTGTGGTTTGCGGATCTGGCGCGCTGACGTGCCAAGTGGATGGGAGGCGGGATTACTGAGTGATGTTTGTGTGCGTTAAGCGAACTTGAAGTCCCCTCCCGCCACGAATCGATGCATGCGTACTCAGGTGCGCGTGTATACCTGCTTTGCGCTGTTAGTACGTCATACTCATTCCATTCATCCCTCTACGCCTATTCGCATCGTAGGCAGATCGCCCTAGCCGTGGCTTCGTCCCACCGCGCTGCTTGACTTCATACGCTGCTTCGCATTATGGTTGCATCACCTGTGAGGATCAAGAACGCGCACATCCCGAGGTCTCGGTGATTCGGATGTACGCAAGCCTCCTCTGATGAATTGGGTGGCATGCGGTTGGTTAACCATCTGCTGTGAATGCTTGCCACATACAGACTGTGTCTCCCATCGCAGCGCCTTCTGAGCGGGCGTAGGCTGCTTCTGCTATCGGGCCGTGGCAACAGCTCAGTCATTCCCCGGTCGCCCTTGGCTAGGGGATGGCTCTCGGGTCACCCGTGATGTATAAAGCTGGGCGTGGCCTCTGAACAACCGGCAGGCTTGCTGCAACAGATACGTCGCCCGACTCAAGATGATTGCGCTCTTTAAGCTCACCGCACTCGCTGGCCTGGTCGTTCTGGGAGTATCCGCAGTGCCGAAGGCCGTACAGCATCGGGTGGGTCTAGCTACCTTTGACACCGTCATGGACACGAGGCTTATAGCTTGCAGGCTACCACTACAGATCCTGCGTGCCCCGTTGTCACCACCGAGGTCGTCACCCAGACGCTCTCAATCATCGCGCCCACGACCACTGGGCCCTTCGAGACGACGACGTTCACGGTGGTCGAAACGAACTGGCCGCTTGCGACCACGACGGAGACGCAGGTCGAAGACAACGGCAAAACGTACACTGTAACGTACACGTACACGGATGATTCTGAAGATCCGCCGTACCCGTCCGATTGCCACTGTACGCATGCTGTTTCTTCAGACATTCCAAGACTGACGCGATGTATCTATGTGATAAGGGCCATACCCGTAACCCGTATAGGCTGTCCTAGGCAATCGGTACACCTTCGTGACTCTGAACCGCTCACCTGGAGTACAGGCACGATTTCCGAACATCACGAATTTGGATCGTAGCACACAAGCCCTGCGATCAACCTGTATAAGGTAGCACCTGCCTAGCGATTGTTATGCTGTTTTGCGCAGCGCGCTCCATCGTTGATCAAGAAAGGCAGCACACATCTTTGTCACCAGGAGGTATAACGTCAAGGACGACGCAGCCGATTCCGGCGAACTCCCCAAAGGGAGAACAGTGTGGGACTCAGGACCGTCATCGCATCGCTTCGTCGTCGATGACATCGTCGTTGTACTGTCGGTCTGTTGGTGCGGTCCTCTGGTCCCCGTCCACCAACAAACCCCACGCCGCAGGACACCCGCCTGAGCTTAAGATGGCAAGGTGTTGCTCGCCCGTGCTGTTCGCGAGCAGGGCCTCACCGGCTTGGAGAAGGGAGTCGGAGGGAAAGCGAGTGTCGAGGGAACAGTGAGGAGATGTAAATATCGATAGTAACTTATAATGATCCAGAATATTCAGAGTGGGTAGCGTGTTCGGAATTGAGTACGTAGTTGCATTACTGGTACCTACGGTGATACTATAGTACTAGTACTACCTCGGTGCTGGCAGTGGGCTGGAATCAAGGTACATACTCCTACTCCACAACTGAAGCGCCACTGGTACGTGTGTACTGCTAGTCACAAATTCATCCTAGCTAGTACTGACTTCCTCCCTCGATTCTCCCGACCCAGACTAGGCTCGAGCGTGCACTCGAGCATCCACTGGGCGGACTCCGAAAGGACTTTACTGTAAGGAGTGAGGGGCACTACAGTGCTTACATAATTGGTGGAACCAGTCACGTGAAATGGTACGCGAGTACCACCACTGGCATATGTACCATCGACCGGCGGCGTCACCCCGTCCTCGACCCCTCCTTCTCCTCCTCGCCACCAAGGGCCTGGGTTCCCGCTACCGACTCGCGAGCCAAGAAATTTCTCCAGCGTTCCTTTTCTGGGGCCTACGCCTGCGACATCTTCTCTCATGTCCAACCCGAAGGGTCAGCACTACTGGAGACAGCTTAGAGAAACTCTGACAGCGGGACGATGGGGCGACTCGTTGCCTGCGAAGACGCCTAGCGGTGGTCCGCTCTCATGGCCTGAGCTACTGCGCAAGTTCAACAAGCACTGTCCTGGGCATTCGCACGCGGCGGACCTTGCCTTGCAGACACAGACCCTGGCATTGCTCCTGTCAGTGAAGGCGGCCACTGCAGACCTGGATGGGAACGAAGTGAGTGTCCCCAACCAGCTCGCTTTAGGGCAGGAATGCATGCTGCAGGAAGAACGTCTGGAGGAGGCCACAGCTGGATATAATGCCCTGAAAACCCTCGAGACCTCTAACTCTGATGTACGTCGTCCGTACAGTCCATTATGATATTGCTGATGTTCGTTCGCCGCAGTCGATCAAGTTGGCGGTGGCGTACTACGCGTATGCTCTCAGAAGGCCTTCGGAATGCCTGGCTGTGTTGGTGGAAGTGCAGAGCCTATTGGACGCGCACAACCGTGAACCATCATCGACCACGCGTAACTCTTCCCTGACTCTTCGGATACCTAATGGCGGAAACGACGGGTCTGTATCCTCCGCCTGGACGGGAAGCGACATATCCGCGGTCTCACTTGTGTCCATTGCGGAGATTAGTGACGGGAGCACATGGGCCGCTGCGGAGCGTATACGCAGTATCTGCTTGCAGGGTATGTCCACCCTCACTCTATATTACCCTTGTTCTGACTCGCAGTAAGGCATGTCGCATGAATGCATTACGCCGGATGACCCCCAGAAGGCCCTCGACACCTACTTGACTGCGTTCCCACTCGTCTCTGGTGCGATATCCGACATCCCTCCTTACATGTCTGTCCAGCCTGCATCAAATACATATGCGGGGACCGTCGTCGACACGACCTCGTTCGGACGGTACCGCGAGCTCTGGCGGTGGGTCGAGCGGCTGCTTCGACGCGCGATCATTCTCGCTTCACGGACATACGACGTGCCCAAGCAGGGGAGCAGCGGCACAATCTCACTCTGGACGCTCCTCGATAGGTATCACACCTGCAGCGCACACTGGCCCCCGACGTTCCGTCCAGCGCAACGCTCGACCATCGCCGTGCTGCACCTCCGCGCTTTCGTCCTTCGCGTGCATGCCTCCCCTGCGGAGGCAGCCATCCCTGCGTCTCGAGCCGGCGTAGAAAAGCCGCACCGGTGGATCAGTGCCGCGCGCTCGGTGGTTCAGGAATACCGCGCGATCCTCAGTGTCAGCACACAATTCCCAAGGGCCGGCGAGCGGAATGTCCAGGTAGAGGACTTGGTCGACCTGAGCGTCGCTATTTGGGAGGCGGATGGCGCTGTGGGCGAGTACGCGGGTTGGGTTATCGATGTGTGTGCTTTCCCCTGGAGCACACTCAGAGGACGGGAAACTAACTCTGTTGAGGCAGGTGTTATGGTGGGCGACCCGACTCACGTTCAATTCGTACAAGGTATACCGGCACATGTCGCGCCTGCTGTACGTATCCGGTGATGCGGAGCTCGCGAAGCGCACCCTCCGACTCTACGTGCAGGTTGTAGGCAAGGCGCGCGAGACGCAGATGGCGCAAGGCGAGACCGGTACAATCGTCGGGGACGTTGACTGCGACACAGACCGCAATTGGGTGCAGACGTGTGTGCAGGGTGCGAGGATGCTGTGTCGGCTAGCCTTGGCTGAGGCAGATGGGCAGGCGGCACGTAAGGAGGCGAAGGAGGCAGGGACTTTGATCGAGTGGGCCAAGGAGCGCCTGAATGCGAACGACAAGGAACTGGTTGGAAGCGTACAACTCGCGGAAGGCATCTGGCAGTCTGTCATGGCTCAAACGGGTATGTCGTAACAGTCGCGCTCGTCTGTGCATCTGGTAGCTAACCATGTCGGCCGGCAGAGCAGGACTCTCGGACCCGACAGACGCGTCTCTCCGATTCTATGGTACTCCTTGAGGCGGCAGCACAGACATACCCCACCCCTTCTGTCCATCATCACCTTGCCCTTGCCCATTCTCGTCCTGGGCCCACGCTTGACCTGCAGAAAGCCATCTCCGACGCGCGACTGGCCGTAGAAGGCGAGTCGAGCGAGGTCAGGCATTGGCACTTGCTAGGACTGCTACTGACTGCCACAGGCGATTGGAGGGCGGCGCAAGGTGTCTTCGAGATTGGTGCCGGTGTGGGCGAGGTTGACTTGGCCGAGGATGGCTCCGGGACCGGGGACGATGCACAGCTCGACGCGGCGAGCGGCGTGGTCGCGCATGACTACGCTACGCTAGCCCCGAAAGTGAACGGAAACGCTAATGGCGACGCGAAGGTCAATGGCGATACGCCTAGGGAAGGAGATGCAAGCCCAACTACGCCGGTCACCCTGCTGGATCGCGACGCTCAGAGCATACCTTCATCGGCGACATTACTGAGGCCTATTCGGGACAGACCACCAGCTTCCAGGAACGAAGCGTTCGAACATGCGCTCCAGCTACGGATGTCTCAGCTGACCCTCGCTGAGTATGTCGAGGGCCCGGAGGGTGCCGGCGACCGATGGGTAGAGGTGTTTCAGTGGTTTTCAGAAAGAAGGGAACTAGGGACAGATGACAGTGAGTTTTCATCCCTGACAGTGTCAACTTCGTATGCACACACCATATACCCTAGGACGATTGTCCATCGACAGTAGAGCTGATGCCGAAGCCCGGTCTATGGTGCCGTCCACTGAGAAAACCGCAACGGCACCTTCGAATATGGGGCGCAAGTCAATGCATCTCCGAGCTTCAGTCGACTTGGAGAAGATACCCACGCAAGACACGCCCATACCCATCACCATAACTCCTGCATCACCGGGTATACCTCCATCATCCACGGACGGTCACACAGTCACGGAGGACGGCACGTACGAAA
Source organism: Rhodofomes roseus (assembly GCF_022264815.1). NCBI lineage: Eukaryota > Fungi > Basidiomycota > Agaricomycetes > Polyporales > Fomitopsidaceae > Rhodofomes > Rhodofomes roseus. The sequence continues at coordinate 980,032 of NW_025952960.1, read as the reverse complement.
GGCGCTCATCGTCTTTCGACGACCCCAATCGTGATATGTCAAGAGGCAAGAAGGTGCGCGAGGCCGTGAAGCGGAATGTGCACAAGGGACAAGCTGGTATAACGAAGAACCTGAAGAAGATTGGACATAACGTCGGGAAACACGGAGGAACACATCCGAAACGATCGAACTCCGCTCCCGGTGAGTAAACCGATTTTTCTCTGGGACATTGGGATTGATGGGCTCGGAAGACCTCCACGCTGTCTTAGGTCATTCTCCCTATCAAGCGTCTTCGATACATCTACGACAGCACTACAGTATACACGCGTCTCAGCAAGATCTGTCAATAGCGGATTTGCCACCGCCACCGCCTCTACCACCGCCTCCTCCCTCACAGTCCCCCATGTCGACGCTAAGAACGCAGGGTGTTCGTGCTGCCAGAGAACGACGATTGTTGAGCAACCTCTGGCTCATGTCCGCGGCAACCTTCCGAAGGCTCGGGAAGATCGAGCAGGCGAGAGCTGCGATACAGGAGGCTGAAGTCAGAGATGAGAGCAATCCTGCAGTCTGGGTACAGGTGCGCTTGGTCGATCACGCAGCCTCGACGCGGACTGACGTGTTTGCTTAGCTTGGCTTGTACTTCATGGCTCTCAACAGCCGGCGTCGTGCGATGGAAGCTTTCCAGAAGGCTCTCTTCGTTGCGCCCGACGACATATCCGCTACGATACATCTCTGTCGACTATACCTTACGCCGCCATCGACAGACTCAACATCGTCGCAGAAACCTGGGCCGGTACAGCCAAGTCGCGACAACGTAGACCTTGCCGTGGGTCTCCTGTCTGATCTCACCCGAGGTGCAGCGTGGGACGTACCTGAGGCCTGGTACTTCCTCGCGAAGCAGTACGGGCTGCAGGGTAGGAAAGACAGGGAGCGCGAGTGCCTCTGTTTCGCCTTGACGCTCTCGGAATCGCGTTGCCTTCGGGACCTTGGTGTGGCGGTTGGTTGGTGTCTCTGACAATTTCACTGTATGGTATATTCACGCAGTCAAGTACACTATAACCTTATGCTACATATGACTAGTAGAATTCAATTATACACCGGTTGCTTAGGCCCAAGTCCACATTTTAAGCTGATAGCGCATCCACGATGGCTCGGCGTCGTCGCGCGGTACTCAATGCGTCTGATACAGGTACCATATGTCAAGATGGTTCGTGATTGATATACCATTGCGTATGATAGTAAGGACATCGTACCAGTGAAGGCGGTCGGACTGACCGGCGTTGGCGCTGGTGCATCCGGATTTGAAGCCTCTTGCGAACTTGGATGTCTGTACGAAGTCTGTACGAATTGCCTCTCGCAATAAGCCGCAAGATACAAACACCTCATCTGTGATGTGTAGTTGCACAGTCATGACTGAGCTCTGTGGAGAGATACAGTTCCGGATCGCCCTCTGGCGGCGATCACATATCCCGCGAACTTGGTCCCTCAACGACTTCGCTTGCCATAAACGGTCAGCGCTTGCACTGCGCCGTCGCGCCGCGTGACGGTAGTTCGACTACGTGTACCGCATTCCGGTTTACATCGTACCTGCCTCTGAACTGCTTTGAACTGCTTTGAACTGTTTTTTTCAGAAATGCTCCGAGTTGCTCGCAATCTAACATCGATACATCATACCTGGTGTGTTGTTGCTAACGCCCTTGTATTAGGCGTGATCCGTAGCGCGTACTCAGGGCGTGCTCGGTCTACGACTCGTCGGACGTGATCTGAGTGCGCCGCTCACTGCACCCTCTGGGTCGACAAACAATCTGAAGTTTGAAAACAATTGCTGCCTCTTATTGTCTTATGTAGGACGTTTATTGTCCGGATGTGAGGTAAATAACAACATCTCGTAGTGTGGCAACGTCGGCATTGTCTAGGGGAAGGGCCAAAGCAACTTGTTGTACACAGGTCCAAGCAAGGTGGCGTGCGGATATCCTTTGTGTACTCTCACCCGTCCTCTCTAGTTACAACCACCATCACGGCTTCCTCAGACTTCCTCTACCAACGCCAGCTCTAGATATGTCTACCGACACAGAATCACCATATCCCACCACCCTGCAGTACTTTACGTCGGACGGGTCCGCCATACACATAGATCCGTTGCCCGGCCCGTCCATGGTGTTCGGCCAGCACGGTCGTCTCGTCGTGCCCGCGTTGCTGAACGCCAGGTTCATTGATGTCAAGCAGCAGCATACCGTCGAAGGACTCTTCAACAGAATCATGGGAGAAGTAGAGACCGTCGGAATGGCGACGAACTGGCTGTACTTCGCGCATCAAGACTTCGAAAACCGCCTGGGTAGGTTGACTATGCAGACAATGCAGAATCACAGGGACATGTACAGAAGCATGGAGGCCATAGCACCGATGACAGAACGTCTTCTCGAGGAGTTCAAACGTCTTCAGTACGCTACTCTTGCATTTGCGTTCATCCTGCCGGCGCTGACTGCTAATTGTGACTACAGTGCAAGAGTCGGGCTTCTCGAGAACAGGCTTGCACGTCTATACAATCATGCCATAGTCGGAGGTATGCCAACACCATCGAGGCCGACTGACAAGGGCATGGGTCACGGCCACGATGACACAGCCGACGCCACCGCCACCTCTACCTCTTCCTACACTGCCTCCTCCTCTACTTCTACCTCCGCCTCCACCACCTCCTTGCCTTTGTCCACCTCTTCGCCGACCTCGAGCTCGAGCTCGACCCCTACCGCCTTCGCCTCCTCCTCCGTAAGCGATGAGAAGAAGCAAGAAATACGGCGACTGGGCGGGACCTCGAGTGGAAAAGACTATGCTGGAGAGAGTCGCCTTCCCATGGCGGATGCAGAGGTACGGACTGATTTCCTGGTTGAGATGCTCCACGGGAGGCACTCGCGTAAGGGTGTGCCGTTACGAACCTCCTCGCGTGATGAAGGCGAGGAGGAGAAGGCGGAGCCGGAAGAGCTGCGGGACGACGAGCGTCAGTCAGCTGCGGCAATCCTCCAGGCGACTCATCAAAATCACCGAAATGCCTGGGTCCGCACATGCGAGAATGAAAGGATCGACCAGAACTTGGAGTCTTTGGAGTACGAGGAGGCACGGTTCTCAAGGATATGGGACGGCCAACGGACGAAGGCGGTGCGCAACTTGAGAACTGCGAGCGGATTAATGTCCATCCTGACGTACGTGCACGTATCCATGCACGTCGTGTACGTTACTCATGCTTAACATTGAAAGTCCACGTCTAGCCCAAGGCGAGGCCCTGGCGCGCGAGATGGAGGCAAATGTGGTTCCCGCAGGCCACGAAGGAGTCGTCCCTTTGCTTCAAATCAAGTTCGAGAAGCCAATCGACGAGATGTCCGAAGCCGAAATGCGTGAGGTCCTGAAGTCTCTTCCCGCCACTATTGCCCTCGACTCGAGACTTCTGAGAGGGTTGCGTGTGCGAGACGACCGTTATGGTCGAGACGACGAAGACAAGGGTGAGTACGATGAAGATGAGGACGACGAAGACATCGACGACGAGGACAAGGAAGGCGAGGGGCCTGAGGAAGAGGAGGCGCCACCGCCACGAGCGGACAAGGGGAAGGCAAGAGAAGTCCCGGCCAGCTCCATACCTCTGCACGGCGGAATGCACCACGCGCCTAGTCGTGCGGTTCGGTTTGGGGAGGCGTCGTTCGGGGGCGGGGCAGGTGCAACATGGCCCAACCCAGCGTATCCTGGGGCGGGTCCAACCGTCGCCGGGGGACACTTTCGGGGTGCGCATGGAATGCCCTCGAACCAGCGTGAAGCGGCAGGAACGCCTTCCTCCGGCGAGATCGCTCAGAGGCGAACAGTGCCCGAGGACCCTATCACGGCGCAACCACCATCGACCGCCTCCAAGAAACGTGGACGCTCTCCAGACGGATTGTCTTCGGCGGAAGATACGGGTGTCCTTGACTCCTCCGCGCGCGAGGAGGATGGGTCAGCGAAGAAGAGGAAGCTATGTTGACAGTTCAATCCTATCTGGTCTTTCCCCCTCGTGGACATTCTTAAGAATCGCGTGAAATGTGCCCAGAGAAGCCTACTAGTGGGATAATTCTTAGTGAATACATTAATCTCTTCTCGCAACGAGGCGTGGTAGTGATGCACCCGAGTCGCCTCGGCCGGATCGTTCTTCATACTTACCGCCGCAGATCGGCGACACGGCGACAGTTCACACTGTCAGGCCCTGACAACTGGCCGCGGGGCCGGCGGGAGGCCCTGTAGGAAGTGAGGAAGTGCAGGGACCTACGCGTAGGTCAGGATTGGTTCGAGACACCCTCGTGCCGTTAAAGTTTCGGGCAGACAGTTCGATGCCCCCGTGGGCTGTCTGCTGGATAGACAAATGTTCCATTGTCGGGATCCAGAACAATGGTACGCGGAATGCACGGCGCAGGGGAATTAATCTGAGCAATATTTCAAAAGTGAGCTTCCGAGGGTGATCCACGAGGCCCGTGTCGCATTTTGGGCGACATCTTCATAGAATCTGGGTGCGCAGGCAGGCGCTATAATGAATCAGCTTCGCATGAGAAGCCTCAAGCAGGAGAACATCATCGGTCCCTGGTCAGCACGGCAACTTGAAATCTAAACCCTATCTCGCTCGGGGCTTCTGAACTTCTGGGCCCCCGAGCACCAAAACCTCCGGTATTCTGAATGAAATATGGAGATCCCGTTGTCATCTGAGGATCTCTGCGTACGTACGGCACTCGCATGTACCATCCCTGTAATGGAAATGTCGATCTGCTGGCGTCATCTTTAGGTGAATATGAAAAGTGAAACCACAGAGGCAATGCAACGTCCATCGAGAAGCATACTGCTTGCCCTGGATACCGACCTAATAAATCATTCCGTACATAGCATGCCTGCAACCCGGCCGCTGTCATCGCGGTTCCGCAAAACTTTCAGAGACTGCCGGGCAGGACATCTCGCGGGCTGTGGCGAAGGCGAAGTCATTCCGAGAGAAGCTAGGCACTCATGTCATGACTATGACGAATGGTTGCCATTACCTGGAGTTCGGCGGCCGGTGAAGTTTGGAACAAGGAAGATCTGGTCTCAGGTGAGGGCAGACGACCCGCGTTAAGGGCGGCGCAAGCTAGCGTCGGTGGAAGTGCATGAACATAGCATTGTTTGTGCAAAGAAGCGTAGCGACAATCAGGTCTCCGGCATCGCAGTACGGTGGAGCAGCCATCTTGCGTTGAACAGTTGGAGCGCACACCCATCAAGTATCATTCGAGCAACGTAGTCGCCAGGGCATCCAACTTGTAAGTTACGCTGCTGCATTGGCACTTCGAATCATTTGCCGCCTGGCAGGTCAAAGGTGGCATGTATAACAAAACTAGGCATGCACGCACAGGCCGTGGCTGCTTCGTTGCTCCAGTCCTTGCGCCGCGACACACCAAGTGAGGAGAGGATAAGACCCGACGTCCAAGCCTGTGAAATCTACAGTTACGGCCACGTCGTCCCCGGCCATACGACAACCAGCGACGCACCGGCAGAACAACGACCCGAGCACCCATATACCGTCCCTCTTAACCCCTCTGCACGATCTCGAAGCCATGATACCTCCTCCACAGCACATCCGCCACGAACGCGCTATACGTGCTCTGCTCCGTGCCGACGACCGCCCACGCGCGCCCGGCGATCATCGCGTCGAGGAACGGCACGACGAACCCCCGCAGTCGCACGCCGTCTGCGCCGCTCACCAGCCCGTCGAGCGGGGCGAACTGCGCGCGGAAGTCGGCGAGGAAGAACGTACATGGGAAGGTGCGCGTGAAGCGCGCGAGGAGCGGGTCCGCGTGTGGGGCGGCGACGTCGGTCGCGATGAAGAGGGGAGTGTTGAGGAGGGTGAGGGCCGGTGCGGTGTGGAGCGTGCCCGGACAGGCGAAGGATAGGTTGGTCGCTGGATTAAGAGGCGGTAGAGGAGGGTGCGGGACGCGCAGAGCGGGGATATCCAAGGGGATCCGCGGCGGGGCCAGTGTCATAGCAGCGTTCCCAGAAGCATCGACGTCGAAGTCAGCCTTAGAGGCAGCGAGCAAGCCAGAGTCGTCGCCAGAGTCCCCATTCGAGAGCACGAGAGCCTTCTCCAGCGCGAGCGTGTCTTGGATGCTGAACCCCAGCGTGGCGTGCACGAGCCGCCACCACGTCAAGCGCACGTTCTCAGCGCCATTCTCCCGGAAGAGGCCGTCGCCGAGGCGGACGTGCGCGCCGAGGTACTGCCCGCCCAGCGCGGCGCGCACGTCCTCCGCGAGCGCGGCCAGGAGCGGGTTCGTCAGCGCCATCTGCTCGCGGATGCGCGCGCGCAGCTGGTAGTACGTCGGGTTGCGTAGGTGTAAGCGCGAGGAGCCCATGAGTGTCCCGAGGAAGACGAGCCGTTCCGCACGCTGAGCGAGTGCGGAGATCTGGATGGACTCGATATACTTGCGCGAGAGTGCGGTCGTGCTAGAGCTGGGGCCGGGAGTGAAGTCGAGGAAGCTGTAGTGGTTCCGAGCGGTGTCCTTGAAGAAGAATGTATCGTTGTGAGAGATATTCAGCCGGTCTTCGAGCCAAGCGTCGGTGAGGTTCCAGCACGGCAAGACGCGCTGCTCCGTCTTGAGCTTAGACAGGTCGACGAGCCATTCCCAGGGCACGTAGGTGAAGTCGTAGTAGTCCATACACTCCGGAGGGATGTCTTGACTTCCGTCCAGACGGACTTCCTTGCAGTGCTCAAGACCGACCTTCGTCGCGTTCGCGAGGACGTCGCGTAGCTGGTCGAACGGGAGGTAGTACACCGGCGTCATGCCCAGACGGACAGGGGGGACAAGCAGAGTACGATTCAGCAGACGGGACAGCACAAGAGCATTTTCGAACGCGATACGTTGGTTATGAAAGCCACTATGGGGTAGGTACGCAAGATACTTCTCCGACGAGTCCACCGACAGCACAGACGAAAGCGAAGACGAAAGCGAAAGCAAAGACGAAGGCGACAGCGAGTCCGGGCTCAGGTCCGGGTCCGAGCCGAAGTCAAAATGGACGACTTGCGTTGGCGCAGGCGCAGGCAGAGAGGAGGCCACATGCGAAGACTTGTCAGACGCGTCGCCGAGAGAGGAGAGGGTCGCGAGGTCCCACCTGGTGGTGAACAGGTAGTAGGCCGCGCCGAAGCAAGAGACCGTCGCCGAGATCAGGAAGATGACCAGCACGGCCATCTGCTTCTGGTACGCGGAGCGCGAGCTGTCCGCCGCGCGCGGGTGCAGTTGGAGCGGCTGTATGCGCGTCTTGGATATGGTGCGGATGCGTGGGGGCGCGCGCAGCCTGTATGCACCTTTCTCGAGTGAGACCGACGGTGACGACTGTGCAAGCCGCGCGCTGGTGCTGCTATATGACATCTCTGCTGCATGTTAGACATATGTGATGACTGACGACAGAGCAGCCAACACCGAGGATTTTCGAGCATACCTACCTGTTTTCCGAGACGTTGAGCGTTTGACTCAGCTTCTGGACTTCCCCTCCGCTTCAGCGGGTGATGAGGGGGTAGAAAAGGCACTTCCTTTGTTCGAGAGGTAAAGCCGCGTTGGACGCGAAAGGATAGGCAAGGAGCTCGAGAGAAGTCTATGCTTTCAGACCGACCTGATGATGGTCAGATTGAGGATGTGAGCGCCCAGTCTCACGCAGGGATCAACACAGTCACATGACGAGGTAAGTAGCGCGTCGCGACGTGTCACCCCCTTGGACTCTGGAGATTCCACAGCCAAAACCAAGCTAGAACTCTGAAAGTATGTAGGCCTTCGAATTGTATCTCGACGGAAGCGGCCTTTGTGAATCTGATCGCATGAATATGTCCCGCAACCCCTTTACAAGCAACGCACAAGGATCGCGATGAAAAATAGAGTGTTAAGGTCCGTAGATATAGCAATAGGCTCGATATCGTCAACAACTAGAAAGAACATGTAATCTAACCTAGAACGTGAGTTTACTCTCCTCTCTACAATGTCTCTATGGTGCCAGCTATACGCTCACCACCATCGAACCTCCGTCCATACGAGCGGGAGGAACACTACACATGCCGTCCAGAACTACAAACGAGTAGTCAGCAACCCAGCCGAGCACGCGCTTAGCAGCGTTATGCGCAGGTACTCACCACGCGGATGCACTTGAAGAACAGGATAGGGTACTCCTCGAAGCCGGGCTTGACATAGACCGGTTTCTCGTCGACGGTGATCCACCGCCGGTGCGCGAACATCGCCCAAATGGCATACAGCGCGACGGCGAAGAAGTGACGCGCGAGCAGCAGCGTTGACTGCTCGATGCTGTTGAGGAGGAGGGAACATCATCAGACTCGAGCGGTGAGACGTGCCAGTGACGAAACGTACCCAGCAAGCAGGGATACAGGGTCGCGGATACAATTGCCGCCGAGTTCAAAGTACTTGAAGCAGCCCACCCGCAGGACTGCTAGAGACTCGTCTGTATAGCGTATTCAGTACAAGGTACGGGGAAAGCACCAGACGGATACACACCGTCAGCACCAAAGAGGTCGTACAGAGCCACGCTCAGGATGTTTATAGTCGACGCGAACTGCTTTCTCCGCCAATGCCACCGGTGGAGGACCTGCGAGATCTCGTTCCAGTCGCCGAAGTCCTCGACGTCATTCAGGAGGTCCTGGAGGACGACGACGTCGTTGAACGCGACGGTCATACCGCCACCTGTGAGCGGATGCCGCATGTTCCACGAGTCGCCGACAAGGAAGACGCCCTCCTTCGTGTGATGGCCCTGCTCGGCGGGCGGGAGGAACGTGTTGGGCATGCGCCGGATGCGGTCTTTCGCGAGGGCGCTGCAGACGGGGTCTTGGAGGGAGGTCGGGAGCTGGGGCATGATCTCGTCGAGAATGACTTGCTGCGGTAATTGTGAGAGATGTGATCTAGCAGACACAAACACACGGACTCACTTTGATGTCAGACGGTAGAGGTACCTTAAGATCGACAAGCATCCGCGTATCGTGACCCGCGATTTGGTAGAGCAGTACTGGTCCATGTCCCTTCACAAGGACCACTGTTCCATGCTTCGGTATCGGGAGTTCCACGTCCTCCAGCACAATGCCGACGAAATGGCTCTTGGTCACGGGCTTCATACCTGCTCCGCTCAACACGGTATTCCGGAAATTCGAGAAGCAGCCGTCCGCGACAATAGTAAGGTCGGCCAGGAACGTCTCCTTGTGCACTGCCTTCTCCTCGCCCTCTGTCTTCCTCGTCGCCCGCACACCCAGCACGCGCCCGGTCGTCGGGCACTCGACCAGCTCCGACACCGTCGCCTCGACCGCCTCCACGCCAGGGGCCGTGCGCGCCTTCTTGCGGAGCGACTGGATGAAGCGGCCGTGGTGGAAGCTGCGGCCCTCGTGGCCGTCGGGGTAGGGGATGTGGACGGGCTTGCCGTCAAGCACAACACAGTAACCACGCACCGGGACGGCGTCAATGCCCTCCAGACAGGAGACCATGCCGAGCCTGCGCAGCGCTTCGACGCCGCCAGGCTGGAGGAGCTCGCCGACGATGCGGTCCGGCTCCGCGAGGGAGCGTTCGAGGAGACATACCCGGAGGGGCGCGGGACGCTTGAGGGTCGCGAGGGCCTGGGCGAGCGCGCAGCCTGCGATGCCGGCGCCGACGATGATCACGTCGTAGTGGTTGGAGGGCATGCTGGACGAGCTGGCGAGCTGCATGGCGTGGCGGGTGGGCGCCGGGGTGCTTTTGAGCGGGCGAGGAGGACAGTCGAGAGCCGACAGGACGCGGGCTGGAGCGTTCAGGACGGGCGTACATTTTCGTTGTCGGCCCACTTTGCAGCCACCGCCCGTCGCCCGTGATATTGCCGTCCCATATATGGTAGGTCTCGCACGACTTAGGGCCGCAAACGTCTAGCTGTGCACTTTACGAGGCGAGTATGGCGAGACGAGGTCTTGCTATGGCTCTACGACCCATGTGAAAACGTCGCGAGTGGAGGGAGGAGGATGCAAGTCAAGGCTCGGTGCTGCGATCTCCAGATCTGATGCAGAACATGGGTGTGAATCGAGTGGCCTCCAGACCAGTCGGAGGTGTGGCTACGACCAGTCGAGTACCTACGCAACAACCTGCAACAATGCGGGCATTGAGAGCCTGGCTCGAGCCCAACGTTCATTGTGCGCAGAAAGGGGCACTCCGCGCCGCTGTACCTCTATACTTGGCTGCGACGTCTGTCCCAACACCGTCTGTAATCGAGGCAAAATTGCACTTATGACTTCCCCTTCTACAACAGGTCCTCCCCTATGGCCTGCATGGCAACGTGCAAGGGACAAGAAATCAGAACCACGAGCAGCCACTTGGCAGCCACTCAAGAACACCGCAGCGCCACCGATGTCCAGAATGGGGGCCGCAGCCCAATCAGGAAGGTTCAGTAGATCGAAGACCGGTAGTTCGTAACGCTAGTGACGCACACTATATGGATACCTTTTTACCAAGCCTGATGAACCGGAGAATCTCACTAATTCCGGGGCGACGAAAGTATCACGTACAGGCACGCAGACTTCATGAGGTTGCGCGATAGTCGCTTGACACGAAACATACGGCGTACGTGTGGCGGAAAACACGCGGAGTGAGAGGTGGCGTTAATCATGTCCGCATTCACTAGTACATTAAAATACATAGTTCATCGACCGCGTGCTGGCAACTTCTCTCTTTGTCGGACAGAACAATGAACTACTATCATAACCTGTATTACAATGAATTCAGCGTCTAGGAGGCGCCGCGCGGTGTTGGGATCCGGGATAGGAAGCGCATCGCTGAGAGTCTCGGTGCATCCGCTGGATCTGAAACGCCGCACGACCGCGAGGGAAGAACCAGCCCGATGGCGGCGTCACCCTGGCTTACGCCACGCAGATGGTCGATACGCAATTGAATCTAGGAACGACTACTGTGGTCGAGCCCAAAGGGGATATGTGAAAGCAGATATCGTCCGTCGATGCTCCCACCGCCAACGGCCCGGGCCTGCCATTCCTCGAGAAGCGCGGAGAACATGTAGCTCGCGTATCAGCCTATGTACTACATCCTTCGTTCGAGTGCCGCTTCCTGACACGCGAGAGAAGGTGGAGGAGTACTACTCTGAATGGTGATGGGCAGCAGACGTAAGTGGTCGCCGTGTGTCCCGGGGCATGAGGTGGTGCGCGAGCTCTCAACGGGATCCCACCGTACGTTGAATCGCCCACCTGCGGTCTGTGGCATGAGCCTGAGGGCTATTGCCAGTCTAGTCCTTGATGAGGTATGGGACGACGCTCGTTGGTTCGTCGGAAAGGTTCGCATTGAGCCCGACCAGCAACGTCAACGGCTTGACGGCTTCGCCTGCCATCCATGATCCCCGTACCGAGAGCTCGGATTTGAAGATCCGCCGCAGGGTACGGATCTGAGACAGCAGAAACGTTCGCTCTTTACAGCCGCATCGCCACAAAGACGCGGAGCCCTGTAAGTGAACGTCACTGCGCGCGGTCTCCGCGCGTAATGGAAGACGGACAGAACTGGCTGACACCGGATGAAACTTTCGATCCTTTAAGTGAAAGATCGATAAAATTGACAAAATCTTTTTCACGATATTTCGTATGAAAGATTGTCAATAAAAGTCAGAAACAATCAATTAATCATTCAGACTCGAAGTATCAGGAACAGATAACAGAAGGATTCATTGACAAGTGTCTTTGATCTGTCTGTGATCCTCTAGGCAAATGATTGAGAACATGATATTCAAAAATTCTTGAACACTATGTGGCTCAATTGTTCTGAAAGGATTGAAAACAGATTGTCACATGGGGTGTTACAATCTTTTCTCAATCTTTCAGGCTGTCACAATCTGTTTCAAATCCTTCCAGCTGTTGATATCTTGGTGAGATTGGAAACAATTTGTATCCCAGGGGTTCAAAACAATTTGCCCAAAAGGATTGACAAGAGATTGTGACACTAGCTGTGACACTGTGCCACTTCCCTATGACAGAGCAGTGAAGGCAAATATGCCAAACCTATGATAAGCTGCCTTCTGCTGGTATGCTCAGTCATTTTTGGTCCCTCTTTCATTGCATCTGGACATGCACAGGTCTGGGACATGTTCATTAGTCATACAATGAGATGCACATATCTAGGAATGTACAATCACAAGTACAACCCTGTACACTGAGTGCATCTAATGAGACTCATGTGATGGCAGGCAATGAATGAGGGACCAAAAATGACTGAGCATACCAGCAGAAGGCAGCTTATCATAGGTTTGGCATAATTGCCTTCACTGCCGCTCTGTCATAGGGAAGTGGCACAGTGTCACAGCTAGTGTCACAATCTCTTGTCAATCCTTTTGGGCAAATTGTTTTGAACCCCTGGGATACAAATTGTTTCCAATCTCACCAAGATATCAACAGCTGGAAGGATTTGAAACAGATTGTGACAGCCTGAAAGATTGAGAAAAGATTGTAACACCCCATGTGACAATCTGTTTTCAATCCTTTCAGAACAATTGAGCCACATAGTGTTCAAGAATTTTTGAATATCATGTTCTCAATCATTTGCCTAGAGGATCGCAGACAGATCAAAGACACTTGTCAATGAATCCTTCTGTTATCTGTTCCTGATACTTCGAGTCTGAATGATTAATTGATTGTTTCTGACTTTTATTGACAATCTTTCATACGAAATATCGTGAAAAAGATTTTGTCAATTTTATCGATCTTTCACTTGAAGGATCGAAAGTTTCATCCGGTGTGACGTTCCTAGCGCTTCAAGCGGATTCTGCGTTTGCACTACCCAAATTACTGTGTGGTCTCAGCGATCGGCCATGCCGTATGCTGATGCGAAACTCACCAGGTCCGCGAAGCAGTATTCGTCCTTGTCACCGCCGAGGAGCCCGCATCCAACGGGGATGCACGCTGTCGCAAATTACATAGCGTCCCGGGCGGGAGAGAATATGGAAGCATACGAGGCCCAGCCAGACACCGAGACCGTGCAGCGGGGCCTCTGAAAGCGGATCACCCACCATCAGGAGGGCTCATGCCGCCGTGCCACTGTCATCGGATAATGTCCAGGGATGCGGAATACCCCTCGACCCGGAGTCGTAAAGAGATAAACTAATCTGACCTTGGCAAACCTCCGGTTTGCCATCGCGACGAATTCGGAGGACTACTACTAGTCCAGAGGTGCCATCCCGCCGGCCCATCTGCTTAGAACTTGGAGGTAGAAAGTGTCCGTTTCCGCGTTGGATTACGTCGGACGTACACTGCCGGAGATGCACAGGCGGGCCAAACCCAGCCAGGAAATTCCGGAGACAGTGCGGTGGTGGACAAATGTCATCCGTCTCGGTCGCCTCGGAGCCGTGCCAGAAGCCTCAAGCTTCCGATAAGGACCATGACGCCGCGCGCGATCTACGGTGACTCGAGACTGTATGTAAGTATGGAAAGTAGATTCTGTAGAACGACCGCGAAGGCGCTCTACATGTTCCCTAACGTAGGCCTTCACGTGACTCAGGTCTCCCCCTGGCGTCGGGTGGCGCAAGCGGCACAGGGCAGCGGCAGGCTGCAGCAGGCTGCAGGCAGACCAACTGCGTCTCGCTCAAGCTCAAGTCTTGCCTTTCCCCTGCACCCAGGACGAAGCCGACGGTGCGTGGCCGCGCTTCCGGCGCTTCAGGTTCCAGCATCCTGGTACTTATCAGGCCTCCCGAGGGTCGGGAGGTCGGCGTCCATCGCGCAGGCACGTTCTCACGAGGGCCATGATCCGCGAAGAGTGGCCCTCCCGAGCCGGCGGGAAGCCTGTATATGTATGTCGCCTCGAGTCGCCCGGTGGCGTCGTGGTCGACCGTCGTAAGTCGATGATCATTCGATCTCGCGCCGCGATGAGCAGAGTCACAGCTGTGTGCACTCCCCTGAGTTCATTCCTCACTTCCCTCAACACTGCACAGACCGCCGGGCCGTCGGTCGACGGTTATCGCAGATTTAGGCCCGGTCGCAGATATGCTCCGTAAGTAAGTTCCGTGGATCTAAACATCATGTCGTCAAATGGCTCACCGTTGCGGGCTGCCGCCGGCGGACATCAGCTACTGCAATTTCAAGTTGGTTCAACTTGACATTGACAGTCCACCGTGACCAACTCGCGAGTCAGTCCGCACGCCGCCGCCACAATGAGCGACGTGCTCACGGTGCTGTGGGTTGAACATGCGGCGCGCCGCAGCGGCACGAGTCCGAGCTGTCAGGGAAACTTGAACTGACCCGCGATTCATTGAGGTAGCGCTAAGGCTCGGGGCTGCGTTTCTCCGTTACATTGCTGCCAAGGCGCCCGGCGGGCAAACTTGGCTGATGTACCTAGTGTCGTCGGATTTCTAAGAGAGTTTCCGTCGAAAACACACGGCGAACTCGGCGACTCGGAGTCTCATCGAGCAATCTGTAGGTAAGGGTTTGATCCTCCTATGAGAAGCTGTACCAGAGCAGTGGTCTGACGGCCACGTTCATGATGCAGTGCAAATACTTACTCGGTACTATATAATCGCCCTTTTCTATGCCTGCTGGAGCGACTGGGAGACTACGGATCCAGACCTCCCGCCTCCTACTCCACTTCAATCAAGCTAACAAGTTATGCACCATCGAAGGGACTACCTCATGTGAGTCACAATCCTACTCTCCCACCACCGGATCACACTATCGAACCAGCTTTAGGTCCAACACGAAGTACAGTGTATCTTGTAACTTGAACATTGGCATTGAGCCGATTCCTCAGCAGTACGCTACTAGTAGTACATCTGAACAAGGTACTTACCAGCGACCACCCAGGACTTTGCCTTGCTTCTGTTGAACATGTCAGCTAATGTGTTGACATAGGAAACAATCTGTTCCAGCCTCATACGCAGCTGCCCACTCAGGGCCAGGGCCAAGACGATGTCGTGCAGCAACTCACACCATCTCCGCCCTACAACGAATGTACCGCAGGATCACAGGCTTTTCCGCTCCCAAGGTTCCCTCAGCCAGTCAAAGATTGCATCTACGACTACCTCCTCCTCGTCACATCCCCTCCGTCAGACTTGGAGCTTACCAAAGAGGACTGGCACATTGCAGCCCAGATCGACGCTCGTATGCGACGACTTGACGCCACTCTACCTGTGAATGGTTCGCTTTTCGGCGGCGATGTGGACGGTCAGGCTGGTGGAGCGGAAGGTCCCTCTGTGAGTCGATCTGACGATTGAAGGAACGCGTGCAACGCACTCACCCAGAGGCCTCCTACATACAGACGTCTCCTTCTCCCAAGTCCTCTGCGACTGATGCACCAGCCATGCCGGAGGACACCGTTCCTTGCCGCTACAACGGATGTACAGGGTACTTCGTGTCCTCGAGTCTGACGGACATCAACTCCCACCTGCGGGAATTCCATTTCGACGGATGCTCATGGGACACAGACGAGAAGGTATCCTGTCAGTGGGAACACTGCAATCGGGGCAGACAGATGCTGAGACGTACGCTATCGAAGCACGTTCGCGACATCCACCTCAGGGGGGAACGGGTGCCTTGCTCTAACTCCCCTCATTGCAAGGCAACCTTTTCTCGTCGTGACGGCATGACACGTCACGCAAAGAGCTGTCCTTACAGCGGTCGCATCAGTGGTGCTAGTATATCTGAAAGTGACTGTATGGTACGCCATTTCGGATTTGTCAAGCTCAGTGGCTATGCTTACCGGTTGTTTGCCAGTAATGCAACCTCTGTCAGACTCTCATTCCCTCACGGCGTGTTTGCACCGGAATCGTTGCGGTCGTTCACCGATCTGTTTTTCTTGTGATCCCAAATTGTGTCTGTCAAATAAGAGCACCTTTTGAACGTTCAGTGTCCACTGGCGTATGTCTTCCAGAACATAGAGACGACGAGACTCAGCAAATTTCACAGCCCGAGACTTGCTGGATCCATGAGTGCCCAAGCCTCCCGCCTACATGAGTTGAATCTCCGAGTCAAAAGTGTCGGCGAATTGCGATGCAGTGTGCACTGCGCAACTTCAAGACAATGAGTAGCCCTAGTAGCCAAAGCTTTCGATGCGGCGCGGTCTCTGTAGCTCGCCAACAATGTATGTCCGGCTGGTCATCATGCAAGATATATATTTGGAATTTCGCACCGTTCAATCGAAGGTACAGTAGGTACAGTACCACTGTGGTCCTCTGGCGGCAAGGAACCCGCTTGCGGCATCTAAGATCGGTGGCCACGCCCACACTGTCCGCTCTGGAGGAGCTCAGCATTGGAATAGAAAAAGGACATACCATAGCTTCTGCCAGATAGGGAGTCGTTGCACAGGCTCGAACGCAAAAGCCAGGAAGTTCGACCGAAGTTTGATTCAGGTGAGAATAGAAGCGCCAGTCAACCAAAGGTCAGGTGCCACAGTGGGCGTGCCCTCCACCGACGTCCACGCGTCCATGCAGAACGGTTCCTCATGCTAGCTATGCACAAGTCCCTTCCGGTCATGGTCTGGCTGGGTTCGTGAGTCCGCGTGGAGCTCAGAAATGCACTCCGAAGTGGCGACAACGGCCTGTTACCAATTCATATGACACCATCGATTCGACACTATCACACCAGTACGCGGCGGACAATAGGGTGCTCCAAAGGTGCTCCGAGCTACTGTTGTCGCTATGCCTCGACTACCCTACGAACCCCCATCCGACCCCAGAACGCCACAGTCCAGGCAACTCTGACATACGCAGGAAGGCAGCCAAACGACTTCGCAGGATCGTAGGAAGAGGTTGTCGTCGGACGACAGACACATGGTGACGGGACGCCAGGTGAGCTTGCGCTAGCTGTGTTTCTCGTACGTACAAATTGAGGAAATTGGGCTCTTCCTGCAGGTCGTCTTGCTTGAATTCCACGAGGTCGGAGACGTAAATCGTCAGTCGAAGGGCCACTATGATGGCCAACGGCCTGGGGAGTGTGACGAGAATCTGGGAAGATAGGCCTCAGGCGGACGCAGTAGGGCTGGAGTGGATGAGAACAATGAATGGCGAAGCATTACCGGTATGATTCATCAAACTTTGACTTGTTAGATGGCTCACCTATCTAGATGTTATACCCCTAGCGCGGGACTTGAACGCACGATGAACGCACGACGGTTCTGGCGCGGTCCACCACGGGGTCAAGCCCGTCGGACCCTACTCATCAATGCGAAGTCTGCGGACTAACCTCTATTTGGCCAAAGCCACGAGGAATATGCTGAACCTGTAACACTTGACCCAGGTGCGTCTCGCGGTGGACTAGCGAGAGCTAAACGTGAGCGGCATCAATTCAAGAAGGCAAGGAACATGTTATATGAATGAAACTCTAGCTCATTCAAGGAGGTAAGTACTCCGATGAATGGCCCGGGATGGTGCGTACCTCGTGTATCTAGTGTATCATGTGGACTCACCGGCACCATTCGTCATCACACCTCCACACTGCCACAGATGCATCGCTCTCAAGTTCTCGCAATCCAAGCGCCGCCTACAGGCCGGGCGAACGGTGAGTAGGTGATCTCTCACCTCTAGACGACCAACACACGCTCCAGAGTAAGAGGGACCACGTAGTACGGAGAGTCGTCTGTGTACAAGGAGGTTGAGGCAACGCTGCCGCGACGGTTCCCCAGGGCGATCTAAGTCGGTCCGCCGATCGACCGACTGTGGCCTACGAGATCTTCGCTCAAATCGGAATCGGGCCCTCGTGGCACCTGAATCGTTGAAATTGACCGGTTAATGACTCGGAACAGGACTGCATCAAAGGGCGTACGGCTCGTTGTGCTCATTCACCGACAGTCGTGTCTGTTGCGTAGAACTGCACAGTATATAAACTAGTTGTTTCGCTTTGTATTACAGTCGATTGCGAATATGTTGGCACTCACAGAATTTTTCGACACGCGCGTGAACCTTCCGACTGAAGTTCCCACGCATCTTCCGACCCATCTTCCGAGTCGTCGAATGACGAATCTCTCATGTATTCTACCAAAACTACAGCAATTTACACTACCACATGTTACTCTATGTGTCTTGGAACAGGTCTATGACATACAAAAGGAGGATCCATGAGCTGAATGCGCAATAAGAAGTATGGCGTGTCGAGCACAGAACAATCACGTGCATTATTACCACAATTGGATAGACCGCGTAACAGAACCCAGTTCTACGCATTGCCGTATTTTTCTCCATTAAACCTCACTGCTATGATGACCAGGGACTTATCTGGTAGTGTTATTGTCATTTTCAGAACAGAGAAGCGAAGTTATGCTGCATTATCATAGCTAGAGACACTGGTAAGGTAGCTCGGAACTTTGGGTCGGAAGATTCACGCGCGTCATTGCGCGCGTCGAAAAAAATCCGCGAGTGCCATGATTTCTGCAATCGACTGTAACATAAGCTTACGCCGCAAATGCTGCTTAAGTCGGAATACAGTAACCGGCTAACGGCGTCTATTGCCAACCGGTTTCCGATCCCGTGGCTAAGGCACTAAAAGCGTCCGCTGTTCGCGAATCCGCGGCCGGCGGCGGCGAACTTGAAGGCGTCGGTGCGCCAACTCGGAGCTCATCTACGCGTGCACACACGCGCACGCGAAGGTGCGGAGGCACACTCTCAGCCCCGTCTGGCATCTCTCGTCGCTCACTGCAACGCACTGCGTTCGCTGTGGCAACCTCTCTGATCCATATGACATTTAATTGCTGCGCCGCCGGTCCGACACCATTTTTGTACGCCCCGACCTGACTTGCTAACACCGGACCCTTAGACATCGCACATCGCGGTTTGCTGGTGGCCGCGACGGCCTGTGCTTGGTGCCGTCTCGCCGTGTCGCGCGAGCGAGTCGCGTTTCTGGTACAAACACGGCGTCTGCCGAGTCGTTCGGTGTCGCGCTGCAGGCCACGACACGCCGATCCGCTAATAATGGAAGCGAAGGTGCGCGTTGCCCTGCGCGTCGTGCCAGTCGCGCGTCGCCCAAGCGCAGACAGGCGCGGACGCAGCGGGGGCGAACACGGTCGAGTTTGGAGGGCCTGCCAGACTCTCAACACGTTGGCCTAAGTGCGACTGGCATCAGCGCTCAGACGTGGGATGGCGCGGTCACGGCCCCGGATCGCCACTTGTGAAAGAGCCTACTGCTAATCGGCACGCAGAAGCACCCCGAGAAGGCGGAGGACAGAGGTTCGCAACTCGACATGCCGCGAGCTGCGACATTGCGAATTGTGGTCAGATTGGTGGTCAGATCAACACGGTGCGCATAATAATAGAACTTCCGGCTGATTGTTGTCACTCATAAGGAATGAGGCTCGCGCGGCGCGCGCCAGAGGTATATCAAGGACGACCTTCCGTGTTTGAGCGTTGAACGCTCGTCGAACGCTGCAAGGTGGATTGTTTCACCGTTCGCTGCCAATCGCTCCGCTGTCAAGACTCATCACGAAAATGATGTTGGTTGCTGAGCAACCTGAGGGTTTACGACAAAAGCATTCTGGAATGCTGGAGGAAAAACTCATGAAGGTGTGTGCGGTATCCCTTCGCGCCTCTTCGCTGTTCGGAGAATGAAAAGCGACTCGTCCAGAACATGGGCAGGACGTCACAAGCTATTGACGTAGTCTGTTTATGGAAATTATACCAACCACTTCGGCCATACCGACCAGTCACCGAACGACTCCACTGCTGGCAGTAGCACCACGATGCCATGGGTGCATCCCCAGGCGATCACCTTCAATCTTACGCGCTCCGTAATTCGACAACTATATTACCAGTGCTCACTCTCTCATGTGGCAAAGCCTCAGGCTTGCTGCCTCGCTGCGTAGACGCAAGTCTAGGCTCGAACCGATGATTTGGATCACTAGTAAGCAGTATGATGTATCCCACATGCTAAAGGAAGCACCTCAACTTCCCACCCATTCTCATGGATCACGGTTCCTACGCACTCAACATATGGGCGCAGGGTGCTATGTCGTCAACTCATCACATCAGCGCGAGGACCGCACGGTACAGTGGTTACGGGCTCGCCGTGTTCACAGTTGCTCGGGGACAGGACATCACGCATCCGCGCTTCTAAGCTCTCACGATCATTTAGACTAGTAACTTCCTTTCCTTCTCGGTCGGCACGCCATCCATGCACTTTCGAATGGAGAGCTTGATCGGCAGAAGGTATGCCTCGCCTACTGTGCCGCCGCTCCAGATTCTCGATCTCGAATCTCCGAGATGTGAATGAAAGCGACAACTAGGTCGGATGCCGCCTCCTTCGGATAGGGAAAGAGGCCAGGAACATGCGACATGACATATGCGGTCCAGGAAGTCGAGGACGACATCCGGCAAGATAAGTAACTACTCATCGTTTCATCATGGCTTACTCGAGGCATCTGCGTGACATGGATTTTTTTGCGATGACCTTTGTCTCAGCGAGAATTCAACGGTTGCCCTCTTTGACCGGGCGGCCGTCTCGATATATGATGAGAGCCGCTGATGTCGTATCTATCGGCGCAAAGGCCTCAGTACGACATCTGACAGACGGATCGAAACGAATACCACAGCGAGCAAGCAGCCCACTGGTGCTCTTCGCACGACTGGTATACGAGTTTCCAGCCGGTATCATGATGGGGCGGGCTGAAATGCGCAGTCAAGCTTCAACTTGAACATGAGGCACCATTGAAACCGCACGCATGTGGGACGTGTCGGCGATGTAGACGCACAGCGTATGCAACCTTATCGCGCGGGCCCAAACTCTCGAGAGCGGTTGGGGATCTCTATCACCTCGAGGCTTACAACAAAGCGACGTGGGACACCTTCTGTGACCATTCTACGAGTAATCCTGCGGCGGCGGTCACATCAGCCAATCAGAATGAGTGATCCCCTTGGCAGGCCGTCCGGTACTCTATCTGCCTACCACAAAGGCGCGGAGATATCGTGGCCGATGCGCTCGAATAGGATCTTCTTTCGTTGGCCACCGATTTCTCTTTGGCAATCGCGCGCCCAGCAAAAGTTTAGTCGTACACTCTGCCGTACCCCGGCGCCGGTTCATGCATAACTCGCACATGGCCTTTGACAAATCCTGTCATTGCGCATCCGAGCCCGTACCGGTTGGGAGTCGGTACCCTAATAGCTGAGAAATTTGAAACGGTGGCCTTACAGCGAACAGGTCGGCCCCTCGTAGAGGGGCCCATGTTCGCGATCTTTTGATGATGTATGGGTTGGCCGTAGCCGACTGAATGGTGACATCGTGGAGTCGGATCTAGGACACACACCATGGCAGAGCGGGCATCGTTATACGGCATATCGAATCGAGATTCTGGGACTACATACTTACGTTTCATGCGTCAACAGAAGCTCTCGGAGCGAAGTCACAGAAACCCCTTCAAATACTCATGCACCGACATGCGATTGGCCGTCCCTAGACGACCCCTTGCCTGTCTTCTTACTCGGCGTGTCCATTGAAGAGCCCGCAGGCGTCCTTGATACTCTCTTCGTCGTTGCTTCAGCTGCTTATCGAGTCGAGCTTCGTCGGTTATGGATCCAAGTCGCGGCGGTCCTATGCATGGGTGAGTGGCGCACCTGCCAGCCGTTCTGCTCCGCTGAAGTTGTGCGACAGTCTAGAGGAGGGCCACATACCTTACGGCGCTTATCAGTTCGCTCCCCAGCTATCGCGCTCGACGCACGATACGTTTGGGGCCGGCATGGGCTATGCGGCGCCATACACGCAAGGAGGCACGCAGACGACCCCGCCTCAGGCTGCGAATGCGCCCATATTCGAACTTGAAGTGTTCCGCGCCGATATGTATGCAGGCACAGGCTATGAGCACACGCCCATAGCTGAGCATATCATACGTTTGCTCGAACTCTACGTTCAACTCAAAGACGGAGGGAGGCTGGATACAATTCCCGCTTCAGCCGCGTTGCATTTCATACCACCTGAGCCCGCTGTACGCCTCCTATTCGAACGTCCGCGTATCGACCCTGACTGCCAGTCTTCACAGCAAACTGGTATCACCCCAGACGCCGCGGCAGGGTCGTCCCAGGAGGGCGTCCATGTCTGCAAATGGCGTGGATGTGGCCAACATATCGGATCGACCGCCTCCGATGTCAAGATTCACCTGATCTCATGCCACTTCGACGACATCCCCGAGCCGCCGGAGGTTTGGAAAGACTCCGGGTTGAAACTCGCTTGCCGCTGGAGTGAGTGCGATAGCGAGCTTTTTATACGAAGCCTCCCGAAACACATATGCGGCACGCACCTCAAGTCCAACACGCAGTTGTGCCCCGTCGAGGGGTGCAACGAAAGGCTTTCGAGGGGCGATGCCTTGAAGCGGCACATGGATTCGAGGCACAAAAACCAATGACGGTTCAGGTGAGCTTCACCGATGCTGGGTCTCCTAAGTCCTGAAAGCAGTGTTCATAGATTAGACACCAGGCCCGTCACGCCTATACCGCCTTCCTTCACTTCTCTCGTATCCGGGCGATACGGGACTTTACAATCAAGGACTCACATACATATGCCCCAATCACGTAGACTGTAGGGCTGGACATGCTTGCTCCTGTCCTCCCTCGGTACACATCAGGAGGATAACATTATGTAGGGAATGGACGGTGTCGTAGCACGCTCGCTGTGGGCGATCACCGCTTTGTACATTGAGTCCATTGGCGACAAATATACACTGCATTTCATAGCATGCGCATTTCTGTATGTTCTTCCTCAGATCCCGGAGGACTGAATGTGAGCCACTGAACTCATGCTTGAACTGCTACACGCATCTCATTACGGATGCTGATGCGACATACACGGTCATCTCTCCCCTCTTCGTTCTTCGACCACAGCATCCATCCATTTGAACGCCGCCGTCTCTAGCATCTCCTCCCACGCGCCCTCCTGACGCGCGACCATCGGCGCGTCAAAGAGTAACGGCTCCTCATTGGTAGTGTTTGGGAACTTGACCTGCGACGGAGATGGCGAAGGAATTGGCGTACCCGCATTAGACGGCGTTGCAGTGCCTGGCGTCTTCACAGCATTCGGTTTCGCGGGCGATGTGATCGGAAGAAGGTAGCGTAGCTTGAGGGCTCTAAAGACGTGTCAGCGTTGATGGCGTAGTGATGCGCATGCAGAGGAAGCGCTCACGCTGCCCAAAGGCGGAGGTTGTCTGTCCGCCGGAACGTCCAACCTCGCTTATTCTTCTCGCCTTCTTGGCCGCCGCCGGGAGACTGAGCCTCAAGCATGATTATGTCATGAATGGCATCCCTACTGACGAAGCCCCAGGGTTTCCGCGACTTGCGTACGCCAACGTTGTACGCGACGCACAGCAGCTGGCCAGATGAGAGGACTTGCAGGAGCGCGGAGCGATCCGGCGGTGGGTGCGGGAGCTGTGGCAAGAGATTTGCAGGTAGCAGGGCCACTAGGAGTGCATGGAGGCGACCTGCTAAAGATGTGAGGCGAGGGCGCGAGGAACACAATGAGAACTTACCGAGAGGGTCGTCAACGAACGTTGACCGCTTCGCCCAGTCCGGTAGATCGTCATCCTCTATCGCATCCTCCTCAGTCAGAGTCTCCATCTCCTCCGGCTCCTCGGTGACAACAATGTTTCGCATCGTGTCCAGCATTCCCGTGGATACGACACGGCGCGATGCTCGCCTGGACGCCGCGTGTCCGCCCAAGAGGCCTTCTACGGAGCTTGCCCGGCGGCCTTCCCTCTGCTTCCGCTCCGCGCGCTCTCGCTCTCTTGTCCACCCGCGCTTCCCGCCCTGCACGCCGCCGAAGAGCACTTGATCGACAGCATCGAGGTACCTCCCTACGACCTCGCGCTCCCGGGCCATGTCCGCGAGGCGCATGTCCTGGCGGTAGAGCCAGCCGCCCCCGACGACGAGCCGCTCATCCCATCGGTCGCGCTTCTCGCGCTTCTCGCGCTCCTCGTCGCTCATGTCGTGCGTCGGCTCGTCGTCCTCCCAGACCGGTACCGGCTTCCTGCTTCCGCCGACTTCGATGAACGAGATAGACACGGACGTATCACCGTCGTTGTCGAAGAAGTCCGGGGACGTCGCGCGCGTGCTGAGGTCGCTCTGCTCGGGCGAGGACGTCGAGCCGTGGTCGCTCTGCGCGTCGTACGCGTCGTGCTCGAGCGGGAGACGCGCGGATTCCTCGAGGTCCCTCAGGGCTGCGAGCACCTCGAGCGCGCCGCGCCGGACCCGCGTCACTTGGTCCGAGGCTGCATCAGGCTGTGAGACGCGCCTGCGGGGTGGAGGCGCGCTAGGTAGGCTCTGTGGGCGGAAGTACGTTTGAAGCATCGGGGTGGCGGAGTCGTCTGGTTGCGATACGAGGTAGTTTCGGACGGACCGTACTGCACGTGTGGTGGTCTTGAGTAGATCGAGAACGTCAAGGTGTTCTCCGGACTTTCCGCCTGCGCCCAGGAGATTGGGATCTTGGCCTGGTGGGTGTATGTCCCCGTCCAGTTGCCACCCCGCCGCGACCGCGCTCAGGTCCTCGATGACACCCGGGCGCAGACTTTCAGAGTCAGTCTCGAATGTCTTTACGTACGGTGGGAAGGAGGGCTGGATGATCTGTGGGACAACCGGGGATGGCGGGAGCTCGAAGTCGCGGACTTGCTGGGAGAAGGGGCGGAGATGGAGGGTAGACGGGCCGCCGATGGCGGGCACCATCCCGCTATTTGGCTTGTTGAGAGGACTCGAGAACGCCGCGGCGGCATCAGCGCACGCTCGACTCACCCAACGCTCGACAGCACTCACTTGCTTTCCGCCGCGATGCCCGACTTTGTGAAGTAGTGCTGTAGGTGCTCGATGCTCCCCAGTGCCATCACGCTCTCCCGCTTCGCTGCGCTGCGGCTGAACGGCTTCTGGGGCTTGTTCGCGGAGTTCATGTTGGGGTAGAAGGCGACCGACCGCCGCGAGGGTGTCCGCGCAGACTCTTGCTCGGCGGCAGAGCCCTCGGGCGGTGGCGCGTCTGGCGGGAATTTGAAAGTGGGCTCGGACTGAGAGGTATTCATCGTGTGTGGTATACGGTAGTGGTATGTGATTAAAAGCAAGCAAGAGCGATCGTAAGCATCAGCAAAGGAGGGCAAGTCCCATCGTGGTCGGAGAAGAGTAGGGTCGAATGCGGAGAATCGAGATGTTCGCGTACTTCAATCAGATCACGCTCCCGGGAGTTCGGGCCCTGCGACTTAACCGAGCTCGCACGTCCGATTGCTTTCTCGAGTGAGCGATGGTGATATCATTATAAGACTAAGTAGATGTAGACAACAGAATCGCATAGCACGCGACATAGTCCATGTGGTTTTGCTCGTCCCCGTCTCGAGACAACATACTGCTCACACCATGCTCCGCGCGATCTGGTTCAGCTGCACAGCCATCTCCGGATAGTTCGTCATGAACTCTACCTGCGCCTTCGTCGCCTACACAGAGTCGTCAGACTCGTACCAACCCCTCCAAGTAGGTGAGACTTACAAACTGGTACGTCAGCGCGTTCATGAGCTCGGGCTCGCTTCTCGCAAGGTCGGCCTGACGCTCGAACATCCCCATCGCGATGTCGATCTTACCCTGCTGCAAGCTCAACTGTGCCAGAGTCGCCACAGCAGCCTCGCACTCCGCGTCGATTCGCAATGCCTCTTGGCAGCATCGCTCTGCCGCACCAACATCTTGCTTCCACTGGTACATCGCAAGACCCTTGTTTACATGGGGCAGGACGTTGATCGGTGGCGGCCTTTCGAGCCCAATGAGAACCAATCGAGTAAAGGCCATGCTACTTCAACTCACTTCGGGCGCTCATTCTCGATTTCAATCGCACGGTTAAACTTGTCAACTGCTTCTTGGAACCGTTGCTGATCAAGTAGCAATTCTCCGCTGTCAAGATTTGTCAATATAGCCAGTAGCTGCAGGAGCTAACTGAAACTAACTAATAGTTGTGCGGTTCGCTGCGGTGCGGGAACGCCTTGAGCGTCCGCCTGAAGGTAGCCATACTGTTCGCGAGGTTGTTCGCTTTGTACTGTGCCACAGCGAGTTGTATATGGCTGAATACAAACTGGTCATCCAGCTGCGTTGACTTGGTGTAGTTCTGGGCCGCCTCCTCGAACTCGTTCATGATGAACAGCACTGCACCACACCGCGTCAGTCACCAAATCCAACTGTTATTCCTATCAGGGAACTTGCCTTGCCCGCGGTGGTAGTAGATGTCTGGATCGTCCGCATTGTGCTTGATCGCCTCCTCGAAGCAATCAAATGCCTTCTTGGGATCGCCCTGCTCCATATAGACGCTGGCAATCTTCACCCACGTCTGCGTCAGTGAGGGGTGCAGGTCGATCGATGCGAGGAAGTCGTCTTTCGCCCCAGTGACGTCGGTCATCAGGAACCTTGGGACACACAAGTCAAGTGGGGAAATGTCAGCCCGAATAGGGAGTGCGCATGCCGACGGACGCACTTGAAGGTGCCGCGCAGGTTCAGCGCCTCCGCCTTGCCCTCGTTGAATGAGATGCCCTGCTCGATGGCCTCGTTGATGAGGCTGAGCGAGTGCGTGTAGTCGCCGGCGGCGAGCGCTTGGAAGGACAGCAGGAGGGTTTGGTCGCCTTGCGTAGGGGACTCCGGGAGTGTGGGTGGTTGGCCTTCACGTAGATGAGCGACAAGGTTGAGGACAGGACGCTGATCTGCACTCACGGGGACGGAAGGCTCCGAAGTACGCAGATACGAAGGTATGTGAAGGAAGACGCCGTTCACGACCCTACGGCATAGCTTAGCGAACGTCCAAAGTCCTTGAAGGCATACATACTGCGAGGATCTCTTGCGCTTTGTTGCCCGAGAGCTTCTTTAGTACACGCTCGACAGACTGTGCTGCTGCCTCGTTTTGGAACTTTTTGAGGATTGTCGCCGCGGTGTAATCTGCCCAAGTGGGTCTAGCCTCTACCAGCATGCCAATGACATCCGAACATACCCCGCAATGCCTCCTCATCCCGGTCCAGCGCCTCCAGAGCGGTTGCTCGCCGGTTGAGGGCCTTGACGTAGCTTGCATCGAGCTTGAGGGCTTCGTCACAGTCCACGACGACCTTCTCGTACTCTGGAGGGCTCATGTTGATGTAACATGCTGCACGGTTGCTGTAGAACACAGGTTCGGGCTTGGGCGTGACGTCGATGGCTCGTGTGTACAGGTCAATGGCGGTACTGAACTGGCGGCTCGAGTACGCGGCGTTACCCCTCGCCTTCATCGATGCTGCGACCTTGGACCGCTCCTGCAGCACGATGAGAATGCAAGTGCACGTTCAGATGGTTTACAAACGCACCTCGGTGGGCATACGAGCTATGTCCTCAGCCGATAGTCTGACATCCTCTATCGCACCGTCATGACCTTCCTCGGACACCGGCGTACGCTCCTCAAGGATGGGCCCGTCCTTGTCCTTCACCGTCTTGCGCTTCTTGCTCTTCTTCTTATCCTTCTTGCGGTCGCCCGTCTCCGCATCCCCGCCCGCGCCTGGCCTGCGTGACGTGGACGCATAGTACGCAACGCCGCCGATGGCGACGAGCGCGGCGGCAGTACCGATGAGAACCGCTCGCCTGTTTTCGGAGACGAAGGACTGAACGCGCTCGACGACGCCCTGCGACGACGTGGAGGAGGAAGACATGGCGGGAGGACGCCGGCCTGCGCACCGGGCACGGCAGGGAATGCCAATTTTTGGTGACAGTCACATGTGACGACGCTCTCTAATAAGCGGGATAACACCGAGACTAGGGTTTTTATTATAACCTGGATCGCTGAGATTCAGATCGTAGCTTCAATCCCTCTTCAATCTTACTCCCACAACCTCATTCTTATTCACGACCTTCCCGTAAGCCTTTCTATGGAGCCTACTTCAGCTTTCGCAACAAGTGGCGAAGATGCGATCACGCGGACCATTGACCTCGGCGACGCCCCTAAGGAGCTCTCGTACGAAGAATTCGAAGATTATTACGAGATCGACCGCACAGTAGAACAAATACGCAAAGGTGATTACAAAAGGGTAAATTCCAGTCATAGGACTGCGACATGCTACTGAACGCGCTCATCTATTCCGCAGATAGCTCTTCAGTTCCCTGATGAGCTCCTGCATGATTCTGTTCCATTATACCGACGCTTGAAGGCGAGGTTGGGCCAAGGACGAGAGCTATACGTCCTAGCTGACACATCGTACGGCAGGTATGTTGCAGGATCATATAACTACCATGCTCACCGTGACAAACATCGCTTGAAATAGCTGCTGTGTTGACGAAGTCGCTGCTCAGCACGTCGATGCAGATGCAATGGTTCATTACGGACATGCATGCATGAGCCAGTGAGCCGTACGCATTCTGATTTTCTCCAGATCACTGATCTTTGTTATCAGAACGTCCCGCTTACCAGTCTTCTATGTGTTTGGGAAGAAGCCGATCGATCCTACGGACTGTGTAGACAAGTTGGTACAAACGCTAGCAAGTTCAAGCTCAGCGAACCCAAGGGATGCAACAATGCTTCAACTGGATGTTGCATATGCTCATAGAGCAGGTAACACAATGCTAGTTATGCCAGGAACATTTCGGACTGATAAGTATCTTCGAGACGCGATCCTGGAGAAGCTACGAGCAGCACTCCCTTCGACTACCAAGATCCTCTATTCACCAATCCCAAATATGACCCACCCGTCTGCACCACTAAGCACAATCGAAACATCACCTCAGAATGGACCGGCAGCTACTGATGGCCAACGCAAAGGAGAAACAACGTCCGAAGACTGCACTATCCTCTACGTCGGCGGGGAAAGCCTTAGTCTTACAAACCTGCTCATGACGCATGCATCTTGTGAAGTGCGTCACCTTTGTTGTCTGTACCCTACCCGAGCAGCTGACGGCTCCCTTCCGGCTCAGGTGTACTCGTATGATCCCCAGACAATGTCGACACGGCTCGAATCCGCGCGTACCAACAAGCTCCTCATGCGCCGATACGCCGTAGTCCAGAAGGCCCGCGATGCAGACGTCTTTGGCATTCTCGTCGGGACACTCGGTGTAGGTGAACATACATCCACTCTTTTGCGCGAATCACATACTCATAACTGATCAGCGTCCTACCTCCCGCTCATCTCACATCTGCGCAAGTTACTAGCAAAGTCTCACAAGAAGAGCTATACGATCAGCGTTGGAAAGCTGAACCCAGCCAAGCTCGCAAATTTCCTAGAGATCGACTGCTTCATCCTCGTCGCATGTCCAGAGAACAGCTTGATCGAGGCTAAGGTCTGACCCCCGTATCGCTTCTCCGTCATTCTGGCTTAAAGTAGATCCTTACAGGACTTTTTGCGTCCGATTGTGACCCCATATGAGCTTGAAGTGGCGCTGCGGACGGAGCAGAGCTGGACGGGACGATACGTCTTAAACTTTGACAAAGTGCTCGCCGAATACGGACAATACGAGGAGGAAGGTAAGTTCAGTGAAAGCATGAGCTATGTTCGTGACATTGAAGTTCTTCCAGAGGATCCGTCAGCCCGCGACGCAGAAGATGTAGACGAACCTGTGTTCTCACTAGTCACCGGGATGTATCGACACGCCAAACGTTATGGTTGTACGTACCACACACCACTTCCCGCGGCCTGCTCGCTCATCCTCTGACTTCCTCTACTTTCGTGCTAACCAGCCACCGCCTCCTCTCAACAACCGTCAGGCGACTCCGAGTCCTCCGCAGTCGTCCTTCGAAACCAGGATAGCTCAGTCGCTGTCCTCGCTGATAGTGCGGCCGGTGCGTTTGACCAGCGTACTCCAGTCACTTTGGGCGACTCATTGACTCGTGCTCTCAGGGCAATTTCTCCAGAATCGCACGTTCCGAGGCTTGGAGACCAGGGTTGGAAAAGACGCGCCGAGTATTCTCGAGCAAGGCCGCAGTGGGATCGCGAGAGGCTATGCGGACGACCATCGATCGCAATGATGAATGGATACAAGAAGACATTAAACGGTTCTAAGATACTTGAGGGACCATGAATCATGTTGCTCTCGTGAATTTGCCGCTGTTGCTCAATCTGCAAGTATCATGGCTGCTCAGTCGAACATCCTCCTGTCACGGCTCCATGACTCACCTTGAGGCGTGCCCGCCGTACCGTGCACGGTCCTCATGTGTCTCTTACGACCATCCTCCCTACTCAATACGGCGCCGCACCCCGGCACGTCACACGGTACTTCCGTCGTCTTCAAGTGAGTTGTGCCAATGTGTCTTGCGAGACTGCGCTTTTTGAGCGTACCGCGGCACCGGCAGTCCCTCCACAAACAGTGTACTCTCTCGTCTGACGTCTCCCATGACGTACGATTGTCCTTGAAGTGATTTTCCAGCAAATGATTGGTGATCCCTGCTGTCGTCGTGTCTTCAAAGGCCCCATGGCAGCCGTTGAAGTGACATATTTTCCCCTCGCTGGATGTCTCTTCGGCGTGGTTGTCTAGGCCCTATAAGTCGAGCATTCAGCCGTCAACCAGTCCGAAGCATGGACCGACTTACGCTGATGTCGCCGTTATGGTCCTCTGTCGTCAACGAACGGGCTAAGGGACTCCCTATCGAGGGGGGTGCGGCGTATACGCGCGAGAGTACGAAGGCGCGAACATCATGCAGAATGCCCTCGACCTCTGGCGACAATTCCGCGGACGAGTCGACAAGGTCCGCGAATGCATCGAGCAAGCAGCGGCGGTCTGCGGGGGAGTAGCCAATATCATAGGGAATAGTCAGGAATGCAGGGAACATCATGATGGGTGCTGGTCCTCCCGGATATTGAGGGCCGTCCGTCGCTGGAAGCAGAGGGCTGGAAGGTGAACCGGAATGGGTGGCGGTGTCTGGGCCTGCAACGTGCTCGAAATAAAACGCGCTATGTCGGATGATCGGTGAGTATTTGCATTCTGCGATGGCGGCCGAATGACCCACTTGAGAGGCTGAGCGTTGTCCATGGTGGTCGAGGGCGTCTTGAGGCTCCTGACAGGGCTGCCCTACAGCGAGCTTGGGGCACAGTAACCTTCTGCATTTTATATAACCACACCACACGGAGAATTGTCGAGACGGAAGAGGCAACCTCTAACTGCCGTGGAGGTGGCCATCGCCGTATAGCCGCGCGCCGTGAGGGTGCACTGCGGCAATCCCCGTCTCGATACCATTGGCTGACACTAGCGGGTTGCTATAGGGCGACGCAGGTGTGAAGAAGGGAAGAAGAAGAAGGCGCAAACGTCCATCGCCCAACCGCGCAATTTCCCAGTCCGCCGCACGGCGGAGCTTGCCGGAACACTCGGATCCGGCGGCGCCTGCAGCAATGAATATTCTCGCCAGCCGCGGGTGGGAACCGAGTACATGCCATATTCGTGGGGGAGATCCATGAAAGAGGAATCCGTTGGCTGACAAGGTTGCTAAATATCAAAGGTGCGTGGTCGTTGCTGAATTCTGGGGGGCATGCCCAACATGAGCGTGGTATGTCCTTGAATAATACCGCGCTATAGGTTGATGATCAGTCCCTACATGTCGGAATTCTCCGAGTAAAGCAAAAGGCATGGCTGATACCGACATCGGTGCGAACCAAAGGCAGGGACTTATGCTATTTGCCGATTTAGTAAGGACACACCGAAAGACTGGAACTACTCGCCATTGTGTTTTAACGCGCGTTTCAGCATTTTCACTTCGAGCCATTGAATTGCGTGCCAGGAAAACAATAGAGCCGCCAAGGAAATGTCCGATGAAGGAAGTACTGTTAGAACGGTCTGGGGCCAGGTGAAGTGGAGGCGCTAGGACAACAGACCCGCGAATTTGCGGCAGCCAGCGGACGCCAGTAAGTACACAGTGGTAACTGACCCATGATGTGGGACCTGGGCCTGACTCAGAGCGGGAGTCCGTAAGCTCGTCTGCCTGACTGAATGCTAAACTCACAAATCAATCTGCCATGTGTAACCAGAAATCGACACTAACCTGACTTCCAAACGGAGACAGGATCAGAAGCCCTCCTATAGCTGTCGTTCATGTGTTCCAGAGCGAATCGACGCGGACTTCCCAGCGAGTTTGCAATTACGCCATCAGCTATACCCAAGACGGTCCGCGTCGTACAATCCAGTGTCAATGATGCGTCGTGGGGAAGGCATGGCAGCCGTGCGTCGGTGACGATCATTCAGGCAATACGGTCCCGGAACGTATTGTGGGTATGCATCGCACAACGAAGAGAGCCGGTTAAAATACCGCGAGACCACGAGTTGCCGCGCATTGCGCACAGGATGTCCGACAATCATTGAGGGTGCTGCGAACAACCCCGGTACTCCAAGGGTTTTGTCCATCAGGTACTCACCATTCAGGTCCATGGATGGCGGCCAGGCACACCAGTTCCTAGGAGGGGTAGCTAGGCTCTGCAGAACTTTGTCTATGGTAAATCGTAGGCAGAGACGTAGCCACTTTCCGATATCTGTAGGAACAGGAGGGATGAGCGATATCATTTGAATAACCGTCTTGGTATGTTTCTATCACATACATACGCACTGGACCCTAGCATGATGGCTTCGGTGGCCGATGAGCGATACGCTTGGAAATGGAAACATTCGGATCCCGGTGCAATCCTGAAAGGGAGTCGCCGCGGCGGGCACGCCCACGAGCGCGTCACGGGCCCGCCCTCCGGGCGGGTCGTCACGCGTCACGCGTCACAGGCAACCCGCTTTCAGCGCTTGCTCGAGTACCACCTGCCTGGTCCCCACTCTGTAGCGTTTGCTGGGCTGTGGTTTCTCGTGGGTAGGCGAGTCCTGCTGCACTGGTTCTCAAGTTGTGGCACGCATGCTGACCGGAATGTTTAACAACGTAGGGAGGCGCAGTATGTGAGCTGCCAGATCGGCTGGGGAAATGTACCTCGGCTTCGAACGCGATATGGGCCTTAGCCTCTGGGGCTTATGTTCCGTGTTGAGCGCACCGTCTATGAGGTACGCTCCTCACCTGAGCCAATCTCGCGCACATTGCATATATGTACTAAGCGGCTATAGCCCATAGTACCCCAGGAAACCGTAGCACAGTGCACGTAATGACCCGTTCCAGAGCACCGCTGCGTGGCTGGATCGCTTCATTTGGCATGGTATGTCCTCTACAGGGTTTGAGTATTGCATCGAGAAATATGATAGCTGAAAATTGAGCATGTGCACTCAGGGCGGCTCTGTACGCGATGTGCTCCCAGGTTATGACTGCCCGCACAAGGCCGTCTTCCTCTCAGTGATGTCCATAACTCGCGGGTCCATTACGCTTGAGAGGTGAGCCGGCGCGCTTTCCCAAGCCCCACATGGACCTATAGAGTTCCATCGCTCCCAGGGTGATTTGCACTTTTGAGCACGACTCGGCCCGCCCAATCACGCGCCACATGGGTTACTCCGAGGCAGAGTTCGGCGCCGTGCGCGCAACGTGCGCGGGTAGTAGTACAACCTGATCGTGCGCAGCATCTCAACCGTTGGAAATTATGTATGACTACCGTGAGTTCATCAGCGCGCTTGACAAGAGACGCGTACATAGCTGATCCACATTATGTAGTCTTGACTACATCCTTCATATCGACGGCACAATTGAGGTCTGCCTGTCTGCCTCGGGCGACTGGAGAGTAGCTAGTACAGCCATGGAGCGACGATCCGGGAGACCACTAGTACGTTCATCTGTTATGTACTTTCCGTTCGCTTGCGGCCACTGACCGACTGCACGCTCAGTGGGTTCCTTGCATGACTACAAAGTCAAAGTATTCCTCGCGAGTGACGAGAATACGCTTCTATACGCCCATACGCATCAGGAAGAGATCGTTAGGAAGAGATCGAGCAGCCGCTGTTTGAGGACGTATGGGGTTCTACTTTCATACGCAGAAAATCACGCGCACGTTCATTGAGAACGAGAATGACGCAATGTTGAAGTTCCCGTACAACTTCCAGGCCGGATGCTCTCATCAGCCGCGAGGCGAGGAACCGGTGGGGACATTCGGGGCTACGTGATCCATCTCGCATGCAACCCTGTACATAACGTACGTCCCCCTGTTGTTTATTCCCCGCGCGACCGACAATTCTCGCAACAGACCGTTGTCGGCTCCAAGCGATTAATAGAGAATGCGAACCGGGCTCGGTACAACTTTGCACCCAGCAAGCGCAAGGACACGGGGCTGTCGAGCAGCAACAAGTGAATCAGATATTGCCCGGGGCCCCGATGGTCAATTTCCACAAGCTCTTTGGATGGCGAAATTATCACCCAGCATGACCTCGTTGCCTGGGTCAACGTCGGCATGCATCACCTTCCGCAGGCAGAAGACTCGCCCGTCATCCGTACCAACCTTGCCGCCTCTAGGTGAGTATCCTCTCGCTCCTAATGCAACAAGTTGCTTAGTCCAATCAGCATGCAACATCTTCGTCATACCGTTGAAAACTTTGATGCTGACGTATCAATGGAGAGCATGAACGCGATCCTGCTCACGCCGCCCAAGAATCCTGGCGAGCCATGAAGCTTCGATCACAATGGCGTCGAGAACGCGAACTGCGTTCCCGGACCTCTCCCGCTGTTCGAGTACAACAGTCTCAAGGCTTTCGCGCTAGTCCTCGGGCGTTATCCTAGCATGACTTGCGGTGCGCCACGAATGGTGATTGACACAATGAAGCCATTCACGTCACAAATGCGACAGCGCACGAGTCAGATTAGGACACATACATGGCGAGCAAGAATCTGAAGGTACTCGCCTGCGCTCTACAATGCGCTTTTCCATAAGACCAGCGAGTAATAGCTGTATGCCGCATCGCCAGACGACGATATGATCATGTATTCAATCGCGCAGGTGAGGAAGTGTGAATATCGGCCAGCAAATAAGGCGACGGAGGCCTGCAGGCCTGGACGCGCGAATACGAAGTGTGCACTTGCGTACTTGATAGTCATGAGCCCATATTTGGGGCTCAATTGACCTGCTCTCTCAACGATTTCATGTGAGCCCATGGATACTCGCTTGTTCACAGAATTACGGTAATTCTGTCGTCTAGAGCCAATCAACCTGTGGCGGATGGAAGTTATCAGGTTCTGCACAATTCTCAGCAGTAGTGAATCCCACTGACATGGTGATCAACCCCGCGATGCTTCGTTACCCTCGACATGAGCACGCATTGCCTCTATGCTTCTCTGCAAAACGTTCTCCGATGCGCATGAAAAGGAAGATATCACGAACGTGAATGTACGACATGCGCTGTCAAGGGCAAATCATAGCGAGTCGCACTAGGGTGTATTCCAAAAAGATCACCGCCGTAACCAAGCTTCTTGACTCATTGCATCGGCACGTACTACGCGTCTCGTTCTCGACTCCACTAAGGATAGGTGACTACAACCAGCAAGCACATCGTCAGTCACCGAGCAGACAAACTAACAAAGCTCATACGCACAGTGGCAGTCAGACGGATACGGCGGGCTGTTTTCCCAGTTCGAGTATGTCCAGGTCACAGTGTAAGAGTTCCCATCTTCCCCGACCTCTGTCATCGTCGTGGCCGCGATCGGCCAGCTTATGAGGGTCTCCGTGAGCGTCGTCGTCTCGAAGGGCCCAGTGGTCGTGGGCGCGATGATCGAGAGCGTCTCGACGAACGTTTGGGTGGTAACGAAGGGGCACGCAGGATCTCTGGTGGTAGTAGCCTGCAAGCTGTAAGCCTAGTGTCGGTGGAGATGTTAAAGGTAGCAAGATTCACCCTTGGCTGTACGTCCTTCGGTACTGCGGAGACTCCCAGGACGGCCAGGCCAGCGAGTGCGCTCAGCTTGAACGCAATCATCATGAGTCGGACGACGAGTCTGTTGCAGCAGGCTTGTCAGTTCTTCAGGGTGACAACACTCAGCTTTATAGAGCACGGATGGCCAGAGCGCTGTTCCTCAGCCACGGGTGAGTGAGGATGACTGAGCCATTAAGACGTCCCAACAGCGGAAGCAGCCTACGCCCGCTGCGAAGGCGCTGAGATGGGAGACACAGTCCGTATGTGGCAAGCGATCACAGCAGGGGGTTGACCGACCGTATGCTACCACCCAACTCATCAGAAGGAGTTTGCGTACAGCCGAATCGTCGATACCTCAATTTCGGGATGTGCGCGGCACCAACTCATTCTTCATCCTCGCAGGCGATGCGCAGCTAATGCGGACGAGCATAATTGAAGTCAAGCAGCGTTGTGGGACGATACCCCGGCTAGGGCGACCCGCCTACGATGCGAATAGGTGTAGAAGGATGAATGGAATGAGCATGATGTACTGACAGCACATCAGGTATACACACGCACCTGAGTACTCATGCGTCGATTTGTGGCGCGAGCCTGGCGCGAGTAGACTTCGCTAAACGCGCCATCGCGCGCAAACATCCCCGACTCCGATCCCCTTGGCACGTTAGCGCGCCAGACCCGCAATGCCCCACATTCACCGTCCGTATGGCAGAAGATGGCAGAGGGCTCGATTCCGCGCCTACACCAGATTTGACACAGGCTAGATCACTAATTAGATCTCGGGGCTGCGAGAACACATGCATGATGCGACCGCCTGACCAGTGACAAGTGTTGACGTTGGGCGATTGTCACTGTGTCGTCCAAAACATCCCGAGGCTAGCGGGACGGGAGGTAGCTATGCACTACAAGTTGCTTGTTGTCGAGGAGTTGTTGACAGTTGAAGTAAGCTTGGGAATGCATGCCAGAGTACTGGCTGTGTGCTCAGTCAGCACGTTACTTAGTTAAGTCTTACTCCTCCCCTCAGAAAGATCGTCCTAGTGGTCTACCTATGGGAGACTAAGTAAGTCTTCAAGTTCAGCGACACAAAACGAACGTGCAACTCAAGATGTGCCCTGATATTTGGCAGAAAATAAGGACCATGCGAACTAATACGGCAACGCACCCATATGCATGCAGGCATCGGATCCGTACATTTGTACTGCAGAGCGCTCCGACGAATACCGGACCGCCATGAAACGCACACACGCGGGCACCGAGTCGGACCAAGTGTAGCGGTCGGCTTGTGCGGATGCATCCACCCAGGGAATTCGGATGTCTTTCTGCGCATTGACACTTGTTCAGCAAAGATATGCGTGTC
Source organism: Rhodofomes roseus (assembly GCF_022264815.1). Lineage (NCBI taxonomy): Eukaryota > Fungi > Basidiomycota > Agaricomycetes > Polyporales > Fomitopsidaceae > Rhodofomes > Rhodofomes roseus. The sequence continues at coordinate 943,029 of NW_025952960.1, read as the reverse complement.
AACAGCGGTAAACGTATTCACGAATTGGAACACCTATCGATCGAGTTGACTAGTTGTAGGCAGGTGACTGACTTGCAAGTATATGTGGACCGTCAGTTCGTCATGCGACACTTCTGTGATCTGTTTTAGGCACAAATTATAGGCTGGCATCGACAGAGACTTGCCAACTGTGCATGTGAACATGAGATGGCGGTGAGCTCGAAATTCACGAACCCGCAGATCATGAGCCTGAGGTCAAAATGTTAGCGTAGCCAATGCGGACTGCAAGAAACACGGTGTTATTTGATGCCGATACACATGCAAGAAGGTCATGAATAAGTTTGCGAAGAGGTGCGTAGGCTGGCGTGAGCATCATGCGTGACCATCGAATACGGCCAGTGTCACTAGTGCATGACCGTGACGCAACGTCACGGACGCGTCTGTGGCTTCAAGCTTCAAGACTCTGTGGCGCATCACCAACGTCCATCCGCTGGCACGTTCTCCGCGCACCAAGTTGCGAGATGAGCGCATTGAACGCTGCAGGGCATTGGCAATCTGAGCGGCTCCCGCCAATGGAGCACATAGCTGATACCTTGCTTAGCTCGAACTTCGGGAAGTCCGAGTTAGGCGTGCCGGCAGTGTGGCCAGTGCGCGTTGCGCCATTCTCTTCGTCCGAGTCAAGCCGCATCTCATTAAGGCTGGAAACTCGTATCATGATCGCAACCGCTCCGATACTACTTAATAACACAGTAAGTTGTTCTTTGTCTATAATATATGGCTCACCGAGATATTTCGTTCGACAGGCTGCAGCGATTATAACGCGAACTCCGGGGTCCCACTCCAGTCGGCGGTCTGGAGCGGTCTGGAGGGGCAATGTACGAACCGCGATGCAGTGTTATCGCGCAGATCAAAAACGCGCCAAGACAATCCGGCCTGACCACTAGTATCTACCAGCGAAGCAACGCCGTGTCGCAGAAAACAAGGCCATCGCGACGCTCGCAGAACCCATGATGATGGAGGGCACCGCCTACAGCGTGGTTCGTGCTTCTGCTAGGGATCTGATTATCTATAAGACAGTGGGCACAAGCAGATGCCCAAATCAGGGATAATAGCTGAGCGCTGAGCTCGAAATGGCGGACAATAGGAGTACAATAGGTGCGGCTGACTGTTTGTTTGGACCAAATATGGACCCACAGAAAGGCATATAAGAGGCGGGGGCAGACGCGACTTTTCCCCCATCCCTCTTGCCCTCCGACGGCCATGTAGGGTCCCCGACCCCATCCTCCCCCTCGCCAACAGCCACTTGACCGCCGCACATAGTCACATCTCACCAACAGTGGGATGGGTCGGCCCAGCTACGATGCGCCACAAGTTGAACTGAGGGCCGCGCGCCAAACATCGGCAGACTAGGTATGTTCCTTCGCCGATCAACATAGCAGCAGCACTCACTGACGTACTGCGCCCTCCTGCGTCCATCCTCCTCGTCTATCCATCGACGCACGCGTTAACGCGACGACCCGCAGAGCCACAACGCCATAAGGTGCGTGGCCATTCTCGACGTCGACAACAGTAAGTCTGCTTCGTGACTCGTGGTCTAGGCTGTCGCTAACCAGAATGGCAGATAGTGTGCCTCAAGCCTGCGTGCGTCAAGACCTTTCATCAATATGTGTGCCTCCAGATTATGCGACTATGACCGACCTATGCGAAGATACATCCCTCCAACGGGTTCAAGGCCATATGCCAGACGACGAAACACAAGTCCCGCAAGGGCACACCCGTACGTTGCACGATTGGTGATGGGACCGTCCAGCCTGGTGTCGTCCGCACCATGATAGCGGCGACACAGGCCCAGCTACTCGCCGTGTTGTCGGTAGCTGGAAGCAACTGTACTGCAAACGCGCACCAAGGGTCAGGAGCGTCGCTGTTATGCGGCTCCGCAGAAACACGGTGCGCGGACTGTGTATGGGGACCGTCCCGCCGTTGACTGGTCTGAGACCCGACGCATCGTCGGCCCGGCAGACCACGAGGCTAGCCAGTTGTGGCGTGCGGGTGGAAAGACGTGGCTATGTACGTGCTCGCTAACATCCCGTTGTTGACCCATTCTGACCTTCGTTACAGGCCATGTCCCGACGTCGAGGATCCACGATCCCGGCGAGCGCATACAAACCCTCTTCTACCAAGCCCCAATTGGGCACCACACAACCCGGTACGTCGTACTTGCGCGAACGGATCCAGCCTCCGGCTCGAGGTGGCCGGAGGCACCGTACCGACGACGCCGTGCACCAGCGGAGACGGAGCATTGCGCTCGCTGTCGACGAGATTGTGCCGGGTCATTACGTCGATATGTACGGGGACGTCCCCGCCGCCGGTGTACGCCCGCTCTGTCGGACTGCCGTTGCCGGCTAGCGCATGTCCGTACTGGGATAGGGGCGTCGCTCATCATATGATATGGGCGGCGCTCCTGGCGAGGGCCAGAGTGAGTGTTCGTTACGCAGTGGATGCGAGCCGCGACTGACCCTCGTCTAGTAAGTTGCCCTCGCGAAACCTCAAGATATTTGCCGGACAACCCCGGTCAAATCCTCACTCGGCCCAAACGGGCTTGATACCGCCCTGGTACGTCGTTTGTGCGCGAAAGGGTCCAGCCTCTGGTACGAGGTGGCCTGCCAATGTTGCAGGCCGCCGGAGGCACCGTACCGCCGACGGAGAGCACCGATGGCAGCACCGCATATGATATGCCTTGCAGTCGGCTTGCCCGTCGTTATGGTACGGGGACGTCCAAGCCGTCAGCGCAAGCCCGCACCGTCGGGTAGTGCTGCAGCGTGCTAGCGCACATCCGTTCCAGGAAGAGGGGCGCCGCTGCAAAATGAATTATATATATAATCGAATGAGCGGCGTCCCTGGCTCGGGTGCATCGTGAGTGTTTGCTGGTTCGTAGTGCTTGGATCGTCGCTGACCGCCGTCCGCAGGAACGCCCGAGCCCAACTTCAAGATGTAGTTACCATCATCCACAGCTCTACATCTCCCCGCTCTTCCCCTCGACACTCGCCTTTTCCTCCGACTCTCTCGTCCGACTGATGGGCGACGCTCTGCTCGTGCCCAGCGCGAGCGAGCAACACCTTGCCGCCTTAAGCCCAGTCGGGTGTCCGGCGGCACGGGGGGTTTTAGTGGGTAAAGCAGGGGGACCCGAGCACCGCACCAACACACCAAACCGACAACAACGACAACGACGAAGCGGTACCGCGGTGCGATGACGGTCCCGAGTCCCACACTGTTCTCCCTATCGGGAGTTCGTGCGTAACTGCATTTTCCCCCGGGAGGAAACGAGCCTTGTTGGAGGCTCGTTGTAGCCTGACGTCGGGCCCTCTGTTCAAAAAAAAAAAAAAAAAAAAAGAACGAGCGCAAGCGCAACAAGACATCGACGATCGCGACGCAGGTTCAAGCTCACTGATGAGTTGGCCATTCGTTCCATGTATCGGCTCGCGATACCATTCTGACCTGTCCCCTCACAAAGTGGTCGTGCCGTCGGCGCAAGCGCAGACGGGCGAGCACTGTTCGATCCCTATCTCATGTCTTTCCGACATGTCGTATAAATCCACCCTGACTGTCTTCAACAGAATCAGTTGCGTCGCCCCTGACGTTTTACCTCCTGGTGACAAAGCTGTTTGCTGCCTTTCTTGATCAACGACGGAGCACGCTGCGGAGAACAGCATAATAATCGCTAGGCAGGTGCTATGCAGGTTGATCGCAGGGGCTTGTGTGCTACGATTCGTATTCGCGATGGTCGCAAATCGTTCCTGTACTCCAGATGAACGTTTCAGCGTCACGAAGGTGTACCGATTGCCTAGGACAGCCTATACGGGTTACGGGTATGGCCCTTGCCACATAGATACATCGCGTCAGTCTTGGAATGTCTGAAGAAACAGCATGCGTACAGTGGCAATCGGACGGGTACGGCGGATCTTCAGAATCATCCGTGTACGTGTACGTTACAGTGTACGTTTTGCCGTTGTCTTCGACCTGCGTCTCCGTCGTGGTCGCAAGCGGCCAGTTCGTTTCGACCACCGTGAACGTCGTCGTCTCGAAGGGCCCAGTGGTCGTGGGCGCGATGATTGAGAGCGTCTGGGTGACGACCTCGGTGGTGATAACGGGGCACGCAGGATCTGTAGTGGTAGCCTGCAAGCTGTCAGCCTCGTGTCCATGATGGTGTCAAAGGTAGCAAGACTCACCCGATGCTGTACGGCCTTCGGCACTGCGGAGACTCCCAGAACGGCCAGGCCAGCGAGTGCGGTGAGCTTGAACGCAATCATCTTGAGTCGGACAACGGATCTGTTGCAGCAAGCCTGCCGGTTCCTCAGAGAGCCCACGCCCGGCTTTATACAGCACGGCTGACCCGAGAGCCATCCTCTAGCCAAGGGCGACTGGGGAATGACTGAGCTGTTGACATGGCCCGATAGCAGAAGCAGCCTACGCCCGCTCAGAAGGCGCTGCGATGGGAGACACAGTCTGTATGTGGCAAACATTCACAGCAGGTGGTCAACCAACCGCATGCCACCCAACTCATCAGAGCAGGCTTGCGTACATCCGAATGACCGAGACCTCGGGATGTGCGCGTTCTTGATCCTCACAGGTGATGCGACCCTAATCATCGGAGCAGCGTATGAAGTCAAGCAGCGTTATGGGACGAAGCCATGACTAGGGTGATCCGCCTACGATGCGAATAGATGTAGAAGGATGGATGGAATGAGTATGACCTACTTACAGCGCAAAGCAGGTATACACACGCACCTGAGTACGCATGTATCGGTTTGTGGCGCGAGGAGACTTCAAGTTTGCTTAACGCACATAAACATCACTCAGCAATCCCGCCTCCCATCCTCTTGGCACGTCAGCGCGCCAGATCCGCAAACCACACATTCACCGGCGGTGCTTGGGCGCTACTGTCCGAGTACCATCCGTATGGCAGAGGGCCACATTCCGCGCCTATGGGAGATTTGACACAGGTTAGATTACTACTTAGGTCTCGTGGTTGTGCGAGGACACATGCGACCAGCGACTGTGTCGTCCGAAGAAGCCAGCGAGACGTGCTATTGCCTGTTGACGAGTTACTGACAGACGAAGTAAGCTTGAACATGCATACCAGAGTACTTCCTATGTGGTAAGTCAGCACATTAAGACTTCAAGTTCAGTGACACTGAACGAACGCGCACCTAAACACGCGCCCTTATAGTTGACGAGACGAGAACGTGGACGCGCAATTCCCTACAACATCAAGAAAACCGCGAACCGGTACGGTAACGCACTGGCATGTAGGTGTCGGATCCGTATGTATTGCTCCGACGGATACCTTTCTACCGTCAACCAAGACGACGCATCATGACGCGACGTTTTCCTGCAACGAGATCGCAACAGAGGAGGAGGCGGTATGAGCTGATGCTCACAAACCCAAACCGCCTGTCAAAGGCGAGGCTGTCGTATACTGGATGAGAATGGAAGATACATTACTCATGATGGGAGCGTGCATGCGGTATCGAGTTCACTGCGTGACCAGTGGTCTATCGTCGGGGAAGTAAGCTATCACCTAGGTGAAGCAGGAACAGTTGCGAAGACGGAAACAGAGCACTTGACAGAGAATCGAACGAGATCCTGGGGGTGTCGGACAGAGAGCGCGGAATGACGTTCGCATCCATCTACCGGAGCAGCTACGCCAGATTTGATTACAACGCACCTTGCAGGCTTGCCCACTCTTTTCTCATCAACGGTATAGCTGCTTCCCGGAGCCTACTTTAGGACTGACACGTGTCGGGTACCAGGGAGCATGGGTATGAGGTCGGAGGCTCGGTTTGATTGAGCTCATGAGGCTGTTGGGAAGGAACAAAGTTGTCGATGTGAGAAAGCTGGAGCCACGCCTGACCCGCCTTTCGCGTTTCCCGTGGCCAAATATGTTCCTGAGGACGAACAAAGCGAGACGTGGGCGACCGATGGTGATTGACGACGAGCATGGACGCGCTCAGCAAGTCGCAAGGTCGCTGAGGCGCTGGACCTCGAGGTGTTGAGCGCTGAAGATCACATCGTTACTGAACCGAGCGCGTGAGCGTTTACCAAACCGTCTTTGCTTCCGCCTTAGTTCGTCACTCACCCTGCACACCAAGCCCGCCTCATGTTGAACTAATACACAGCTTGTTGAAGTTCTTCTACCGCAGACTCGCAGCTCTTGTGCTCCTCTGATGGCAGCCTAAGTGAAGAAGCGATGAATTTGAAGGGGTGCAGATTAGCGAATCGTCGTCGGCAGCAGCGCGGGGCAGATGGTACGCACCTTTCTTCAATATGTACCAACTGGAATTAAATATATGCGTCTCTACCTGCAGTGCACACTGTGTGAACCCACGGCTGGTCGGCTTGTCGCATTGGTTGACCTCGATGCGCCCGACGTCGTGGTCGATATATGCGGGCTAATCTCTGCCCAGGCCGGCGCCGGAGGTGCCGTCCGAGGTAGCAAAGTGAGTGAAGATAATGATGTGTTGCAATATATTCTGAATGCTCGGGGGAAGGTGGTGGGCGGAGGCAACCCGCAAAACGAACGACCGTGTCCTCCCAATTAGGAAACGGCTTGACAGCCCTTTCACAAACCTCTGTTAGTATTCACAAACGTGACTTTGTTGAATGCAAACCTTAAACGCGTTGAATGCGCCAAATAACACGCAAACAACGCGCCTCGCGGTATAAATACGGGTGCCCCCCGCGGGCTATAAAGCCAGCTGCCCCGCCCTCCCTCTCCCCACCAGCAGTCCGTCGCACCTCGCCTCTCGACTTCACTCTCAGCGTCTCACTCTTACTCGTTACTCTTTCCAACATGCGCTTCTTCAACCTGCTTGTGGACGTCGGTGTCGGCGTCGGCACCCTCCTCAGCAGCTACTGCCCCGAAGACGGCATCGCCCCTACCTCCAAGCCTCCCGTTGTCATCGACAAGGCCTGCACTGCATGGGGCAAGACCGTCGACGCAGCATTCAACCCCGTCGGGTACGTCGTTGTTTCTCAATGCGCTCACCTCGCATATCCTGACGTCTCATTCATCAGACTCGCGTACCTGGGCATCAAGGACGGTTCGTTCAACATGGGTTGGAATGGCATTTTGATTGGGAAATGGCGAGGGTGCGTACATACCTCTATCCATACCGTGCCAAGTTGGCCTGACCCCGCTCGGCGCACAGTGGTCACCTCGCCACCTGGGACGACGACATGTCGCCCGACGTCTCCTTCATCAACGGCACGACCAACAGCGACATCGATATCCTTGATACCGGGGGTACGCCTGACCCCGGAGCGCCAACCTCAACGGCGCGGACTTCGGACGTACACACCGGCACCAAGGATATCAAGCCCGCACCCTGCATCATCTGCTCTTCTCTCCGCGACGCACCTATCGCCACCGTCGACCGCCAGGCCACCATGGTCGCAGCCGACCTGGAGGCCGAGTACAAGTCGGTGCCTCTCGTGGATTCCGAGTCGTTCGAGGCGGACTCGCCCCCTACCGAAGCTGAGCAGCTGGTCGCGCTCTTCTACGCGTTCACCATCCCTTTCTGGACCGTCTTCATCTGGCTCAAGGTCGACACGAAGCGACGGATTCTCATCGACGACTTCACCGCCTCGCTCGCCCACCGCTGCGCAGACTGGGTCGCCGTTTGCATCGCAGCGATCCTCCGGCCCGTTCGCAACGCCCTCGCCTACTTCGGCCCGTTCGCGAAGATCATGAATGGCCTGACCATCCCGTGGGACTCGAACGGGAAGGTCTTCGTTACAACGAAACACGGCAAGTGGATGGTACGTCTCCCCGACTCTCATCCCGCTCGCCGATGCTGACAGTCATCCATAGTCCCTGATCGCCCTCTCGCCATCGGAATACATACTACTTGAGGGCTCGCCCGACGACGAGGTACATCTTCTTTACCCACCTACTCTCCCTGCGATACTGATTGCATTATAGGAGGCTGAATCTGAGCCTGCCGAGGCCGAGGAAGCAGGGCCTGCACGGCGCATCTCCACTTCTGGAGCCCGTGACAGCCGCCGGGGCCAGAAGAAGGCCAAGAAGAATGCAAAGGCCAACGCAAAGGCCAAGGCGAAGGGCTGGGCGTGAGCCTCAGGTATGTACCCTTCGCATCTCACACCGCCGCACACCTCTGATCGTCCGCGTATAGCTCAGCCCCGCCTCGCATCGTCACTCTCCCCAAACTATTGTATCGATTACTCGGTCTCGTCCCTTGTAGCGTTACGGGTTCCCTTTGACTGGTCTCTCTTTACCCCTTTCCTTGTACTATACTGGGTTGGGTTCCGGTGGCCGGCGAACCTCAGAGCACCGATGCCCCCGTGTGTTCTTGAGGTTCGTCGATCATCGGGGCGGGCCAGGCGAGCGGAGGGGCATTCCGCGAGTCTGGCTTGCAATCCCTTCCCCTTTTCCCTTTTTCCGTTATCTATCCATTGGTCTCGTATTTGTTCCTGGATCTCACTCATCTCATCTCTGGGTTTCGGTCTTGCATAGCGGTTTGGACGTCTGATTCCTTGGACTTGGCAGACTGTTCATTGTCACGGACTTGGGTTTGTAGCATGGTCACGTATTTATACGATATCTATTGGTTTCCATTACCTCCACAGTTAATCGTATGATACGATTCGCATGTTGTGACTTCACCCGTATTCAGGTTGAAGTCGGTCGAATTTCATGTTCTTCTGTAGTGACCAACTGTACCTCGGATCAATACGTTGAATACGTCAGCTCGTCCTGAAGCGACCACTCCGTCGTTCTCGCACACATCCCCGTACCAAGCTAGCTTTGTTATTTGTCCGCAAAGGGAAACCAACCTTCCTTCTACGGTATCATTCCTTCCCGATCCGTCACTGGTCAGCCTTCGATTCGAACTTGCGTCCGTCGCTGTTGCTGTGTGTCCCATGTTGTGTACCCTGCCAATTGGGGAGTCTCCTAACTTCCCAGTCGTCTGCGCCCGAAAGCAGAGTCTGTGACATAAGCCGACCGCCTGCTCTGATTTCCTCAATGGGCATCCTCCATGCCAAATGAGTGTCTGACAGCTTCCACCGTATCGTAGAAGTTGCGCCGCCCGTCCGTATATAAAGGCATCGTCCGCTCTGTCGCAGCGCATACTTCTTGTCCTCGACCCTCCACCATCGGCGCAGACTGCAGCAGACCCGCGACCGACGCGCGACGCGGCGGCGCCGACGCCGGGGGCTTACAGAATGGCGTGCGGTGATTGGCTGGCGCCTGCGACGACCTGTGCGGTCCTCATCACTGCTCCGGGGAGCGCACCACGCAGTGCCCGTTCCGTGCATCATAGCGACTCGACTGCCCTTTCCCTCCATTCCTCTCAGTTGCTGTGCGTGTCAGCCGTCTTCGCTCGCTTATCGACCGAATATAATCTGCAGGACGCTGCCCTCCTCTCTCCTCCTCCCGCCACCTCCCCGGATCGCTTCAGTATGACCGTCGTCCTACCCGTGCTTGCGTCGAGTGAAACGGACCCGACTCAGCCATCGCTGCGACAACTGGAGAAGATGCCCCTTGCGCTATTTGAAAAGACCCTTGACGACCCCAGTGACGAAATGGCATCGTGGGTGGAGACGCGGATATGGCTCATGCTCGGACTCTTCGTGGTCTCTTTATTCGGTACGCAGCCCGTCCGATAAGATCGCCATCTTTCGACTGACCTCTGCTGTAGCGTCATGCTTTCCCAGCCTCTCCCAGCGACTACCAGGCGTACGCGTCCCGGGCATCGTGTTCTTCATCGGAAAACACTTTGGCACGGGCATCATCATCTCGACTGCTTTCGGCCATCTGTTGCAGGATGCCTATGAGGCCCTACTCAGTCCCGCAGTCGCACAAAGATGGGCAGTGTCGGATTGGGTTGGCATGATTGTGTGAGTATTGCGCAAATGAACGGGATGTATCTCGGAGGCTGACCCCATACGCAGCCTGAGCTCATTACTCCTCATCTTCCTTGTTGAATGTATGCGCTTTCTTTCTGGTCTGCGGTGCCGTCCTAACGATCACATAGATATCTCGACATCCTACGTTGATCGCCTACAGTCATATGCGTCTCAACCTCCCACGCCGTGTGACACCCCATCCACATCCTCACCCACCCCGAGGCCGGGCTCACCGGCGCACCCCCCGTCTGCCAACGAGGGACACGTTGCCGATGCTCCTCTCCCGCTCGCACCGCCCGAGTCGTCCACCCCCGTGAATGAGCCCTTCACCGACGAGTCTACCCCACTCAGCGGCAACGGCACCCCGGCCTACGGCGCCACGCCGCACCCTGGCCCGCGACCTGCAGCTTGGGCGCACACCTTCCCTAGGACACAAAGCAGCAAGCGGCGGGGCACCATCGCGGAGGCGAGCGAGGAGATCTTCGCGGGCGGACACCACCGGCACGAGGAGCGCGGCTCGCACGCAGAGCACCACGGCAGTTGGAAGTCGTGGATGGGGTGGTTCGGGCTTGGTAGTGGTCGGGCGGTGGACGAGGACGAGGAGGCTGCTAGTGGAAGCGCACGGAAGGGGGTGGAGACGCGCAAGCACAGCAACAGCCACGCGCACGACCGACACGGTAGCCACGACCATGGACACCACCGTGGTGGACATGCACATGCTCACGGGCATGCGCATATGGACATGGAAAGATGGTCCCCGGAGCGTGACGAGGGAGACGAATCTGAGCTGGATGGGCCGGAGGCGAAGGTGGGGATGCGGAGGCAGGTCATCGGGATCCTGGTGCGTCGGTTCTATGCACATATCGCCTCGTTCGCAGTACTGATGCCAGTGCCTGTCTAGATGCTCGAGATCGGCATCATGATTCATTCCCTCGTCATCGGCCTCACGCTCGCGATCACCTCCGGCGGAGAGTTCAGTGGGTGTCCTTTCCTCGCTCCCACGTATCGTTTGCGCTAACTCCTGTCAAGCATCGCTCGTCACTGCCATCGTCTTCCACCAGCTCTTCGAAGGGCTCTCGCTCGGGATCCGGATAGCCACACTGCCTGCCGCGGCCGCTCGAGGTCGGTTCCTGCTCCGCTTCCCAGTCTCGTCTACGTTGGGATTGACCATTATCTGCAGAAGTCGCGGGCCTGCGCCTGCTCAAGCCCATCCTCGCCGTCTCCTTCGCAATCACGACCCCCATCGGCATCGGCATCGGTCTCGCGGCGTTCGAGCCGGGGCGCAGCGAGGGCGGTACGTCCCCTCCCCCCTCCCCCCTCCTAAAGCGAGACTCGCAAGCTGACATTGTCCCGGTCCGCACAGCGAAAGTGACGCTGCTGCGAGGACTGATGTCCGCGCTGTCGGCGGGGATGCTGATCTACGCGGCGTGCGTCGAGATGCTCGCGGGCGACTTCGTGCTCGACCCCCACCTGTGGCGGAGCAGCGTCGCGCGCCAGGCGCTCGCGCTCGGGAGCTTGTTGCTGGGGTGTGTCGCCATGGGCGTCGTGGGGTGAGTGGTGTATGATTTATGTAGCCCGGCCTCGAGCGTGCTGACGGGTCGCGACTCGCAGCATTCTGGGCGAGTGAACGGGGCGGGGCTGTCGAGCAAGATGCTGGGTATTGGCCCAGTATCTTTGAAGAATGCGCTGTCGGTCGTCGTTTCTCTGGCTTGGTTGGGAATGGAAGGGATTGCATCGCGCCGTGGCATTCGCGGGAACTGTAGAGCAGGTATATTACATGTATGCACACTAATTGCACGTCAGATCAGGAAACCGCACTTTACACACGCATCGTCGACTTGTGTTGTAGCATAGCCTCGGACTCAGGGAACATCAATCACATTGGTTTGCTGGTCACTAGGGCGTCTGGTCGGCCTCGGCGCAGGATAGGCTGGAACTAGGTGCGTTCTCTTGTACACGGCCGTATCGATGATTGTACGAAGGGCAACGACGCTGACGACGCTGTGCTAGGTAGGCGCAACCGCGGCTTTCAGGGGTTGCACGCAGTTGCGACGCTTGCTGGCTGGTGGGTTGAAACGGAGACTATGTACGCGGCTATGTCCTGCCAGTGATCGGCTCCTGACAACACTTACCGGCTCCTGACAACACTTACCGTCTCCTGACAACACTTACCGTCTCCTGACAACACTTACCGTCTCCTGACAACACTTACCGCCTCCGTTGTGGAAGAGAAAGCCGGCCGGAGGCTAGACCGACGCGACGCGTCATAGATATGTCACCTTTCAATTCTTGATCGATTCCAGCTTCTGTTATTCTTGACTCACGCACTTCGCATTAGACATTCATACATTACGGCCGCGATCTACTACTGTACCATCTCGACACTACCGACGCGTCCGAGGCGATCTGGAAGGCAGAGGCGAAAGACCTACCGTAGGACGAAGGCGGGTCGACGAGCAGAGTGCCGCACCTGTGGGGGCCAGGTCGCGAACGTCAATAGCACCGCTCGTCCGCTGTCAGCCCCGTACCGAGACAACGGTCCGCCGTCAATGCCGGAAGGGGGACCAACGTACGTCGACACCCGGGCGGGTGCTCCAGATTCGTTCCATACGGTACATCCAAATTAGGTATTATTCTTTCCCAATCCGGCAGTCGATCGCTGGTACTTCACATATCACGTTTCCATTCGAACCAGTCACGCGTTCCTTCTGTGTCCAACGCTCTCTCCTAGTTTTTTACACTTCTCTGGTGCTTCGGTCTCGCACTGTATTTGTAGAGGGCTGCGTCGCCCGTTCTCGCCAGTTATCAGATTCCCCAGCTTCTCCCCTCTCGCTCACGCGCACTTCAAGGTTCGGCACGGACGAGCGACTCGACGTCGCGCGTGCATCTCAAGTCGAGTTAGTCGAGTAGTCGAGAAGATAAGATAAGTATCCGTTTATATTCTGCGCGGCCCTATTACCCTACACAGATCCTCGCCCGTCGTCCAGTCACCAGCCCGATCACCCGTATCTCGACTCGCTCCAAACGCCTGCTCCAGGAGATCGTATTGTGTGTGTGTTGGTCGTCGACGCGCACGTTCTCTCTCCGACACCGTCCACTCCCACTCATGACACACCGCCGATCCGCCATGGACACTCACAGATACCTTCCATGCTGCCTCAGCTCCTGGTAGCTCGTAGGCCCGGGCGGGCTATGTGGTCTGAGACGGAAGTCCTCCCTCCCGTTTCTCCGTTCTTCAGTGCCCCGGAGCACCCGAGCTTGTGCCTATCCGTGTATGGTGAAATACTTGCCTGTTGTGGATGGCGGTGCGGTTGGGTGCGGCGTGTCTCCATGTTCGTGGTCTGCGGAGGTGCGGAAGAAGGAAGGCGGGAGGGAGGTCTTCGCGCCGGACATCCGTCGGATCACGCTTACCTGCGAGTCCTCACGGGGAGGAGGATGAAGAAGGGAGTGAAAGGTCTCACTGCACGTCACTCACGGCCGAGGGGCTGTGTTACTTCTATGACATGCTACTCAACCCTCACCGGTTTACCGTCGATGAATGAGCCTGCGCTCTGGACGCCCGCTCACACCTCCAATCACACTGGCGCGGGCAAGGGTAACATCGCCATCGTGGGCGGCACTTCAACTGGCACATCGCCTCTGGAACTACTTGCTTATGACATCTGCCAGCTGCGTCTTTGGGATCGCCTCCGGGTACGCTTTCTTCTCCAGCCGATGCTTCGTCGCCTGCTCGTACGCATACGCATACTGGATGAGCTGAAATTCGCTGTAGGCGGTGCCGAGGAACGAGATCCCGAAGGGCATGCTCGGGCCATTCATGCGCGTCGGGTTCGCCTCTGCGAGCGCAACGTCAGGCGGCTGGAAGCCGAGGGGCACTGCGTCCCATCACAAGGTCAACTCTCCTCACGCTATGCTGGATTCCATCGTACGTACCAGTTAGGACGGGGTATCCTGCAACCGCGGCAGGCCGCGACGCCTTTGCCGTGGGCATGAGGATCGCATCCACCTCGTACTTCTTCAGCAAGCCATCGACGCCGTCTTGCCGACCCATTCGATAGTCGTAAGCCAGCGCGTCCCAGAACGTCGGATCTTGGTGTGTGTCTCTGGACTTGATGAATCTGCTAACGCCGCATTTAAGTGATTCAACCCAGAACATCACACGGCCATCTGAACATACGTCGCCTGGTCCGTCCAGAACGGCTCGACCAGCTCCTTCTCCCTGTTCTCCTCGTTGAACTTGATCAGATCCGCGACGGTCCGCACGCCCGTCGGAACCTCCACGAGCTTTGACAGGTAGCTGTGGATGTTCACCTTGAAGTCACCACAGAGCACGATCTCCTCGCGCTTCCACACCTCGTCGTGGTCCCACTCGTCCACGAAGTCCGCCGGGTCGACGATCGTCGCGCCGAGGGCCTTCATGTCTTCCAGTGCCCTGTTGAACGCGATCATGACGTTCGCGTCGACGCCCTCGAACACCTTGCGCGGCACGCCGAGCCGCACGCTTCTCAGCCCATCCTTCTTCAGGGCCTGGGTGTAGTCCGGCACCGTCTCGGGCTGATTCAGCGAGTAGTTATCGTGCGGGTCGCGCCCCGCAATGACGGACAGGATGGCCGCGCAGTCCGCGACGCTGCGGCACATCGGTCCAATGCTGTCCTGGTGCTCTGAGATCGGGACCACTGTGCATTGCCCGCGGATATGAGTCGTGCCTCAAGCACAGAAACGAGAGGGAACACCCACCTCCCGCGCGCGACGTCAGCCCCACCGTCGGCTTGAGGCCGACGAGGTTGCAGTGGCTGCTCGGGCTGATGATCGAGCCGTCCGTCTCAGAGCCGAGCGTGCCCGTCGCGAGGCCTATCGCGCCTGCGATCCCGCTGCCCGAGCTCGAGCCCGACGGGTTACCCAGCGGGACGTACGGGTTCGTGCCCTGACCGCCGCGCCCGCAGAACCCAGACGGGACGGTGCCCCGCCAGTTCGCCCACTCTGAGAGCGTGCATTTCCCGAGGAGGATCGCGCCCGCGGCGCGCAGCCGCGCGGCGACGAAGGACTCGCCGTCGACGACGGAGTCGAGCAGGGCGTAGGACCCTGCTGTGGTGTTCATGCCTGACAGTGTGCAGTCCGTTAGCGTCCGGCTCAGTGAGGGTGTAGTACGGCGTGCGGGTACCTTCGCTGTGCAGCGTGGCGATGTTGTCTTTGAGCAGAATCGGGATGCCGTGGAGGGGACCGCGGGGCCCGGAGACCTCCCTCTCCTTGTCGAGTTCGGCAGCTTGCTTGAGCGCGTTCGGATTCGTCTCCAGAACCGCACGCAACCCAGGGCCCTTCAAGTTGACTTCCTCTATACGTGCGAGATATGCCTGCAAGTCGGTCGTGTTCGCGATCAGCCTGCGCAAGCGGAGCTTCGGGAGCGACTCACCTTGACTAGATCAACACTCGTGAAGCGCTTCTTCTTCAAACCGACCTGGACTTCCTCAATGCCCGCCTCGTACAGATCTGGCAGAGACCCCATCCCGAACAGACTCCAGCCGAATGGTATTTGCACGTACTCCGCGTATGCAGCGAGAGAGAGCCCGAGCGCGATAGCAAGGGCGGAAAGGACAACGGTCGACCTGCTGCTAGGCGTTAACATAACTGCGTAGGTTCCCGAGACACTAGTAGGCGTCCGGACATTACGAGCGCCCTGAAGGTCGAGAGGCGTGTATGCCGCATTGAGGCCACACCTTATCGTCAGGGTCAGGGAACCGCTGCCGGGGAGCCGTCTGGCCGTTATGGACGGCGGGCGAATAGAGAGGGATTGGTCACACGGTGCCCGTGTTGGTGAGTCTTTCTCCGAGCTCGAAGAGATTGTGATTGTAGTCTCGCGTTCGTCAGTCCGTGGGTTGTGTGCGTGCCACCATGCAGCGGTTGCAGCGCGACATTGTTGTCAGCGCAGATGGTCGTAGAAGACATGACAATTGTTCTGCCGGTGATATTAGCTCGAGACTGAAAGAATAGAGGTCATTGATATTGCTGGGATTCAGCCTGCAAGTGCCCGTGCACGACCTTAGCGAACGGGGAGCCGTCTGGAGCCGTTCGGCGTTGGACGGCGTCAGTTCCTGGCGATCCTCCACGTTCAATCGAGATGCGACTAGTGCAGACCCGAGACAACGGTAAGCGCATAAGTACACCAAGCCCGGGCCGTCCATGCCGGCATTCCGATACCTGGCTGCAATCCTGCGCGCCCATTCAACCTCGAACCTATGTACCGTGTACTAGCTAGGGGTGGACGATGATCTTGACTATGCGCCAATGAGCGAGCAAGACCTGTAGATCTATGCGACAGAGACTCACTCTGTGTATCCTTCTCCGAGTCGGCGATGAGAGCCTTGATACCTTCCTCGACGAAGTCCTCCAAGGCGATCTTCAAGCCTGGTAATCAGCTCCTCGAGGTTCGGGATCCAGCCTTTTGCGAAGACCTTGAGCAACCCGGCTTGTCTGCGGTCGTACGCTTGACTCGCTACGACGGTGCGCGCAAGTGACTCTGCCATCCATTCCAACGCAACCGCGCAACAAGACACAGACCGACCAGGACAGCCTCTTTCGTCTGAAGCGCAGCTCTTCTCCCAGACGGCGACTTCGACGACGTTCCCCTGGGTTCGTACCGCGTCCAGAGCTGCGTCGAAGCTAGCTTGCATTCCCGCGCAGTCGAACATGACGTCGGCGCCACCACTTTGGTAGCCCGGTAGTAATCACTAGAGTTGGTATACTCAGGCTCTGAACTTGAACGACGGAGACTATACTCCAGATTAAAAGGGGGCGCACAAGGAAGCTGATCTTACGACAGAGGTTGCGAGTACCCGACAAGCATGGCCCGCACTTCCCGCACGAAATGAGCGGCTCCCTATGAGCGTAGACCGAACAGACGGCTCGCTTCAGCATAAAAACCGATGCCGCACACTACGATTTTCTGGCCTACCTGGCTAGATGGCGGGAAGTCTAGCTAACCACGACTTTCGAGTGGCAGAACGCGTGCGCACGGAGATGCAGAGACACTACATGGGCTCTCCGGGGCTCGGGGGCCGGCTGCTCGACATGGCGGTGAGCAGTACCTTCAACGCATAGATCACGCGGCACCAACTCAACTCGAATGAACGCGCACTCCTCACCGCAGGCGAAGGTGATGCTGCACCCGAGCCTGCTCGGCGCGCTGCCGTACTAGCTGTGGGCAGGCACTACGCTGAAGGGGCTTCACAACGGCGATGTGTGTTTACGTATGCGCGTGTGGTGTGGCTGTGGAGGCTGATGGGAGGACAGTACGCGGACCAGGTGGCGAAGACCGCGCGGTGTAAGAAAGAGTTTCATGACGATACGTTGGGCGAGAGGCTGTAGGCCGGGTTGGATGAGGAGGTGAAGGCGCAATAGAGAAGCGCAGGCTGCTAAATCGGTTGTGAGGAACGAGACGTGGAGGGTCTGACCTTATGATATATACCCGATAATCTGGATACATGTTTGCTGTTCACGGTTCTGTGTGGCTTGATGAATATTGTGGGCGTGATTGAGGTGATGCTCATTGACGCACCTTGGACGCATCCCGTCGGCACGCAGAGCGTCGCCGCATACGCCTGTTGATCGCGAAAGCGCTACATAGCGCTGTCGGTGCCTGCGGTGCGACGCGGCGATGATGGAATGCAGCGGCAGCCCAGCGCATCTCCGACTGCTCGGGATTACGCCCAGGACGGGGACAGATGGTGCCAGAGTGCCAGTGGACGCGTCGAGGCGCAGTGGACGCGGCGAGGCGGCACGAAAAGGCACCGATCGTGCGCTTGGGCGGCCGGGTAAATTGCGATCGACGACGCATGACGCCACCAGGGCTGCCCCGCTGCGGCGACCGGAGGCTGGCAACGCGTTGGTCGATCCGCGCGTGCAGTGAGAGCGTCGCCGCCCTTGCCTAGATGACGCGTCGTTCTGGTCGTGCTGTGGTCCGCAACGACCCGGGCGGAAGCGTCTTCTTCCCCAAACGGCAGGCGGTGTGGTTCTCTTTCCCACTGGCCCCGGCAGCACATTGACACTGGACAGTGACCCAGATGCCGGCGAAAACCAATCGATGACGACTCCCCACGGCCGGGCGGGGCTGCTTCGTTTTCCAGCTCGAGCCTTCGATCGAGGGGGAGGCATGCCACGTGTGTATATAGGTTGCGTCCGACAGTGTTTGCCGCCACGCATACCCCCTGAAGTACTCACCGACACGGATTCTTGCCGAAATGGGAATCTTCACAGAGGCGTACTACCTGCTCTTGATATTCTGGCGCAACTGCTTCCCCGCGGGCAACTTCAAGGCGGAGGATGTGCCTGACCTCAGCGGGCGCGTTGCAGTCGTCACCGGTGCGTCTCCCGTTCTTCTTGCCTAGAAGCGCGGCCGACGATACTCGATTCGGCGTAGGAGGCAATGTGGGTATAGGATGGGAGACGATCAAGGTGAGCAGTCATGTCACGCGAGTGCTCGTCCGGAGGCTGAGCTCGCATGCAGGTCCTCCTCCAGCGCAACGCGAAAGTGTATATGGCGTCGCGAAGCAGGCACAAGGCCGAGGCGGCGATCGAGCGCCTCAAGACAGAGACGGGCAAGGAAGCCATCTTCCTCGAGCTCGACCTCGGCAGCCTCGCATCGGTCCGCAGGGCTGCAAGCGAGTTCCTGAGGTGCGCGGCTCGGTGTCTCGTTCTGAGCGTGTGGTGCTGAAGATGGGTGCGATGTAGCAAGGAGTCGGAGCTGCATATCTTGTTCAACAATGCGTACGCCCTTCCTTGCGCCTTCGGAATCCACGTGAAGCGCTGACTTGAGTGCGTCCATAGGGGAGTGATGGGCCCGCCCCTCGACCAGCTCACGTCCGACGGCCTCGACCTCCAGTTCGGCACCAACGTTATCGGTCCGTCCTAGTCGTTCCTCCCCCTTCCATCCCCACTGACTCCGTCCACGCAGGCCACCACCTCCTTACCAAGCTCCTTCTCCCCGCCCTCCTCGCAGGCGTACGCTCCTCGCCCGACCAGCACGCACGTGTGATCACGACGTCCTCCTCCGGCGCGATGATTGGCGCGATAGATTTTGCGTCCGTGCGCGACGGCCCGGCACGGAGGAAGTACACGAAGGAGGCGCTGTACGCGCAGAGTAAGCTGGTGAGTGCCGCGCGTTTGGTGAGTTGGGAGGGGGCTGATAGAGCGGGGCGCTAGGCGAATGCGATCCAGGCGCGCGAGCTGGCGAAGCGGTATGGAGGGGAAGGGATTGTGGCCATCTCTGCCGACCCCGGTGAGTCGCCTGCTGACCTATCGTCTACCGGGGCTGAGCGGTATCGCGTGTCTGTGCAGGGAGCATCGAGACGGACCTCCAGCGGTACTACCGCGACGTTCCTGGCATCGTGGGGGTGCTTACACACCTCTTCGTACGTTCCTTCGCGCTACGTACCTGTCGTGTGTCGTTGCTGATCGTAGCGGATGGGAACATGACTGAACACAATCGTCCACTGGTTGGATATCAAATGTGACGGGGACGCCATACGTAATCACGACGGCGGGGACACAACTTGAACACGACGGCGCATTATGGACCGACCGGACACTCGTACTTGCTCACCTGAATTGCACCGCACACTACGACAGTTGAAGACGATCCTCCGCCCCGCGCCCTTCGGCGCGCTCACGCAGCTCTGGGCGGGCACCATGCCCGAGGCGATCAATCACAACGGCAAGGTGCGTTTGTGTGTGCCCCACTTGCTGCTGCATACGGTGCCAGAAAGACAAGAAGCTGACTGGCGGGCATGTACTGGTAGTACGCGATCCCGGCGGCGCGCATCGCACCGTGCCGCGCGGAGGCATATGACGACGAGCTCGGGAAGCGGGTGTGGGAGTTCTTGGAGGAAGAAGTCAGGGAGGCGTAGCCTAGAAGCAACCCGAGGGAGCTCTATCACGATCCCTCCCATTTTCTGGACCCTTACTTGTTCGTACTGTTGGTATACAAGCTCTGTCTGTGGTGGGCAAATCGAGTGACATCCGCTCGAGAGACAAGGTGCATGTGTAGTATCTGGGTCCATTTAGTGCGCGACCCTGCCCATGACCCGACTATGGTCCCTGGACCGCCACGCGCGCCGTTTGGGTTGTGGGGGCGTAGCGTCGACCATGGGGATCCACAGCTGTGCCTGGTTGTTCGCAGTTACCTGAGCAGGTCCGGGCAATGGGACTAACGGTGCCTCTCCTGTGGGCGTCGGCGCAGATTCTGAGGTGAGAATGGTGCTAGATACTGTTGGGGTGGTGGAGGCTGGGTCTTGCGAGGGCGTGTGTAGGGAGGTGGGGGCCGAGGATGGTGGGGGGTAGTTCAAAGACGGGCTAGGAGGCACGGGTGCTGGGAGTGCGTCGTCCGCTTTGTCTGAGGGTGAAGCCGGCGGTGGAGGTGAGCCTGAGACAGAGCTGGAAATGGAGGTTCCGTTCGCTTCATCCGGACTCGTCACGTTGACGAACGTCGCGATCCGAGGTCCGGGAATCACGTATGGCTTGTCCGGGTCCGTATACGCCTAACACACAAGTGAATTTCAACACTCCATTGCTAGGGACTAAGCCGACACTCACGTCGAATAATATCCCTGGGTCGCTCGCGTTGTACGCCCCCGGCAACCGCACAGTGTTGTTCGGCGCGGGCACTTCTGTTCCGTTCCCAAGGATGCGGAGCTGCGTGCATGACGGGAAGAACTCGGCGCCACCGGGGGCCATCGCGTTCTGCAAGCCTATGAGCTGCAACAGCACATACGTCGTCACGTCAGTCAACTTCATATGGTCTTCAACACGGTGACACAACTGACCTCATTCCGGATCAGGTACGCCCCCGGCTTGAGCCCCGCGGGTATCGTCACATTATAGGCGTCGCCTTCCACTGCGCTCAATCCCGGCATCAGCAGTCCCGCTCAGGTATGAGGCACCACAGGGGAGGAAAGGCGGCGTACTGATGAGCTCCTGGACCCAAGACGCGTTCTCCGGCGAGCGCTGCCGAGCGTCCTCGGCGATCTTGAACCACTCAGCCACGGACGCGTTGAACCCCGCGCAGGTGCTCGCGTTCGTGCCGCAGGATGCCATGTACGTCAGGACCGGCCCGACTTCGTGAGGCCACTTCGCCGCCAAGGCAGAATGCACGTTCACAGTGCTATTGTGAGTGGATATGTGCGCAAGGCAGAGGTGTACGTACGTTCCCTCCACCTCCGGAGACCCACGTAAGATTGATTGAGCTACCCGGGAAGACGGGGGCGTCGAGTGCGGCGTCGGTCGCGCCGAGCCCGCAGGCAAGGTCCGGGTCGGAGACGTTCGTCACGGGGCTGTCGGACGACACCATGCGGATCGGACTGGCGGCTGCGATTCAACAAATCATGACGGAGGTCAGGATGACTCTGAACGAGAGAAGGAGGATCGGGACCTGTGTAGTGCCCTGGGGCGTTGCCGGGGTAGGTCGTCCCGTCGACGGTGACATTGCTGACGTACCCATGGGCGATGACGTGTGAGACGAGGCTTGTGAGGAGGGTGAGTATAGAGAATGTTAGAAACATCGGGTTTTGTGAATAGCCTGGGAGTAACGAGGTGATGGTGATTCGCGCAGCGAGACCTATAGAACGATGTGTGCGAGCCGGGCTCATGATGACTTCGTCGTGAATCTGTCCACGGTCGTCTTACGAATTAGCCTGAGAGGACGTGATTCTCACTAGGCTCGACTGCAAGCCTTGCTTCTGAGGACGTTGCTAGTCAGAGAACGAATCCATTGTCAGCCTTCGGTCAAAGACGGAAAACGACATCGAATCACTTACTATCTCTGAGACTTAACCAATTCCGCGACTGTCTCATCTTACGAGGTCCTGAAGTAACAGACTCAGCAGACCAGAAGATGACCGGGAGTTGACTTTTACGTGGCTCTATGCTACAATGCAAGCGACGGTATGGATGAATCATGACATGACGACAGCTAGAGCGAACAGGAGAACAACGAGAAACTCGAGACGACGAAATGGGATGCACGTGGGTTTTGACTCTCAGGGGGCGACTACTGGTAGATGAAGTTGTACCTGGAGGTATGAAGAACGATCAGTAAGGGACTTGCAGACGAAGCGATGATGTCAACGTACCGAGAGAGAAGATGCGGGATGGCAGATAGCTGGGGCCCATACCTAAAGCAAAGCTTGTGTCAGACCACGCATACGCGTGAAGGGCCAGAACATACCGAGCGGCGTTGTCGTAGAGCTCGAAGAGAGGGATCGCCAGGAGCTTCATGTTCTTGGGCACAGCGAGGACCTCTGTGGGTGCAGGTGATCGATGGACGACAGGCATAAGAAGGCACGAGGCATAGGTGTGTTCGTCAGTGGGTCCATCCAATCGATGATGTAAGGCGCTCAAAGGCTACGTACTGCGTTCGGGCATCTGCACGAGAAACAGCTTCTTGCACTCCTTCGGCTTAGTGATATGTGCGGGGATGAATGGGTACTGCACATTCCACGACCAAAGCATATGTACACAGCGGCCATGAGATTTCCGGATCCTTCTCTGGCGAAGTGGCACGACAAGCAGAGGCACGCACCATGAATGTCTCGAAGTTGGGGCGCCACCACTGCGCGAGGCAATCGCCGATCTCCCACTCGTTGTCTACGCCATGAGAGGAGTTAAATTGCTTAGACTCGGCTGGGGGCGCGAGTCGGTCGTCCAGACGCTTCTTGAGCCCTTCGATCTCGTCTTCACCAGGCTTCAGGTAGTCTCCGGGTCTGTGGCACACCGCAATGAGCAAAGGATTGTCAGGGCAGACACGACATACAGCTTGAAAAAGGCGTTCGCGATCTGCAACATGAGTATATGCGGGTGTCCATGGTCGTGTACGACTAGAATGCCTTCCACCGTCCTGCGCATGCCGAAGTCCTCGTAGTTGTTTTGTAGCCGCTGAAGTCGCGCAGAAACTGAAGGGTCTTCTTCCGGTTGTGCTTCTTTTGTGCTGGCAAGAGTGATATTGAGCTGACGAGGCATCGTTTGGAAGACTTTGACATACCTGAACGTGAAGTTCGAGAGCGGGTAGCTGGGGTTATAAGCTGCATAAGTGGAGACGTCTCCTTCGATGAGTACCCTCTTACAGTGCGATTGTGTTGGACATTTTGCGGGACTCGAAGAGCTCGATACGACAGTGAGGGATGAAAAAGTCAAAGTTGTGCCGTCTGCCTATGAGTACGAGTGTTCCGGTCAAGTTCGGTCGACTTCGCGCGGCGGCGCTGACGTGCTGTGACCCGCATCGTCACATTCGACGCGTCGCATCACACGTCACGTCACGGTAAGACTGACAACGTATCCGCGCTGTCGATGTCTTTCGAGTCTTGTCAGCCTGTATATGCATGGGTACAGTCACCGGCCGGGATGCTCGCTTTAAATTTCCGCGTATACAAGAGAAGCTGCACTCAAACCGCATACGAAGACATGCCCACCTGACAGTTTCTGCGGTCTGGTGAGTTATTGTCACGGTGATGCAGAGCGTGAAGAGCCGGCACCGTATGTTCCTACGGTCATAGGTAAGTGCAGTCGATCTCGAGTATAGGCCGGGAAACTGATGCTCTTCGGAAAGTAGTGAATATTACTTCTCCATACGAGGAATGGATTTGGTCTCGCGCGACGACGCCAAGCTCTGGGTGCATATCCACAATAATTACGAGATCATCTTCCGTCCTCAGACATGCCCTTTCTCGTGGCATACATAGCCACCTCGCATGGTCATCTGTACGCGGTTCTCGTGGGTGTATAACACCCTCTAGTGTCCTAGCTCGATGGCGATGCGCCACCTGCACCGTGCGGGACGACGAGGTCAAAGCGAAGAAGCACACCGTGCACAGCTCTACAACACGAGGATACAGGGAGGCGAAACGCGGTGCTCAGAAGCACATGCTCGGAGGTCAGAGCGTCCGCTTCGACACGTTTTCTGGGGAACATGTCCCAGGCTTGACGGATCAGGATTCAGGGCGTGCTATGACGATCGCTCGGGCCCATCTCGGCTTGAGCGACCTTGTTTCCCTAGGATCGGTCCTCAGAACGACTGTTGTAAAGTACTTCGCTCTCTCCCTGTGCGCTTAATAGCGACTTACTGACGACCACTGTTGTTATTGTTAGGACGTGCGTGGTGATCAGCACAATAGAGCCCCTGCCGACTACTACAGACGGGATGGCTACTTAAGATACCTCTGGCAACGGAGTACAGTATGCGTAGGGCTTCGTCACGGTGAACCATGGGATAGGAGGCACTGCAGTGCTCGACATGCTTCTCCGCCGCGAAGTCCCGGTGCCGCCCTCCCCGCATGAGGCATGTCCGCGCCACAAATCATCATCCACAAAGCACTGAATAGCACCGAATGCGTCTACTAGGGCACCGCCACCGGTGAGCTCGCCGCTGGCTGGGACACGCGTCCTTCGCCACTCCTTTTGGGCGCTACGCCACAGCTTAGGTCAAAGCGTAGGTACCGCTGGATGTGTATAAAATGCGCCGCTTTGGCACCGGTTCCCCTCACTTCTGCCTACCAGCAGCTCCTCGCCACTCACCCCGTACTCAGCTTTGCTACTCGCACACATCGAAGCGTCCAAGATGCCGTCGAACACACACAATAGTGGCAACAATGGCGACCGCAACGCCTCTAACAACAACAACAACAACAACAACAACAACAACAACAACAATAACAACAACAACGACAACAACACTGGGAACAATGGCAGGAATGGTACGCTCGCTACGCTCCATTGCTCCCCGTTGCGTTGGTTTCTGACGATTGCGCTACGCGGTTGCAGAGAACAACAACGGCAACAACAACGCCACTAGCGGCGGACGTAGCTTCCTGCACATCGCCGTCGACTACCTACGCAGGTTCAACACCCGAGCGTCCGCGCAGCGCGAAGCGGCGGTGGCGCTGAATCGGTCCGCCGCCGCCCAGAACGCACAGGCTGGCCCGTCCTCCGGGCGCCCCAGGTCTTCGGCACCTAGTGAGTGCTCCCCGCGATGTGCAGTCTATCGGCACACTACTAACGCATTGCAGATACCATAGTGTCGGAGATATCTGGTGGACCCCAGCGGACGGTTCCACGTCGTCAGGCTGCCCGGTCTGCGGCACCACCACCGTACCCGTCATCGCGGCCATCAGGTATGAGTCTTCAATAATCACGTACGCCATTGTCCTAACCTCGATGTCTAGGGCCGGGTGGCGCCAACCGTATCCCGGATCGACAGCCCGGTGCCTCCTCCCTTCGCCGGGAACACGCGTTCTATGGCGAATCCGACCTTCCGCGCGCTATGAGGCTGAACGCTGCTGAGCCTCGTGCGTATCTCTACACTCGTTGGCGAGCTTGTCACTGACATCACTATGGCCCTCTTTCAGCCCGTCCACCCCCTCCAGCTCCCGCGTCGACGTCCGCACAAGCATCGAGCAGTGGGAGTGCGGCGGGGCGCACCGAGGGCACCCGCAACGCGCCGGCTCCCACCGCAGGTGCCAGCGGTGCCCGAATGCCCGCCCCTGCAGCTGGCCCCAGCAACGCGCCCGGCCCCTTCCCTGGTCCTCTGCCCGGTAACCCGCCCCTGCCCATGCCCGGCCCCTTCAACCCGCGCATGCCTCCTTACGGCCCCTTCAACCCGCCCGTCCCCGTCCCTGGTCCTTACCCGCCCGTCCCCGGCCCCTTCGTTCCGCCAATGTTCGCCGGCGACCAGTACATCCCAATGGCCTACGTCCCCATCGCGCAGCAAGTGTATGGAGAGGGCTTCCAGCAGCCCGCGGGTGTCCCTGGTCTCGGTTACAACGTCCCCTACGACCCGCATGCACATGCGTGGCAGCTGCTGTCTCACCCAGAAGGATTCGACGCCATCGTTGATCTGGCCACCCCACGCGCAATCATAGACCGGCTGCTGGCTACTGGGCGTGGCACACGGGCCGTCGCTGAGGCGCTCGACCCCCGCGGCCTCGCGAACATGCTCATGTCGACTCCCGAGGGTGTTGCCGCCGTCGAGGCCGTCACTGCGCAACGCCGGAGGCGCACGCGCCGGCGCATCAACCACGTCGTGAACAATGTGACGCGGACGAGCGACTGGAGGCAGGACCCGGACTGGGAGGGCGGCATCCCGAGGCCGGAACGTCAGCAGGACCCGGAGCCTGTCAGCATCAACGAGTTCATCGACGTCGATGCGGGCGCGGAGATGTCGGACAGCTCGGTGGCTGGTCCTTCGGAGGCTGGTCCCTCAAGACGGGTGACGGACCCGTCGAACTCATCGGGGCCGTCGGGCGCATCTGGCTCGGGGGCAGCAGAAGCACCCTCGACGCCGAGCCGCGGTACCAAACGGGTACGGGCGGAGGAGGACCTCCAGGATGATGAGGCCGGCCCTTCGACCGAGAACAGAAGGGTCGTGCGTCGCAGGCTCGGTGAGCCTTCCGCCGTGCGTCTGCGGCGTCCTACCCCCGCCCCGCCTGAGTTCCTCAGCTCAGCTCGGGCGGGTGCTGGGGCGTCTGAGGCGGTGCCGTCCACACCCGCCGCAGACGACCTCGAGCTGCCGCCCTCAAGGGCACCCACTCCGGACTTGGTACCGGACACCGGATCCGCGTCGGCGACTCTCGGCGACTCGGAGGAAGAGGCACCTGCTGAGCCCTCACGGGCGCGGCCGAGGAAAGCTAGCGGCCGGAAGAGTGGCTCTGCCCGAAAGGACCTACGGCCTGGTGGAAGCAAGTGAGAGAGGACAGTGTGGTACAGACCTGTGATGAGTTCCATAGTATACCCAAGATACCCATTAAAACACCATTTGTAACTCATCAACTGGCGTCAAACCATACGTATATACCCTTTTTGACAACTCGTACAAGCTGTTTGCCTATAGCGCGATCGTCCTCACGTTACAACTGGTCAAGTCAGACATGCTACTGTCGTTTCTATGCTAAGTTGATTCGTATTGTAGTGGCTGGGAAGACCTGAGATTGGCTTGCAGGCCCCAGCCGAGTCCGTGGCCCGGGAGCCACAAGAACTCGAAGCGCGCCGCCAACCAAACACTACGCCTTCCTAACCTGGCTTATCGTCTCGGCCACAGTTGTGACTCCTTCTCTCAGTGCGCCGCTGTCAAGTGTCCATGCTCGGAGGATTATGTCCCCTTCAACTGATACACTCTCTAACACAGCTAGACCTACATCTGACGCGAAGCCCCTAGGACCATGTCACTCCTAGTGGTGTCGGCGAAAGATGTCGCCAAGATCGCTGCGACGTTCGAGCCCCAGGAGTTGACTGATCTCATGGCGCAGGTCTTCCATAGCTTGTCCAAGGCAGAAAAGTCCCCTGGCGAAGCCTCCGGAATACACCAGCCTCATCGCATCTCGGTGCCAGTGACTAATCACACCGGGCTATTCATGCCTTCACGCATTGAGCCTTTTGGGACTGCCATCAAGGTAGTCTCCGTTCCTACATCGACGGCGCCACCCTTGGTCAAAGAGGCTGGATTACCCGGAACAACGCTTGTTCTTGACGAGACGTCTGGTGCTGTAAAGGCAGTCGTCAATGCCAGACAGCTTACCGCTCTCAGAAATGCAGCAGGTATGTTCATCGCGTCGCATGTTTCACTCAGATTCACAATCCGCTCCGGACGTTAGGATCATTGCTTGCTACCCGCTTGCTATCCATTCCTGACGCTAAGCCTCGCAAGCTGGTAGCTTTTGGGGCAGGCGCGCAGATCGCAGCGCATATCTCCCTCTTCCTCAAGCACTTCTCGACGATCACGTCCTGCACGATCTTCAATCGCTCCATCAACACTCGATTGTCGACTCTCGCCTCGCGTCTGAAAGCAGAGGCAGGATCGGTCAATATCGATGTCAGTTCTCTGCCGAAGGATACACAGGATGATGCCTTCCGCGCTGCTGTGAGGGAGGCAGACCTCATCATAACCGCGACATCCTCGACGACACCGTTCTTTCCCTCCGACTACGTCAAACCTGGAGCACATTTATGTCTCATAGGCTCCTATACACCAAAGATGTACGTGCAATGCCATGAGATGTCCTCCTTGCATCATTCATCTACGCTGAACCTTGTTGATAGGCATGAAGTTGACACCGACTTGGTCAAACGTGCTGGTCGAGTTGTAGTCGACTCCCGCGCCGCGTGTCTGGTATGCATCCCGTACAGCTCATTCTGAAGGAGATCGGAGGCTGAGTGGCTCTCTTCCCAGGTCGAAGCCGGAGAACTCATTACAGCAGGGCTTAGGCCCTTCGACCTCGTCGAAATCGGAGAGCTATTGCAGCCCGCCGTATCCGCCGATGGCTCTGGCTCTGTCTGGGCAGCCCAAGACGAGCTAGTGCGAAAAGTCCAAGCTGCCGGAGACGTCACGATCTTCAAGTCAGTCGGTGTCGGTGTTCAGGACGTCGCTATTGCATCTGCTGTTGCAAGAAAAGCCGCACAGGAGAGCATAGGCACGATAGTAGCAGACTACGACGAATTGTCTTAAATAGATGGTCATAAGCGATCAAAGTCCAGTATCAACAGCAGTCTATCCACATCGAGTACTAGCGAACTATTACGAACGGAAGCCTAACACAGCGATAACAAGCGAGCACAGCAGTATACAACGATGCAGCCGTCGCAAGACGAGAGGTGAGAGATGAGAGACGAGAGGAGAGAGGAAGGAAAGTGTACGCTACAGTGGGATAGACGGAGAGGGAGATGGAGATCGTAACAGTCAGTCGTCGCCTTGAGAGAATTAATGTCTGTGGTAGTGTAGCCCGGTATGCGGAGATGATGGGCAAGAAAGGGAGTCAAGAAACGACGAAAAATCAGGATAAATAGGCGAACTTCTAGATGGGGTGGTCAGGGATAACGGTCGATTGGGGTATGATGCAACGCTAGACGTCCAGAGTCAACGACAAGCCGACAGGCGCAATCGATCTGCACTCACGTATCACTTCGTCAAGGTCATGCCCATAAGGAGACAGTCCCTACGGAACTCCTCTTGTTGAGCCTTCATTTTCGCAAGGAGCTCTTCCGCACGGCGGTTCAGCGCTTCCTCGCGCTTGCGGAGTTCCTGCTCCTTCTTCTGGTTGTCCTCCGCCTGTCTGCGCAACTGCCTCTCCTTGTCGCGCAGCTCATCGGCCTTGGTTCGCGGCGCACCTGGCTTCCGCTTCCTGTCTTCCTCCTGCCAACGCGCCTCTTCCTCCTGCTGCTTGCGCGCGATCTCTTCCTCACGCCGCCGGACCTCCTGTTCACGACGTCGCAGCTGATCCTCGAGCGCGAACAACCTAACTTCACGATCTTGGGGATCTTCCTCGGCGAAGGTCACGGTGCGTTTCCTGATCTGAGGCTCGGATGCCTTCTTCGAGGGCTCCTTGGGGTCTTTCGAAACAGGGATCGACGGCTTCGGCGTGTCCGGAGGAGTGCGACTGAGGCTGTCGGTCCGTTGGCGACCCTCCAGCCGTCGCCTGGCATCCTCTTGCTGCTTCCTGAACATCTCCAACCGCTCTCTCCCAATCTTCTCGGCAAGGGCATCCGCCTCCCGTTTGCGCTTCTCTTCCTCCAGACGTTTCTCTTCAAGCTCTTGCAGGCGCGCGGCCTCCGCTCGCCTTGCCTCCTCGAACGCGCGTTGCTTGTCTTCAGGCTTGCGCAGCAGCTCTGCCTTGTTGCGAGCCTCTTGTTGCTTGATGAACGCCTCCAGCTTCTCCTTACCGAGTCGCTCCGCGAGCGCCTCTGCGTCCCGCCTCCTCTGCTCCTCCTCCCTATGTCGCTCCTCTTCAGCGCGCAGCGCCTCCTCGGCCCGAGTGGCCTCCTCCAGTTGCCTTTGCTCATCCTCGAACCTGCGAAGCGTATCGGCCTTCTTCTTCTCCTCCGCAGCTGCTGCCCGACGCGCCTGCGCAGTGGTAGGCTTAACCTTCGCCGTCTCAGCTTCCTTCTTGCGTCTGGCCTCCTCCTCCCGCCGCTTGATCTCCTCTGCCCTGCGCTTGGCCTCTTCCTCCCTGCGCTTCGCTTCCTCCTCCTTGCGTTTGGTCTCCTCTGCCTTACGCTTCACTTCCTCCTCCTTCCGCTTGGCCTCTAACTCCTTGCGCCTGGCCTCCTCTTTTTTCTTCGCCTTTCCGCCCTTCGCCTTCGTCTTGATTTCTTCGGGTTCCTCGGGCAACGCTCCCGGCATCGATGAGTCGTCTGCCGCCGACTTGTCCTCGACGGGAGGCACGACAGAATCGGGCATCTCCGGAACAATCGTGGCGCTGTCGCTACCGAGAGTACTCATCTCAGCCTCGATCATTTTCTCGAGCTCGTCCTTGTCGAAACCGGAGGCCTCCCAGTCGCTGTCGCCCTCGTCGGACGCTACGACGACCATCTCGTCCGACCTTGGTGACTTCTGCTCAGACTCCGAACGGCTCCCGGCAGACTGCCACAACGACTGGAGAGATGACTGGCTCGCGGACTGCATGGAAGACTGGCTGCTCGTCGAGGTCTGGGTCGACACCGGGGGCGGCGGGCGGAAGTCGGGCAGGGCGAACGCAGGCTGGTACGGACTCTGCATGCTGCGTGCGTCGTCGTCCATGGTGAACGTGCGCGGGTCGACGACTTGCATGTTGAAGGTCGTGTCGCTCGCCGCGGGCGCACCGGATGTCGAGACGGGCGCACGGCTCGTCGTTTGCATGATCGCGAACAGGTAGCTTTCAGTGCGCGTCGTCTCCTGTGCCGCGGACAGAGCCTGGGAGGCGCCCTCGATCTCGTCGCCGAGCTTCGACGCCATGCGCGAGACCGGCTGTTGGATCGGCCGCGGCGTGACGGATTGTGCCCGATCGTATAGGTGCGGGGCGTTTGCAAATTGGACCGGGATCTGAGGAACGAACTGCGCTGTCCGCTGTGCGTCGCCACCCATCGCCAACTGCATCTCTGCACTAGCTAAGAAAGACCGCAGATCGTCCGGGCCTGGCACGTCGTTCTCGTTGGCGGTTGCGATTTGCTTACCAGCACGGCGCGGTGTCCCAGGGGCTTTCTCCGGGTCACTGGGGAAGTGCACGCGACCGAGCTTCGAGGGATTCTTCGGCGCGTTGAGCGGTGGGCCGGTCGGCTCATCCACCCGTGGCATCCACCGCTCTAGCGCCGTCTGCAGAGGATCTGCGTCGCCGCGCGGCTGTTCACCTGCGGACGAATGAGTCAGATGTCTATCTGCATTGATCTAAGTGGACGGTACCATCACGCCGCGAGGGCCATTCAGGCTGAGGCTGCGCCGGGGGCATGCCCCGCATCCATCGCGAGTATCGGCCCGTGTCGTCGAAGCCGGAGGCAGAGTCGTACCTCACAGAGGAAAGACCATCGCCAGCGATGTATCCGTCGAGGCCGACGCGCGATGGTCCGGCGGCGGCGTTAGTGCTCCCTCCAGAGGCAAGCCGCGAGGGCGCGCGATCCTGGCTCCTGTTCGTCTTCTGACTAGCGTTCCATAGGCCTTGTTGCTCGCGCAAGAGGGTCTCGGTCCATCCTTCGTCGAGCGGGACACCGGCAGCCAGGCGACGTACTTGTCGCTCGTGCTGCATTTCCGCCTCGAACTGATCTTGAGCCATTCGGCGGATGCGAGTCATCTTGACTTCGTAGGTGTGTTTCACGTTGTCGTTCTTGGCATGCTCGTAGTCGTTAGTGGGGTTAATGATATAGTGTGCATCTTTTTCTTTTCTCGCTCCGTCGACGAGACGCTGCAACCCTTCGGAAATTCGCCTGCGGAGCTGGTTCTTCCATGTCTGGTCTGGTTCGAAGGGCGTATCCTGGTAGTACGCGCCGTCGCGCTCGCTCGGGCCCTGCGCAACGGCAGCCATGGGTATCATAGACTGGAAGAGAGGCGAAAGAGGGCGCGCTGCCCAGCGGGCACCCGCGACGATGATAGTGGCACAATGAAAGGAGTCAGTTGCCCTTTAGCGCCCGAGCCTCATGGCATCCATGCCTCTCGGCCGAATGCGACTTCATTTGTCGCACATTCAGGCTCAACTCCGCGCAATCCGCACGATATTGAACAAAACACAACGATGTAGCACGGCCACTGCCCAGTCCCCTACGCCCTGTAAATTGTCTGGTTTCCGAGGGTTGAGGGTGAACAACGCTCATGTTACGTATCGCAGCGACTCGGACGTGTCCAGCATCATCTGTTTCGTGGTCTCGTACCCATCCGTGTGGACGCACCCCACCACCGCTCCGATTTCGATGGTTTCGCCTCCAACGCGAGCGTGGCGGTAGCTTTCATTTTCTGCAAGGCAATTGCCCAATCACTTGACATGCCGTTGGAAACTCATATTGTGTGACGCTATCGAGTGGTTCGGTCAACTTGAGTAGGTCAGGTTACAGGTAGCTTGATAGCAGGTACTACACCCTGGGTTCCGTCCGGGCCTCCTTGTTGATCCACGAGCTGCTGTTCAGTACGTACATGAGTTGTAGCCAATCTTGAAGCAGTCTCACTCGCTCACCCTCCAACACGCTCATGCGGATGGTGCGTTGTCCTTGATCCACTTCGTGACCTCCTCTGCCCACTCCTCGCCCGCTCCCGTCCCCAGCGCCCAATGCGGACTCAGATGGTTGTGGTCCTTCATCACCACAATCGGTATGCTCCTGCCCAGCCTCGTCTCCAGCGCCGCCGCGAAGCTCTTGCTGTTCTCGATGAACCCATCGGGCTCCCTTTCGCTCACCAACACGGTGACCTTCGGGAAGTTCTCGAACAGCTCCCCCGGCGCCCGCTGCAGAAGTGTTGCAGGCATGTTTGCCTCGATCGCATCCCAGCTGCCGTAGAGCTGCAGCAGCGAGGCATTGGGGCTCATACTCTCGTCGCGCTCGAAGCTGTACACGCCGCCCTTCAGGATGACGCCGTGGATGCGTCGGCGCAGGTCAGCCGGCAGCACAGAAGGGTGGAGGAGGAGGGTCGAGGTGTGGGTCGATCCGGCGGAGTGGCTCATAAGGAAGACGTGGTCGAAGTCGGCTTGGATGCCAGTCCCAGACAAGACTTCGTCTGCGTTGGCCACGACCCATTGAATGGCATCCCTCACGTCTTCGACAGGCTCGGGGAACTTCGCGCCTGGCACGAGGCGATAGTCAGAGATGACGGTCAGATTTCTGAGCGGTCACCGTCGCGGGTGTCAGTTTATTGTATGGATGAATGACCGAGGTGATTACTGACCCACGCTTGGCGAAGTACGCGCCAAGGTTAGTGTACACGAGTTCATATGGTGTCGCAAGCCTGCGATCGCCCTCGAAGAACCCGCCGCCGTAGAAGAAGTAGAGGACCGGCACTTTGCCTGACAAGGGGATGGCGTCTGCCGGTGGATAATAGACATCTAGCTAATCGCGATATATGATTCAGTCGTCAAAGGGGTTCCGAGTCTCCGCGAGCTCAAAAGATAGTACATACCTGATGTCTGTCAGTAGAACCATACTTGAACGTCTCCGACTTGACGCTCTCGATCTCCGCGCGATGTTTCTCCAATTCCGGCAAAAACGCATCCCGAACTGCAGACAGACGCCATATGTCAGGGTTTCAAGATCCCGACGATCCATATCGCACAGGATCTGCGGCGAGGTACGTACTGGGCTGGTGAATGAGTGGGATCTCTGTCGGTTCAAAATTCCTTATGATGTCCATGCTCGCGTCAGAGTATCGGTGGTCGTGGTGGCGGAAGAACTGGAAGGGAATCCCATGATGCTTGCTCGAGGGAAAGCCTTGTCTCAGCGCTCGCGGCAGCCCTTGTTGGTGATCATGCACATGCAGCCAAGCACGCTGTAGGCTGAGTACGCAGTGCCCGTGGTCGGATTATTGAAACGTGACGATCCGAACGGCTTCGTCCAAACTTCAAAGTTAAGTATGACAGTCTGCTGACTTTCCGGGGCTTGATATGTATGCAATCTACGTGTATGTTACATCCTGCTACAGCTACACTCTGTACTGCCGTTGCGTTGCGCAGATCTTGTCCACCAGAACTGCCGGACTTGACTGTGACACTGGTATAACCGACATCCGTCCCTTGCGACCACTATCAATGCTGCGCTACTTCACCTGCTCTAATTCGGCAATCTTTGCGAGGTACTTCTCCTGCCACCCGCTGCTTTGCTCCGAAATCATGCGGTCTAGCCAGTACGCTCGCCGCACGACCTTCTCCGTGTCCCTTCCGTTGTAGTAATTGTGCCCTCCCCGCGGGTGGTCTGGTATGCGTGTCTGGTCCAACGCGTCCTTCTCGACAGTGAAGACGCCGTGTTCAGCTTCCGCTGCCGGAATATGGAACAGTCGGCCGTGATAGAAGTAAAATGGTGTGCATGCGATGTGCCTGTAGCCCCAGCTGACAGGCGGGAGAGATGGCACGCCTGTTACACTTGTCAGTACGGATCGAAGCAACAGGATGCTGCGCAGTACACTCACCATCATTCAGACCTTTCACGGAAAAGTCTTTCACAGAAGCTTCGCCGTTTGCGGCTTGGTACTGTGCGACGAATTGCCGCCAAAACTGAGATAGTGCGGCGTCTCCGAGCCTGGGGCACCCATAAGTAGCCACCGTCACCGGTGTCCCAGCTGGAAGCGGACATTGCCCCGCAAGGACGTCGACGGCGAAAAGATAGCTCAGGGCACCTCCCATGCTGTGTCCCACGATCGCCAGCTCTTGGACGTCATGCCCGTCGAAGGCCTGCCTGACGGCATCGATCACTTGGTCTCTGCATCCTTTATACATGGCGTAGAAGCCAGAATGCACGCATCCGTTCCCATAGGGGAGGCGTCGCCTAACTGGATATATGTCGTATAGTGTTTGCATTATGTTCGTCGTACCTCCGAAGCCGACGACAAGCTGCTTGGTCCCAGGACGATATACCGTGATAACAGGCGCGGCGGCAACCGTGCCCTTGAATGCAGACAACAGTTCGGCGTCCCGCAGTGCCTCGAACCCCTCAAAGGGGTACTTGCGCTGCAGAAGCATGTCCTTGTTGTCGAACACATACTGCGTCTCGGGTATGTTAGACGCGATCTGTGCGAATTCGCCCAAGTCGGCGAGGACGACATAGAGGTCGGCGGGTGCCAAATCGTTTGCCGTCAGGGTATAGGAAGACCGTGTAGCGCAAAGCCGTGAGATGAGGCGAAAGTTGTTCAGCTTCTCTGAAGCATACATGAGCTTCTGGGTTGGAGTGAGCTCCTCTTCCGCCGCGAAGAGCGATCGAAATAGCGAGCCCATGACTACCGGTAGTAGTAAGTACGGTACCCCTGATTCTGCCATCTGGTCGTCGCAGCAGTGTGGCGCGAAGGGTATATCACTAACTCACCTGATGATTCCTAGTCTCCCGTAGGCAGACCACAAATACGACCTCTTTGGAGGGCGGCGGTCGTATTAGGGATGATTCCGGGAGCCCAGCGGTGGGTGTCCAAGATCCTTGCAATGCAAACGCACTGGATGATTCTTGAGATTCAGAAAGGCCTCCGATACGGCGGCGAGAGCTGAAGCTTAGAAGGGCAGGCTAGACCTCGCGGGTACTTACAATGTACATAGCCCCGGCGTCCAAACGGAGGAGGAGGAGGAGGCGGTCCATTAAGCCGCCCGCAGTCAAACTGCACACGCTGCGAAGTCGCGTTTGTCGTGCACGTGATGGAACATTGACGTCGATATGTAAGTAGTACCACTGCCAGCACGCGTCCTTACCGGCAGTTTATAAGAAACTGCTGGCTTCTGTCGTGCCTTCGTCCACCGCAGATGTCCCTTGGATGTCCCTCCTGCAATGGTCAGCCTGTGACGCAAACAGCGCGATCAACTGAAGTGCCACTAGCAGTGACCGAAGTTCCTCTGGTGACAAAATGAAGCACGGCCCAGGACACGAACCGCGAGGTCACCAAGCTGTAAACAGCGACAGCGGACGACTCTAACTTATCCTCGTCTTTGCTTCTTGAGCTACCCTCTATTGATCTCCAAGCTCTAGATCTAGCGCATTCCGGCGCAACATCGTGCAGTGTCTTCGACGTCGCCCCCACCGATGGGATTGAAGCCCCTTATGACTCGGTTCGTGCACCGCAAGATACGCCAATTTTGAAGAGTCGTTGGGCCAGCGATCTGAAGGAAGAGGCTCAAGATGGTCATGCCACCCCGAGGAGTGATAACGATCATAGTGATCTGCCTGGCCGGTAGGGCTAGAGGTTACTTGTACGAACATGAGAAAACCGTACAAACAACCTCTGAGCAAGCTTCAAGCAAGTCCTACCGGCCAGGCAGAGCGAAGCGAAGCAGCCATGTAATAGTAGTAATTAAATATATGTAGAACCTGCTTTGTGGGCATTCATGTTTGCGCTGACTGTCGCCTCCGTGCGCGTGTACTATTGAAGGCTTGCCCATATCTCCGTGGCACGCTAGCAGATCGATCATATGTCTGCATCTACTACGGAGGTTCAAACGTTAATGTCCTCCCGATCATGGACGTGGTACAGCTCCGTCGAAACCCTGCATATATGTTGCTGTCCACTACGCATTGTGCTCGTGTAGATTCATTTGTGCTTCACCATGTTCAAGTACATAAGATTGACTGAGATCTAGCTCATCTTACAAACGACGTCTCGGTCGGGTTAAGCCCTATAATGAATCCACCTCACGACCTTTTCCGCCCACTCTTCACCTGCTCCGCTCCATAAGGCCCAGTGCGGACTAGCGTGATTATGGCCCTTCATGACGATGAGCTTGACCTGCTTTCCCAACTTTGTCTCCAAAGTCTCCTTGAACTCCTCGTTCGACGGGAAGAAGCCGTCCGGCTCCCTCTCGCCTGCAAACATCAGGACTTTCGGAAATTTCGTCAGGAGCTCCCCGGAGGCCTGATTCAGCAACGTGATCGGCATGTTCGCCTCGACTTCGTCCCACCCGCCGTAGAGCTGGAGTAGCGGATTCCCGGCGCCGACACTCTCGTCCCGCGGGAACCTGAAAATCCCGCTCTTCAGAATGACGCCGCGGATGTGCGAACGGAGTTCGGGTGTCAACAGCGTGGGATGAAAGAGAAGGGTGGAGATGTAGACCGTCCCGGCGGAGTGTCCCAGAAGGAACACGTTGTCGAAGTCGGCTTGTATGCCGGTGTCGCCTACGATCTCGGTGCCGTTGGCGACTACCCAGCTGATGGAGTCCCTGACGTCCTCAATGGGCTGCGGGTACTTCACATGAGGCACAAGTCGGTAGTCAGCGATGACGGTGAGGATCCTGGGATTATAGATGGAAATCAGCCGCTGACTTTCAAGCTAGAAAGGTCATAAAAGACCTACTCACCCCCGCTTTGCGAAGTAAGCTCCTGTGCTAGCGTAGCATCCAAGGTCGTATGGCGCAGGAAGCTTCCGCGCACCGCTGACGAACCCGCCCCCATAGAAGAAATGGAGCACACGAGTCTTTCCACTTGCAGGGATGGTATCTTCCGGAGGATAGTACACATCTAGCTGCGGAACATGGCTTAGGTGTGAACTTTGGTCCACAATGCGAGTAAGAGCAACATACCATGTGTCTATCTGTGGATCCATACTTGAATGTCTTCACCTGAATGCTCTCGATCTCCGCTCTGTGCTTCTCGAGGCCAGGCATGAAGGCACCTGTCGCTGCATATCGGTGAGCAGAGACCAACTAATCAGCAAACGTTGCGGTAGACATCAACAAACAACCTACTCGGTCCGATGATGAGTGGGACATCCGTGTCTGTTAAGTTTGCAATGACGTCCATGCTTATACAATGCTTGTGCGGGCTGTCCTAAGGTTGTTCGGTCGATAGCAAAGAAGGAATCTCTGTGAGGCTTTGGACGCTGCGTGATGAAGACAGCTGGTTTCCCCCTCAGTATATAAGCTATCACTAACATATAGCGCGCCGGACCCTAGTGCGTGATGTCCGGTTTGCGCATACCGTATCATCTCACCCAATGTCACTCGTGTACGTACCAAACGCTGCGGACTGAGGCAGTAGTCCTGTCCTACTGTCATTAATCTTGAACTTGTCTTGAACGCGCTCCGGCCACGTCGCGGAACTGAGGTCTTATACCCCATGGGGTAAGTGAACACCCTCCAACAACGTCGCATTATCTCACGTAGGTTGGGTCGTCTTGTCGAGATGTACGCATCCCTTATGATTGATGACGATCGGGATCGAGAAAGGCTTCGATGAATGGAAGAAGAGTGTTCACTCACCTTCGACCGCCTGGATTGGCTGGGAAACCAAGCGCTCATGACGGTCATAAACGCCGAATGAGCATTGGTGAAGCGCGTCATGCTTGCTGCAAAGGATCGCGGAGGTAGCAGGCATGAGGTTGGTTTCGTAACGTCAAAGTTTTCAGGCATACTGATTGAGCCGAGCAGGTCTTCGTCTTCGCCGTCCGGGATGATCTGGTAGCATTAGACTCCGCTGAGAGGCACCTCGCACCACTGACTGCAAAGCAGCGTACGCATAGTCACTCAATCATGACACTCACAAAGTATGCGTGAACGAAAGCGGGGCGGCACATAAGAGTGTCACGATACTTCCGAAGGTATAGATCCTCGATAAACAACAATGCGACGAAAATGCCCCTCCAAGACTATGTCTCATGCCTTCACGAACCCGACCTTCATCGGCATCTCCGGCCTTGATGAGCTCACACCCACAGTCGGGTACTGGATGCCCCCGACGTTCCAGAAGATCTCCTTCCCAGACGGCGCGAAGGTGAACTTGGAAAGGAGGACAGCAAAAACAATTTCTGCAATGACAGTCAGCGTCTGGACGCGCGCACAGCGCGGGCGGTGGCGACTTACTCATCTCGAGCTGCGAGAACTTGAAGCCAATGCAAGCGCGTCCACCTCCCAAGAAAGTCATACTAACATACGCATAGATCGCATCAGTCAATGCTCGCCGAGGACAGCAAACGGGACGCTTACAGATGCGAGTAAACGCCGGGGATGTGTGCCTCCTTGACGACCTCGGGCAGCGGGTTCAGCCAGCGCTCGGGCTTCCACTCGGCCGCATCGGGCCCCCACAACTCGGGGTTGCGGTTCGACGCGAGGATGCCGATGTGGACGACCGTACCCTCGGGCACGGGGATCTCATTGATCAGCGCACCGTTTACGCCGCGGATCGGCGCCGAAAGGGGCATGACGATGTCCTTGCGCGTCTTGCGGATCAGGTGCGGGACGGGAGCGTACCTGCACGAGTGCATCGGTTAGTCCGCGCTACACATGACGACACGCGGCGAGGGAGGGTGGGACGTACAGACGGAGGGTCTCGCGGCAGACAGCATCCATGTAGGGCAGCTCGACGAGGACGTCGTACGGGATGTCGTCGCCATGCTCGCGGATTGCCTCGAGGACTTCCGCACGCATCTTGTTCTGGACGTCCGGATGCGTGGAGAGAAGGTCGAGCGTGCGCGCAAGCGCATTGGAAGTTGTGTCCATACCGGCGAAAATGAAGGTACTGTAGCAAACGGACGGGTCAGCAGACGGACGCAGCAGAAGGCAGCGGTAATACATACGCCATCTGGCCGAGCAGCTCATCCTCAGGCAACTTATCCTCCTCGGACGCACTCATGTTCGCCTGCACTGCAGCGAACTGTCAGCAAGTCCGCACTCTCGGAACCTACGGCGCGGTTACTTACTGAGCTTGCTCATGATGTCCTTGCCCTCGCCGATTTGATGCATGACGGCCTCATCACCCTCACGCATTGCCCGCTTCTTCTCCTCATAGATGTGACGCGAGTGTTTCTGGATCTCATCGGAGATCTGCTTCGCCCGCCTGACGTGCTTGTTCGGGATGAGGTCGACCAACTTATGCTGGAGGGCTGGAGATCCGAGCTTCATCACGATAGGAAGGAGAGGACGGATAAGACGGAGAGGGAAGAGGGTCGGGCTGCATGTCAGACGGGTTCATAGTCAGACGAGTACCGACTCGTGTGCAAATCTGAAAACTCACACCACGCCCTTGACGGCAGTGCCGAGGTTATGGTCTACGGTATCTTCTTCGAGCGGGTCGAAGGACCATCCCAGGCCGGCCTGCCCGACAAGCTCGAGCGCTGTGCGGCCCATCCAGTCGAGGATGTCGATCTCCTCCTGACCGTTCTTGACCCGAGCGCCGATGGCTCGCTGGAGCTTAGAAGTGATGTTGTAGAAGATGGGGACCATGTGCCGCATGTGCGCGATGGAGAAGACGGGATTCAGGAGCCGGCGTTGCTTGCGGTGGCGCTCGCCGAGCGTTGCGAGTAGTCCGTCACCCAGCATGCAGTGTATCGAGCTAGAGCAATGAGCGTATGAGACCAAGCATGCGCTGTAGTGGGGCATAGGACGTACGCAAGGAACTCGGGGGCTTCCTCGTATACATATTGATCCTTGACAATGATGCTGGACAGAGCAGCAGGATCGAATACGAAGAGTTGCCTAGTCTATACTCGTGATTAGATGTAGTCGGTCTGAGTGTAATCCAGAAGTCATACCCCGAACTGTCCATACAGTTTCACGACGGGACCATACTTCAGACCCAGATTGTGATTAAAGTCCCAGCCTGCGCGGTCGAATATCTGTCCCAGGTTACCTGTTGTGTTGCGCGTCAAGTTGAGGGTCATCTCGTAACGAAGCATAACTTGTCCATACCTTTCATCCAGTGCCCCGAAGGCGGACCAGGGATGTTATCCAAGGGCGAACGGCCCAAATAGTTCTGCAATACCTTGAGAAGCACATATGCCGTACCAAGAAGCGCGATGACGCGCAAGACACTGAGAAGAATGCCCATCTGTCAATGATAGGTAGAACGAACGAAGGACAATAGTCGACAAGTGGCAGGGCAGTTGATAGGGAGCGTAACGTCAGTCTGAGGTATATATACCTTGCTGCTGAAGGCGGGAGTCTGAGAGGGGATCACGGCTACCAAATTCGCATCTTGTAGGTCAATTTCGTACGATCACGGCGAGCTTGGTCCCCATATTACCATTGCTTCGGCTCGGACTAACCTCTCATGCCGTCCAATGATATAGCAGGGATAGGCGAGAATCTGCGCAAGATCCAGCGATCAGTATCCCTGGGAAACCCGCTTGATTAAGGCCAGAACGGCCAGCTCACCCAACTGGCAGTCAATGTTGTACCCACTGGCAACACTGACTACGCCGCGTACCGCAGTTGCTACTTGTCGCATCGCAGCCACGCCAACGTTGCGTACGACCACAACTCAGAGTTATCCATGGTCTGTTCCGAGGTATGTAGGCTGACTGTAGGAGATGACTTCTGCCAGCGGACGAGGCCGATGAGATCGCGTTGCGCAGAAACATCTTGCCCGAATCGGAGAGACTCGGCCATGACCTAGACGGGCATAGACCGGCATGGTGGCAGATCTGCGCTTTCCCAATCGCTACCGGTCGCTACATAGTATCACCTGTACCTGGCTACCGAACCCGGCGTGACGCTGCGCGCCGATGTCAGCCAAATGCCAGCTCTGGACCGGGTTGTATCCCCTCTACCACTCAGTGACTGCTATAGCAAGTTCTACGCAGATGTTCATAGAAACTAGAAACATGACGATGCCCCGGGTACCAACGTACGTCGTATCATCACCGATGTGGTCAACTACTATGTACAGTCATAGCGGCACTGTATGCTACGTCCGATGCATACGCTATGAGTCAAGGTATACAGTCATCGCGATATACCATCCTTCTATCTATTAACAAGGCAGAGTGCTGTGGTCAGAGTGCGATCGCAGCATGACGAAACCATTCTCAAGTACGAAGCACGACGACCGGTTGCAACTGATCATGCCACCGACCAACACCACACCAACTCAGCTGGAGCCTTTGGTTACCCATTCCCCCATTCCTGTCAGTTCCGAATCACCCGCGATTCGCATTTGTATCATGTACCTGTTGTCTTCGGGCCGGGCAACCAGCAGGCTGGATGGCCATTCTTAGTTGCGAACCAAATCAAAGAATTGACACGGTACAGCATCGTTCGGATCCTCCCAGTGTGCGGATCTCGGACTACATGCGACATGCACTGCCGGCGCGCAGATTCGATTCGCCGAGTCACTCGGGGATTGTACGTGCTGACTTACCTCATGAATACAGTCGCAGGTGGTACATGGTGGCACATGCTGCAGTGAGTCTCCACCCAGAATAGGGAGCATGCGTCACTCACGAAGTCTCACTGCCGCTCCCCGTTCTGCAAATCCACATTGCATCGGCCCAGGGTGTAGTGTCCGACTCCTTCAAATTCTTCTTCCCACAGCAACCTGTCAGCCGGTCGAGTTCGCCGAGGGAGCGAAGGTGTGACGAAGTCATGTTGCAGCAGCATTGACCGACAGCGCGACACCGGGTGATCCGTGCCTTCGCGTCCTACGTAGGCAATGCAGACACGGAGGCGCTCAGAGCTGTTACAATCGTACGAAAAGGAAAGCTTCCTTGGAGGGTACCATGACGCCAGGTCCCCCGCAGAGTCATTATGCGCCTTCAAGTCGAACTTGCACTCCGTCAGACACCTCTTGATTGTTGTCAACGCCTGCCCGGCGTTGGGTCGATTCGCCCGCCCCACTTTTCTAGTCTCCCTGTTGCTTGTGCTCCATGTTTCAATGACCAGTGCACTGATATACTCTCTTGATCATTGCGCAGGGAGGCAGACTATCGTTCACAATCATGACGACTTCACCCCTACTTGTCGTCGGTCGATACCGCCTGAGCGTCGTTGGTACGTCTGGAAAACACTTTCTGCACTTCGACTAGGAGGAGAGCTAACGGAGCGACTAGTCGATGCACCGCAGTCGCCGACCATCAGTCAGTGGATTACATTAGTAATTCGCATCTCTCGCCGAGGTATCTCCCATCGGAAGTGTATGGCTACTACAAACCTTGGAATGCGCGTCCGCTCGGCCGCCTCGAGGCTTTCGAGAGATGCCGGCCTTATTCGCTGTAGCGCCATGCCCCACAGTAAGCTTCCGGTCGGCGATAGTGTTTCACTGACACTCGTTTTCAGACTTCTGGATGTGCTGTTCCATCTGCCGTCGGCCTCTCATTTGTAGGAGATGGAAAGCTGCACTCGGCTCGGAGTTCTCTATGCCAGTCCGAAGTTACAGGTGTAAGGTGAACCCGATGCTTCTTTTCCTCGCAGGAGACCTGGGTGCTGGGGAATGATATGGACTCGCGTGCTGAGCAATCAGTGGTCCCCTTCCTTAGTACTGAGCCGATGACTCCCATATCATTCTCGAGCCTGCTCTACCCTGACAGGTGTACCACAGCCTACAAAAACGCGACACGCTGTCAATACTCCAACCTCGTATCACGGCGTCTTGGCAGGAACTGCGTGTCTTGATCTGAGTCGTTACAACCGGTGGGTCTCCTCATGTCTACGCTTGAGTTATCCAAAAGTTATCCCCGGCAAGCGTGTGCTTCTGTCGTCGCGTCGACGGACCTCGCTGCGGAAGAAGCAAGGATACACACCAACTTCCGCAGTAACTCGTGTCTTACGACCCGTCATTACCGGAGCTCGCACGGTGACGTAGACTTCTCCCAAGCGCTTCTTAAGCCAGCCGCACTTCTTCGAAAAGAACTGCCTTGGCGGTAAACACAACTCATATCTCCCAAAAGTGCGTTCCATCTGATCTACATATAACATACTGAAGGCATGTCTGATTTGCCAGGCGATCCTTGGGCGATCCCGCTGCCTGTCTGCCTCGCCTCGGACGGATCTGTTTCGCTCGGAGCCTTCTTTCTCTCCTGACCATCGAAATTGCTCAGTCGCCGCCGCTCCCACTTCGCTGATGAGCGCTGCACGGGCTAAGGGAACACTAGGTCACTGCGCCAAATCGAATGTTCCAGACTATCCGCAAGTCGTTTCGACTTGTGACCGTTATGGCATCGCGACGATACAAGTGGTCATAGGCATGCACTGTGGGTCCGGGCTGCACGCTCCGAAGGCACTGAATGCTGTCCCCGACAGCAGGATCCCCATGCAAGGCATCTGACTGGGAGCATCCCTCGCGAGGCCTTTCGCAGAGCTCCGATGACTGTCCAGTCTACTCCTCGGTACAGACGATAGACTCGAAGCGTGATTCACCCGTACGAGGAAAGAGCATCGGAATGGTCGCTCAAGCGCCGCCATCGAGTCGGACGCGCGGATGTGAGCACAGTCTACAATCGTGTACTGTTGAACGACAGGCAGTTCGACAAATGCGCACTGTCGTATACATTCAGCCGACATAGCTTGAGTATTGTAGAACTTCGTCAAGCGACAACGTAGACGGATTGTTATCATACAGGATGAGCTCGAAAAGGGATCGGAATCAAATAGATATCGTATAAATACGTGACCATGCTACAAATCGACCTCCGTTACAGTGGAGACTACATTAGCCCGATACATACTCAAGTCCCAAAGTCCAACAAATACAAGACATATGTCCGAACCGCTACGCAAAACCGAACCCCAGAGACGATATGAAGGAGACACCGAAACGAATGCGAGACCAAGATAGAGAAAAGAGAAGAAGGGGGAAGGGGAAGGGATTACAAGCCAGACTCGCGGAATGCCCCTCCGCTCGCCTGACCCGCCCCGATGATCGACGAACCTCAAGAACACACGGGGGCATCGGTGCTCTGAGGTTCGCCGGCCACCGAGATCCCAGTATAGTACAAGAAAGAGAAGTAAGTAGATGAGAAACCGAGAGGATGGAAACCGTAACGCTACAGGGGACGAGGCGAGACCGAACATCGATACGGATAGGCTGAGGAGGAAAGTGACGGGGCGGGGCTGAGCTATGCACGGACGATAAGAGGCCGAAGGCAGTACCAGATGCGGAGGGACATACCTGAACCTCACGCCCAGCCCTTTGCTTTGGCCTTTGCCTTTGCCTTCGCATCCTTCTTGGCCTTCTTCTGGCCCCGGCGGCTGTCACGGGCGCCAGAGGTGGAGATGCGCCGTGCAGGCCCTGCTTCCTCGGCC
Source organism: Rhodofomes roseus (assembly GCF_022264815.1). Lineage (NCBI taxonomy): Eukaryota > Fungi > Basidiomycota > Agaricomycetes > Polyporales > Fomitopsidaceae > Rhodofomes > Rhodofomes roseus. Next base: position 898,231 of record NW_025952960.1, on the reverse strand, counting down.
TCGGCAGGCTCAGGTTCAGGCTCCTATGAGGCAATCAGTATCGCAGTGACAGTAGGTGAGTGAAGGAGACATACCTCGTCGTCGGGCGAGCCCTCTACCAGAACGTACTCGGATGACGAGAGGACAGCCAGAGACTACCAATACATGTCAGCATCGGCGAGCGGGATGAGAGTCAGGAGGACGTACCATCCACTTGCCGTGTTTCGTCGTAATGAAGACCTTCCCGTTCGAGTCCCACGGGATGGTCAGGCCATTCATGATCTTCGCGAACGGGGCGAAGTAGACGAGGGCGTTGCGAATGGGTCGGAGGATCGCGGTGATGCAAACAGCGACCCAGTCTGCGCAGCGGCGAGCGACCGAGGCGGCGAAGTCGTCGATGAGAGCGCGCCGCTTCGTGTCGATCTTGAGCCAGATAAAGACAGTCCAGAAAGGGATGGTGAACGCGTAGAAGAGCGCGATCAGCTTCTCCGCTTCGGTCGGGGGCGAGTCCACCTCGACCGACTCGGGGTCCACGAGAGGCACCGTCTTGTACTCGGCCTCCAGGTCGGCTGCGACCATGGTCGCCTGGCGGTCGACGGTGGCGGTGGGTGCATCGCGGAGAGAAGAACAGATGATGCAGGGTGCGGGCTTGATATCCTTGGTGCCGGTGTTTACGTCCGAAGTCCGCGCCGTTGAGGTTGGCGCTCCGGGGTCAGGCGTACCCCCGGTATCAAGAATATCAATGTCGCTGTTGGTCGTGCCGTTGACGAAGGAGACGTCGGGCGACATGTCGTCGTCCAAGATGGCGAGGTGACCGCTGTGCGCCAAGCGGGTCAGGCCAAGGCACGGTACGGATAGAAGTGTGTACGCACCCTCGCCATTTCCCAATTAAAACGCCATCCCAACCCATGTTGAACGAACCGTCCTTGATGCCCAGGAACGCGAGTCTGATGAATGAGACATCAGGATATGCGAGGTGAGTGCAATGAGGAACAGCGCGACGTACCCGACGGGGTTGAATGCTGCATCGACGGTCTTGCCCCACGCGATGCAGGCCTTGTCAATGACAACGGGAGGCTTGGAGGTAGGGGCGATGCCGTCCTCGGGACAGTAGCTGCTGAGGAGGGTGCCGACGCCGACACCGACGTCCACGAGCAGGTTGAAGAAGCGCATGCTGGAGAGTAACGAATAAGAGTGAGACTCTGAGAGTGAAGTCGAGAGGCGAGGTGCGACGGACTGCTGGTGGGGAGAGGGAGGGCGGGGCAGCTGGCTTTATAGCCCGCGGCGGGCACCCGTATTTATACCGCGGGGCGCGTTGTTTGCGTGTTATTTGGCGCATTCAACGCGTTTAAGGTTTGCATTCAACAAGATCACGTTTGTGAATAACAGAGGTTTGTGAAAGGGCTGTCAACCCGTTTCCTAATTGGGAGGACACGGTCGTTCGTTTTGCGGGTTGCCTCCGCCCACCACCTTCCCCCGAGCAATCAGAATTCATTGCAACACATCAATATCGTCGCTCACCTTTCCACCCTGCATCACCTGCGCAGGGAATGGCTCAACCGCAACATCCGACGTTCATAGACGAGCACTGGTGTCAGACGTGGATGAGCTCAACCTCTTCGCAATCTCAGCTGTGTCGCCCGAACGTGCATGAACTAGAGCATTACAGCAACACTTACAGATATACAGTGAGTATCTGGCTTGGGAGAGTCGATGTCGTACATATTCAGTGAGATCCTTCACAGCGCCGGACGTATCGGCCAGCCGATCCCTGACCAACGTGGGCTTATGCAGTGCTGCCCGAAAGTGAAGACACATCAAACCGATGCTAGTTGATACATAATGAAGAGGTGTACGTACCATCAGCTCCGCGCTGCTGCTGACGACGATTCGCTGGCCTCACCTTCGCCCTCACCCAGGCTGTAATCATGTACCTAGGGGAACGCAGCGAGTCGGCGAAAGAAACAACTTCATGAAGCTGGCCATTCCCTCCACGTAAGGCGGGCTTGGTGTATAGGGTGAGTGACGTTCTAAGGCGGAAGCAAAGACAGTTTGGTAAACGCTCACTGGTACGCGCCCCCGGTTCAGTAGCGATGTGATCTTCAGCGCTCATTCGAGGTCCAGCGCCTCAGAGTCAGCGCTTTCCTTGCTCTGCACGTCCTGAGCCCTGCCTGAGCCTGTACTGAGCGCGTCCATGGTCGTCGGCAGTCAAAAGCGGTCTTTGAAGAATCACTGATACCGTCAAGATTCCGTCTCCAAGGATTTTCTACCTGCAGAAGATTGTCATGCTACCCACTGTCTCGTGAGCGTCATGATCGGAATCCGTCTCCGACGCGTACTGCTCCCTGCTATCTTACCCGGCACGCCGTCCGACCTTATCTTAGAAGTGGAACTGGAAGAAGTGGCATACATGTGTATACGTTGCCAATGAGGGACGGTTGGGCGATCTTGCGAGGTGCGTTGTACTTGAATCTTGCTTCGTAGCTGCTCCGGTTGATGGCGACCGACACTGCACGCTTTCTGTCTGAGATCCAGAACATCGGGCCCCGGCTACTTCATTCTTTTTTCTTCACGTCTTGATGTTCCATATTCGTCTGCTTCACAGTACCTACTTCTCCTGGGTATTTGCATGCTGCTCCGACCTGTCAGATGGCTGCCTGGTGCCCAAAGAGACGAGGCACACGAGTATTCACAGCCTCGCAGCGCATTATAGGGTGGTTCCACATCTTTGGCCATTCATGTATGCATGTCATCATGTCTGTTCAGTTCTTGTAGTGCTTGAAGCTCCTCGCTCTCCACAGATGCCGTACCTAACGCTGTACTCAAATTATCCTCCGCGCCGTGCGTTAACAGCCTTGAGTTAGATGCTGTAGCTCTGCTACGACATATACCCCAAAGCGTGATAGCGCGTCGCTCACCGACTTCGAGACCGCGTCAAGGCGATTCCACGTCGATGAAGACTTGTCTTCCAGACGAGCTTACGCCAAATAATCCTACAATGTATGGCGCGATCTTATATTGTGTTTCTCTGCACGCTGAACGTCTCGAGGGCCTCAATCTTTCACACAGGCGATTGTGAAGGTGCTCAGACACGCACACTCGTACACACTGTGCTTGACGCAGTCGCAGCATCTCTCGCATGCGCGCTCTGGCCACAACAAGAGAGTGGGACAGATGGCGAGCGGCATCGTCTTGCGTTCAAACTTTCTTTATTGCATCCGTCACAGGTTCGCTCCCTTGTTTGCGTCGCTCAGGCATGTCGTATACAGAGAGATATGCTATTATTCATGATCCCCGGCTCTACTTACGCTTACAGGGCTTCATTTACGCTGGTCGTTACAGAAGCTCGAAGCAGCTGGACACACTCAACGTCGCGTCCATGAGGAGCAGGTCGTCATCACAGACATGCTCTCATATGGTTGCTCATCCGTGAAGTCTTCACTCTCCACTCGAGACTGTAATACTGACTCTTAGCTGCGTATCTTAGTACGTACGGTGCGATGCGACCGAGTATAGAGCACCTCCCCAAAACGTCTCAAACCTGTTTGACACGGATTGCTTGCGCTCATGCATTCCGCTGGGTCTCTCACATGTGTGGTCGGTCAACGCGTCGTGATCGGTCATGACTGACCCTGCGATCTCGTTGGTTGTCCCATGATGCTGACTAGATCGTGGACATCCAGACATCGCCTACCGAGATAGAATCCTCGCGTCTCGCCTGGTGCACAACTATCCTGGGTATTACAAACCCGTTCCCCTCAGCGCAGTGCCCAACAAGCAGTCGGAGAAGTCGACGAAATCCTCCGACATCCCGGTCCGCCCAGAATGTTCGGTGGAAGACCTAGTCCCTCCACACGCGAAGAAGACGAGCATCACACGCACACGAACAGCGATAAGAGCCCCAAGACGAGTCATCCTCGCCATATTCGTGTCGGGAAACAGCGCCGTGTCACCGAAAACAAGGCCGTTGCGACGCTCGGAGAACCCATGATGATGGAGAGCACCGCCCACAGCATGGTCCGTGCTTCTAGTAGGGCTCTGATTATCGATAAGGCATCGACCACAAGCCGGTGCCCAAATCGAGTCTAACGGCTGAGCTCGAAATGACAAACAAGAGACACCAGGGATTGTTTGGTCGGACCAAACATGGACCCACACGAAGGCGTATAAGGAGCGGGGGCGGACGCGACTTTTCCCCCATCCCTCTTGCCCTCCGACGGCCATGTAGGGTCCCCGGCCCCATCCTCTCCCTCGCCAACAGCAACTCGACCGCCGCACGTAGTCACATCTCACCAACAGTGGGATGGGTCGGCTCAGCTACGATGCGCCACAAGTTGAACTGAGGGCCGCGCGCCAAACAGCGGCAGACTAGGTATGTTCCTTCGCCGATCGACATAGCAGAAGCACTCACTGATGTACTGCGCCCTTCTGCTTCCATTCTCCTCGTCTATCCACCGACGCCACACGCGTTAACGCGACCGACCCGCAGCTGAGCCACAACGCCACAAGGTGCGTGGCCATTCTCGACGTCGACAACAGTAAGTCTGCTTCGTGGTTCGTGGTCTAGGCAGTCGCTGACCGGAATGGCAGATAGTGTGCCTCAAGCCTGCGTGCGGCAAGACCTATCATCAATATGTGTGCCTCAAGATTATGCGACTATGACCGACCTATGTGAAGACAAATCCCTCCAACGGGTTCAATGTTCTATGTCAGACGACGCAACCCAAGTCCCGCAAGGGCACACCCGTACGTTGCACGATTGGTGATGGGACCGTCCAGCCTGGTGTCGTCCGCGCCATGATAGCGGCGACACAGGCCCAGCTACTCGCGTCGTCGGTAGCTGGAAGCAACTGTACTGCAGACGCGCACCAAGGGTCAGGAGCGTCGCTGTTATGCGGCTCCGCAGGGACACGGTGCGCGGACTGTGTATGGGGACCGTCCCGCCGTTGACTGGTCTGAGACCCGACGCATCGTCGGCCCGGCAGACCACGAGGCTAGCCAATTGTGGCGTGCGGGTGGGAAGACGTGGCAATGTGAGTGCTCGTAGTCATGCCCGTCGTTGACCTCGACTGACCTTCACTGCAGGCCACGTCCCGACGTCGAGGGTTTATGATCCCGGCGAGCGCATTCAAATCCTCCACTACCAAGTCCCAAACGGGCATCAAACATCCCCAGTACGTCGTACTTGCGTGAATGGGTCCAGCCTCCGGCATGAGGTGGCCTGCACCTCGGTGTGGGCTGCCGGAGGCACCGTACCGACGACGCCGTGCACCAGCGGAGACGGGGCATTGCGACCCACTGTCGACCAGATTGTGCCGAGTCATTATGTCAATATGTACGGGGACGTCCCCGCCGCCGGTGTACGCCCGCTCTGTCGGACTACCGTTGCCGGCTAGCGCATGACCGTACTGGGATAGGGGCGTCGCTCATGAAGGAATGTGAGCGGCGCTCCTGGCTCGGGCCAAAGTAAGTGTCTGTCGTGGAACGGATGCGAGCTGCGACTGACCTTCGCATCGCAGGTCGCCCGAGCGAAACCTCAAGATATTTGCCGGACCACCCCGGTCAAATCCTCACTCGCCCCAAACGGGCTTTCCATATCCCTGGTACGTCGTTTGTGCGCGAAAGGGTCCAGCCTCTGGCATGAGGTGGCCTGCCAATGTTGTAGGCCGCCGGAGGCACCGTACCGCCGACGCAGCGCACCGATGACAGCACCGCATATGACATGCCTTGCAGTCGGTTGCCGGTCAGTATGGTACGGGGACGTCCAAGCCGTCAGTGCAAGCCCGCATCGTCGGGTAGTACTGCAGCGTGCTAGCGCACATCCGTACTGGGAAGAGGGGCGCCGCTGCAAAATGCTTAAAAATGATATAATGAGCAGCGCCCCTGGCTAGGGTGGATCGTGAGTGTTCGTGGTCACCGGAGTTCATGCCGTCACTGACCTTTGTTGCAGGCACACCCGAGCCAAACCTCAAGCTGTAGCTACTATCATCCACCGCTCTACATCTCCCCGCTCTTCCCCATCGACAATCGTTTTCCCTTCGACTCTCTTGCCCAACACGGGTGACGCTCTGCTCGTGCACAGCGCGAGCGAGCAACAACTTGCCGTCTTAAGCCCAATCGGGTGTCCGGCGGCACGGGGGTTTTTAGTGGGTAAAGCAGGGGGACCAGAGCACCGCTACGGACAAGCCGAGCTAACAACGACCGCGACGAAGATGACGACGGCGAAGCGGTGCGATGACGGTCCCGAGTCCCACACTGTTCTCCCTTTTGGGAGTTCGTGCGTAACTGCATTTCCCCCCGGGAGGAAACGAGCCTCGTCTCGAGCTCGTTGTAGTCCGGTGACGGGCCCTCCGCTCAAAAAAAAAAAAAAGAACGCGCAAGCGCAAGAGTCGTCCGCGGCTTGAGGGAGCATTCGAAGTCGACAGGTGAGTTGCATTCCTGTGCGCACGTTCGATTGTCGCTGAGCAATTTGTGAACCTACCGCAGGCTACTCCCAGCAGTGGTTCGCCTCAAGAGTCAACGTCACTGCGTGACGAACTTGTTCTTCTGTTGTAGTGCATCCTGTGTACTGACGTGCTCTCGCAGATCGCACAATTGCACGAATGTTCTCAGGCGACACGACTTAACGCTCGATACCTCTTCTCCGCTGGAGATCTACGTGGAGCGTCGCTGCCGCGGTCGGGGTGTGCGCTTCGCACCAGAGTAGCGTTGAGACTCGATAGCTTGTACGTGGAGAGAGCGCAAGCGCAAGAGTCGTTTGTAACACGATGCGTGAGTCGCGTTCCGTCGGAAGCGTTTAACGTATGCCTCACGCTGTCGATGCCTATTGACTGTCCCTTGCTTAGGCGTTGTGGCTCCAATCGCGCGGGCCGTGGATCGGTTACGGGTGGTATTGCACGAAAGAAACATTCCAGTCCTCTTAGGATGACTGTCCCACACCATCGCGGTCGCGCTACGGCCTCGCCGTTACGGAGTTGGTTGACTGGCGAGCAGCATATACATATCTGGAACATTGACTTTGGTGCGGTGTTAGTGTCATGTAAACCCGCCAACCAACACGGTTCGCCGTATAGGCTATAGTCGGACTCTCGTCTCGCGCTTTTGACTGATAGTGACCTTGGCAGAGTATATGTCAACGCGTGACAATGGGATGAAGTGATTTACTCACCACGATGGGTTCCGTGGGCTATGTGCGTCCTCTCTGACTCCAAACTGTAGTATTTCCATGGCAATCTACTGGTCTTGACTCGAACGCAACGTCCGTCTTGGCCGTGAGCAGGCGAAAAATCGATGAGCCGAGTGGCGACTTCGTGGTGCGATAAGAGCTATGACGTCGAAACTAGCACAGTGTTCATTACGAGGAATATGGAGGGAATACAATGTAACGGAGCTAGTGATACAGCTTAGAGCCCAGATATCAAGAAGTCAGTTTGGTACACGGTGTAGGGGGTGCCAATCAGTGAATGGAGAAGTGTTCAGCATAGCCAGAAGCGACTACTTGAGGACGTATGGGGTCGGACCAAGAAGGACACCAGCATCTTGCTGGCGCTGAAACTCACGCAGGACCTGATGAAACCGCAGAGACCACCACCCTCGTTCCTCTCGCTCCTGTTCGGAGTTGTCATGTAGTGCTTGTTGAATATTCCCTTCGTCTAATTGCATCGACGGACTCTTGGGCATAGGCAAACCAGACGCAAGGATAGACTTGACGCAGTGGTACGTGTCTTGTTCGTAGTCGCCGACAGGCCCTTGGAGAACGTCCTCGGGAGACGGAGGTGCGAAGGAGAGGGAATGCAGCGTAGTGGTGCGGCTTCGCTGTAGTGCAGCAAACCAATCCTGCTCGTTGTCACCGCGCAGGTGAGGAAGCTCAAGCCTCAGTTCCACAACAGCTCCTGCACGTGAATGAAGAGATAGCGACAGCTCCTGGATATCGAGCGGAATAAGATCGAGTACCACTGCTCGATCTGCTGACAAGGGTCAGACACATTTATCGTCTCCAGAGGTCATGACGCCTCACCTCGGCCATTTGTGTCAATCCTGACATCCAAGATGCGTGACAACCCTGCTCCACTAAGCAGTTGCCATTGTGTCCCGCCGCTCTGATCATCATACGATGGAGTGACAAGCAGTACCATATCCGTGAAAACGAGGACTTGCACTGCTCCGGTGGTAGCCTCAAGCGACGGTGGATGTATATCCGACATCGGTGTGTTCGGTGTTACGTTCGACGTCAGGCTGTCATGAGACCAAAGGGAGAACGAAGATGAAGCCGAGGAGCTGATGGACTCTGACCTGGCCCGTTTGACGTGCCAATCATGAATGGCCGTGGCCAAACGCCTTCCTCGTTCTGCCTTATCTTGCTCGTCATCTATGGAGTGGTGCACGGGTCGACCGTTGACTTGGACTGTCGGGGCCACTGGTTGAGGTTCGACCTTCAAAGCTGCATCGGATGACGACAGATGTAAGAGACCCTGGTACAGAAGCCTTCGCTCTCGTATAGCAAGATGAGCAGCTGCGTCCGGTCCAAGGATGCGAGTAGCAATGGCCTTCACGAAGTCATACTCCTCTTCACGAACGCGAACCTCCTCCATTACGTGTATCATCATCTGTGCGGACCGCAGCAGAGATAGAGTTGCAAGATAATCAGGATGTTGCCGGTGCGTGGTGTCAAGAAGCCTCTGCGCGGAGCGAGGTGAGTTGGGAACGACATACATGAACATATGGCCCACCTTGAACATCGTCAAGTAAGTGGTCAGCCTATGCACAGAAATCTGAAGACACTGCTCCAGGCTCCAGCCATCGCAGAGTCCTTCCTCCTCGCTCAGACGGATGTACTCCCCAAACTGCGAGTGCTGATCTTGAGCCCACATGACGACTAGCCCCCTGACTTCGTCCACCCGCACTAGGTACGGCTGATGCACCTCGAGTCTCGGAATCAGGGGCAGGAGACTACTCGCCACTTCGCCAACGACCTTGTTCGCATGCCAAGCTCGCGACGTATTCTTCAGTACCCGCAGAAGCGACGTATGAAGATTCAAGATGTCTTCGAGCCAGTCGAACAGCCTCGACACCTGGGTTGGCACGCCTGGAAGCCATGTTTTGCTTGCGTGCACTCTGAGCGGTACGATGAAAGCCGAGGTCATGGCACGCAGCCGCCGCACGAAATCACGCTCCGTCTGGAGTAGTTCGTAGACAATCTCTTGTCGTTGCATCTCCATGGGGCCATGTCGTGCCAGAAGGGAATCATATACATCGATGTGGAAAGTCGAACGCCAGTTGCCCTGAGGCGATGGGGCTGGCAACGGATTGGTTTGACTGGTTTGCAGTATCGCTTCATGAGTCAAGGCTTGCGGGCGCACAATTTGCGAGTTTCGATTATCTGGCGCGTGCTCGCAGGTAGCAGGAGATACCGGTTGTCTCTCCTTCCGGCGCGACGGCCTGGCTTGTGAAACCTGTCTTGCCTCTTCGCCCGACGGGTTTGGTGGCTGATAATCCTGTCTGGAACTCGGTCGTTCCTCCCGCTGTCGAGACCGCGAGCGTGGTCGACTCTGGCGCGACAATGATCTATCCCGCCGCTCTTTCGGTCGTTCGACCTCGTCCGCTTCTTCGTCTCGAGATCGGAATGCGAGAACCTCAAAGAGTTCATGTGCACCCTTGCTCAGCACGTCCTTACCCGCTGACTCCCTCCAAACCGCAGCCATGTATGACGATTCGCGAGTCATCGCCGATGGTCCCCCCGACAAGGACTCGTCGCTCTCACTGCGAAGTAGAGCGCTTGGCCTGTTCTTCGCCCCAGAAGCGGTTGGTTGAGAGACGCCGCCAGAGTGGCCTGCCCCGAAAGATAGAGACCGCGGGATGCCGAACGCCTGGCGTTCGCGTTCAGTGCAGTCATCCGATTCTAAGATGACTGCTTCCTCGGGATCGTCTTCCGCGGGGAGGAAGAACTGGTTGTCCTGGGAGGACACGCGCGGGGTTCTGTCGACGTCATCCTCGAGTACCGAGGATCGACGGGAGTCGGGCCTGCGAACGAAACGCTCGGTAAAGGACATAGTCGTTCTCTTGCTGATTTTGGATTCGTCTGACGACGGCCCGAGTCTCCTGGGAGGTTCAAAATTGTCCAAAGGAAATGATGGTAGACGAGGTGTGCATTCGGCGGTATTGTCTACCCCATACATCATCGTGCGACGTCGTGTCCGCAAGTCAGTGGAGGATATGCTATCAGGTCGCGGACTCTTGATAGTAGCATCCGCGTGAGTCGAGGCCCGGCTCTGAGGTCTGCGTGTGGTAGACAGGCTCGATGACGCTTGTGCAGAGCTGATCGACTTGACGGTTTGGACATCTACGACCAGATGTAGTGTGTCAGTATTTGCTGCCAACGTAGAGAAGACATCCACAGTACCTGGTGCACTCGCGCGCTCGTCCGAGCTCGCTCGTAGATGTGCTGATGTTCGACTATCACCAGAGGTACGTCGATCGTTCTTGTGTACTGCCAAAGGTGCCACATCGCTCGTCACGCCCTCGTCCTTCGGCGACCGCCGTCCGCGCGTCCACCACGGGCCCCCGGCTTCCACCTGTACCTCCTCCTCCTCGTCATCCACCACAATCGAGAAGCTCTCCTCCGACTCCGAGTACTCCGACCGTTCCTCGTCCCCATCCACATCCTCCTCCGGCTCGTCCTCCCGATGAGCGACGTTGAACGAGACGTCGCCGCTGCTGTTCGGGAAGTCGCTCGACGTGCCGATCGCGAGGCCCTGCTCGAAGTACACGTCGCTCTCGCTTTGGCTGAGCACGCTCTTCCCGGGCGAGCAACGCACGCCGTACGCCGCCTGGAGCCCGTCGACGAGCCCACTCAGGCGCCTGTCGTTGTGCCGGTCAGGGCTCGCGTCTGAGATGCGCTCTCTTGACCGTGTGAAGCTATGTCGATTGCGCAGGGACTGTGCTGGGGCGTTCGGTGTATGGTCGTCCTCGGCGTAGCTCGTCCGTGGGTCGAAGTCCTTGGATGGCTCGATGTCGCTTGCCTCGGAAGACGCGTCGTCTTCGTCGTCATAGACACTCTCCTCTTCTTCATCGTGAACATCTTCAGGGTAACATCGCTGGCCCGCGTCCACCCTCGGGCTCATCCTAAATCCAAGCCCAATAGTCTGCCCTCCTACGCCGAGCCCCTGCACACGCTCGCCGCGTAGCCCAGGGCCCCCAAACCGACTATCCACCGCGCCCGCCGCGCGCTCCTGCGCTCGCTCCGCTTCCCTCTTCTGCGGGCTCGGCACCCTCGTCGCCGTCTTCCTCACGAGCGCCTGGTAGGCCCCCGGCCGTCCCCTCGCGCTGTCCTCCGACGAGCTCGGCACGATGTCCGCGTTCGTCACGACAAGCCTGCCCAGCCCGGGGTTCACGCGTCGCTCGAGCTCGCTCCCGCTGTCATGCTCGCGGTCCCGGCCACACTCGCGACCATGGTCGCTGCGCCGCATCTGGGCCGGGCGGGGCAAGGTCAGGCACGCGCGCGACGTGTGCTCCGCGTCGCTCCCACTCGCATTCCCGTCTGCTGCGGGACGAGGGAGGCCGGAGCGCTGCCGCTGTGCAAAGGATCCCTGCGCTAGTTGAGGCGTCTTGAAGGCGGGGTAGCCCGGGCGGAGCGCGGGCGGCGGTTGGGGCGTGCTGGGCTTGAAGCCGAAGTTGAAGTTCGGCTTGGTGCGTGTTTTTGGGAGCGGGAGCTGGGTGGGGGTGACTGAGGGGCCAGTAAAAGGGTGGTTGTCTGTGAAGCGAGAGCGGCAGTTGGGTGCACCCGGGATTCTGCTGGGCCCAGCAATAGCAGACTCAGCCGTCTGCGAAACGATGTCAACGAGGGACCGTACTAACAAACGAGAAGCGGGGCTCACTATAGCTCCTGTAGGTACATTTCCGCCGCGAGAAGACGCAGGGAGTGCCTCTCGAGGTGCCGGAAGCCTCGACTTCCGTGGCGAGGCCACCGACGCGGATTCTGCAGATGGCCTAGAGGCCAGGGAAGGCGAGCGGAGAGCAGACTTCGTAGGGGGTGGTGGGTGGAGGCTGCGAGTTTCTTGTTCATCTCTAGGATATATCGCGGACGAACGGTTCGGACGCTGAAGCAGAGCATAGTTGTCTAAGGAATCGGCCCTCGTGGATGACTGGCGCATAGATGACACCCCTGAGGAGCACGACGATGCTTGGGAGCTCGCCGAAGAGTGATCAACGTCTAGGTCGGTATATGCGTGCGCTTTCGCATGCACTATGGCGCCATCGAATTCCTCGTCGTGGATCGCTGCGGGCGTCGGGGGGTGGGTCATCTTGTCGATGGTGTCCCGGAGCGTAGGGATCAGCTGTAGCTCGACAAGGGGCAGATCCACCATGCGACTCGACCTCTGCGTTGCCTCCACCTTCGCCTTCTCTTCTGCCTTGGTGGCCCGCCGGGCGGCGGCTGCCTTCCCCAGACTCGGACTACGAGCAATGAAGCGACTCACGCGGTTGAACCCCGAATGGTGCAAGGCAGGACTCGCGCGTGTTTGCGATTCGGCGACCTCAGTCTGTGTGGGGTACGCAAGTGGGGATGATGGGTTGAAACTCGGCTGGAACGCGGAGTCCCCGGGCTGCTGTGGTTGTCCGGGAGAGATGTCATCGGCACGCGAGCGTGCTATGGTTTCATAGTCAAGGCCTGCGGCTGCAGCGTAGTGCGATGGGGGGAGAAAGACAGGTGTCCGAGACGCAGCGGTGAACTGAGCAGCGTTGGGCGCAGGCGACTTGGTTTTGTTGCGGAAGTGGGTGCGGGCCAGCGGCATAGGTGTCGCAGACGCAGCAGGTCGCAGAGGGGGTCACAGGGGTAGAGGAGGGGGACATCCTACTCGAACATACGTGACCCGCGGATGTGACGATCGAGCATGTTGCCTAGTCGGGCCATACCCGTCAGGCTTGACAGCAAGGGTGTCTGCACACCTGCCATCCTGCCGGAGTAGCAAGCACAGAACAGTACGCTATGGCTTCTGCAGTATTCCCGGTCAATAAAATAGGATAGAGCATTGCAGACGAAACACTCACGAATGGAGGACAACCAGTCGCTGTGGCGGCGACCTTGCCAACGCTCATGCATACAATCGCACCTGTGCAATCTATCCTGGGGGCGTGGACTCGGAGCAATCATGTAGACGTGTAGACAGTAGCATGATTTCCTTCAGCTTCAACGAACGCACGCTGTTGAGAGCATACAGAGAGTGACAAGGTCGTGGCGGAGAATGGACGGGAGCAAGTTGGTAGGCGCTCAACTGGGCGCGTGTGTGGCGTGACCGCGTTTTCCTCTACCGGGCTCTCCCTCGACCACGACGTGGTTTCTAGGAGTCCTCCTCCCCAAATCCCACTGACGATCACTGCAAGCGGCCTCTGTATCGTTGACGGTGACTCCGACCCTCTCCTGAATCAGCCCGAATATTGCTGAGCGTTATCCAGTGCGCCATGATGCATGAAGACGGGCCCCTGCGGCAGTGCGTACTAGGCAGTACTAGGCCCCGCCTCAGTAAACTTGATGTGGACGCTGCGATCATCCACAGGTCCCACAGGATCTAGAGACTCATGCGTAGGAGTAGACTTGGCAGGAACCACAAGATGTCACGCTCGGATTGCAGGAAAGTATCACAAATCGTTATCCTGTGCTCATTGGGCGATGCCAGACGGCCGTACAACGGTTCATAAGCGGACAATATACGCAAAATTTCCATGTACAAGCTCTCGAGTCCCAAAGCTACTCAAAGTGGGAAAGGTACACCGCGACCGCGACCGGGACGCTTAGCGTAGATCTCCAGCGGAGAAAAGGAACCGAGCGTTAAATCGCGTCGCCTGAGAACAACCGTGCGATCTGCGAGGGGACGTCAGTATATAGGAAATACTAGAACGGAAGAACAAGTTCATTACGCAGTCACGTTGACTCTGGAGGCGACCCACTGGGAGTAGCCTGCAGTAGGTTCACAACTTGCTCAGCGACAATCGAACGTGCGCACAGGAATGCGACTCACCTGTCGACTTCGAATGCTCCCTCAAGCCGCGGACGACTCTTGCGCTTGCGCGTTCTTTTTTTTTTTTTTGAGCGGAGGGCCCGTCACCGGACTACAACGAGCTCGAGACGAGGCTCGTTTCCTCCCGGGGGGAAATGCAGTTACGCACGAACTCCCAAAAGGGAGAACAGTGTGGGACTCGGGACCGTCATCGCACCGCTTCGCCGTCGTCATCTTCGTCGCGGTCGTTGTTAGCTCGGCTTGTCCGTAGCGGTGCTCTGGTCCCCCTGCTTTACCCACTAAAAACCCCCGTGCCGCCGGACACCCGACTGGGCTTAAGACGGCAAGTTGTTGCTCGCTCGCGCTGTGCACGAGCAGAGCGTCACCCGTGATGGGCAAGAGAGTCGGAGGGAAAGCGATTGTCGATGGGGAAGAGCGGGGAGATGTAGAGCGGTGGATGATAGTAGCTACAGCTTGAGGTTTGGCTCGGGTGTGCCTGCAACAAAGGTCAGTGTCGGCATGAACTCCGGTGACCACGAACACTCACGATCCACCCTAGCCAGGGGCGCTGCTCATTATATCATTTTTAAGCATTTTGCAGCGGCGCCCCTCTTCCCAGTACGGATGTGCGCTAGCACGCTGCAGTACTACCCGACGATGCGGGCTTGCACTGACGGCTTGGACGTCCCCGTACCATACTGACCGGCAACCGACTGCAAGGCATGTCATATGCGGTGCTGTCATCGGTGCGCTGCGTCGGCGGTACGGTGCCTCCGGCGGCCTACAACATTGGCAGGCCACCTCATGCCAGAGGCTGGACCCTTTCGCGCACAAACGACGTACCAGGGATATGGAAAGCCCGTTTGGGGCGAGTGAGGATTTGACCGGGGTGGTCCGGCAAATATCTTGAGGTTTCGCTCGGGCGACCTACGGGGCGAAGGTCAGTCGCAGCTCGCATCCGTTCCACGACAGACACTTACTTTGGCCCGAGCCAGGAGCGCCGCTCACATTCCTTCATGAGCGACGCCCCTATCCCAGTACGGTCATGCGCTAGCCGGCAACGGTAGTCCGACAGAGCGGGCGTGCACCGGCGGCGGGGACGTCCCCGTACATATTGACATAATGACCCGGCACAATCTCGTCGACAGTGGGTCGCAATGCCCCGTCTCCGCTGGTGCACGGCGTCGTCGGTACGGTGCCTCCGGCAGCCCACACCGAGGTGCAGGCCACCTCATGCCGGAGGCTGGACCCATTCACGCAAGTACGACGTACTGGGGATGTTTGATGCCCGTTTGGAACTTGGTAGTGGAGGATTTGAATGCGCTCGCCGGGATCATAAACCCTCGACGTCGGGACGTGGCCTGCAGTGAAGGTCAGTCGAGGTCAACGACGGGCATGACTACGAGCACTCACATTGCCACGTCTTCCCACCCGCACGCCACAACTGGCTAGCCTCGTGGTCTGCCGGGCCGACGATGCGTCGGGTCTCAGACCAGTCAACGGCGGGACGGTCCCCATACACAGTCCGCGCACCGTGTCCCTGCGGAGCCGCATGACAGCGACGCTCCTGACCCTTGGTGCGCGTCTGCAGTACAGTTGCTTCCAGCTACCGACGACGCGAGTAGCTGGGCCTGTGTCGCCGCTATCATGGCGCGGACGACACCAGGCTGGACGGTCCCATCACCAATCGTGCAACGTACGGGTGTGCCCTTGCGGGACTTGGGTTGCGTCGTCTGACATAGAACATTGAACCCGTTGGAGGGATTTGTCTTCACATAGGTCGGTCATAGTCGCATAATCTTGAGGCACACATATTGATGATAGGTCTTGCCGCACGCAGGCTTGAGGCACACTATCTGCCATTCCGGTCAGCGACTGCCTAGACCACGAACCACGAAGCAGACTTACTGTTGTCGACGTCGAGAATGGCCACGCACCTTGTGGCGTTGTGGCTCAGCTGCGGGTCGGTCGCGTTAACGCGTGTGGCGTCGGTGGATAGACGAGGAGGATGGAAGCAGAAGGGCGCAGTACATCAGTGAGTGCTTCTGCTATGTCGATCGGCGAAGGAACATACCTAGTCTGCCGCTGTTTGGCGCGCGGCCCTCAGTTCAACTTGTGGCGCATCGTAGCTGAGCCGACCCATCCCACTGTTGGTGAGATGTGACTACGTGCGGCGGTCGAGTTGCTGTTGGCGAGGGAGAGGATGGGGCCGGGGACCCTACATGGCCGTCGGAGGGCAAGAGGGATGGGGGAAAAGTCGCGTCCGCCCCCGCTCCTTATACGCCTTCGTGTGGGTCCATGTTTGGTCCGACCAAACAATCCCTGGTGTCTCTTGTTTGTCATTTCGAGCTCAGCCGTTAGACTCGATTTGGGCACCGGCTTGTGGTCGATGCCTTATCGATAATCAGAGCCCTACTAGAAGCACGGACCATGCTGTGGGCGGTGCTCTCCATCATCATGGGTTCTCCGAGCGTCGCAACGGCCTTGTTTTCGGTGACACGGCGCTGTTTCCCGACACGAATATGGCGAGGATGACTCCCCTTATCGCAGTGCTTGCGCGTGTGGTGTTGCTTCTCCGCCCAGGCCGGCCGCGCTAGCGTTTCCATTGAAATTTCTGCACGAGAGGCGCGGCGGGTCGATGGACTTGAATGAGTTCGCCGACTTTCTGCGCGACGGTTGATTCATGTTAACTGGATTTGTTACCTGATACGCAGAGTTGTTTGCTTCTACGTTTGCTTCTACTAGTAAGTAGGCGTGGGCGAGGTCTGCGCAAGCCAGAGACTGGTTCGATATGTCCCGGCCGCCTTCACAGCATTCTATGATTGCGGCGGTGACTGCGATGGAACTCCGGAGAAGGCTTCGACGCAGAACGCTTGCAGCGAGATCAGGGATGAGCGGTGCTGTTATCGATCTTCCTGCGACGCGTTATTGGCTCGTTGCGTATTTGACGTCCGGGGCGGAAGCCGTGTAAGCAACGCCTCAAGCGACCTGTTTGCAAAGCCATATAAGATACCTTCAAGCCAAACCATACGTTATCACTCGCCTTGGATTTTGCGGCGAATATTTGGCGAATACTGTCCGTAATGGCCGCTGAACCGCACGGTGCAGCGACCAGGCGGTACATTCCTATGCATATGATTGCCATTGTCGACTCGTACCGGCGATTGCACCTACCGATTGCACCTTACAGGGGCAGTCGCACTTGGACAGCATCACCAGTAGAATATATGTATCTCGAAGATCTTGTCGAAGATGCCTGACAGCTGGTATGCATTACATCCGTCAACAGATGACCCAAATAATATTAGGGATACTCGACTACGAGAGGGAGGCGTTGAACAGGATCGATTTCAAACCCAGAAATACGCGGCCAGCATTGTCAATCGCTCTCAGGCCGAGTAGTGCACGGCCTCATCAGGAAGAAATCGAGTCGCGCTAACGCATGCACATATCTGCAGTATGATGGCCAAGCATACATCAGCGTCGCTCAAAAGGTAAAGGAGAGAATTGAGACGCATGTTGGTTTCACCCTGTGCGTCTGAGCACGTCTTGGCCTCGCACGCACAAGGGCTACTTATCCCGAGGACCAACGAAAAGGTCTGCGTCAGGACGGACGCTCACGCGTCCGCCCTCCCTCGGGACTTACCTGAGCATATGTTGCAAGGGGACTTGATCATGAGTAATCCGTGCACAGCAGGGGAGTTGACACAGAGGCAAGCAAGCGACTATTGGGTGTCCAGAGCCCCGTGGCACCGCAGCGACCGCATCGGCGAGGTCCGATTGGCGAGGTCAAGCTCAGAGACTAGCGGGGTGAGTGGAAGTGCCGCCAGAGTGCAGCTGGCAAGAGACCGACAAGGGACCCCGTGAGGACCCAAGCACAGAGCGTTCGACCGTAAGTGGCGGGAGTAGCCGAGCGGTGACTCAAGTCCAAAAGCAGAGCCAGTCGAGTGAAGACAATGCCATGGAGTCCGAAGCAAAGCAAAGCAGTCACAGTCGCCTAAGAGCCCCAGGTGGATCGATGAGTAGCAATCAGCCAGAGCCAGGACACACCATGCTAGAGTCGACGATAGACAGGTCTCTAGAGAACTTGGGGGGTAGCCGCAGCAGTCGGGGAGAGCCAGACCTCGAGACAGAAGCCAGAGATAGATACCCAGATACAGCGGAGCGGAGTCGAGTCGAGTCCAATGACGGAATGGGAATGAGGTGCCACAGACCAGAGCCAGAACCCAAACGGTCGACCGGGGGAGCGTCTTCCACCGCCTTGAGCTGATCCTGGACCACCTTGACACGGTCTTGCGGGTTGCTTCCTTCAAACAATCGTCTTGACTGAGGTCGATGGCCAAGCAAGGTGAACCTGTGAGAATATATTTGGCAAGGGCTGGGACGAACTCACCGGCATGAGCATCAGCTTCAGGTGGCGTCGGCCCCCATCGCCATGCATACGAGCACGTTACACCGTAGGAGAAGAGGACAGGTCGGGTTCCGAGGCAGTAAGGCTGGGTGGTGGTGAGGAGGAAAGGTCGGTTGGGTCGGTCTCGTATGTAACCCGTCTTTTATGAGGCTGAGGGCGGCGCGGACTTCAACACCAGCCTCATGTCATGTGATCGCGTGTGGCGGCCAATCAATGATGCCGTCAGCTTCCTGATTGGGAATGGACGTCCCTGCTCATGATGACCGTCGTACCAATGCACTTATAAGAGTAGTTTCGTGAGGACAGTCAACAGTAAAAGCGCATTGTAAATTAGGTGCGGCCATGCATACGGCATCAAGTCATACCCGATTAAAATAAGGACAGTCATCACTAGCAGTCTCTGCTGAGCCGCTGAGCTCCCCTTTCCCGGTGTTCGAGAGATGAACGCAGTTTCGTATACGTACACGTGTCAAACAACTAATATACACCATCGAGAGGGCGCCTCAAGGTTCTGAGTACAGACACACATGTCCATCGGCTTCACGACAGGCATGTGCATCCTACGCCTTCTCCGTGAATCCGTTGATCCACTCCAGAAGGTCAGCGTTGACCTTGTCTGACGCTTCGAGCTGGACCCAGTGCCCAGTATCGTAGTCTTTGATTGTCAGGTTCGTACATACTTTCTGCATCGTTGGCACAGACAGCACGGGAATGCACACGTAGTCCTTCTGGCAGGCACCAAACAACACTGGTTTCGTGATGGTTTGGTTGGCTGCGGGAATGCCTGCGGAAGAAGGGATAAGCTCTTCAAGAAGCTCGAATCAACGAACAGTATACCTTTGTCATCCGCCGCAGCTATGCCGCTGAGATAGGTCCTGTACCAGTTGAGCGAAGAGTCGATTCCGTATCTCTTGATCAGATCAGAGATGTACTTCACGTCCTGTCATAGCGTTCGCGGATGTAAGGATTGAATAACGTGAGACGAGGAATGCGATCTACCTCCTCTTTGAGGTAAGACGGCCAAGGCGCCTTCCGGTCATTCAGTATCCACGCTTTCAGCGTGCCCCGCGGTCCCATGTCGGTCTTCCATGTCGCAGGGTCCAATGGATACAACGCGCTCAGGAAGGAGTCCAACTAACAGAGGCCGATAGTCAGCAGCCACCATGGATTTCTCCATGATCAACACAAGCTTACATGTTCCTCGATAACCTTGGCCGTGCCGTCTTCGCAGAAGAAACTGGGCTACGTTAGCACCGCCCATGCACAAATCGTGAGAAAAAACAACGCACTGCCAGTAGCCATACGTCTCGTAACCGATGTATTGCTTGATCAACGCCATAGCTGCCTCATACTCGAACTCGGCAGCCGACGGCGAGTACCCGACGGCGAAAAAAGCGAACCCTTTGAAACGCCCCGGATAGTAGCTTGCCAGGCGTGACGTGAGGATGCTTCCCCTGTAGTTCACACAACGTTTGTATCAGCTTACAGTATGAATCGCAGCCGGTGAAAGCCACGAACCAGTCATGACCAATCGCGATGACCTCGCCCACGTTCTCCGCATCGAGGATATCGATGACGTCCGCCGCCATCGCACTCGGCCTGAACAGCTCAGTGTCCCTCGGCTTGTCCGTCTCGCCCGATCCCAGCAAATCGGGTATGATCAGCGCAAACCCCGCCTTCCTGAAGAAATCGACCTGGTTGCGCCAGTCGTACGAAGTTGAGGGGAAGCCATGGACGAAGAGGAGCGTATCTCTGGGCGTGCCTTCAGCGGGGATGGACGCGTAGCTGTACTTGAGATCACGTTTCGTGATAACAGTCTTGTAGAGGGATCGATCCATGTTGGCTGCGGGGAATTTGCGAGTGTGAGTGAGATGGGCTTTATGGATGGCTATGCGGCGCAGACCGTATCATGATCTAGGGACACTCCGCGCGTGTGGTAAGGGCGGCGGTGGCTCGGCGAGATGGCACATCTAACTTAAACCCAGTTTGAATTGTGAAGATCGGAAGATCAAGCCACAGACGCGCAAACAATCACAGAACAGCGGCATCCTACGTGATGAACAATAGGTTCGACCTCGTCCACATATGAGAGACGCAGCAGAATGGATGGGCGCAATCAATCCACGTCAACAAAGGGCCCAGATGGCAGGGTGAAGCCGCGCTTCTAAGATGCGATGTTGTATGATAATCAATAGCTTGCAACTACGAGAAATATGAGCGGACATACGAGGATGATAGATCACGTCTGTGTCGACGACCTGCTGGTCACCGGCGCGACGAGGTAGTGTGTCCAACTACTTCGAGCTACTGCAGCGACCGCCAAAGATGTGCGAGTGTATCCGAGCATCATAGACGATAGCGCTGATTGTGTGGATGACATGCCTGAGCGAAGGAACTAGAGCCTGCGATCATGCACTAAAATGACAAGCCGCTTTCAAGCTTTAAGCCCCGAAGGAAATGCGGTGAAGCCAGACGGCCGGTTCCGAAACCATTCATCGTCAATCTATGGCAAGACTGCTTGAACGAGAGATGTCATCTGATGCATAGTGTGTACGAACGTACTTAGTAAGTGTCAGAGCGCCTTCACAATAGCGCGGTCGACAATCGTGATCCTTGAAACACTCCGCGAGCAAACACACACAATACGGGCTGATTGGCTGTATGCATATAATAACCGGCTTGAGCTCGTCCGACAGCAAAGCAAAGCAACCCTTCCTGTCGACGCGGCCCTAGATTGGTGAGCATACCTTGAAAGGGATAAAGCTCGCGCTGCCATGCTTTGAGGTATATGCCGTAAAAACGTTACGGCATCTAGCTCAAGGCTGTCAACGCATGACTCTGACGACATCTGAGCTCAGCTGGGTGCCGACGGGGAGGGTTATGTATGAAAGGTCAGACTGTGGACCTGGAAGAAGAGTCCCGAGCAGCGCGGGGCGACAAAACATGGCAAAAGGTATGAGTGCGGCGTTGCCCTATGACCCGGCTGATCCTCATGGAGAACCCAGGTTTGCGGGACCACGTAGCGGTCTGGTCAGGCAAAAAAGGCGTGGTAGTGACAGATGTAGAAGGCTAGGAAGAGTAGTAAGTGGAGCCCCTGCCCCTCACAACAATTATACGGAAAGCGTGCAATGCCATCCCCATCCATCGACTGGAGCAGTTGGGAAGCGGGAACACACGAGAACGCACCTGATCGCCCTTCCCTCACTGACAGCTTATATGCACCAACATGATGCTCTCTCTTCGCCCGAGATTACGCCCGACATACTGAGTAGCAAGGACGAGTGCAGGGTGACGCTGTTCAATCTGATGGGGGCAGTCGTTATTGAGAATGGACGAGAAGATCGATATGGTAGAGCGATCCGTAGCTGAGGCCTTAGGTATTCTTCGGTCGTTGTGTGGTATTGAGACTGCTTCTGGAGATGACTTTGGGAGAGACCGGTGTTGGTTGGGTGTTGGGCGACGACAGTCATGGCAAGGGCGTTGAATCAGGTTGAGTCGGTTGACGCGGAGACGCTGGACCAGGCTGGACCATGTGCATGAGCGCTGAAGATCACATCGCTACTGAACCGGGCGCATAAGCGTTTACCCAACCGTCTTTGCTTCCGCACTAGTTCGTCACTCACCCAATAGACCAGCCCGACTGGCAAAATGAACAACGGACCAGCATCCTGCTCGTTGACTGTGTTACCACCCTCGCCGTCCATTGCGTTTGGTGGCCTTCGTCGCCGGTGAACATGATTCCAGCCTAGTGACGAAGCAAACCCGAATGTGAACCCTCGTCAGCAGGAGCACGGAACAGGGGGTACGCACGAACAACTTCTGCAAACTTTAACAGGAAACGTCGATTTGAGGTGTCTGAACTCGCAGAAGCAGACTGTATGATGCCGCGGTCAACGCATTGGCCTCAATCGCAGTGGCCAACTTCACCGAAGGCACACACCTCTCCTCGGGTCAGATACTTCCTGTATATACGTGTGTAAGCATCTCAGTTCTCCTCTTTCGTTGCTGTATACTCATCAGGCTGAAGCAGCTGATACCGCAAAGACCTCAAGATTACTCGCATCTTTGGCTATCCTCGTGTGTTGCGGTCCATATATGCGGGCTGTATCCTGCGCAAACTGGCGGACGTTTGCATTAACAAGGTAACGAAGTGAGTGACAGTATTAAGGTCTTGAAATATATTCTGACTGCTCGGGAGAAGGTGGTGGGCGGAGGCAACCCGTAAGACGAACGACCGTGTCCTCCCAATTAGGAAACGGCTTGACAGCCCTTTCACAAACCTCTGTTAGTATTCACAAACGTGACTTTGTTGAATGCAAACCTTAAACGCGTTGAATGCGCCAAATAACACGCAAACAACGCGCCCCGCGGTATAAATACGGGTGCCCGCCGCGGGCTATAAAGCCAGCTGCCCCGCCCTCCCTCTCCCCACCAGCAGTCCGTCGCACCTCGCCTCTCGACTTCACACTCAGAGTCTCACTCTTACTCGTTACTCTCCAACATGCGCTTCTTCAACCTGCTCGTGGACGTCGGTGTCGGCGTCGGCACCCTCCTCAGCAGCTACTGCCCCGAAGATGGCATCGCCCCTACCTCCAAGCCTCCCGTCGTCATTGACAAGGCCTGCATCGCGTGGGGCAAGACCGTCGATGCAGCATTCAACCCCGTCGGGTACGTCGCGCTGTTCCTCATTGCACGCATATTCTGATGTCTCATCCATCAGACTCGCGTTCCTGGGCATCAAGGACGGTTCGTTCACCATGGGTTGGGATGGTGTTTTAATTGGGAAATGGCGAGGGTGCGTACATACTTCTACCCATACCGTGCCTTGGCCTGACTCGAACCCGCTCGGCGCGCAGCGGTCACCTCGCCATCTTAGACGACGACATGTCGCCCGACGTTTCCTTCGTCAACGGTACGACCAATAGCGACATTGATATTCTTGATACCGGGGGTACGCCTGACCCCGGAGCGCCAACCTCAACGGCGCGGACTTCGGACGTAAACACCGGCACCAAGGATATCAAGCCCGCACCCTGCATCATCTGCTCTTCTCTGCGCGACGCACCTACCGCCACCGTCGACCGCCAGGCGACCATGGTCGCAGCCGACCTGGAGGCCGAGTACAAGTTGGTGCCTCTCGTGGACTCCGAGTCGGTCGAGGTGGACTCGCCCCCGACCGAAGCGGAGAAGCTGATCGCGCTCTTCTACGCGTTCACCATCCCTTTCTGGACCGTCTTCATCTGGCTCAAGGTCGACACGAAGCGGCGCGCTCTCATCGACGACTTCGCCGCCTCGCTCGCTCGCCGCTGCGCAGACTGGGTCGCTGTTTGCATCACCGCGATCCTCCGACCCATTCGCAACGCCCTCGCCTACTTCGGCCCGTTCGCGAAGATCATGAATGGCATGACCATCCCGTGGGACTCGAACGGGAAGGTCTTCGTTACAACGAAACATGGCAAGTGGATGGTACGTGTCCCCGACTCTCATCGCGCTCGCCGATGCTGACATGTATTGATAGTCTCTGGCTGCCCTCTCGTCATCCGAGTACATTCTGGTAGAGGGCTCGCCCGACGACGAGGTATGTCTCCTCCACTCACCTACTGTCACTGCGATACTGATTGCATCATAGGAGCCTGAACCTGAGCCTGCCGAGGCCGAGGAAGCAGGGCCTGCACGGCGCATCTCCACTTCTGGAGCCCGTGACAGCCGCCGCGGCCAGAAGAAGGCCAAGAAGGATGCGAAGGCAAAAGCAAAGGCCAAAGCAAAGGGCTGGGCGTGAGCTTCAGGTATGTCCCTCCGCATCTCACACCGCCGCACACCCCTGATCGTCCGCGTATAGCTCAGCCCCGCCTCGCATCACCACTCTCCCCAAACTATTGTATCAATATTCGGTCTCGCCTCGTCCCCTGTAGCGTTACGGTTTCCATCCTCTCGGTTTCTCATCTACTTACTTCTCTTTCTTGTACTATACTGGGATCTTGGTGGCCGGCGAACCTCAGAGCACCGATGCCCCCGTGTGTTCTTGAGGTTCGTCGATCATCGAGGCGAGTCAGGCGAGCGGAGGGGCATTCCGCGAGTCTGGCTTGTAATCCCTTCCCCTTCCCCCTTCTCCCTTTTCCTTCTTCCGTTTCCTCTCTATTGGTATTGTCGTTCATCTCGTCTCATCTCTGGGTTTCGGTCTTGCATAGCGGTTCGGACATCTGCCTTCTTGTCCTTGGCATTGGACTCTGGCACTCGGATTTGTACCCGGCGATTGTAGAGTTCATTCTCATAGACTTCGATCTGTAGCATGGTCACGTATTTATACGATATTTATTCTTTTGTCTCGCTTGACTTCGAAGACGATGGTCCTCATCTACGTGTCGATACTGCACTGACATTGACAATCTGGACTGAACTTGAAACGTTGAGCTTGTATGAGGTCACAGCATCCCCTGGCTTGAGGATCGTGTCTCGCCAATTGGGTATCGCCCGTGCGCAGGAGTCCAGTCGTGGGGAGCCTCGAAGTTGTACTTATAGCGGATGCCATACGTCCTGTTCGAGTCGACGTTGCCCAAGCGGAGAAATTGTGGAACTAACTCGAGAACGACATCAAGCCCAACATGCAAGTTGCCCAACGCCGTTCGGTGCCCTCACGCAGCATCTGCGCTGGCACGAAGCCGGAAGCTCTGCAGTACAACGGAGGGGTACGTTGATGCTCGCCGCGAGGGTCACGCCACCGGAGCAACACACCATATTGGCGATAGCATGCTCTCCCGGTTGGCCAGATCGCTGAATGTAGGACTGAGGCGTACGACGACGAGCTGGGGAAGAAGTCTGGATATACCTTGAAGAGCAGTCGTTCCTTGCGGATCCGAACTCACAGCCAGCGCGCGCGGACTGCGTAGGGACGAACTGTCATCTTGCGTGTTCGGTGCAAATGATGTTTCCTCTTTCTTTCTGTTCCTGTGCTATACGTGAAAGTGTCAACGCACACGTCCGGTACCACGAAAGTTTCGTAGTGAGCCCAGCGACTCGCTATGCCCCAGAACCATCGAGGGCCAACGGAAACACGCCATGCAAACAGATTACACTGCGGCGTTAGGGTACACCTGATGATCTTACATACCATCCACAAGCAACGACTGTATTTTACAAAGGGAAGACAGGGCCTAGACCGCACCATTCTCAACGAGCTTGCCACAAACGATGTATTTGTTGGAAAAGTGGTCCATCCAGCCTTGGTGTGATCCCTGTCAGAGTACGTGCAGACGAACGAGCGTATGAACATACCTCGCATGTTCTCGCTGCCAATCGTTCGAGGTTCAATGAGTGCACACAAGTAGAAACCGAAGCAACGCACATCTCGTCGGGCGTGAGATCATCCAGCTTGTCAAGCGGCTGGTCGAGTGGGGTCAACATCTCTGCAGCGAGGTCGTGAGCATGGCCAGCAACCAAGACAGAGACTATGCGTACCAAGATCAAAGGATTGCTTCGCCATGCCGCGAGAGGCGTCGCGACCAGCAAAGTTGGCGTACATGCCCTCTGCAGAACGGATGAGCACACTGACGTCAGGCTAATCCGAGGACAACATACGAGGGCCATAGAAGTTGCGTCCTGCCGTCACGTCGTACACAATGCCATTGATCGCCAGCAGGATGCGCTTCCCGTCCTCTCCGTTGAACGGCTCGAGCGTCTTGGGCGTGTACGTCTTGAACAGGAGTGTGGGAGGGTGCGCCTTGGGCATCCACGAGTAGCCGCCTTTGAACTCATGCGGGACGCTCTTCGACTGGGAGTTGGATGGCAAGAGGATGCGCTGCACAGCATAGAGGATGTACAGCAGCAGAGCGGTGTTCACGGGTGTGCCGAGGTCGAAAGCCATCGTAGCGAGCGGTATGAGAGCTGCGACCAAGCTGTGAGCGCTGTGAGCGCTCTGCCAGCCCCATCCTCGCCGACTGTGTCAGACGCTGTCAGACGCCTTCCGTAAGTCATCATGCAGCAGCACCCTGTCGTACGAGGGCCACGCAGCCACGAATTAGATACCGCATGTGAGGCTGAGATCCCAGAGTTCTCGTGCCCAGCGGCGCGGAGAGTAAAGCAGCAGGGGAGTCGGATGTGCGCAGCCGTCGCCACAACGTCCAGAGGGTGCGCATATAACCGATAGTCATGACATCTATATATGGTATACTGGCGTGATATGTAGTACAGGCTGTGTCGTGTAGCTGCGGGATAGTCTTGTGTCATACATGGTCGTAGGAGTGGTCAATAGACCGTTCAAGACTCCCGGTCTATAGGTATCGATACATGAAGTGTAAATTCGTCGCATCTCAAAGCACAATTTCACAACTCATTGCCGCGTAGCGAGCGCGGCGATGAGGGTGTCGTAGTCGAGTTTTGCAGCTACACCAGAGTTGTCAGGCATACATCCTACACGCTGAGCGATGGAAGCGGACGCACCCTTCAGCACTAATCTCGTGAACTCTCTCGCCAGCTTAGGTTCCCCCTCCTCCAGCCGACGCAGATGTTCGGTGCTAAGCTTCCACAGAACTGCTTGCCGCTCCACAACGCAAGTCGCGTTGCGAGACAAGCCACTCAAGGTAGAGAGCTCGCCGGCTAGCGTGCCCGGGACCATGGACTCTTCCGTCGGGCGCGTGTGCTCGCCGAACTGGTACGTAGCCCTCAGCACGCCAGACTCTACGATGTAGAGCCCATCAGACTCGTCGTCTTGCCGCCAGAGGACCGTGCCTTCTGCGGGGCAGACGCGCTCGAGGCATTGGATGAGCGGTGCAAATCCATCCCTGTCGACTGGCCCGTACGAGGAGAACACCTTGACAAGGGTGTTGTAGGGCTCGGGTGCCTCCGCGACTTCGTCATCTGGCGGGGAGTGATCTGATGAGGTGGTAACATCAGCTAGGGTGTCTCTACATCCACCTCTCAAATGGTTTACCTCGGGCAATGGTACGCCATCCGGCTTCGACGAGCTGCAAGTTTCTCGGTGTCGCGGCGACGGCTTCCTCAAACACGAGACTAGAGGCTTCCCGACCAGGCAGCACTGCGTAGAGGACATGAACAGTGACACAGTAACACAGAGGACTACGCGTACCAACTGCCTGAGTCTCTGTCTTTTGGCTGCTGAACCACGTCCTCAGGTAGACATTCTCGGTCCCTAACACCCCATCTATCAGCTCTTGCCTATCGCCACATGGAACAAAGCCAGCACTCACACTCCAAGGCATCATTGAAGGTCGCAAACAGTTCCACGCCCTCCGTGTCCAGAAGCTCGACGTTTCTCAACGAACGCCCAACGTTCGACTCCAGCGAGAACCCGCAGAGTACGAGAACCACGCGCCGCGACGCCAGCAGACGCTGCACGCGCACGAGTGCCTCTGCCGCGGACATGTCGACGCCCGCGACGAGGCTGAGGTCGAGGATGAGGAAGCGCACGGGGTTGCGCTGCCAGGCGGGGCCCTCGACGAGCGTCCGGATTGTCTCTTCGACGTGCGTGATCGTGCCGAAGAAGAGGAAACCTGTGGGATCGCAATGTTAATAAACCGAGCGCCTGAATGATGAAGCTGAGTACCCTGTAACCGGACAATGGATGTCTGCCTCGAAACCTCGCGTATGTAGGCTCGATGTGCACCGGGCCGACGCACAGTCGACATGACGGTCTCGCCGGTGTGTAACGTCCGGATGCTCTTTCGTTGTGAGCTCTGTACCACAAAGAACACACCTGTAGGGACACATGATGGGTAAGGTCCGGCAGACTGTGTACGGCCGAGGCGAACGTACAGCTGACGACAATACCGAAGATGACACCGATCACGAAGTCCCAGACAGTCATGCAGATCATGATGCTGGCGATCGTAATGTACTCCATCCTATGTCCTGTTCAACTTCTGAACGCACATTGGGGAGCATGCATGACTCACCGACTAACACGATGTCTAGTGTCCCACAAGGCCTCCTTGACTAAATCAATACCCAATACAAAGATGAGGGCGCCAACGACCATGACCGCTTCGTGATGGACCGCACATCAGCAAAAGTAATTACCGCTGCTATGACTGGTACTTACGGATATAGGAAATAGGTCCAGTCCCGATCAGGAGTAATACCGCAGTAGCGGCAGCAAGCATGAAGCCTGAGACACGCGTCGTTCCACCCACTCGGTAGAACCTATCAGAAGACGTCAACAACAAAGCCTACCAAACCTGATATCATGATCTACTCACAGCAGTGTGTTCACATAGACGAGATAGTTGGGCCTGCGAGGCACCATTCAGCGCGCAGGACGAGACAGTGCACTTGAGTGGTACCTACACTGTACCCAGTGCGCCTGCAAGGAAATTGGAGTAGCCATGAGCGACTAACTCCTTGTTCGTGTCGACATCGTGATCCAACGAGACAGCTAAGCAGTCATTGTCAGTCCTGGACTTGACAGACGTGCACGCCATCACAAACCTAGAGCAGGGACGTTGAGAGGAGGGTGTAAGATGTTGAAGAACAGCCTATTTGACATGAGCGTTGCCAATCACGCCAAGACGACTGAATCATGAGACTTACAGAGCGAGTTGCGTCGGCAGAGTGGCCCAGAACGCGTCCCACTGGACAGCTCTGAAGTCTGCGAACAGAGTTAGGGTGACTCGGACAATGCGGGCCGCTGTTGAACCCACCGAACAATGTGTAGAAGTGATACCAAGGCTCACGAGACGTTCCCATATCGAACAGCCACCCATTGTCCCGAAGGGCACCCATATTCAAGTGTGCAGCGGCGACTACGATATAGAATATCACCGGAACCGCAAGGAAGTCTATGTTGATATGGTTCAGAAGCCGTGCCGAAGGTATACAGATGAAGTCATAGGACGTACACATCGGGAAGATGAGCTGGTGCTCATACTTGTGCGTGATCAGCCGCAGGACGACAGCCAACGCGAGCGCGGGTGCCCACAGCAGGACGTTACGGATCGTCAGAAAGACGTAGGTCAAAGCCTCCAGCGAGAAGTCAAAGTCTTCTTCGGGCATGCCTGTACTGACGGTGAAACTGCACATGGACACAAAACCATTGAGTGGAGATACAACCAAAGCACGCACGTGGCTCACCCTGTGATCACTAGGAAGACACCAACGCCACCAATACAACTGTCCGGATTGACGTGAACAACACAAACTTGCGGAAACGCGAGAATGGGCGGCTTACCCAACAAGGATGTGCCGTGGAAAGAAACCGATCAGTGAACCAAGCCTCAGCGCGCCAAGGAGGAAGAACATCAGCCCTGCAAGAAGTCATCAGATGAATGTGCATTCAGGGTTGTTCAGCAGACCGTACAACTGACCTGTGAGGATAGACGAGAATGCAAACGCCAGAATGGTGGTCGCAAGAACCGCGCGGGGATTATCCTCGCCAATGTCTTCCGCGATGCTGTTCGCGAGGATGTGGAAGAAGGGCTGTGGAGAGAGAAAGAGATCATAACATCTTCACCTGTGACGCGTCTATGACACAAGCGAGTACTTACCACAACCTCAATCATCATACTGCCATTCGCCCCCGCGAAGCCACTTCCCCCGGCGGAGTATATCAACTGCGCGATGATCGCCCTGGAATGCCCCCGTCAGCTCGTCAACCCTCGTCTACAGCAGCAAACACGAGGGCACGCACGAGACGAAGAACATCGACACCCCGGTGCCGCCGAGCCCCACGAAGACCCCCGCCGCGGGGAATATGATCATGCCATCTGAACGTAAAGAAGCCTCAGCGCTGGCCAACGTGATCGTGCAGTACGTACGCACAGGAGACGCCGTCGAGGATGTTGAGCAACGTGCCCAGAAGCACCGCCGGCAGCGACTGCACGGCAATAACTGCAGTGTCCTTCGCCGCATGCAGGCTGAGATGTGGTGCAGGTGGGCGACGCAGCAGGGACAATAGCCGACTCGCACGTTCCTTGCCCTTGGAACTGGGGTGGAAGAGCCCGCCGTTGCCGTGATGCGCGGCCTCCAGATCTACCAGCAGAGGTGTCGTCTCGGAATGCACACTGACTCTGTCGACTTGTGCAGCGCCCGCGAAGGAGCGAACGGGAGACAGTGCAGATCTTGCTGAGGGGTGTTCCAAGGACACATCACCAGCAGGGTCAGTGGGGAGACGTCCGTTGGGATATTCCAGGGTCGGAGTCGGCGTCGACGAGCTTCCAGGGGACTCGTCTTGGACCTGCCGAGCTAAGAGAAGTGATAGCCCTGATGGGCCCTGGCGTCCGCGGGGAGTGGCAGCTCCAGACGGCGTAGTGCCCATAGTCGTGGTAGATGCAGTAAGGTCTGTCAAGCTGTCGGTGGAGCGATTCGAGGAGACAAGGGACACCGTCGAACCGGCCTGAGGTGCGATTCCCGTAGAGGCGGCCTCGCGTGTAGTATCGACCTCCGGGAATATGAACGCGTCCTCCGAGTGAGGCGTGGCGCTCGGCGTGCGGAGGGGTATCCTGGAGATGTGCATAGTGCTGTCCCGGATGGCGTCCTGGCTGTGGACCGCCGCATTGCGGGGACGAGAAGACTTTGAACTAGACGACACAAAGCTTCTCGGCTGTAATAGGCTTGTCACACAGCAGTTCAGCAGCTGATCACGCAAACGATGAGGATTATGTACGAGGAACGTTCTTACCCGGCTCGTGCTACGGGAGACGCGCCCATTCGTAACCCGTCGTGAACAAACGGTGATCCTGCGTCATTGCCGGCTGCGAGCTTCGCTCCCGGGGCTGGTTCATCGAGAGGCGAGTCCGGCGACCTTCGAGGGATCGACATTGTGCTCGCGAGAGCGGAGATCAGCCCACGCTGGCCTCGAGGGCAAAAGTGCTGCCAAACAGGGGCGGAGGGAGGGAGGAGTAGCGCATCGACTTCTGAGGCACCGGCCAAGGACGATCGCCTTTACCCGGATAAGAAATTATGCACAACAGGAGCGGTCTCGTGACTCCGACGGTCTGCGCGTAACGCGTGGCGTCACGCGTCGCCCTCTAGAGTTGCTTCGACGCGTTCTTCGCAGTAGGCAGTGACTAGACAGGCTGCTAGGGAAGTCATGAAAGCGTTCAGAGAGTGGAACATGCACACCAACTCCTCACACCGGAATCTCGGCAGGCAGGACAATCGGAGTCGAGGCGACGTTGGATGTCGCGTCTGTCATGCCGTAGTAGTAAGTATGTAAAGGTCAACGACTGCGTAGACTCTTACTGACTGTACTTGCCTAATGGGATACAGTTACCTCATGCGCACCGCTGCTGTATGGTATCCTTTGTCTGGGTGCCCTCACTGAGCAGATGGGTGTTCGTGGGAAGGAAAGTCGGACGCCAGACGGCCCACGCAGCTCTTTACCGAGACGCGCAAGCAACCAATGACATATATAGCGCACGGAACTGGAGTATATCGAAGACCAGTGCAGTGGCGATGTGACCGACGAGGCGATAGAGCGCCAGAGGTCGAATAGGGAAGGCGGATAGCCAAAACCGTAGGAAAGTACAAGGCGTTACAATGATCGACACAAACTGCGGCATGTAGCTGGGAAGTCAATCAATGACGGTTGAATATATATCGTATCAATACATGACCATGCTACAGATCGAAGTCCATTAGAATAAAGACTACAATCGCCAGATACAAATCCGAGTCCCAGAGTCCGATGCCAAGTACAAGAAGGCAGATGTCCGAACCACTATGCAAGACCGAAACCCAGAGATGAAACGAGGTGAACAACAACACCGGTAGAGAGGAAACAGAAGAAGAGAAAAGAGGAAAGGGAGAAGGG
The DNA here is from genome assembly GCF_022264815.1 of Rhodofomes roseus. NCBI lineage: Eukaryota > Fungi > Basidiomycota > Agaricomycetes > Polyporales > Fomitopsidaceae > Rhodofomes > Rhodofomes roseus. The sequence goes on along the minus strand of NW_025952960.1, from coordinate 866,088 downwards.
GAAGGGATTACAGGCCAGACTCGCGGAATGCCCCTCCGCTCGCCTGACCCGCCCCGATGATCGACGAACCTCAAGAACACACGGGGGCATCGGTGCTCTGAGGTTCGCCGGCCACCGAGATCCCAGTATAGTACAAGGAAGAAACGTAAGTGGATGAGAAACCGAGAAGGGAAACCATAACGCTACAGGGGACCAGGCGAGACCGAATATCGATACAGATAGGTTGAGGAGGAGGAAAGTGACGGGGCGGGGCTGAGCTATGCATGGACGGTAAGAGGCCGAAGGCAGTACCAGATGCAGAGGAACATACCTGAAGCTCACGCCCAGCCCTTTGCTTTGGCCTTTGCCTTTGCCTTCGCATCCTTCTTGGCCTTCTTCTGGCCCCGGCGGCTGTCACGGGCTCCAGAGGTGGAGATGCGCCGTGCAGGCCCTGCTTCCTCGGCCTCGGCAGGCTCAGGTTCAGGCTCCTATGAGGCAATCAGTATCGCAGTGACAGTAGGTGAGTGAAGGAGACATACCTCGTCGTCGGGCGAGCCCTTTACCAGAATGTACTCTGATGACGAGAGGACAGCCAGAGACTATCGATACATGTCAACACCTGCGGGCGGGATGAGAGTTGGGGAGACGTACCATCCACTTGCCGTCCTTCGTTGTCACGAACACCTTCCCGTTCGAGTCCCACGGGATGGTCAAGCCGTTCATGATCTTCGCGAACGGGCTGAAGTAGGCGAGCGCGTTGCGAAGAGGTCGGAGGATCGCCGCGATGAAAATAGCGATCCAGTCCGCGCAGCGGCGAGCGAGCGAGGTGCCGAAGTCGTCGATGAGAGTGCGTCGCTTCGTGTCGACCTTGAGCCAGATGAAGACGGTCCAGAAAGGGATGGTGAACGCGTAGAAGAGCGCGATCAGCTTCTCCGCTTCGGTCGGGGGCGAGTCCGCCTCGACCGACTCGGAGTCCACGAGAGGCATCAACTTGTACTCGGCCTCCAGGTCGGCTGCGACCATGGTCGCCTGGCGGTCGACGGTGGCGGTAGGTGCATCGCGGAGAGAAGAACAGATGATGCAGGGTGCGGGCTTGATATCCTTGGTGCCGGTGTTTACGTCCGAAGTCCGCGCCGTTGAGGTTGGCGCTCCGGGGTCAGGCGTACCCCCGGTATCAAGAATATCAATGTCGCTGTTGGTCGTGCCGTTGACGAAGGAGACGTCGGGCGACATGTCGTCGTCCCAGGTGGCGAGGTGACCACTGTGCGCCAAGCGGGTCAGGCCAAGGCACGGTATCGATGAAAGCATGTACGCACCCTCGCCATTTCCCAATTAAAACACCATCCCAACCCATGTTGAACGAGCCGTCCTTGATGCCCAGGAACGCGAGTCTGGTGGACGAGATGTCAGAACATGTGAGATGAGCGCATTGAGAAACAACGACGTACCCGACGGGGTTGAATGCTGCGTCGACGGTCTTTCCCCATGCAGTGCAGGCCTTGTCGATGACAACGGGAGGCTTGGAGGTAGGGGCGATGCCGTCTTCGGGGCAGTAGCTGCTGAGGAGGGTGCCGACGCCGACACCGACGTCCACAAGCAGGTTGAATAAGCGCATGTTGGAGAGTAACGAATAAGAGTGAGACTCTGAGAGTGAAGTCGAGAGGCGAGGTGCGACGGACTGCTGGTGGGGAGAGGGAGGGCGGGGCAGCTGGCTTTATAGCCCGCGGCGGGCACCCGTATTTATACCGCGGGGCGCGTTGTTTGCGTGTTATTTGGCGCATTCAACGCGTTTAAGGTTTGCATTCAACAAAGTCACGTTTGTGAATACTAACAGAGGTTTGTGAAAGGGCTGTCAAGCCGTTTCCTAATTGGGAGGACACGGTCGTTCGTTTTGCGGGTTACCTCCGCCCACCACCTTCCCCCGAGCAGTCAGAATATATTTCAAGACATTAATACTGTCACTCACTTCGTTAACTTGTCAATGCAAACGTCCGCCAGTTTGCGCAGGATACAGCCCGCATATATGTACCGCAACACACAAGTGCAGCCAAAGATGTGAGTAATCTTGAGGTCTTCGCGGTATCAGCTGCTTCAGTCTGATGAGTATACAACAACGAAAGAGGAAGACTGAAATGCTTACACACGTACAGGAAGTATCTGACCGGAGGAGAGTCGTATGCCTTTGGTGAAGTTGGCCACTGCGGTACATTCGGCCTGAGCCAGATTGGGGCCAGGGCGTTGACCGCGGCATCATACAGTCCGCTTCTGCGAGTTCAGACACCTCAAATCAACATTCCCTGTTCAATTTTAAAGAAGGTGTTCGTGCGTACTGCCTGTTCCGCGCTCCAGCTGACAAGGGTTCACATTCGGGTTTGCTTCGTCACTAGGCTGGAATCATGTTCACCGGCAACCGAGGTCACCAGACGCAATGAACGGCGAGGGTGGTAACACAGTCAATGAGCAGGGTGCTCGTCTGTTGTTCAGGTTGCCAGTCGGGCTGGTGTATTGGGTGAGTGACGAACTAGTGCGGAAGCAAAGACGGTTTGGTAAACGCTTATGCGCCCGGTTCAGTAGCGATGTGATCTTCAGCGCTCGTCGCCTCAAGGTCCAGCGTCAAGCGCCGTCAACGCCGCCTTGCTCGGTGTGTCCATGACTGTCATCGCCCAACAGCGGGCACTCCCAGAGTCATCTTCAGGAGCATTCTCATCGCAGAACATTCGAAGAATACCTGAGGCCTCAGCTACGGATGGCTCTACTTCTGGTTCATTCTCAATAACGACTGCGTGGTCCTGACCTCCGTCAGCGAGTCGAATCGCGTCACCGTGCACTCGTGCTTGGTACTCGGCACGACGGGCGTAACTTAATCTCAGGCAAAGAAGGAGCATCTTTTTTGGTGCATATAAGTTGTCGTTGAGGGAAGGGCGAAGCAGGTGCGTTCCCATGTGTTCCCGCTTCCCAGCTGCTCCAGTCGATGGATGCGGATGGCATTGCACACTTTCTGTATATCTGTTGTGACCTTCAGAGGTTCCACTTTCTATTCGCTCTAGCTCTCTATATCCATTGCTACCACGCCTTTCCATGGTCAGACCGCTACGTGGTCCCGCAGACGGGGGGGTTCTCAGCTGCGTCATAGGGCAATGCAGGACTCATACCTTTTGCCATGTTTTGTCGCCTCGCACCTCTCGGGACTCTGCATCCTCAACAGACAAACAATTTGTCTAGGGCTACAGTCGACCCTTTCCCGGCCACGCTCACAGTCTCCTGCGACGTAGTACTGGCATGCTCATTGCTCCTCAGCGCTTTCTCTGGTTCTGCCGCGAATGTGCTGAAACTCAATTATCGACTCGTTACTCAACTACCGTGACGTGATGCACTCTCATACGTCGACTGAACGTGGCGGAAGTGGCATCAGCTCTGCTGCGAACAGTCATGCAGACTATGCTTGGGCTCATTGTTTTGTCTTGCTACGAGCGGTGACCCGGTAAACCAGGCTTGCGCAGTAAGTACTCTAGCGTGAACCGTGAACGACTAGTTCTGTGTGCTGGCGGTATTGGTTTGGGAACATTTCACGACGTAATGGGCGGAAAGCTGAAACTTGAACTTGGTACTACTGATAGGGATGACCCTACAGTGACTGGAAGCTGCTGCCAGTGCCAGGCTGTAGTGCACTATGTCGTCATGAGGTACAAGAATTGAGATTCGATACTACATACTGATATGATGGCAGTATTTCCTTGCCGATTGCCAGGCTGCGCTAAGAAAAGAGATCATTTGGAATAAGACTCAGAGTCTACTACTAAGAGTAGAGCAGCCTTCAAACTTCTCGCAAGCCGCATGGGTGTCTGTGATACTTATGACCCTTCGGATTCAAATATTCACTACTGAGTACTCCCACTCGTCAGGTTACATGAATAGACATCTGACTACCGAGCTTCCTGCGCATGGCCGATTAGAAGCAGGCACCAGCTGCTAGTCAGTATGCTATAAGACGGCCGCAGGCGGTGAGGCAGACTCGGAGGCCCGTCTACCCAACCCTCTCTCGTATTCATCATGTCCCGTATTGCTATTGTCACAGGCGCAGCTCAGGGCATAGGTGAGGCCATTGCCATTCGCCTTGGCGCCGATGGACTCGATGTTGTGCCAGTCAGCGACCTGCCTTCGAAGCGCGAGCAACTGGACTCGGTGGCCAACTTCGCATCGATGACATGGGTTGATGCGCCCTGGCCGTTGACTGCGACGTTACTGAAGAGAAGAAGGTCGTTGCTATGATCGACAAGACCGTAGAGACATTCGGCGGTCTCGATGTGGTGAGCATGGAATGACAGACGATAAAGTCTACCGACTGACACTGACTCTTGTAGATGGTAGCGAATGCCGGAATATTGATGGTCAAGCCAATGTTCGACAGTACGCTACTATCATCACTTCATACCTGGTCCTCGCAATAGAACCTTTCGACGGCGTAGCTTCGGTGGATGACCTGAACACCATCTTGTCGATCAATGTGCGCGGTGTCATGTTATGTTACAAGTACGCCGCCATGCAAATGGTCAAGCAGGACGCGGTGGACGGATCATTGGTGCGCACAGACCTTCGAAGCGCCCCGTATCCAGCGACACTGAACCAAGGGTTTCATTCGCAGGTGCGTCCTCAGTGGCGGCCCGGGCAAAGAGCAATACGTCGTGATATGTTGTGGGCTACAAACAGCAATTAGCTGACATCATTATGAACAGGTGTCCAGAACTTGAGCGCGTACTGCGCCTCCAAATTTGCCGTGCGTGCCTTGACGCAAGCGTGTGGTGCGTGATTGCGCTTTGGTATGCGCGGGTATCTGCCGATGTCGATCCCATGGAAACCTGCTGAGTGGAGAAAGCACAAGATTACTGTCAACACATACGCACCGGGGAGCATCCTGACTCCAATGAGTGAGATCGAGCAAAATCTTAGCGCCCTCCCGAGTCTCACCAATTGGCCGTAGTCTTCCATCCCGACGACGAGAAGAACGGTGGCCCGGCATCCACCGGCAAGCTGGTGCGTATGCTGCGTCAAGGAAGCTGTTCGACGCTTACCATGGAGGTATAGGCTGTTGGAGTACCTCTGGATACTCCGGACGCACAACCGACCGTCATCGCTGACTTCGTGTCGTACCTGATTCGACCTGAGTCATATCACATAACTGGTACGAAGCAGTCAAGTATAGCATAGCTAATTTACTGACCGGGAAGTTCAGGCCAATCCGTCAACATCAACGGTGGGATGCTCTACGACTGATCGCCGAGGTCGTGACTGTCAACGGTTGGGTACGGCCAAAACATTCTTCTGTTTGCCTCTGGCGCTGACGTATACAATCGCGCGCTTGGGCAAAGCGGCCAAATGATGCCTCTGTAGTCTATGTTTCAGTAGCTGTCATTCGATGAGGAATCTAGAACGTACGTTCAAGATCAACGCTGATGCATGTGTGTAGAGGGAGAGGTAAGGGGACAGTATGTCAATGTCATCATGCAGGAACTCCGCGTGTGGGCGCCCAAAACGCTCAAGGTTGTGCGATTGAACATAAACCTCATTCATGACTTTAATTGCACGAGCATCTTCAAAAAGCTATGAGCACAACATACCTCACGGCCCGAGCATGTAGTGTCCGCTGTTTAGGCACCAATGATGTATTGAGAACACGACAGTAAAGAGTCCTTAGACACGTTGCTCTGCGGTAGGCAAGTGAGAATGCATGCATACCAAGTTCGAAACATCATACAGAGGCAGAATCTGTCCCCTACTAGCACTTGCGCTGGGCTCAATTATTTCCGCAAGTCAGGACGGCTTCTTCACGACGGCTTCTTCACGACGGCTTCTTCACGGCTCTCGCTACCGGTCATCTCTCAACCAGCAGCCAGGACTCGGCAAAGGAACCGTCGCACCAGGCTGTACCAGGCTCGGTGAGATAAGAATGCCAAGGCGAGTCAGCTTCGCCCGTATCACCTGGTGAGCGATTCTAGCGTTCCACCTTTGGTCGAGGCCCACTACGACTTCCCCCGTCCAGTCGATAGGGATTGTGAAGGCGCTCCCACGTGACTATACACCGTACAACTTGCATAAGTATACGTATCCCGTTGGCTGGCAAGAGAGAGCATCAGTGTATCGCTCATTCGTGCCCAAATACGCAGGGCCTGCCGTTGAGGACCGCCGATGACCGAGTTAGCCCAGAATATTCGACGAAGATGCTGATGCGGCAGGCCGCAGCGGAGAATGAACAGCACAAGGATGAACAGCGATAAGAGAGCCAAGACGAGTCATCCTCGCCATATTCGTGTCGGGAAACAGCGCCGTGTCACCGAAAACAAGGCCGTTGCGACGCTCGGAGAACCCATGATGATGGAGGGCAGCGTGGTGCGTGCTTCTGGTACGCCTCTGATTATCGATAAGGCATCGACCACAAGCAGATGCCCAAATCGAGTTTGACGGCTGAGCTCGAAATGGCAAACAAGAGACACCAGGGATTGTTTGGTCGGACCAAACATGGACCCACACGGAGGCGTATAAGGAGCGGAGGCGGACGCGACTTTTCCCCCATCCCTCTTGCCCTCCGACGGCCATGTAGGGTCCCCGGCCCCATCCTCTCCCTCGCCAACAGCAACTCGACCGCCGCACGTAGTCACATCTCACCAACAGTGGGATGGGTCGGCCCAGCTACGATGCGCCACAAGTTGAACTGAGGGCCACGCGCCAAACAGCGGCAGACTAGGTATGTTCCTTCGCCGATCGACATAGCAGAAGCACTCACTGACGTACTGCGCCCTCCTGACTCCATCCTCCTCGTCTATCCATCGACGCCACACGCGTTAACGCGACGACCCGCAGAGCCACAACGCCACAAGGTGCGTGGCCATTCTCGACGTCGACAACAGTAAGTCTGCGTCAAGGCTCGTGGTCTAGGCAGTCGCTGACCGCAATGGTAGATAGTGTGCCTCAAGCCTGTGTGCGGCAAGACCCATCATCAACATGTGTGCATCAAGATTATGCAACTATGACCGACCTATGCGAAGACAAATCCCTCCAACGGGTTCAAAGCCATATGCCAGACGACGAAACACAAGTCCCGCAAGGGCACACCCGTACGTTGCACGATTGGTGATGGGACCGTCCAGCCTGGTGTCGTCCGCGCCATGATAGCGGCGACACAGGCCCAGCTACTCGCGTCGTCGGTAGCTGGAAGCAACTGTACTGCAGACGCGCACCAAGGGTCAGGAGCCTCGCTGTTATGCGGCTCCGTAGGGACACGGTGCGCGGACTCTGTACGGGGACCGTCCCGCCGTTGACTGGTCTGAGACCCGACGCATCGTCGGCCCGGCAGACCACGAGGCTAGCCAGTTGTGGCGTGCGGGTGGGAAGACGTGGCAATGTGAGTGCTCGTAGTCATGCCTGTCGTTGACCTCGACTGACCTTCACTGTAGGCCACGTCCCGACGTCGAGGGTCTATGATCCCGGCGAGCGCATTCAAATCCTCCACTACCAAGTCCCAAACGGGCATCAAACATCCCCAGTACGTCGTACTTGCGTGAATGGGTCCAGCCTCCGGCATGAGGTGGCCTGCACCTCGGTGTGGGCTGCCGGAGGCACCGTACCGACGACGCCGTGCACCAGCGGAGACGGGGCATTGCGACCCACTGTCGACCAGATTGTGCCGGGTCATTATGTCAATATGTACGGGGACGTCCCCGCCGCCGGTGTACGCCCGCTCTGTCGGACTACCGTTGCCGGCTAGCGCATGACCGTACTGGGATAGGGGCGTCGTTCATGAAGGCATGTGAGCGGCGCTCCTGGCTCGGGCCAAAGTAAGTGTCTGTCGTGGAACGGATGCGAGCTGCGACTGACCTTCGCCTCGCAGGTCGCCCGAGCGAAACCTCAAGATATTTGCCGGACCACCCCGGTCAAATCCTCACTCGCCCCAAACGGGCTTTCCAGATCCCTGGTACGTCGTTTGTGCGCGAAAGGGTCCAGCCTCTGGCACGAGGTGGCCTGCCAATGCTGCAGGCCGCCGGAGGCACCGTACTGCCGACGCAGCGCACCGATGACAGCACCGCATATGACATGCCTTGCAGTCGGTTGCCGGTCATTATGGTACGGGGACGTCCAAGCCGTCAGTGCAAGCCCGCATCGTCGGGTAGTACTGCAGCGTGCTAGCGCACATCCGTACTGGGAAGAGGGGCGCCGCTGCAAAATGCTTAAAAATGATATAATGAGCAGCGCCCCTGGCTAGGGTGGATCGTGAGTGTTCGTGGTCACCGGAGTTCATGCCGACACTGACCTTTGTTGCAGGCACACCCGAGCCAAACCTCAAGCTGTAGCTACTATCATCCACCGCTCTACATCTCCCCGCTCTTCCCCATCGACAATCGCTTTCCCTCCGGCTCTCTTGCCCAACACGGGTGACGCTCTGCTCGTGCACAGCGCGAGCGAGCAACAACTTGCCGTCTTAAGCCCAATCGGGTGTCCGGCGGCACGGGGGTTTTTAGTGGGTAAAGCAGGGGGACCAGAGCACCGCTACGGACAAGCCGAGCTAACAACGGCCGCGACGAAGATGACGACGGCGAAGCGGTGCGATGACGGTCCCGAGTCCCACACTGTTCTCCCTTTTGGGAGTTCGTGCGCAACTGCATTTCCCCCCGGGAGGAAACGAGCTTCGTCTCGTTGTAGTCCGGTGACGGGCCCTCCGCTCAAAAAAAAAAAAAAAAAAAGAACGCGCGCAAGCGCAACTGAGAACGTCGGTGAAATGAATCGCGATGTGCGCGAGAGCATGGGTGAGTGATACGATTGAACGCACCGTCATGCTGACGACCTTTGACCTTCCCGGAATGGATGCCAACCCCCGGGGGACCAGCGGTGACGTTCTTTTGCACGTTCAGCGGTGTGCATTCAACTGAAGTTGTTCTTTCATAGCCCGTCGCCCATACGGACTGCGTTACTTGTGCGCGCGCTACGGATGTTCTATGATCGATGGAGGGGACTATGTTGGCGATGTAGAGTCGAGTGCTCAATATTCAACGGGAGCATGCGAGAGATTGGGGGAGCCTGCTGCGTGTACTGCTTTTGCGTTCGGGAGGAGGAGGATGTTGAAAGCACTTGCTTTCTTGGCGTGACACTGCGATCTCGCCGGCGTCAACCTTTACCTCTCAAACAGACATCGACGATGAGGTCTGACTTTACTCACCGACTCGCTGTATCCGACGACTGTTCCTTATGTAGCTTCCCCTTGACGCAGCAAATAAGAGCTGGCGTCACAAACTTTGCACGCTGTGTATCTCGACTCGCGGGTGTTTCCTGCATCATGTAGTGGGCCTTACGCCCCAAGGAGAGAGGTCAGGACCTTGGCCTAGCTACGGAGCAGTTATAAGCGTATCGATTGAATGATGCTCGTATTGAGAGTGCGAGGAAATGAAGTCGGAAGAAAATGTCATACTTAGGAATAATTTGAATATGAGCTGGCGGCCTATCGCCCGCCACAGACGCGGATGTTCAGGGCAGGCCGAAGCGCGTCGCCTCGTCCCTCGCTTCCCTCAGCTGTCGCGATCTCCCTTCGCGCTTCGTCCTGACCTACGCGACCACGACTTGCTCTTCAGGCTACGTCTGACACTACATAAAAAAGACAACTGTCTAGACATGGCTGACTGGCTTGAAGGTCTTGACCTAGAGCCCAACGACCGGCCACGCGCAGGACCGTCCTTCGTCGAACGCGCGCGACACGCGCCGGACGACGACTACCCGATTGCAGACGACTTCGGACGGCCAAACTTGCTTGGCGCAGTAGAAGAGGAAGAGGAGACGCCCTTCCAGCAGCTCACCCGGCATTGGATGAACGAACGGCAGGCGCCTGACATATTGCCTGGACAGGAGATGCTGCTTGGGAGGATACTGGATCATGTTAGGAAGCAGGTGAGAGTCCCGTCTGCGATAACTGTGCGGGACGGTCTGCGGGAGTAGGTGGTAGCTGTGATATGCACAGGCGTGGCCGGCGCGCGTAACCACTACGGATTGCATGCTGGAACACCGCACAGAAACGCGACGGCCGCGACGGCTAGGCTTCACGGTGGCTTTTCCCTGGTTAGCACCTACATGGGATGCATGTCTAATACATTCGCTGGCATGCCCAGCCAGAAGGCTGATGGCTCCACTCCGTCCACGCATATCGAATTCTTCTCTGGGGAGCGGCGAATTGACAACACCTAGTTCTAGTCCGACGATGTTCAGCTTCTACGCGCGGACCCTGACTCCTCGGAAGACGAGCACTTTCGCATCATGCTCGTTCAGACGGAGATAGAGCGCGTCAAGTTTGTCGTGCGTTCGTATATCCGGACGCGTCTTTACAAGGCAAGCACGCTCATCTCATGCTGGCGGGATGAGGCTGACCAGTCGTCCTGACTTGATGTCTAGATCGAAAAGTACGCCCGCTGGATAAGCACCACGGCCGAAGTGCACGAAAAGCTGTCGAAGGCCGAGCTCGACCATGCTAGGAGGTAAGGGGTCCGTAGTAGTCTCTGCAGTATTGGCTGACTGATCGGTGGCGAAGATACGCGCGGTTGACGGAGTACCACTTCAATCAGTCTGTTTTGCAAAGCCTTCCCCCGCAGCAGCGTTCCCTTGAAGACGACATGGCTTTCATGCCGCCGATGAGTGAGCTGACTGGCTCTATGCGTCTTCTCTGCGTGCTCACCACTGTCCATCAGTCCCAGAACCTGACAAGCTCCGGCCTGTATTCGTGCACGCACGGCAAGAATGCCCGCCGGTCCGACTACCTGAGTATGTCAGCTTCCCACTCATCCGTATAGCCCAGCGTTGATGTGGTTCCATCGACAGTGGTACGTCGATCGCAATGGAGAAGGGGCGAATATCCTTGACGCCGTACTACATCGTCGAGCAGTTGCTCTTGCGAGGGGAAGTCGAGTTGGTGTGATTTGTGTGGATGATATCCCAGTACCTTACTCGTTCCGTCGGTCGTCGTGCTGTCCATGCTATCCTCAGTCAGGCTCTCCAGCGCTTTGTACCATCGATGTCACCAAATATTAGCATTACAGAGTCCACGCTAATCCCACACAAGTACAATACAGAAATACAGAGCAGAGTTCCGTCTCGCTTTCGTTGACCCACCAGCACACGCCTAGCCCTCCCAGTCATCATCGTCGTACTCATCCCTACGCACAGGGCCCGCCTCGCCGCCCGTTCCCTCTTCGTCCTCCATGTCCAGATCTTCGCCCTTCTCCTTCTCCTTCTCTACTTTCTCTTTCTTCTTCGCGCGTCGCTTGCCTTGACCGCCTTCGCCCTCCTCTTTTGCCTCGCCCTTCTTTCGCCGCCGCCGCGGGGCTGCGGGTTCCTCGCCCTCCGCAACAGCGGCGCGCTTCCCCTTTCCTCCGCGCCGTTTCCGCCCAGACTCGTTTGTGTCGGCATCTAGGTCAATCGTCCCCCCGGCTGAAGGGTCGGGGACAGCCTCAACGATCTCTTTGAGGAAGTCGAGCACGTCGACCGTCTCGACGGCGTGCTTTCTGGGTCGTCGGCGGGTGTGCGTTCAGCGGCCACAATCAGAGGGTCAGGAGGAAGGAAGGGCTTACAGATGATACGCCTCTACTCTCTTCGCACCCCGCTCCGTCGTGACGTTGCTCGCCTCCTCGATGATCATCGCGAGGAAGAGCTCCAGTGCTTTCGCTGTTTAGAGCGCGGTGATCAGCCAACCGCGGACAATCAACGCGTCCGTACTTGCAATGCGACTCACAGATGACAATGGGCGTGGCCTGTGCGACCTTTCCGACCTCCTCATCCTTCTGCATGATGCGCTTTATCCGGGCCTATGGCAGTGCGTTGTTCATGAAGCGCATAAATGTGGCGGCACAACGTGAGTAGGGACGAAGATGCGATGCGCGGCAGACGTACGACGGGAAACTTGGTGGTTTTGTTCTTATTCTTCATGTTCGGCCCCGTGTTTGGCTGTCGAATGTCAGAGGCGACTCAGCTAGCGGCAAGACTTGGTGGTAGGGATCGAACAGCCATTGGCACTTCAAGCTTGCCAATGCTTCAGCCCATCGCAATTTGGACGATATAACACAGATTTACAAATAGTAGTAACATGTACACTGATGGTGAAACGGTTATCATCCTTGCCTTCCAAGCGTGAGAAACTCTTACGTAAGCAAGGGGTGAGGGTTCGATCCCCTCTCAGTGTATGTCTTTGTCATTTTTTCTCTCTCCAGTCTCCGAAGTATGTACCCCGTCGGTTAGCCAACACAGGACCATCCCGACCCCAGTCTGTGACCACACTAACGCAGATCTTAGAGGTACTGCGCGTGCTGATTTCCGGTGTGATTCCTCTATGTATCCTAGACCTCCAAGACATCCTATGTGACACGACCGGGGATGATCATGTAGTGAGTTTCGAGGGGCGTACAACGCCATCATCACAACCTCAGTCTAGTTCTCGTAAAGAGTGGCATCGCTCGCGTCCAGATCAGCCCTAGTACGCTAGCGCACACTGCGTCGTCTTCCCCGTCCTCTCCTTCCGCTTGCCAATCTCCTTCTGCATGCGCGCGACCGCGCCTTGCACCGAGCTGACCTTCCTGAACGCGCGCGCAAACTTCCCCGGCTCCATGAAGTAGAAGGGCGAGGGGTGGTCCACGAGGCAGTCGTGGTCCGCCCGCGCGTCCGGCGGCGTCGAGAAGTACAGTACAGTACACGCCAAGTACACGCGGTACGACCTAGCTGGGCGCCTCAGCGCCGCCTGTCGCTCACCTTGTCGACGTCTCTTTACCGCTACACGCGTTCAATTGCAGCACGTCTCGCCCGCGCACTCAGACGAAATGGAACACGCAGTCGCTACAGCCTCTGAGGTGGTGCGTCAGCTCGAAGACCTGCGCTTTGCCGCAGCTATCTAACCTCAGTACTCCAGACTATAAATGCGCCCTGTGATGTGGGCGCCCTGGTTGGCGTGTTCTTTGCAGCAAACGAGGACGAAAGTAACATGCAAGGATACCTAGGTGATGCCGCGTGTATTGCCAGGGATTGCAGGGCCCTCGGCGTTGAAGATGCCAGCGCCGTAATGCTCGCCGCTCGTGTTCGTGGCCAGCATGCCTTCAGAGAAGGCCACGACTTCTTGCTGTGTGCGTACGATTTATGCCGCCTTTATGCTGCGCCATGCGTCACAACGCAGCACAGCTTTGCTAATGTTCATGCTCCACAGCGCCATCACTTCGGTCGCCTGCTGAAGGCGTGGCAGCGGCCTATGGGGAACACTCAGGCCGAGATGTGGAAGGCCTGGTTGATGCGGGTGCTGGGCATTCCGATGACAAGACGCCGGGAGACACCAGAGTCAAGAAAGAGCGCATCCAGCAGCCTCTTGCTGCCAAAGCAGCGGGCGTAGTCGCTGAACAGCCCATTGCCAAAGGTCAGGCTTATTGCGCCTCACGCGTATTTGCTTACGCAGTGAGACGCGAGCAGGATTCGCCTATCACATCAAGGAGATGAATCAGCGGCGACTGAACGTCCCAAGTCCGGTTTATTCAATGTGAGCCTTTTGTCCTTGCGCATATGCTTGCTCACACCTGGCTGGCTCAGTGCTACATCCAACACCGATTCCCTGCAAAGTTCTAGCCAGGCAACGCTTCCTACGCCTCCTTCCGAGCATACCGCCCCTAAGCGGAAGCGAAAGCCCGGGAAGCCGGGAGCGGGATCATCGAAGAAGTACAAACGGCAGCGTAATGCACAAGAAAAGGGCAACAAGAAAGAGCAGCGGCAGCTCTCACGCCTGCAGCACCGCCTGGTGTCTGGTGGGACGACAGTCACCATGCTCTCATTCAACTTGAAAACCGGCGTGAACGTCACGAAGAGTGGCTGGCAAGGTCAAACGATTCCGAAGATTTCTCGTGAGGACATCATCGCTCGCTGGCGCGATGGCCGCATCAAGGACGACGTGGCGTGCTTTTTGCCCATTCCGTTCAATGGGGAGGGGTGAGCGTCTTCCTGAATACCAGTCCCTCAATTCTCAGCTCTACCACAGCCCTCCCTCAGTCTTGAAGGTTCTTGACGTCCAAGACCGACTGTTCTTTTACCGCGGCTTTCCTGCTCCTTTCCTCAACCCAGAAGTGTTCGCCTACATCCACGACACCCTAATTTCTGATTCCCTTATGAGCAAGGCCGAACGGGATGACGCAATCAATGGTAGAAGAGGCCCGCATCTAGCTTCCATCGCAGGGCACTGGAGGCAGTCAGCTTCGGTGAGAGTCTACTTTCTTTACTTCCCTTGATTTCGACTCAGGCGCATTCGTCAGCGACCGTCTCTCACAAAATGGCACTTGGACAACAAGGCCAAAGTCGACGCAATTTTGGAATATCAGCCTTTCATTGATCTGAAGTATGCCGTCTTTAGCTGCCTGATCCATCGGCTGACCTTGTCTGTTAGTCGGTTGATTGAGAGCACACTCAAGACTGCCTTTCCCAAGGTTTACGAGAGATTCCTCCTGTCTGCGGAATGGCACAAAATCCACAGCGGCGTGTCTCCTTTATTTGGGGGCTACTGGAACTTTTGCCTCAACGGCATCTTCCCAGACCAAGACCGGGTACACTGCATGCCCCATGCAGATGCTAAGAACCCTGTTGGCATCTGCGTTTTGATGGTCTACGTCCTACCGAACTGTGCGTCTTCTCACTGTTTTCCCCGCCTTCTCCTGTATCCGATAGACGCGCCTAGCCAAATTCAACAGCAAGCATCGCTCCTGGTTGGTGGTCTGGGAGGCTGGCATCGTCGTAGAAATGCCCCCCTGGACACCGGTCATGTACCCGTCTTCTTTGTTTTTGCACTTCAATATTGACGTACACGGTAAGCCTATTGCATCAACTGACTTCAGGGCTTCGCGCTGAGAGTGCTTACCCAGACATTGAGTTTGTTGTCACAGACGGTGACTGGCCAACCAAACACAACTCCCGCCCCATTGACGGCGACGATTGCGGAAGGGGTTCAATGGTTTGGTTCAACATGGCGACCATGATTCAAACGTCGGAAACAGGTCATGCTACGTTAAAGAAGGCTGCCAAGGCTGGCGTGAAAATCACGTCCGACTATGATGCAGAAGTGGAGAGGGCTTTCTTGACTGCATCTTCTCTGCAGACCCTCGCTGGCTCACACTGAGCGTTTAGACTGTACCCAGACGCTTCTTCACGCATGTGGCAGCACGGGTGCTAAACAGCTGAGATAATGTGCATAAATGATGTTTTGGAGGAGAACAGAATGGCGGCATGCTAAAGCCGTTCGGAAACAGACCTATGTAGGTCACCAGGATGCTGCATTTCCGTATTGGACATAACAGATGGCGCCAGGAACGGCTACAGCAATACATTAAGTGCAGACAGCTGTCACGCATGCGAATGTGCCACAATCACAGAAGCCCGGAGCTGGCTCGCGCTCAGCACGTTGTGCGCGTCGAGCCCGAGCGAGTGGCCCACGCCGCTCGCGACGATCGCCCCCTCCACGTTCCACGAGCCCGAGCCGGGCGAGCTGGGCGTCTTGAAGACCCCGAGCCGCTGGACCACCTGCTGGGCGCGTTTCCCGCTGCAGATGTGCGTTGCGAGCCCCATTGCGTGCTGCGCAACCCGCCGCAGCGCCTCGTCGCAGCAGCAGCTCTGCGCACAGGAGCTGAGTGGCTCGGCGAGCGAGAGGGAGCCGTGCAGCTGGTCGTGGAGCTTCGGAATGATGATTGCGGCGGGCGTGCCCGACTCTGCCGCGCAGCGGGGCAAGGCGGCGCTGGCGCGCGAGCTGGGATCTTGAGGTGCGAAGGATGACTGGAGATGGCCCGCTGGGCCGCCCGATGCGTGGAGGGCGCGGTCGAGGCCCGCCGACGACACCGTCGAGGACGAGGGCTGGCGGCGGGGCACGCGCGTGGGCGATTACGACGGGGAGCGCACGGGCGAGGCGGAGCGCGCGAGCATGGAGATGGTCGTGTGCGCGGGCGAGGACAGCGCGGACTCGAAGAGGTCGAAGACGGAGCGGGACGGGGTGTGGTATATGGTGCGCGTCGCCGTCATCGTCCCGACCGTCCCGCCCCGGAAGACCGTCGAGCGGCTCCGCGAGCGCGAGACGGAGCGCAGGCTCCGCCGCGGGCGGCGCGCGGTGATGTCGATGGATTTGCTGGGCGGCGTGCCCGGGGCGGCGATGGGAGTTGTCATGGCGTCTTCGTCTGTGTCTGTCTCTGGGATCGGCGCGACGCTCAGGATTGGGGCTAGGGGAGGCGAAGGAGGGGGTACGAGCTCGTCGATTAGGTGTTCAACGTCCGCCTCAGACACTGGGGGTGTGTCCCGCGCGAGGTCGATCTTGTTCCCGACGACGACGCAGCAGAAGTCTTGCAGGTCTTCGTCCGGCACTGGGGCCTTCTCGCGGAAGTCGGCCCACCATCGTACGAGTGATTGCAGCATCTCGGACTTGTTCGCGTCAAAGAGGAGGATTGCTGCGTCCGCGCCGCGGAAGAATGCCGATGAAAGGCTCGAGAACCGCTCCTGCCCCGCCGTATCCTGTGCAACACCAGTCTCATCCCGCCCGTGCAATCAAAATCAAACCACGCACCCATAACTGCAGTGTCACCGTCTCATCCGGCGAGCTATGATGCGGCACAGACTTCGTTATGAAGTCTGCACCAATGGTCGCACGATATCCGGTCGCGAAGCGTCCTGAAATGTACTGCTCACAGGGCTCCCCGACGCACCGAAGCGTCGGGGGAAGTCGAGCGTGGCGGGCTAGTGTCGTGGCGGGCGAGTGTCGAGCGTCGTGGCGGGCGATGCCTTTGTGGGACCAGCCTGGGACCGGCTGAGATAGCGCATGACCTGTGACGAAGGATGACTGGAGATGGCCCGCTGGGCCGCCCGAGGCGGGGAGGGCACGGTCGAGGCCCACACGCAGCGGGGCCTGGGCAGAGCTTCAAGGCTGCGCGAGAGCTCAGGCGGCCAGAGCTGCGCGCCAGGTCCTTCCCCCAGAGCCTCTCGTTGTACATCTTGCGACGCCCAGTGAGTCGCCCCGCCTTCCCGCGGCGCGCTGCTCGGCGAGGGCGCGGGGCGGTCGGCGTTGCTGAGCGGCTAGAGCCGGGCACGGGTTCGTGGAGTGCGGGCGACGCGAGGGCACGGCGAGGCGGGCAGCGGCGGCGCGGTGGGGCCCCAGCGGGTGGCAGTGGATGAGTTGGCGAGCGGCGGGCGCATGGGGGCGACGCGAGGCGGCGAGGGATGCAGCCGGCGAACACACGCGACGGCTGGACGCGGCGGCGGGAGGCGGCGGCGGGGGCGACGCGGGCGGGTGCTCTGCTGGTCTACACCGCGCTGGCGGGCGGCGGCGGTCAGGCGGCGGTGACGAACACGGTCAACGCGGCGGCACGTGACGAACGCGGTCGACGTGACGAGTGCGATAGGCGCGTCGGATGCGAGCGGCGGGAGAGGGATCGACGCGACGTGGGTGGGCGACGCGGGTGGGTGGCGGCGGGGGCGACGCGGGTGGGGCGATGCGGGCGGGGGGAACGTGGGCGGGGGCGACACGGGCGGGTGCTCTGCTGGTCTGCACGGCGCACGCGCCCCCGCTCCATCCCCGCGGCCAGTGCGGCGGCGAAGGTGTGCAGCGCCGTCGCGCTCTGCAGCATGGCGCGTGGCGAGGGCGTGGCGCTTGAAGGCGGGGGAGTGCGCAGGCGAGGGGCAGGGGCAGGGCCCGGGCTGGCACACTGCGTGTGCCGGTGGGGCGACTGCCCAGGGCGCGGGGATGCAGCGGGGGCGCGGGCGATGGGGGCGGGCTGGAAAGGCTGCGGGCCCTGCGTTCAGGATTTCTCTCCTTTGACGTGGGGCCTTGCGGCAGGGTGCGCAGAGGTGCGCTGGGCCGTTTATGTACACCCCGGCAAACGCACGGGCGGCTTCACGTGAGGGCATTCAACAAAGCAAGCGCGTACGCGCGTGTACTCACGTGACCGTGCCCCGGCGCTGCGTGGCGTGCGGCGGCGGCGTGTGCCGAGAACATCGCTCTGCCGCACGCGCCCCCATTCCGCCCGGTGCGCGCGTTAAACAAACGAGGCAGGTCCGGCCGTGGTGAGCGGGTTGCCTCTGGGGGAAACAGCGGCCGGCGTATGGGGCGCATCCGGCATCTGGGTTCTGCGTATGCCACTGGCAACTCACTCACTGGCGGGCCACTCGTTCCACGTGACCATGGGAATGTGCCAGTTGCAAATCGCGCTTTCAATCGTCCTCTTTTGAGAGCTCCCTCTGCCTCTCAGAACCCAGCCTCCGCTGCGCCTACTGCCATCTGGGTGCAGCCATGCCTGCCCTCTCAAAGCGTAAATCTCTCCCCGGAGGCTCTGAGGACGGGGGCGGTGGTGAGCAAGAAGTGGGGCAACCGGCCAAGAAGGCGAAATGTGGCGGAAAGCCTGATCCGTGAGTAGTTCCCAAACATCGCCGCGCTGTCACCAGGTTACACCGCAATTATATGCGCAGCAAACCGGTCATTCACAAGCCAGCGCTCCTAGCGCTGTTCAAGCACGTCGAACCCATGTTCCAGCTGACCCACAAAATTCTGGGACGCCGCCTTAAAGTCACGCAGAATGAAATCGAAGTGCTCCAGTTGCAAGCCAAGGCGCGTAGTTGCACCTGTGGCGCCCCAAGTGCTGGCACTCTGCCGAGTGAAGGACCGGGGCTGGCGGCTGCTGGGCTGCCACTGCGTCGTAAGGCTTCTTTTGCTGCGCCTGTGGGCTAAACAAAGCCTGGCTTCCTCCGCAGCTGAGGGTGGCGCCATCGACGTTGATGAAAGCCTCATCGGCGTTGACGAAAGCTACGCCGATGCCGATGCGGGGGAAAAATGATGCGAAAGAGAGGTCTCTGCTCCTGTATCACATGTGCTGCTAGTCGCCGCTGCCTTTCTGTGCTGGGGAGAATGTCTAGAGCTGTGGCGTGCCCTCCCAACCATTTCGCTGCGTCAAACTGCGTGTATTGTACGTCCCTATTGAGCACCTGTATAAATATGACATTGTGGCTGCACTCCGGCTTCAATCTGGGGTGTGTTTTTGCGCATATATCCAGGACTATTTCGCGCATACATCCAGGACTAAGTCCCCGGAGTGGGCTGAGGCCAGTCTGGCAGGCGTCGGGCTGCTTCAGCAAGGAGTGCAGGGCAAGCCTTAGCACGAGCACCGCGATGATGTCATCAGAGCACTTGCGTTTGCACCAGGGCAGGTTCTCCTGGTTTCCTTCCTCCCTAGGTTTCCCACTCTTTGACCACAGACGTCCATCAGCTCTCTGTCCCTTCTGCTCCTCTGGGCCACGTACGCACCAAGCCTGTGGCCATGCCGACCGTATCGCGGGCCCTCGCGGAAGAAAGCGCCAATGGTGCATATACTGGACCCGTTGTCCGGAATCCTCTAGCACCCGTTCCAAAGGCGTCCGGAAAACTGGGCAGGGGCATGCTGGCTCTCAGAGACCGCCTCAACCGAACCCTGAATGATCCTGAGGCTAGGGATGCCGAGATGAAGGAGGTGGAGGCCATCCTTAACGAAGCCCAGCCCTACCTGAGCCCTTCGCTTACACGTGGCTTCCGAAACTTGCTGGAGACTTGGGAGCTCATTGTGCCTAGTATCGCTGGGCGGCCCATTCCACAGGAGGAGCTTTGGAACGTGGACATAGTTGCAAAATATGCTCGAGAGTATCTAGTCATCAGAGTAAGCTGGAGGCTGTTTCCTCTGCAGTGGTCAATCTACTCACTGCGGCCCCAGTTCCGGAACACAGAGGGCCGAGACGGTCAACAATATGTCAAGGCTACCACCCTTCAATACTGGCGCACCATCCTTGCTCAGTGCGTTGTCAAGTACACCTCTGACACGGAGGGCAAGCGTTGCGGAGGGCGTCTACTTGCTGCAGGTGGCTTGTACACCGAGCTGGAAACCCAGGTTAATCACTGTAAGCGTCCTCCAAGCCTTCGCAGGGCCAGTCTGTTGCCTGACTATACGCGCACTGCTTCACTGCCCAGTGATTGTCAAGTATCAGCTAGACCGTCACCTGGAGCCTAAGGAGTACTATGGGCGCAACGAATTCCAACTTGTCATTCAGAAGGCTATCGAGACGGCCACTCTGGACGACGTTTTCATGCGCCTTCAGACGTTGTGTGCAATGGCGTTTGGATTTGCTGCTGGGCCTCGGGCATCAACCTTAGCCCCATGTGCTCCCGAGTATGCAGAACGTGGACTTGTAAGCGACTGGGTTAGTCTTCTTGTGTGCTTACACTGACAACAAACAGTATCCAAAACTGGAGGACATCAGGCTGTTCCGAGAGAACGGAGGAATCACTGTGCATTTTCATGCCAAGCATTTCAAGGTGCGGTTTTGTATGCTTCACGAAAGCTCTGAGTGGCCGATCTTCTGATGTCTTGTGCTGCTGCAGGGTGCTAATGGCCCCGGAAATGGAAAGGAGCAACACTTGGTGTTCTCAGCCGCAGAGAACTGGTACAACGTTGTATTTGAGTTGAGCGTGTGGCTTTGCCAGTGCCTGATCTACAGGGGTGCCCTTTATTACAAGGTAAGGGCCCAGCCTCACTGATTGCATTTACTCACCGTCAGATGCCTTTTGCTGCAGACCGCCGAAGAGCTGATGGCTGGCAAAGAAGCTGAGGTCTTGATTCGCCCAGAATT
The DNA here is from genome assembly GCF_022264815.1 of Rhodofomes roseus. Taxonomy (NCBI): domain Eukaryota; kingdom Fungi; phylum Basidiomycota; class Agaricomycetes; order Polyporales; family Fomitopsidaceae; genus Rhodofomes; species Rhodofomes roseus. The sequence goes on along the minus strand of NW_025952960.1, from coordinate 845,442 downwards.
CAAGACGCAGCCTCTGTATGCATAGCTCCTGAGGCCTTGATAAGTCATAACCGAGTAGCTGATACACAGCTTTGTCCGCCAGCTTCACCGCAGGCGAACCTGGTGGTAGAGAAGGCAACCTCACAGACCCAGTGCCGCAGACTGCAGGCGCGATGTCCAACAACATATCCCACCTCTGCCAGCTGGCCGGATTGAAGTCGTCTGGAATGTATGCATTTCGCAGGACCACAATTGATGGAGTGAGTCTGTCCATGATCTTACTATCATACCGCGTCGTGTGTTCACTCTGAGCATCCAGTTCGCCCGTGAAATATCTGTAGATATAGCATCGGCGATCGCAGGACATGACCAGGACGTGCAAGCCGTGTTTAAGAAGCACTACTGGCGCGGGGTAGAGAACATACCGCTTCTTGCAATACGCTTAGGAGAGATGAAGGGCCCAAATTCAGCCATGGCCGAAGTGTGTCTCAGGGCGTCCATTATTGCAGGGATACTGATCTACTCTCGGCACAGGCAGCCACAAAGCAACAAATGTTCACGTCAGCAGCAGTAAGATGCCTTGTGACCCAGAGGGCTCGCGAAGCTGCTGGATATGAGGCGCCCCAAAGGCAAGCTGCTAAAGCTGCCCAACAGTTGTCAGACGAGGCGCTCCAGGCCATCAAGGTTCTTGACACTTACCTAGAGTCTCCTACCGTAGCAGCTGATGCAATGCATTGCCAGGAGGATCCTGAGATGGAGCAGGCATCCCGTGAGATTGAGCGCGGCTGGGACATCATGTACGCCCTTTTCCCCGGAGGGGCTAGGGGCTACCGGGATGATCTGGTGGAAGACAAGGGGCGTGTGTTCCGATTGCGACAAGATCTCCAGCCCTTGTCCTCAACTACAGAAGAGGCATTAAACGACGTTTGTATCTCTCATGCTTGAGAAGTTCCGCCCCTGATGATTTGTGAGGTGTCAAGGCGGAGGCTATCTTGTTTGCCGCTGTGGACAAGCGCCACAAAATCGAAAAGAAGCTCAAGAAGAAGGCCCGTTCGGTGGAATTGAAGGCCAGGCTGCATGCCGAACATACCGGGGTTTTGAGCTATGACACTGCAGAGAATCGCTTGGATGCAATTGAGTCGTTCAAGCAACCCATGTCAACGCTCAGGAACATATTGGAGGCCAACAGGAAAGGGGGTGAGTTCCTGCACATCTGGACCCTATCTTGCTCATGATGTGACTCACTGCGTGGCATGCACAGTCGCCGGAGTCATTGACCCCTCGATGCTGCGATTCACTTCTGAAACCTGGGATTCCATGGAGGACGAAGAAGACGCAGAAGTTGAAGACATAACCGGATCCATGGCAAAATTCGAAAAGCACCTGCGCTTCTACTCCAAGCCCAACCCTAAGGGCAAGCAGCCTGCAGAGGAGTCCCAGCAGATGACTCCGCCATCTGAGTTTGCAGAACCAGACGGAGAGTCCTCAGATATGATTGGCTTCCAGCCGCCCGAGGGTGGTATCTCTGACAAGCCCTTTGACGCTGCAGAGACGACCGGTAACATTGTTGAGGGTGGCGAGATGGACGTGAGCGAAGTCAGGGTGCAGTTCATGGACTATGTACTCAAGCCTGTGAGGGAATACCGAGCGATGAGGACCTACTGGCAGAAGGCAAGCCCAGTTTGATCTCCACCGCTCCGCTTTAGCCACTTCTGATCTTCACAAACAGGACGGCAAATGCCTATCTTGTCAGGCGTACATACATGACGACGCACGGATGAACAAGCAGTGGACCCGCTTCACAAACCTATCCCGTCACATGTAAGTGTGCGCACAAGCACTCTGAGCTCTGAGCTCCATGCGGCTGCTGACTATATGCTATTTCCCAGCCAAGAGAAACATAACCCATGGGCGGAATTAGAACAGCACATGTACTTGCCGGATGGCCAATTTGGCTGCCCTTTGAAGGCCTGTGACTTTGAGTGCGTTTGCTGTTACTGTAGGGTTGTGCTTTGTGTCTCATGCGTTCTCTAGGGCAAAGAGCATCAAGCTGGTCCGGGAACACTGCCTGAAAGGGTGCGAACACAGCAAGGAGTTCCGGGCAATCAAAGAGGAGCATGACGGCTATCGAATGGCAAGGAATGAGGCAGGCGCAGCATGGAAAGCGAAGAAGAAAGGCATGAGCGGTGCGGTGATCCTCCCAAGTGATGCTCTGTGACTTACCCATATCTGTCCGCAGACAAGGCAGTTGCTGAGACAGGCGCCTCCAACTTGGACACTGTCGCAGAGTCCATTCAAGCAGCCCAAGCTCCAGTCAGCACTGAGGCTCCGGTCGTTGGGGCCCCAGCAGCTGCTGGACACAGTGCCAAGGCCTCCCATCAAAAGGCTAATCATGGCGACCTCAGCTTGGAAGAACGCCTTGCTGCAGCTCAAAGCACCCTCCCCTTAGATGTGAAGTCAACATGCGAGCAGCTCCAGCAGCTGGACGTCAATGCCTTGCTCTCCCTGGGATGCAAGGTGAGTAGCCATTTATGTGCCTGTTAGGCTCGCGGCCCAGCTCATATTCTGCAGCACGGGGTTCTTGAAGAAGGGAAAGCAGAGTCGTTTGCAAAGGAACTGACTGAGTTTACTTCACTTCTTGGCGAAATCGTCCAGTAGACCTTTGTCCGTATTTGGGATTGTCATTGAATCATGACCGGAAGTGGGGACAAGGGTGGGAGGAACTGGCTGGCCATTGTGTCTTGTACTGTAACATACATGAACCAGCAATGCATGGCCGAAGCGTCCTTGTTGGTGCAGTCCATTAGGCACAGAGGGCTGGGGCATCCCAAGTAAGGCTCCAACTATATAATTAAATGCTCCTATATTCCGGCAGCTGCTCGCGAATATCGTGTCAAATGCCCCTGTGTTCCAGTAGCTGCTACAATATGATACATTTGTTTGTGTGCATGTACACCCCGGCCGACCATAGCATCCGCCGCCACACCCCCTACCCGCCTCCGGTGCGTTCCTAGCGACAACAACGAAGCCCGCGGACCCGCAGCACACTGCGTGGGGTGTGCAGTGTCTCTTCCTGCCCATTACTGCATCGTCTTAGGCTTCTTCAGGTCGATTGTCACAGCACCTGTTGGAATATGCTTGTGAGTATCCCGTCGAAACACCGGAATTCCACCTGCCGGCACAAATATGGAGACGACGTACTGATGAGCTTTTCCAAGTTGCCAATAATGCTCCTGCACACAGTGAGTTCATATAATTTTCTTAAGAAGCAATATCACTCACTTGAACCGTTGTTCTTACCCGGATACAGACACCGAAGATGGCCGGGTAGCGAAGGTTATTGTTAAAGACTTGTGTTATATACTTGCCGATAATGCTCCTGCACGCTGTGAGACCTAGCTGTGGGAGGCGCGGAGCTAGAAAGCAACACCGACGCCGACACCACCCGACACCACCGTGTTTGACGAGCACCGCGCCGACAATTCCATCGATGAGGATGAACGCCAGGAACCCGGACTGCTGCCGTGAACGCCATGGGGGATGCAGGCGCATGGAGTAAGACACGACGAATGGAAGGATAGAAGGAAAGGTGCACGGTCAGACGGGCGCAAGCACACACGCAACGATCAGACTCACACCTAGTAGATAGTACACACTGCAGGACCTCGAGACTTGGTCTGGACGCACGCCGCAGAGGTCGGGAGGGTCCCCTGCACACAGGTGAGGCTCAACGCAAGCAGGCCGAGCATCACCGCAACGCTGATGTTCCGTGCGCGTATTGCGGGTGTGGACAAGCACTAACAGTGCATCAGCAGGCCTCCGCTCACGCAGATGCGGTTCTACACCGCGACGTGGTGTGGAGGAAACATGGCATCGACGAACGATGTATATCACTGTAGTACACATAATAGACACCTCGAAGCCCACAGACGGTCCCAATGTGCTGCTTCATCGCACACATCCTTGTGAAGTATTCGGCGTCTGGTCAGGATCTGCAGCAATGGTCAGAACGCTCTGAATTAATGAGAGGGAAGGCATACCCCGGGCTGAATGTCCTATGCCCAGCCTTGGCCGTTGTCGTTCTGCAGGCATGGACCCCTTCGTCAGGGGCGCAGGCCTTACACAGGGTTGCAGCGACTCACCTGGGTTGCTGCCCACGCATGCAGATCTTACATCCATGGCTGCTACTCAGCCGGATTATCCATAGGGCAAGTCCAGCAGGGGCGCGGACTGTTGGCACAGTGGCAGGTCTCCCAGCATATTGCCTTTACGGAGATGAGGACTGGATCCCAGGCAGCATCCTCCTCGGGGCGACAGTAGTGGAGGGCGTCTTCATCGTCGAGATCAGCAAGGGGCAAGACGCGAGAGAGCTCAAGTGTGAGAGGCTGGCAGCACAGAGAGTCACGTCGGCGCCCTAGTGCTTCTGCAAGGATTTCGAGGTCATAGTCGGAATGGGAGAGGGAGAGCTCCTGCAGGGCAGGTGCAGCGCCGATGCCCAGGAGGACGAGCCACTCGAATGTTCCGGTGCAGGCAACCAAGGCCAGACGAGTGAGGTGTGACCACTCGGCAAGGGCGTGGGCAGGGAGGAGAGGCTGATCAAATACCATATTGAGGAGGGTATTAGTGAAGGTAATGTCGGTGAGGACGTCACCGCGAGGCTGGAGGAGGACGTGCTCGATGGCCCGCGAGACACTACAGTCGCGGGCAGTCCCAAGGGCAGCCTCGTCGATGGCCCAGACTGTTGCGTCGACATCGTCCTTGGCGACGATGGTGAGGTGGCCATTGTCGGCGGTGGCGAAATGTATGGCGCTGACGGCATCGATGTCGTCGTCGGGGAGATTGTATGCGTCCATGGTAGGGAGACGGGGGGTGGGGGTGGGCCTCTTATAGCTGGCCATGGCGGAGGACGGGGTGACGTCAGGACGCGACGTGCAGCAGCGGGCGACGTCAGGACGCGACGTGCAGCGGCAGCGGGCGACGGGGTGACGTCAGGACGCGCGGGGGCATGGCGGGCGATCGAGCGGGCTGCACGCGAGGCGTGGGCGACGGGAGTCGGCGGAGGCGCGGTGCAGGGAGTGCCCGCGCAGAGGACTGCCGCTAATGGCTCACGTGCAGTGTGTGTACCGGGGCGCGATGGATGGCGGACGGGTGGGTGCGATGCACCCCGTGACCGTGTTGCGTGCGGAATGCGCGCGCGAAAGGCGGGAGCGACGCGCCGCGCTGGGGCGACGTCCGCGCACGACGGCGGGCGGCGCGGATGACTTGACACGTGATGAAAATGCGCGGCGCTCGTGCGTACGCCTGCACGGGCGCCAGCGCGCGGCGGGGGCATCGCTGTGGGTGCGGCAGCGGCGGGCGAGCTTACTCCCCAAGGCCTCTTGGGAATCAACGACAGTGTCACGTGCGCGACGGCGCGTACCGGGGAGCAACAGTGTGCAGGCATAACGATCGGCGTGCAATGTGAATGCGGGCCGACGCGGCGGTGGGGAGTGTGTAGAGCATCAGCAGAGGACATTTGTCAGTGTTATTCCGTTTGAACAGAAGTCCTTGGTACATACCGATGGTTGTGTAACAATCTCGCATGTTGATGCTGTCGAGCTACAGTACTGCCAGCAGAGCAACCTATCCGGTACCAGCAGCTCATCACCCGGCCTCCGCGAGGGGCCAAGGCAACCGTGACATGGTTTGGAGTAGAGAGACGGCATGGAGGGGCATGAGGGCGGGCGACGGCATTAGGGACGGCGAGTGGCAGGTCGCGAGGGCGCGGACGACGGCGGGTGGCGGTGGCGGTAACGGGCGGCAACGAGCGCGGGCGACAGGCGTCGGGCGTGCGGTGCGCCTGCGCATCGCAGGAAATGTATGGCGCTGGCGGCATGGATGTCGTCGTCGGGGAGGTTGTATGCGTCCATCGTGGTTGGGAGCAAGGCGGGGCGGGCTCCCATGGCGGCGGCGTGGTGACATCAAGAAGCGACGTGGGACAGGACAATGAAGCCAAGGCGCGCCCGCGATCTAGAGTGCTGGATGACGGCGGAGGGCACGCGCGACTCGAAGACGACTCGAAGGGGTAGCAGAGACATCCCACCGTCCGTGTCCCGCTGTTGCGGTGTCATTGAAGGTGACTGGGCAGCAAGATGCGGTCAACCTTCTGCCCCTTTCCCTCGTCTTTGGTCGTCGGCCACGCACAGCAGTGGACGGCGCCTATTTCCCATACGGATCCGTACGGCAAGCGGACACATACAGGGGCGGCGGTCAGGGCGTAGGTCGCAGCTGCCACAGCGGGTTGCCCGCTATGCCCACTGCGACTGTGCGTCATAGCGTCAGCCGGGCATCCGTTGAGAGCGGAGAGGGTGCGTCGGGCGGTCGAGTGCAAGGCGTTGACGTGCAGTCGATGGCGATACGCGGCGAGAGTGGGGTGGCGTTGGTGCGGACAGACACAGGCGGTGGGCAGAGAGGCGCGGACACGATGGGCACGGCAGGACATTGAGGGGACACGAGGGCGAGGACGCGAGAGTGGGGAGGCGATGGGGCGGGCACGGCGGACGCGACGGGTGTGGCAGGATGGGAGCGGCGGGCAGGACGTTGAGCGGTCGTCCGAGCACGGGCGGCGGGCGGAGACGGGCGGGCACGATGGGCGTGGCAGGATGTTGAGGCGGTGACAAATCTGTGGATGGTGCGGGACGGCGCACGAGCATGGGGGTGTGGGGGACGATGGGCTGGGAGGTGGTGGGAGGAGAGGCGTGGGTGGCGCGCCAGGGCATTTGGGTGCATGAGCTCCACAGGTGTCTCTGCGCGTCGGCGCACGGCGGTACGGACGGCGCGGGGCGAAGACGGCAACGGCGAGCGCAACGGCGAGCGCGACGGCGGTCGCCAGTGCGAGCATGGGGGCGCGGCGGGACGATGGGCTGGGTGGCGGTGTGGGTGGCGCGCGGGCTGCGCGTCGGCGCACAGCAGTGCGCGGGCGGATGCACGTGGTGACGTGGACGTCCTGGGGACGGCGGCGAGGGCGAGCACGGGGCCGTCGGGGCGTGGCGGCCTGTGGAGGAGAGGCGGGCGCGGGCCCACGCGGGTGGCGGGCGCGGGCCCACGCGGCACGTGGCGTCTGTGGACGGGGCGGGCGACGGCGGCACGTGGCGTCTGTGGACGGGGCGGGCGACGGCGGCGAGCGTGACGGTGGTCGTCAGCGCGGGGTGGGCGAGGGGGGTGGGTGGCATGGCGGTGGCGGCGGTGGCGGCGGCGGCGGCGGGCAGGTGCACGTGGGTGGTAGGAGGGGGCGGGGTGGGCGGGGGGGAGTTGTACCTGGTGCACAGCTACGGGGTGGGGGTTCGATTCCCCCTCAGTGTAGTCCTTTTTGGTTGTGACATTGCTTAAGCTTTTGCTCACTCGACGCACGTACTGAATGCGCGATGCTTGTTGGTCTCCTTTGCTAGTCGATAGGTGGAGGAGGAGGAGGAGGAGTCCATTTGAACTAAGTACTTGTGTACTCATCAAGTACTCATACAGTTGCCTCGTGACGTACAGTCATCCACCGGTCACTGTAACACCACCGGTCACTGTAACACTTCAAAATAGCTCAGACCCAAGCTACTCTAATGATTCCTTATTTCTGATGGTATTATAAGATACGTACCATGTCCCTCGTTGACGATAGAGGTACATCCAGCTCAGAACAAGCAACTTTCGCTCGAGGTAGAGGTGGCGCTGTGCGGGCGCTTATTGGCGTGACATCCTCATCACCCACTGTAACACCTGTGTTTCGACTATGTACATTCACTCCCTCAAGCTCTGGACACAAAACCTGGCGAGAATGTTGTGAGAGTAGCTAGTAATGATCTGAAAATGTAACCATGAGAATTTTTCACTCCGTAGACAAGAAAATGGCTAAACACTGTTTGGGTGTTACAGTGACCGGTGCATGACTGTAGACCTCTTTCGGCATGGCTGTTTGCAGAAGCGCGCAACGCTCTTGTACCGGGACTTGACCGGGACTGCCACCTTCTGTTCTCCTCCGCAATGGGACTTGAGCGGATAGCGAGGCCTCTGCCGAAACGGCGCAGGCTGGTTTCAGCACAATCCAGCTTGAAAGACGCGTCTACACTGACTACGCCAGTGGAACAACACCTTGATCTGGTCAACGATGGGATCCCCGTCTGCGTTTCTTGCCACAGAAGCTTCCCTAGAAAGGTCAACGAGGTCGTGCGCTGTGCGAGGTTCGCGATCCGTGCTGTATGCGTCTGTGCTACTGATTGTCGGCTTAGATGTCGGGCAACGACGTGTCTGGTCTGCTCGCGGACGTGCAGCGCGCCGCCGCTGTCTATGCCTCCGACGCCCGCTTTGACCCGCTCTTCTACCCCGTCTCCGTCACCTTCGCCATCGCCGCGGCGTCCTGCGCTCGCGCTCAGTACGAACTCGCGGACAGCGAACGCGCTGTCTAACCCCGCGCCTGAGCGTACACCGGCCGGAAAACGTCGCAAGCCACTCCAGTCGGACACAGATGGAGACGAACAGCCAAGTTGGTCGTTGGGCATTGAGAAAGCCTCGAAAGAAGCGACTCCGCGTGGCTGCGGTAGGACGGTCTGTCGCAGTTGTTGCCATGAGAATGCTTTGAGGTACGCACACCATCGCTCACAATTGACCTAACCTGACGGGCAACGCTTGTCATTACTGCCGGAACAGTGCCACTACGACATGCTATGACTGTCTGAACCATCCGTACAACCACCCAGTGCAGCAGGTCGACGCTCGCAGCTCCCACTGAACGTCAAACAATCTGTCATCCTCGTTCCCTCACACGACCCGCATCACCAATCTCGCGTGGTATACTCATGTCACTTTAATCGGCTACTCATATTGACTCAACCCCATCTTCGAATCTGCGCTACCACTCATCCATCTTCTGTACTTACCCATCTAGCATGCTGTAATTTAGGCCCAATGGTACTGGATCATTTGATTTTCGACTGCCTCTTCAGTGCGGGTCCCCTTGCGACTGTGCGGTGCGACCTTCGTGGTCAAGGTACTCTGCTAACCAGTCTACCCTCATTCCTGTCGCCGGGCTTCGCGGTCGACAGATTTGGTGCGTGATGTTATTCTTGTCGTCCTCGTTGCCTAACGCGCTAATTATTACACGTGTTGCTACACTGCCAAGACGGCGCTCGATAGTGAGGCGGTGAACTACATCTCGACGTGACTCAATCTTCAATCACTGCGGTCCGTTTACCGCTCTCTCAAAGAACGCACTCGGCGCCCCTGGGCGACGTTGGCCTTCCTGGCCACCTCCCTCATGGACCCCAGCAGGATTTCATTGACGGCGCTCGATGGCGCGGACAGCAGGGTGTCCCTGCGTGTTCCTTCGCTGAGGATGTCGTTGTTGTATCCTCACCTTCCGTCTTCATCTGCTCTACATGAAGGAACGAGGCTGTTGATCACCGGGGGAATCATAGAGGTGTATCGCCGAGTATTCTTGTTTTTGGCGACATCGGTCGTCGATAGAATCAGCCTGACGGCGTCCTTCGACGAGGACGATCCGATGTATAGTGCGACCACTGTCCTTGGCCATGATTCAATCGTGTTTGTCTGACAACAGCATAGATTGGCTACTGTATTGGCTTTCTCGCCGGCCCGTGTGGCGTACGTCACTCCGTTCTTGTGACGCGACAAAGCAACTCATATATCCTGGCTTACATAGGACAGGCGAGGGACATCGAAGTGACCACTCGACACTATGGCCTCGAAGCGGACCACTCCCCGCATCCCTGGCTTCCTATCAAAGACGATACAAGAGACACCAGCAAGGCAATGTCATACCTACCTCGGGTCGACAAGACGTATCATATGTGGTACAAGCGCAGGTTGATGCTGGTCAATCGAGTGGTAAACTCGACGTCCACTTCGTCGTATGCCAGGAAGTCGGAGTACCTGTATATACGGTTTGTCCGTCTTTGTGCAGGAGATTGCGTGACGTGCGCTGACTTCGGTAAAGGATATTTGCGTTTAACCATCGGATTTTAGGCGAGCTATTGGACGAGGCTCGTTCGGAGTACAAGACGGCCAAGGAGAATCTAATCTCAGTCTGGGCATCGAATAGGTGGGTTGTATGGTCTGCGGTTTGTGTTCGGATGCTGAACATTACTCCTTAGCATGAACAATTGGATCAATATCACATCTAATCCAAAGCGCACGACCGATTCGATTATTCTGGACCCCGGAGTCAAGGAAATGCTACTAGAGGATACTCGCGAGTTCCTAGACAGTCAGTCATGGTACACCGCGAGAGGTAAGTGGGACATGCTAGCGAAACGGTATCGTTTATGGACGAGTACATTTTAGGTATCCCGTTCCGTCGAGGATATCTCTTGGTACGTACATAGTATGCATCTGGTGAACTCAACTCACAAACCGCGTCGTAGTATGGTGCACCTGGATCTGGCAAGTCCTCCACTATTCAGAGTATAGCAGGCGCGCTCGGTTTGGATGTCTACATCGTCACCCTGTCACGGGCCGGACTAGACGACAACTCCCTGTACGAGCTCATTGGTGGTCTCCCGAAGAGGTGCATCGCCCTCATGGAGGATGTCGATGCGGCCTTCAGCAAAGGAATCACGCGCAGTCTGCCTCGTAGTGATGACTCAGAGGGAGACGCCGGCGCCACCGAGAAGCCTCCGCTCATGGAGCTTCAGGACCCCGGCGCGCGCGTCACCCTGAGCGGGCTGCTCAACGCTCTCGACGGCATCGGCGCCCAAGAAGGACGACTGCTATTCGCGACGACGAACAACTTCTCCGCTCTCGATCCGGCGCTGCGACGACCCGGCCGCATGGACGTGCATGTCGAATTCAAGCTCGCTAGCAAGTACCAGGCGAAGGAGTTCTTCAAGTGCTTCTACGTACCTGCTGGCAGAGGGGCCGACATAGCCTCTCCGGGCCCCGGGACCCTGGAGAAGCTCCTTCCAGGCGTACGTCGACCTCATGCGTTGCCGGCAGCAGACGATGCAGTGAAGGGCCTGGAGGACCTCGCAGCACGATTCGCGGAGATTATTCCCGATCGCGAGCTGTCGATGGCTGCTCTACAGGGCTACCTGATGAAATACAAGATCCGACCACAAGACGCCGTAGACGACGCTCCCGGGTGGGTGAAACTAGAACTGGGCGGGGAAGGTGGCGAAGAGCGCCACGAGTCGGAGTAGGCTTGCCAATGACTACTCCATATGTGTGTTGTATGACCAATCATTAAGGAAGGCAGTGCGTGCAGAGAATCATTTCTGTGTGGTCGCTGATGCTGTTGCTCTATGTTACCATATTAGTGCCGTCGCGATGCACAAAGGGACTCGGGGAGAGTGCGATTCTCGTTGTGTTCAGAGGCGGTGGAGAGCACCGCTTTCCTCGGTTTCTGAATGCGTGTTCGAATTGGCGTTGTCGAAGGTGGGTATATCTAATCCACCTTCGCTGATTGTATGGCGTGCTATGACTGGACAGAGGCGTTCTGTAGCTCTGATGATGCTGTTGAATATGCCTACTCGTGGCATTAATTTGACCACACTATCAACACCTACCACGCCACAGTCTTTGTTTCGCTTAGACATGTGTGGTCTTGTCCGACACGCCGTCTACTGTGGCGCGCCATCCGCAGTGAATAAATAGCAGGTCTCCGGCTCTCGTTCTTTTGCCAACGTCTTCCATCGACTTCAGGATGGAACACATCCACTCTCTGCTAGCCGTCTCAGGTTCCCTCCTCAATGCTAGCGCCACCAATACCACCCTCGTCTCTGACTGCTCTTGGCCTCCCTTGACAAGATTCGTACTGACAAACATCACCGGTGTTGGTGTTCAATGCTGGGCGAAATTGGCCCTGCTTGGGGCCGTTATAGAGCTTTGCCGCCGAACCCTCAACGTACTGTGGCGTTGGCTTCTCGATTTGCCGTGGATTACGATAACTTTCAGCGAAGAAGACGTTGCTTACAGTAAGGCTTCTCCCAACCTCTACGAATTACAGTGAGCCTGACGGCGTTCATTTAGGCTGGATCCTGTGTTGGCTGTCGCAGCACCCATCGTGGCGTACGTTGATCATGTCCCTGACCACTATGTATGTTCTCATAGCATCACAACCATGTCAACAGAACACGCCCGAACAGCTCAAATTACGACAAGAAACTACGGCTTACAACCGTCTCGTACTTGGTGCCAACAGGCTTTCGGCGGCGACGGTGACGGAGACCAACCCACCAGTTATATACCTAGCTTGTACAAAGTTCACTACCTATGGTACAGGTACCATTGCATTCGCGTGTCTCGAAGCCGAAGCTCGGAGTCGTCGATGAGCCATCCAATCGAAACTCTCGAAATCCAGTATGTTGTCTCTGGACTCAGAGCCCTGACAGTGTGGCGTTGACACCTCGCTTGCAGAATTCTGGCTCTGAGTCGTACGATCCTGGACACACTGCTCAGCGACGCCAAAAAGAGCTATAAGGATGCAAAAGCGAGCATGGTGTCCGTGTACACTGCGAACGAGTGAGTGGGGATACACGTGTCGTTCTTGATTCTACCTCGGCTGATGGCTTTCAAAGATACTACGAATGGGTTTTTGTTGCGGCACAACCGAAGCGTTCGCTGAGTACGGTCATCCTCGATCCCGGGGTGAAAGAAGAGGTATTGAGTGATGTGGTCGAGTTCAATAGAAGCGGGCAGTGGTACGCCGATAGAGGTAAGTTACTTTGCGTCAAGTCTGCACACTGGCCATATTAACACAATCTGATTGTCTAGGTATCCCATTCCGACGAGGCTACCTTCTGGTGCGACTCATTAACACAACTTACTTCTTATCCCTTCGCTGACATTCTCACCTCATTGCTAGTACGGCCCTCCAGGATCCGGGAAGACAACTCTCATCCGAAGCATAGCAGGCGAGCTCGGTTTAGACATCTGTATCATCACTCTGTCGAAGGCTGGATTGGACGACGACAAACTGCAATCGCTCATCAGCCGCATGCCTGACAAGTGTATAGCGCTAATGGAAGACATCGACGTTGCTTTCCGACACGAGCGTAACCAGCGACTTCTCTCTGGAGACACAAATCTGAAACACGGAGATCTTAGCACTACTACTTCCGCACTCTCAGCGATGCCTACCAGTGGCGTCAGTCTCAGCGGTTTGCTCAACGTCCTGGATGGAGTTGCATTGCAAGACGGACGCCTCCTCTTCGCCACGACAAACAACTACGGTGCTCTGGATCCTGCGATTTGTCGACCCGGCCGTATGGACGTGCACATCAAGTTCCACAACGCGAGCAAGTATCAGGCAGGAGAGATTTTCAAGGCCTTCTTTTCGTCCCCGTCTAGTGCTTCCGCCGGACCAGTTGAAGAAAGCGGCAATTCTCTTACCACTGCAGGCGCCGTCGATGGCGATGGGCTCTATGCGAAAGAGGTGACTCCTCTCCTCAATGTGGAGTCTTCGCCACCCGCTGGTCAAGAAGTTAAGAATGGCCCGCCTATCGGTATCACTGTACCGCACAGTGTCGCATGCGAACTGGCCAGGAGATTCAGCGAGGCTATTCCTGAACGTGAGGTATCGGTCGCAGCTCTACAAGGGTACCTCATGGCCTATAAGACACGGCCATTCGATGCCGTGCGCGATGCACCAGCCTGGATCTCAGAGCTGCGCGGGCAGAAAGGACAAGGGGAATCGCCGGTAGAAGCATCAGGGGACCAAGGCTCTCCGTCCACTGCTAGCGGAGTTACCCCTGAGGCTCCAGTGGCCCGGGCAGACCAGTGATCGAAGGCAACTATCTAGGAGACTAAGGGTGTAGACGGATTCTTGACCATGCTTATTCGCGCGATGTACGATAACTACACCTACTCTATGCATAGTATTATCCAGTCAAGATACTGAGGATGTACGCAGTGTGTAGTAAATGATACTCGATTGTCCCGATAACGTCACCGCGAGACGATACCATAAGCTGTCTCAAGCCGTGTAAGGGACGATATATATGTGAACGGCGTAGCAAGTGTCGTAACTGTAAGCTGAGTTGCTTTGCTCGGCCTCATAGACGACTACATTCTGATCGTAGTCGTCTGTCGCCGTGCAAAGCGAGAAGCCATCGGGGTTGTTGTTCACGGAGAGTACCAAGTACTCGTCAGACTCATCCTATACCAAAGCAATGTCAGAAAAACTTTTCAAACCTCCTTCCCAAGCCTTGAAATGAAACGTACCGCACCACAGTAGATGTCCGCAGGGTTCGGGTCTGATTCGGCAATTGTCACGATGAAGGCGGGTACATCGCCTTGGTCAACGGTAGACGCGTAGGCCCCCAAACCCTGTTCATTGGGGCCTGGTTGAGGGGTCAGCACGCCGTTGACCATGGTCCAGTACGGCCAATCGTCAGACCCAGCGGTCTTCTGCGTCTACATGATCGCGTCAATGCACAACCATATGCTCGATGAATACAATCTACTTACCGCGATGACCCATTCGCTAGCCGCGGCACTCGTTCCGGGCGGTCCCAGAGCAAGCACGAGCGGAACGCCGGTCGAGTTCGCGTTCGGCTTGTCTAGGTTATACGCGGAGAGTGTGAAGTTGTACGAGAGCGACCCGAGCGAGCCCTGAGGCAAGCCAGCGCACGACGCCGGGATCTCAGGCTGGCGGCCCAGGATACTGGCCATGACTGGTGCAGAGGCAGCCAACAATGCAGCGGACCATGCGAGAGCGAGCATCACTGTGTAGGTGCACGGGAGAGTCGCTGGTTCGGTGCAGTACGAGGACTGTTACTGCGCTGTTGGACCTAGGACTCGGGGTTGACGCAGCAACTTATATATGTTGCAGGGCGCCCTCCGAAGAACGAAGACGCAACAACGTGCGTTTCAAGTTTGAAGGCTCACCTCGCCTGTACCGGCTTGGTTGTCCCGCTCAGGGCCAGAAACACTGCTCAAGCCCCGGTCCCGAGCCCAACAACTGGGTTTACGTGCCAGTGGGCGCGCCGTGAGCATTTCGGGAGAAAAATGTCAGTCAATCGGCGACAGCCATCCAAGCTGTCGATGCGAGCGATCCGTATTTGAATTGGTTGTATAAGATTAGAACGCCACTGAAATTGAGGACGGCAGGCTCTGGCCATGGTAAGTCTTCCGCGCCTGCGTGACTCCGGGATGGGTCGCCGCAGTATACCAACATGCGCTGGCTTGAAGTAGCAAACGAGTGCAGGGAGCTCGCGCACTCTTGTTTGGTCTTGCAAGCCATTCTCCTGCAGACACGACCATTCATCTAGGCAGGCCATCATTATGATGACGCTCGGGCATACAAGCCCTCGTCATCGACGTGAACGGCGACAGATGACTTGCCTACCTCGCCGACCAACGTGCGAATACAGCTCAGTGTGACTCACTATTTGTCTTCACGTTGCTTGTCGGCGCCGGTTCCTGACGGTCAGATTCGATGGGGGCGCAGGCGTCATACGTAAGAGCAATGTACTTAATTGCGCGAACCGCGGAGGAGCCTGTGGACTCGAGGCTGGTAGCTTTAGCGAGTTTGAGCAGTGTCCAGCCTACTCACCTTTTCGCGTTCGCCCGACGGCAATGGAGGGGCAATCATCCAGCGCATGGCGTTCATGTTTATCGTTCGTGGCACCGCAATGGACACGTTGCGGTAAGACCAGCGGCTTGACTCTGGGCGTTCAGTAACGTCGTGTGTCATGAGAAGACAGGTGAAACATGTAAGGCCCAAGCTCGTACCTGGTGAACTGAATTCAGCAGCGCGATGTGGCGGTGACGCTTCTGGCGCTCGGACTCACGGATGCTGAACAGCGCTGAACAGAGTGTGCGTGCCCTGATCATGGTGGATTCCCTTGGGATTCCCACTCAGAGGGGGACGTCCAAGCAGAGAAAATGATGAATGAAGTCGAGGAGCAAGGGGGCATTCAGCAAGAAAGTGAAGAACAACTGACTTCGACGTACTACAAGACACCGCCAGTAGTACCGCGATGACAAATCTTACTCAACTCTGTTATGTACGCTCAGATCCTGATTTGAACAAGTTTGTGTACATTATACGAGGGTTCATACACTATTTCCAAAGTACCCCTAGCAAAGAAAGCCGGCCATGTATGATTGAGCCCGCGGAAGTCCACATTTAGTCCATTTAGTCCGTGATAGGGTGTGGGGAAGGAATGAGAGTGAAAGATGATTACGCCTCATAGGGTACGATATTGACCTGGACGGGGTAACATGTGCTGTAGTCGTAGAATGTGTCGTTCGCATCGGCCTGATACACGAGGACGACGTTCGTAAACTGGGCGGTCGTTGCTTTGCACAACGAGAAACTGTCCACATCGTTGTTCACCGCGAGCTTCGCGTACTCCGAGTCACCGTCCGCCTGAAACATAACAGACAAACAGTCAGATTCATACTGCTCAGAGATCAGCAAATGAGGAGTACGCACGGCAGCGCAGTAAACGGAAGGGACCACCGGGGTGGACTCGTGGATCATAACGAGGAAGGCCACCTCGTATCCGGAGGGGAGCGCGAAATCATACGCGTCCAGGCCGGACTCGTTGGGGCCCGGGATGGGGTAGAGCGCACCGCCCGTGAGCGTGAAGTACGGCCAGTCGTTCGAGCCCCACGCGGCGTACGTCTAGAACCCCACTCATGATCAGCGAGACCCACATTGCACGCTGGGCGCATGGCGGACTCACCGAGACGGCCCACTCGCTCGCTTCAGGGCTCGTGCCCGGACGTCCCCAGCCGAGGACGAGCGGGGCACCAGTGCTGTTGGCGTTCGGCAACGAGGTGTTGTACGCTGCGAGGGTGAAGTTGTACGCCGGCGTGTCGGTCGAGCCGTCTGGCAGACCCGTGCACGTAGCACCGGTTTGGCGAACGCTCAAAGCTGGCATGGCCGACACGGAGGCGGCGAAGAGCGTGAGCAGGCTAGCGAGGGCGAACATCGTGAGTGGAGGTTGAGGGTGTGGATGCGACTCGGGGTTACTCTCGAAGGTTGGTCGTGAACAGTCAGAACGAACGAGGCGTTGTCGTCCAACTCGCACTCCTTATATACCGCGCAAGTTATCATGCTCACCACAAGTTGCTAGCAGTGACGCGACGGTCCGGTGACACAGCTCGGAGACAACAGACCGGGCGTGGGGGGCCTTGGCACACGGCATCCGGGCTGTGCTGGATGACAACGGCGACACTTGGCCACTCGAGCTGTCAGATCCATGAGGTCCCAAGGCCCTAGTGTGTTTGAGAGACTTGAGGAGGACTCGAGGATTCAGGATGGCCGAGAAACGAGAAACGAGATAAATTCGATAGACTACGCCCGAGATTCGCGGTACACGTGGATCCCGTCACGTGACCGCGTTCCTCTCCTTTGAAATGAAATTTGACAAGTCGTACTTGAGGAGGAGAGGATCCATTTAGCCACGCTACACGCGCATACCTTGAGCTGACAGGTCTGCCCAGTACTGGCG
Source organism: Rhodofomes roseus (assembly GCF_022264815.1). Classification (NCBI taxonomy): domain Eukaryota; kingdom Fungi; phylum Basidiomycota; class Agaricomycetes; order Polyporales; family Fomitopsidaceae; genus Rhodofomes; species Rhodofomes roseus. The sequence continues at coordinate 828,019 of NW_025952960.1, read as the reverse complement.
AAAAAGTGGGAAGGATCCTGATATGATAGTCGATTCGCGTACAGTATAAGGTATTGTATGCATTAGGACTAATAATAGGAGCAACTAAACTAACAACACAAGCAAAGTACGACAGTCCATGAAGTCCGTAGCGTTAGTCCATGCGTCAAGTATCAAATATTCAAAGGAGTGCACTGGTGTGTAAACTAATTACGCCTCGTACGGGACGATGTTAACCTGGACAGGGTAGCAGGTGCTGTAATCATAGTTCGTGTTGTTCGAGTTGGCCTCGTACACGAGGACTGTGTTCGGCCACGCGGCGGTCGTCGCCTGGCACAGCGACAAGCTGTCCGCGTCGTTGTTCACAGCGAGCTTCGCGTACTCGGAGTCGGCATCCGCCTATCGAGGTCCCTGGTTAGTTCCGACCACTCTGAATTTAGGCTGAAAGGGCGGACGTACAGAAGCGCAGTAGATGAGGGCAGGCTCCGGATCCGACTCGTGTTCGGTGACGTAGAAGGCCACCTCTGCACCAGAGGCGACCGTGAAGTCGTACGCGCCCAGGCCGTTCTCGTCGGGCCCCGGGATGGGGAAGAGCGCACCGTTCGAGAGGGTGAAGTACGGCCACTCGTTTGAGTGCCATGCAGCGTACGTCTGGAGGTTCATTAACGTTCATTAGTCACCCATGCGCACTACACCCTCGAGGGACTGCTCACCGAGATCGCCCACTCGCTTGCAGCGGGGCTCGTCCCGGCGGGTCCCCAACCGAGCACGAGCGGCGCGCCGGTGCTGTTCGTGTTGGACAACGTCGTGTTGTACGCCGCGAGCGTAAAGTTGTACGCCGGCGAGTCGGTAGAACCGTCTGCCAAGCCAGTACACGAAGCACCGTTCTGGCGGACGCTCAAAGCGGGCATGGCCGACACGGAGGCAGAGAAGAGCGCGAGGAAGCTAACGAGGGCGAACATCGTGAACGGTGATTTGAAGGACGAAGGGTGGCGTAAGTGGGGAAAATGAACGAGGCGTTGTCGATCCCAGCCATCGTGCACCCCTTATATATCACGGAAGTATAAGCTCAGCAGTGGCAGTGCCGCGTTGCGTGACGCACCTCGGAGACAGGAGACCGTCCCGGCAACCCTGCGGCGACACTCGGCCACCCCAGTGTGAGCTCCATGGGATCTTGTAGGCCCTAGGGTACACCGTTTTCGATGCCGCGGTCATCGACGACCGCGCCGAGCGGGGCGCTCCAACGACAGAGCGGGAGGAGGGGGCCGAGCCTTGGCCGGCGCTTTCCTCCAGCGCCACCGCGCCACCGTCTGGTAGATGCATAGTGGCAGCTCGAGCTCACTGACGGAAAACGGTGTTGTAGAGCCGCTGCCTGTCGGGGACGGAAAACTGTCAAATTGCTTGTAGCGGTGCTGTAGAGGAGGTCGCAGTGGTCCAGTATGGAATTGGCCGCTCGTCGCCGATGTGAGACTCGAGAGTGCGATCGCCGGTCGAGGGACGGATGTCTTGAGTTGCTTGTGCATACTTGCCACTATGTACCGCATACACGGAGGACCCCTGATTATATGCGGAGAGGCCTGATCTGCTCGCGCGCAAATTCAGCCCTTTTGTCCGGACTTTTTTGGCGAAATTTGGCGAGATTTGGTCGGATAAAATCAGGCAGTCCCAAGTTCGGCGGGGGTTTGTCCGGACTTTTCCTCAGGCCTCTACCGACGGACCCCGCCATTTAGCAGGGTTGGTGCTCTCGGGGGGTTGTCGTCGCGCTGACGCCGTTCGCGAGAGCACCTGGGCTGGCCATGTCCGGATGTTCCTCACCCCTCGAGCAATCACGACAAGCTATGTCCGTACAGTTCCTCAGCCCTTCCCGGCGAAATTTGCCCATTTGTCCGGACAAACATCAGCCCCAGCCCCTCCGAATCGCCCAAATTTGTCCGGATTCGATTAAGGCTTCCTCCCCAATTATCAGGGGTCCTATACACGGTAGTCCTCACTGACGAGACCGAGCGAGACCGAGTCGCGTTGGGATCAAAGATTTGCCAAGAAAGAGGATTGCATGCGGAGTCCAAGTCCGAGTTCGCTTAACTTATTACTGAGATGCGTACGAGGATGCATATGATGCCCTAGGTACACCTGAGGTCTGAGACGTCGTCAGCTCTCCATCTGAACTGGATGGATCACGGTGGTTACCTACTCGAAACACTCTGTAAAAGTCCAAGACAGTTCTGTCGATGGCTACTGAGCGCTGAGCTACCGAGGCCGATCGACCCTGCGGTTTAGAGTGTATGCGACTTATCAAAGACTTGCATGTTCAGACGTTGATGAAGTGTGCACAGCCCCTTGAAAGAGGGAACACCTCCAGCAATGAGATGGACGCCATCCGGCAGCAAATCCGACAATACGACTCGTACACATTATATCAATACCTGCGTTACTTTTCGGCCGCCAAGCAGCCCTCATTTGACTTTCTGTTACCGTACAGCGAACTTGTCTCTGGCTTTCACGTTCCTTCGGATATCTTCATCTCGCAGCTTTGTCTCGAGGGAATCGAAGAGCGAGCGAGCGTACTTCTCACCATCCTAGTCTACTGTCAGAGGCCTTCGGGATGAAGCGTGTAGGAGTTCTTACCGCGTTGAGAGCCTTCAATTGCGTCAAGACGACCTCGCCAGATCCAATGAACCGCATCGCTTGCAAGTTAGGTTGTGATTTGTGGGGGAAGGAGTAGGCCAGCAGGAGCCTGATGGGTGTCGAAGCCTCTTCCAGCAGCGTCGCGTCGAGAAAATGTGAAGGCGGCAGCTATCCCGACGGTCACATACGTCAACAGAGTTCTTTCATCGTCTGGATGTATGCGTACCAAATTCAGTGTCACGCATACAGGCCATCTGTCTCTTCCCTCCAGGACCTCGCCCTCGTCCCAGTAGTCCGGAAGCTCGAAGTCCGCAGCGGCCCTCGCCATGTCGCGTGTGTCGAATGCGCTCGTGATCTCCGGCAAACCCTCCACCTCCATCGCGTCTGCGTTCTTCAATGCGTCTCCTGCCTTCCTTGACTGGTATTGTAAGGGCCGCGTCCTTGGCACCTTCGTGTCCCATAGTGCTGCACGCGCAGCCATGAACAGCGCGTCGACGACGTTGCCTGCATCAGCGAGGATAACAAGGTCGAGGCTCAGAAGCCATGACTTCTTGTGCGGGAGGATCCCGAGGTTGTTGGGGTGGAGAGTCGGGTGGGAGAGCGTTTGGTGCAGGAGGATGGTCAGGTCGTACTGCAGCTCGTCCAGCGCGTTCGTGGACAAGTGCGGGTAGGCAGATGGAGAACTATCTTTGAACGACTCAGCTATGCAGTCGGAACAGTCCGGGCGCGTGCAGAGGGAGAGCGTACGAACCACGTTACTGTGCAGACTAGTCTCCCGCCGTCGACTCCATCCCCGGTCTCGACGTCTTCCACTTCGAGCTTTGTGGCAGCGATGACCTCTGTACCGCCCCCGCCTTCCTGCGGTGCTTTCCCGATGTTCAGCTTCGCGCTACCGTTCGCGAGCGGCGCGACGCCTGTCTCCAGAAGAACGGTCCGAAAATCGAGCAGGGACCGACCGTCAGCGCGCAAGGGCGGAGATGCCTGTAGTGAAGCCTGGATGTATGCTCTTTCGGCTTTTGATAATGAAGGGACTGCCATGTCCGAAAAGGCGATTCACTGAGCGAGTAGTAGCAGAAAGCTCTGTAGCACTGAACGATGAACAGTGAAGTGGTGGCGAAAGAGATGCCCGGATTTGGTACGACATCGCGCCGGGTGGCTGAGTGGCTGCGACCTCTTCGGAGTCAGACTCTGACTCTTCCTCGGCCTCCATCGTTTCACTCGAATAAAGACGCTATGTATCCTGGTAGCTATTCTCCTTGTGTCGTCGGAACATACACTGATGTAGGTTCCATAATGTAGCTCAAGCGCATATAATCAAGACATTCAACAAGCTCATCGAGCTTCTACCGGCCTCAGACCGCGCCAAGGTACGTCTACCACTACTTGTGCTTCATTTCGTACTTATGCGGCGTATTCTAGCCTCAAATCATCCTCATTCCAGGGGCAATAACTCCTTTCCGGAATGACACAGACCGTGAGCTGAGCTTCCGGCAGGTCTGACTGATTCAATATCGCACACGGACTCGCATTCAACCAGGCTCCGTACTAGGAATCTAACTTCTACTACCTCTCCGGATGCGCCGTCCCGTCCTCGTACCTCCTCCTCACCTTCCAGCATGGTACCTCGCTCGCGGAGCAGCCCCTCACGCAACTCTTCATCCCGAAGGTGGAGCTCGCCGACCTCATGTGGTCCGTGGCACCGCCATCGGCGGAGGAGGCAACCAAGCTCTACCAGATGACGCGCGTACAGTACCTCGGCGAGCTCTCGAGCGCGATCAAGGAGCAGATGAAGGCGTACCCCGGCGCGACCTTCCATATCCTCCCCGCGGGCTCGCCCCTATTTCCGATCCTCCCGGCGCAGTACACGGCTCTCGTGCTCCCGCCGCATGCTCCGGCGACAGACGACTACCTTCTGCCTGCGCTGCACCGTGCAAGGCTCACGAAAGATGCAGATGAGATCGAGGCGATCAGGCAGGCGAATGCGATTAGCTCTCGAGCACACGAAGTCGTTATGCGTGTCTTGGGCCAGGGCGTGCGCGGGGCGATCAAGGCGGGCAATGGTGCCGGTGTCGACAGGCCGTTCCTGCCTAACGAGTGGCTAATCGAGAAGGAGGCAGAGGCAGAAGCACTGTTCGTTGCCTCTTGTCGGAGAGAAGGGTGCGCGTGCTCAAGTCGCAGTACAATCGGCGAATCGCGACTGACACAACGTTGACAGATCTGTGCATCAGGCGTACCTCCCCATCGTCGCGGCATCGACCCGTGCATCAACACTTCACTACTGCTGCAACGATCGCGAATTCGCTTGGGGCCCCGTCGGTCCGCATGATCACCAGAACGGCGACTGCCTCGCGCATGGCGAGGGTCGGCAGCTGAACCCTCAAGTCCTTCTCATCGACGCTGGGTGCGAATGGGACTGCTATGCATCCGACAGTAGGTGTCTGGTTCCCTGAACGCTCGTGAGGTCCTTACATGAACCAGTCACCCGCACGATGCCCGTTGGAAATGGCGGGAAGTTCACGCCCGAAGCACGGGCGATCTACGAGCTCGTCCTCGAGATGCAAAGGGTCTGTCTCCGTCTACTCCCCCCAGCCATGCCCATCTAACGCGTCATCCAGCTCTCCATGGACGCGCTCAAGCCAGGCGTCCACTGGGATGCCATCCAGCTGCTCTGCCACCGGACGCTCGTGCGCGGCTTCCAGCGGCTCGGGATCTTCAAGACGCCCAGCTCGCCCGGCTCGGGCTCGTGGAACGCGGAGGAGGCGATCGTCGCGAGCGGCGTGAGCACGGCGTTCTTCCCGCACGGCGTGGGCCACTCGCTCGGGCTCGACGTGCACGACGTGCCGAGCGCGAGTAAGCCCGAGCGGAACGAGACGGTCGGAAAGGGCGTCGAGCTCGGCCATGAGTCATTCTATGCGTACCTCAGGCTGAGGCTGCCTTTGGAGGAGGGGATGGTGGTGGTAAGTACTAGTGTTTCTGGCTGCGTTCAGGGACAGTGCGTGGCTAACACTTGCTCTAGACGGTCGAGCCCGGCATTTACTTCTCTCCTCATCTTCTGGCTCCGGTCCGCGACTCGAAGCATATCGATTACGAGGTGTTGAAGCGATACGAGAGTGTCGGGGGCGTCCGGATCGAGGACGCCGTGGTCATCACCAAGGACGGCTATGAGAATTTGACGACCGTGCGGAGTGACACCGACTGGATTGAGGGCGTATGCTCTGGGCTACTGTGATCGTGGGACGCTCTTGTATTTTGGTGACGCATGTACTAACAAAATCGGTCGTGCTCGGTGTTTCTCAAGTGCCTGATAACTATGATTCCTAGAATATGCACGGTTTTCCAAGATGATGCTTGAGGTCTCCGCCTACGCGTTTGGTTCATCTGCAGATCAAGCATCCTCGTCATCGAATACTATAGTAGCAGGACTTCTACGGCAGCACGTAACAGATCAACGAACGCCATGATCCATGTGATCGATATACTTACCTGCGTTCCTTGCCCTGTAGTGCCATGTGTGGATACGGTGTCAGGAGAGAACTACCAGGTCCACAGCAGCTACTGACCTTTTCCTTCCAAGATAGCTGTGCCTTCAATTCCGTGAGACCGAACAGTAGCACTACGTGGTATTCCTTGGTGAAGTATTCGCCGAGGACACCCATACGACGTTGATATGTTTGAGGATTGACATCGGCATGCACAGTGCAGAGGACAGAGAACAGGTCTTTTCGACGGCCGTCAGTGATAGCCAGTGATGAATCTGCAAATGGGAATCAGATACCTGCTTCCTCGTCAATCCATTGTGGATCATCTTGGGCTCCCTTGTAGCATAGGATTCCCGCCGAGATCTGAGTGTCGCGTTGAGACGAACAGCGTTCCAAGGGTAATCGAAATTCTCGTTCTTCCTCCACTAAGGTTCCCTGTTGGTCAGTCAAGACGGCATCAGCGACTTTGCTAGCGCATATGAGAAGGGTTGTGATATACCCGCAACACGATCCGGGAGAAGGCACTCGGGACATACATAAGCCCATCTGCGTATACGATAGTCGAATCCTTTCGATTAACATGATCGAAGAGCGATGAATCATAAAGTTTGAGGTGGCTAGTGCCATATATGTCTCTGGCGATTCTGGCCGATACGTAGTGATCAAGATGATGCCATAGGGCACCTTCCGCAACTGCTTTGGCCCTATATCAAGTGCATCAATACTGGGTGGTAGCTAGTCACACTGCGCAATTCACTGTGACGTACGTCTGTACTTCTGGGCAGAACAACGCCATGCCTTTCGAAGTTGCAAAGTGTTGGAGCTGTGAACGCAGGAATCGATTGTTGGCAAATCCTCCCACAAGCAAGATCCTCTGTTGCCATGTGCCAAATGTCAAGCAGGTGTGGCAGTTGCACAGTAATGTAGCACTCACAGATGGCTTGCAACCAGCATTTCTAACTTGTGCCTGAATTGCTCCCTTTATTGCATCAATTGAAGGGCTAAATAGCCCAGCAATGTCGGAACTACTCAAGTTGGTTCAACAGTCAGTAATATACTCGTTTTCAGATCTGATAGTATGTGTTACCCTGCTAGAGAGAGTACACCTCTCTTGATGCTGCATCCAGCATCAGTATCCCGAGGACCTCCAAACTTGATGTATGCCGTCTTTGAGACATCCCGGAAGGTGGGTTTTGTGTTCATCTCAAAGCAGCTGAGCATCAAGTCTATGTAGTCACCGTGTGCAAAACGGGAGTCTCTCATCTTCTCTGATGAGTTGTGACTCAGAGGGTAAACAGTAAATCATGTCCATATGAGATGAAAGTGCTCACCCTGAAGCATAATTCGAGCTAGGGTGTCTACAAAGGTGGACCCATGTAAGAGGCCTAGTAATTTAATGAAACCATCAGCCATCTGCGTGTCAAGATGACCCATGTTCAAATAGTACACTCATGCTTACAATCGGGTGCTGAACTCTCCACAATGTTCAATGGAGATGCATTGAGCACTTTGTACATGCTCAGATCCACTGTTCCTCCACCGGCATCTACTATCAATATGTGGTTGTCAACCTAAGGTGTGTCTGATTCAGTTCAATTGGTCCCTGCTAGCGAGAGGGTAAGTAGTATTGACCTTCATGATGTCCTGAGTAAGTCCATTGACAATGCAGAAATGGAGGCTAGCCTCCCCCTCAGTGACGAAGTGGACTCTTGCATGTCCAGCGTGCGTGTCAGGGACCAGGCCGGCCAATATCGCAGCACGTCTCATGTTGTTCTGCTGCTTACCACCCCAAGCATTCGGGTGGCTCATCACGTACTCAACGTTTGCTTCTGACTTCAGTACCTGTCTTCCAAGAGGAAGTTCAGCGATGAACTCCTTAGCGCATCGAACAAGATAGGCCAAGTAGTCGGCGAAGATATCAATCACAGACTTGGTGATCCAAATCTTTGGCAATGACTCGCCCTTTCCTTGCGTGCCACTCGGTCGGAGACGTAGTTTAAACCTTTGTGATCAGGTGCTCAGCAGTCACGAAACATAGATGGTGTTACTGCGTACCACTCTACCAGAGTCCAGCCGTTTTCCTGGGCCTCGACCCTAGTGCTATCCAGACAGGCCTCAGCTCCAACGGCACGGACCTTACCACCATCATCATAATAGACGACAGATGGTATCTTTGTATCTCTTGACTTATCTTCTCCTTCTTGGCCGGGAAACCTGGGTATGGTACGAACTTGGTGAAGTAATGTATGGTGGCACGAGGATGACATACCTAGTGATACTGTGCACCTTCGGTATCTCACCCGGTGTCAAGATGCAGTATGACACGCCGCTGTAGGTAGTCCCGACGTCTATTGCTAGCACTAGTTTGCGAGTCGTCCCAATGTATGGCTGTCCGCGGGGCATGATGGATCTACGAGAGCGCGATGCCAACAACTATGGGAGGATGAATGATCAGGAACCTAAACTGCGTCAAAGCGTTGGTATCGAGCACAAGGGTGAGGCGCTGATGAGCTCACCATGACTCGACTCCATACGCTGTCCGGCTGCTCGGGCCTCCAGGCACTCCTATTCCGACATATAGATTGGCAGGACCTACATTCGGCCTTGCCGACGACCCCGCGCGCACGGAGTTCGAGTCATGGCCGCGCCGTCAGACAGCAGCAAATCAGTGCTCGGGATCGGTGCTTCCGTGTCCACTCGTGGACTTAGAGTTCATGGTACTTACCTACAACCCAGCCAATTTTCGCCTAGACCATGCTACCTCGACAGCATCGTTCCCATGGCACGGCATCCACGTGTGATCAAGCACCGTACTCATCGGCTGGACACTGCAAAACGTCCGACGGGCAAAATCATCACGGCGATGACTTCCCAACCACCGGCACTTACCTTGTAGTGAAGACCGAACGTCCATCGTCAATGGTCTTCCCGACCCGGGGGAAGCACTCGGATGTTGAGCCTGAGGGCTATCTACAACCTTCACAAACCCCGACGACGATGAGCTTGGACATGGAATGCCAGGTATGAGTAGCTACAACGATCTACAGGCAGATAGCACTCACACGTTGCCGACAGACGCAGAAACGAGCCGGACACTATGTACCTATGTTGCGGCATCATGTTAGTTCTGACCAGGAACCCGGAGAGCTGATACGACCGTTGAGTCCAAACCCCACGTCTCGTGAGGAGTCCGAGTGGTCAAGACATAGGAAGGGTCGGGCGTATGCCATTGGGAGTATCGATGGCGGGTCACCTGCGGATTCTGAGCACGACGTCAACGACATGTTATGGGACAGGGAAGCTGAGATCGTAGCGCAGGTGAGTAAATCCACTTTACTATCGTCACCAGGTTATCGCCACTGATCAGCAAACAGAAGCTTCATGAATCGCTGCGGCGTAACGAAGAGATAACAAAAAGAAATCGTACACTGGAGGCGCAACTGCGAGCGGCACGACAAGAGCTCCTAGAGGCCCGGAGCTTCATCGGCGCAGGGGACTCCATTTCCGAAAGCGAGATCGTTCAAGCAGTTCATGAGCTCAACGGGGAAATCTATCAAGCAGTGAAACGTGCAGTCGAGGCATGTCGCATTGGGCAGGGTACAACCGGCGACTACGCAGCCGTGGCGACTGAGCAGGGAAAGAGACACTTGGATCCGACAATCGAGGACTTCTTGATCGAGTACCCACCGCAGGATGACGATCGCATCACGCTGGAAATTGTCCTCCAAGCGGTGATTGTGGACGATGTTTGTCAGCTAATTGACTCGTGGGGTCAGTACTCCCATGCCACAATGGTGAACGAGATGCTCGATCGTGCGCACCGCTGTATGCAGGAGTCAGGTGTGTTTCAGTTCGTGCGTGTCCAATAGCAAGCCGTTGATACTATCCTATTCGGGGCTAGAACCGCCATCTGTGGCTGGCCGTTGGCGTAGCTTGACCCACAAATACATGTTGAAGGCATCCGACAAGCAGCAGGAGCAACACGAGCGGTCCGAGCGGAAATTGTTGGAAGGTGCGGTGGCCGTCTTCCAACTCGCGTGCGTAGAGCCGCAGTTTCACCAAGACGAGGGTCTGCGAGAGAGCCTAGGGGTCATTGCGCGTGCCGCTACGAAGATCCGCAGGATGATCAAAGAAGACGTACTCGGAAGTCAATACATGGTCTTCATAGAGAGGCCCGACGCGCCTTTTGACCCGGACATGATGGAAGATGAGCATGCCACGAGTTCCAGTCGGATGCGTGCGAGCAATGCTGGAGTCTCCATTGTCTGCCCATCAAGGCTAGGATTGAGTCGGTTCGAGAAGGTGGAGCTTGAGCATGGGTGGGAGGCGAACAGATTGGTCAAACCGTATGTGGTATTGGAGACGGTGGTCAAGGAACTGGGATTGATCGGACCACAGTTGTAATGCCATAGCACGAATTATATGCTAGTTGACGTTGCATCATCAATTCATGCTTTGCGTTGTTGCTGGTCCCGCTATCTGCCTTAGCCCCACGGCTCAATGATTACGAGGCGCCATCTTCATAGCCTACTACATATTATGTACGAGGGCATGGTAATGATCTACAGCGAAAGACACACATGATGAGTCGCGCTGGTATCGAACACAGAAAACACTCACAATACACCGAAGGAGGGAGAGTCCGTTAACGGGAAAGCCATACGAACAGCGAAGGAAGCGACACGACGACCAAGATATATGTACCGGACCGGCCAGAACCAATAAGTACCGGGCGCAAGACCTGTCCATGGGACGAACAAGAGAAGGCAATCATAAGAGCAGCCATCGCATCCTCAACCAACGACGCCGCGATTCAGTTGCTGTGGACTCAGTGCTGGCACGGGCGGGACCTTGTACTCGCCGTACATCTTCTCGACCTGCTTCACGAACCGATCGCGCGTAGCCGCGCTCTTGTCCTCGTCGAAGAAGCTGCGCCGCCCGTCCGACTGGCTGTACATACTATACCGTTCGCCCTCGCCCTCGGAGTACATCGTCCCCGGGCGCGAGTCCCCGTAGTGCGAGCGGTCGTCGTCTTCGGGGTACAGCGAGCGGTCGTCATCCACGACGTGCTCCGCGTCGTCCTCCATATCTGAATCCTCGCCCATGTGCAGCTCTGACCGCTCCCCGGCGTAGACGAGCTCGTCCTCAGGTTCGTCCATGGAGGGCCGCTCGTCCTCGAAGGAGACTTTCTTCCGTACGGACGGCGCGTCGAACGCGTCTGGTCTCCGCTGTTCGAGCGAAGAGTTCGAACGCGGTGCCCACTGTGCATCGAGGCGCCCGGGATCGCGCCAGCTGCCCGACGGCATGTACCCATCCGCAGACCCAGGCTTGTTCCCAGTATACCGTGCCATCCGCTCTGCACGGGGGCTCAAGGCTGGGTTTGCACTCACCGGCGGCGTCATGAGCGCAGGCGACGCCGAGCGCGAGAACATAGGCGACAGCGCTCGTGAAGGCAGCACAGGCGACGCGGGGAACGGCGAGATGCGTCCGCGCTGCGTCCGCGGAACGGGCTCGGAGATGACTGGCACGGACAGCGCGGCCCCAGGCGGGGATGGTGACCTCGCGTCTGACTCGGACGCAGACCGCGCGGAGTGCATGGGCGCGGACATCGGCGCTAGAGGCAGAGCACGAGTTGGAGGATTCGCGCGGGTCGCGGAGAGGGGTGACCGGGCGAGCGGGCTGCGTGCCCGCATGTCGTCCGCGGAGACGGTGCGCGAGAGCTCGGGGGACGCAGCATAGGGCGGCCTCGACAACTCTGGGGGAACATCTGGGAGTGGGCCTTGTGGTGGCGGCGTTGGTGGCGGGATGTTGTAGTATGCAGCTACCTGCGGGCGAAGAGAGGATTGACTGGCACTGGGGCTTGGTGGGCCGTTATCATTGAACCCTCTTCGGCTCGGGGAGGGCAGCAGAAACTCGGAGTCGGGCCGTGCAGCCTCTAAGTCGGAGGGCGCGGCGGGTCGCTGCATTGATTGATTAGGCGTTGGTGTAGCCTGCGGCGTGACCATGACATAGTCCGACCCGGGTGTGAACGGGTACTGCTGGGCGGTTTGGGAGCGAATAGAGGTTGGCGAGCCGAGCACCAGCGGCGCAGGAACGTGTTTTGCACTCAGCATTGCGGTGTTAGGTGCGGAGATGACAGGCTTTGTGCCCTTCGTCTTCGGGGGGCTGGATTGGTCCCGCGAGTCATATGTCCGGGAGAACGGATGAGACGATGGCGATAATGGGCTCTGCGCGTCCTCAGGCTGGTTGGGTGCAGGACGCATAGGAGATGGATTCCGAAATGTCGCAAGCACGTCATAACTCGGCCTGTGTATGGATTTTGCATCCCCGAATGCCTTTGTGAGTCCCTCGCGGGCGATGATCGATCCCGCATCGGGCTCCGTGGATGCGTAGGATATCAGGCTGGCCTCGTCGGGAGTATGTACCGAGCTAGTTACGGGAGTAGCAGTACGCTCCGTTTCTGTTGTCGTTCGGGACCACTCGGACGTCGTGCGAGACGTATCGGACGTAGTGCGCGATAGCTCCGGCATGTTCGGGGTGAGAGTACGAATGAAGTGGTCGGCGATCGGGTGAGGCATAGTAGGCAACGCAGGCACGGGCGGGACCTCCTGGGAGGGCGAGCCGTCTGCATCGCGTTTCTTGCGTGAGCGTGGGTTCAGACGGAAGAAGCCTTTCTTCTTCGCGGAGGACTCTGATAAGTTCCCGCCGTCGCTCTCGTCGCCAGTGCCAGGGGACATGATCGATGCCTTCCGGCCCCGCGTCTTCTTGGTCTTCGCGCGGCCTATACCACCACCGTCTGTCTCGTAGTCGGTGGCCGGTGACTCGGCCCTCTTCTCCTTTGCAGCCTTCTTCTCCTTCTTCATCTTCTTGCGCCGCTTCCTGCTCGCCTCCGAGAAGTAACCCCCATCGCTCTCGTCCTCAGTCCCATTCCCGTCATCCTTCGCCTTCTTCTTGCTCTTCTTGGTTTTCTCCTTCTTGCCTTTACCCGCCTCGCTGATGTAACCTCCATCGCTTTCGTCTCCATTCGTGTTGAGCCGGAGTTTGCGAAGTTTGTTACCCAGCCCTGATGGAGGAATAGGCGAGACGAGCCGTGGCTCGGGTGATACGCTGAGGTCAAACTGTAGGCGCTGCGCGCCCTCACTAATAGGAGAAAGGCCTTCGCGGGATGCGTATGTCGAGGATTGGACGATGCCTACCCGGTTTGGTGGTGAAAGTAAGATACCAGCGCCGGGCTGGCTTCGTGGAGATTGGGCGTTGGAGAGAAAGGAATCTTCGGAAGTGGCAGTCGATGCATAGGTCAAGCTTGGTGATGCCGCCGTCTGCTACACGGGTGAGACGGACAAAGTAGTACAGCTCAATCACGCACCTCTGCATCGATGTCCTCATCGCCCTCCTCTACAGGACTGAACATCCACTTCGCAACGGTGCCCCCGCTACCTACGCCAAGCTCTAAGGCGCTCTCGAGGATTGACGCTCGCAGCATCGAGCCGCGATTGTCGATGGGCTGAGGCCGCTCTCGCGGGGGTCTCGGTCGAGTTGTCGAGGACATGGTTGTACGCACAACGAGAGGACGTCAGTTGGCTGAGAAAGAAGAGGGTCGTCGGTGGAGAGGACTTGGAGTAGCAAAACGCGTTGGCGCCCAGGAGCCAGACAACGGCGACCACCACGCGTTTGCTGTGATACCAGTGAACGAGGACGCCTAGTGAGGCCGAAAGCAAGTAGAGAGCGTGGCAGAAGCAACCTCTAGAGGGCTGAGAGAATCAGTAAACGAAGGAGGGCATTTGCGGGGATAACCAAGGACAGAGCAGTCTCGAACGAGCGATGCGAGATTAGCCGTTTCGAGGACTGCGTGACTTTTGTACCAGCCGCCCAGTCTTGGCAATTGGTTTAACTTCACTCCCGCGGCGTCCTCGATGACGTTACTCGCTTATTCGACTGGAAGGAATGCAGTTACACCTGAACCAGGCGCATCCACGGGCCACGGCCGCGTCGAGTGCATCGGCCAACACACTTGTCCGCAGTGCTTTATGCGGCCTTTGCTGCTTCGCAACGCCGCAAGGTTGCAATCCGAGCCCATGAGTACGGCGCTATTCAATTGGGCTCGGGCCTTGAGGCGTTCTTCTATCACAGATGTGCATCCGGGATGCATCCACAGGATCATGCGGGACACTCGGGTCCGCCCGAAGGTACATATGTAACGCCTGGTTGATGCCATTCTGGGAGGCTGTCATCGAGCCACTGCAAGGACCAACTGAACGAAAGCCTGCATTACCTTTAAATACAAGGATTACGGACTGACACGCTCGTCGCTCAAATCTTCGTGCACGACGATAGTACCAGGACACGCTCGACGGAGTGCGCGAAGGTGGGAGTGCAGAGACAAGAGGGTTCGCACAAGCGGGATGCGGTTGCGCTGCTTATATATACAGTAACTCCAGCATCTCCCTTCACAACGCCGGATGGAAGTGTGATAGTGAAGGGACTACACTACGCTGGTCGATCGAGTAGTCACTGGGAGGCAGATGTGGTGCAATGACGTACCATAGTCAACGCGCTGCGGACGGCGAGCTCGTCACGTTCTGGGACTTGCCTATGGGAACTACCCTTGCAAGGAGAGTCGAACAATTATCTATTCCGTACAGTATGTATGCACCGACGCAACAACACCTATAAGCCCACAGTATGAGACGCAAAGGAGGTATAAGTTACCGTAGCCCAAGAAAACATAACAAGCCTTTGTTACATGACTATACAATTCGGATTGTCGATACCGAGTTCTTCCAGTTCTTCCTCTGCGACTTCTCTCTCGTTCTGTCGTAGTTTCTTTTTCGACTCGATCGGAAACCAGTCCTTCATAAAGTTGAGCATCGCCCAGTCGACGTTGGCTACAAAGACTGTTAGAAACAATGTACATCATGCCAGCTACTCTCGACTTACATCGATTCGCAGAGAGGACGGTGTGTGCGCGACACATCGGACAATGATCCTGGCCGCGCTTCTGCATCTTTACCAAACATCTGATGCATGCTCAGCGATGTCCTCGTCTCTACGGTAAGGCACTACGTACCGCACACAGAACAGGTGTCCACAAGACAATCGGATCGGCTTGAAGGCGATGTTCGTGCATATCAGACATGCGTAGTCGTCGATGTGCGGGATTATCGGCAGGATGGTCTCGCCCAGCGCCTGCCCAAGCAGGTGTGATAGCGACACAGATGAGCGGGGTACAAGCGCCGCCGCCCCGCCTGTCGTTGGAAACACGATCGAGAATGTCCGCGGGTTCGCGCCTTCGGGGACCATGAACGGTGACGCCAGCGCAGGGGGGAGTGGCAGGGCCGTGCGCTTCGCGTGCTTCTTCAGGATCTTGCGCGTCGCCTCTGCCGTCGCATGCTGGAACTTGCGGAGGTCGAGGATGAACGCGTTCAGGCTGAGGAACGCCTGCAGTGCGTCGCGGCTCTCCTTCACCGCGAAGCGCCGCCCGCTCCCGAGCTCGCGCGCGTCGAGCTGCTCGAGGAACATCGCCATGTGCGCCTCGGCGTCCTCGATGGTGCGCTCCCCGCGGGTCGCCTCCGCGTGGCTCTCGAAGATCTCCGCGTCCATGTAGAGCTGGAAGATCTCGCGCCAGGCGTACAGGTCGGACTTGCCCGCGGCGAAGGGGATGTGCGAGGGCGTCTGCACGTCGATCGCGGAGGGGATCGTCGCGTGCGCGGAGTGCGCCCGGAAGGAGTGCGTGGCGGACATGGGCCGCGCGGCGAGGGAGATGCTGCGGGAGAGGGCGTGCAGCTTCGACTCGAAGTCGAGCCGGACGGCGGTCAGGCGGGAGCTGAGGATCTGGAGGGCCTGCGTGAGGAGTTGGTAGAAGGCCGAGTCGGAGGCGAGGGGTATGACGACTTCGTGGGCATCGTGTCTGAAGAATTTAACATCAATGGTGAGTGGGAAGTCGAGCAGTGGCGGGACTCACAGCGAGCTGGCTGACGCTGCGGCTTCCGCGACTCCGGGTGAGATGAGGACAGACTCGTCTGTGCTAAGAATGCCATCCGAACCGATGCCAACACCCGCAAATAATGTCGCAAGCTCATCCCCGACCTCTAGGCCGTCATCCAGAAGGGAAACATCCGCTTCCCTGGCCGAGGCAGTGACCTCGGGTTGGTCGTGTGACTCGATGCGTAGACGCAGGCGAGGCTCAATGTGGTCCTCGACATTGCTCAGCTCATATATGACCTGAGGAGAAAGCGAGTAATTGGCAGAGGGTCATAGCGGCCTCGTGGGATGATGCTCACCTCGACATCCTGCTCATTGACTTTTATTGTTCGAGGAGTAGTCAACTCGGCGCTTCCTGGCTGCAGGACATCGTGAAGAACCTCTGGGGCAAGTCCTGAATTCAAAGTCAATATGCAGTTGCAACGTCCTGAAAGCGAGTGCATTCACCGAGCGATGTAAGCTCTGTCACGACCTGGTTAATCAGCTTCTTGAGCTTGCGATATTCGATCGCGCTATCCCTCAGCTCTGGTGGAAGAGTGAGCAGCAGCTGCTGGTAAGTTTTGGAGAAATGCATGCATAACGAGGCACGCAGGACATGTAGGAGTAAAGCCTGCTTGCGCGACCAGGTGACGGTTCAGGGAAGAGCTGTGCGAGTCCGAATTCAGGAGGAGGACTACTTAGGAGGGAAGCGCCGATTTTGCGAGATAGATTACAACTCTAACAAACCGAGTATGCCTAGACCTACTTAAGTGAAGTTAACAAGTAAAAAAAGCATTGTATTACGTATGTAAGTAATGTGAGGTCAAACGCGTCCGTCACACAGCTGTCACGCGCGTAGAACGCGTCACACGCGCTCTGAACGCTCGTCTCACTTCAGCGCGCGACCGCGACTTGACGGACACGGACACTCGGTTTGTACGCATCTGCCGCACCTCTGCCTCGCTCGCGACCAGCCCCTCACTCTTCTTTCTGCCCGTATTTCCCTGAAAAGCGACTTCATTGCGCCGGGCAAGAAGCAATAATACACGGCCTTGCCTCGCATTGTCCGCTTCGGTTCAGTCAATATCACGAAACACCGGGCTCGAGCACGGCCAGCAGAACCTCAGCAACTCACTATCTACGTCTTTTGATCATTGCGCCGCATGACCGACGCGTCGGGACGAGCGCTGCCTGCCATACAACCGCGGCCGGTGCAACCCTCAATGATGGCCGCACCTCAGCCTGCAGTCCCGCATCCAGGTACAGGGTCTTTGGCTTGAAATGACATGACATCTCATTGTCCCTAGCCTACTACAACAACATACGACAATGGTCCAATTCCGTCACTCCACCGCCGAACGGCAGGAGCAACCCTACTCGCAAAAGCACACGCCCGACCAGAGGCAGCACCCTTGCCACTTCTCAGACCCCCGCCTCCCCTTCCAGCTACCAGCAGGCACTCCCCGCTCGCGCCTCATCTACCATACCTCCCGGGAATGCCGATCCTACGGCCTATGGCTCTCAGCCGACGACCGCTATCCCAGCGCGGCCACAGGCCCTTCATTCCACATATGCGTCGAGACTACGCACTGGGACAACCCTTCTCATGCAGCCTACTCTCAATAATGCCACGACTTCCACTCAGGCTGCAATAAACACACGTTCGTCACGTCGAGGAGGCGCCGTGAACTACACCGAGCCAGGGTCGGGCGACGAGTTCCCGGACGCTGGAGAGATTGATTCTGAAGACTCGGACTTCGTGGCGAGCGGAGGGACGCGCACTGCGGTACGTGCCGCGCGACTGTCGAGCAAAGCACCCGTCGGCGCGTCGGTGTTCCGCGCTGGTGCGTCAACGCCCACTATTACAGTGCAAGCTGCGACCCCGCAACCACCGCAAAGAAATGAACTGGATCGTAGCTACCTCGGCATGGTCCCGCCTTCAAGATTTATCACTGCAAAACCCATCCTGCCCACAAAACACGATTACTTGTATGTCCTATCCAAAACACGCTTCACATTCTCTGATAAGTGGCTTCTAGCTCGCCTGATGCGTTGGAGTACCAGGCGAGAAAGCCCACAGCGCTTGTGCCCATTCGAGTCGAATTCGAGACTGATTCACATCGAATACGAGACTGCTTCGTGTGGAACCTACACGAAGACCTCATCAAGCCCGAGTCGTTCGCACGTACATTTTGCGCGGATCTAGACCTGCCTACGAATCCGTGGGCAGATACTGTCGCAGCGCAGATCCGCGCACAGTTGGAAGAGCATGAGGGTATCGCGGCGTTGGACCTCGGCGGCATAGAAGCAGATGTCGAAGACGAGACGATGGAGGGCGTCGAAGTCTCTGAGTGTCGTGTCGTTCTCAGCGTACGTCCGCCTCTCCTTCCAACGTTCTGGGCGCTCACATCGACGTGCTGCACGAACAGATTGACGTTCAGATCGCGAACCACCACCTTTCTGACCACATCGAGTGGGACCTCCTATCATCTCTCACGCCCGAGCAGTTCGCAGGCACGCTCTGCGCCGAGCTCGGGCTGTCGGGAGAGGCAGTCCCGCTCATTGCGCACGCCGTGCACGAAGAGCTACTCAAGCACAAGCGCGATGCGTGGGAGTGGGGTGTCCTCGGGATCGAGCAACAGCACGCCGCGGATGAGGACCGCCCGCGCGACCGCAGCGGGTTCAGCCTGCTCAAGGACAAGACTGGCTTGGGCCTCTCGTGGGGGCGCGCACCGAAGGACGGGCGCGGGCCGAAACCGCTGCGGAGCGTGTGGCGGGACTGGCAGGAGGCGGAGGAGTTTAGGACGCGTTTTGAGGTGTTGACAGCGGAGGAGGTGGAGCGGAGGGAGATTGAGCGCGAGCGTGCGAGTCGGTGAGTGTGTGCCATGTTCTCTCTAGGGATGTATGCTGACGATTCCTCGTGGGTTGCAGACGACTACGGCGGGAGACATCAAAGTTCCAATCGCAGGCAGTAGCGAGGAGGCGGCGGTAGTGGTCCTGCCGCATTCGCTCCGATTCACATTCTTGTATGGTACTTACGTTGCCAGCCTGCTAATCGCCTGGTGTCACGAGAAATCGAGCGTCTGACTCCGTTGAAGAGAGCTCAGTATGTGGGGCACACGCCCATGACTATGTACCTGATGCCGACCGCCGATAGAGGACGGAGATGAAAGCAGCGCAACGACCACGCTGATACCACGAAGCAATGTCGTGTCTGCATTGCTTGCTCACTCGATCCATTCCGGTGCTTGACTCGGATTCTGCCGGACAGAAGAGTGGACACGTTGCTCGTGGCCATGCGTCTTCTCACCAGATGTATATAAGACCTCCTCTTCGCAGATAGGTACGCCTAGATGGTTCTCACCTCACAAGCATCTCCGAACCGCCCATTAGACGCCTTCCACCGCAGGATATCAGCGTCGCATCCTCCAAGTCTTGGTCGTTCTCCTGGGGAATCCCCGGAATTCGAAGGTGATATTGTTTCGGCGAGCCATAGGGAGCATTGCTGATTATTCCGTGTGGTTACCAGCGCCCGCTTGACCACAACGCCATGCAAGCCAACATTCCCGAACGTCGAGAGCTCAGACATTTCGAGCTGACGCGGGATGTACCACGAATCTCAACGAGAGGCGGTGCTGCACCCACTGACGACCCCGCACGGAGAGGCTCTGTACGAAGACCAAGAGTTGTTGCTACATCATTGCGCAAGGTCAAGGCTGTACCACAACGAGTCTCAATGGGAGGCGGTGCTGCACCCACTGACGACCCCGCACGGAGAGGCTCTGTACGAAGACCAAGAACTATTGTTGTTGAGACCTCAACAGACGATGAATCATCTGAATCGGAACCTGCAGTGGATGTACCTGCAGTGGATGTAGATCCCGATAGGATCCCGAGTGAGTCGTCAGACGAGATTAGGTTCATGCAGACGTATACTTTGCATCAGCTCTGAGGGCATCCCACCGGTTGAACCGGCATCATTGCGAGTATATATTGTACGAAGACCGACACGGTGCAGCGCTTGATCCTCCCTATGACCGTGCCAATCGAACGCAGGAACCCGGCAGTATGCGCGACGACGACGATACCGACGGGCTCAGGCGCTCAATGCAAACCAGCCTGATTCATAGTGATTCCATAGGTGGCGCCCTCTGCAGTATACACGAATCTGGACCGGTGCCCAATGAACAGCAAGACGAACGAGGTAATAATCCAAACGAACGTCTTGTCGCGCGTGAATGAGCTGACGTACTGGTGCTCTCTCATTCAGGTGCAAAGCCACGCCTGAGGCTGCCACCACCGGCGCCCAATGAACAGCAAGACAAACGAAGTAATGTTCCAAACGAATGTCTTGTCGCACCTGAATGAGCTGACGTACTGGTGCTATCTCATTCAGGTGCAAAGCCACGCCGCATTGCACAACCGAGTCCGCGGGATTCCGGAACCCCACTACTCGAGGCGACGACACGAGGGTTTACACAAAGCTCTCAGCCTGGCCTCCCGCTAGACTACGCCCAGTTCTTCAGTGCATCAAACAGGGTGATTACTCGGAAACGTACAAGCCACGATTACAGAACAGCATGTTCTGCGATCAACTCGCTTGCGCAGGTGCGTGTTCAGAGCCGACATATCTGGTGATGCTTGATTTGTGACTATCGGCATAGATCCTTGACAGCGATCCGTCTCAGAATATAGCCACTGGACCGTTGAGGAGGATGTTCCAGATGCTTAGATGCCTCTGCCGAAACTACACTGTCATTCCTCCGACGTATACAATGCGTCCGGGATCGTTGTCCAAGATCGGCGAACATCCGTTGGAGCACGGAGGGTATGCAGATGTATGGCGCGGAGAACTAAAGACACCTACGGGTCGAGTCAAGGTGGCGCTCAAAGTGATACGTATCAATGCAAAGTGTGCGTCACGCATACGTCCGGTGCGTCGGGTTCTTTACACATGCAAGACATCCGTGACCGTGCTTCTGAACGTTCGCTTAGAATGTATGCCACGAAGTCGTGATGTGGCGACGCCTCCGCCACCGGAGGATAACGCCAATGTTCGGCGTCGACGAGACGCTCTTCCCATTATGCATTGTTAGCAAGTGGCAGGAACACGGTACTATATCTGCGTTCCTCAAGCAATTCCCTGCCGAGAACCGACTTCGATTGGTGCGTCTGCTCAGCAAGCTGGCCATCGTATTTCATGCTCATTAAACGCACATTTAGCTGATTGATGTCTGTGAAGGATTACAGTATTTACATTCACAAACATTCGCTCATGGTGATCTGAAATGCGTGAGTCGGCAGTCTGCTGCGTATTCAGAACAGCCTGTCTAATGATAGCATGCGTGTGACCTCTGACCTTCAGAGCAACATACTCGTTGACAGCACGCGACATGCGTGTCTCTGTGATTTCGGCCTGACAGCCCTCATTCATGGTGTCAATACGGTCGATCCCACGACGCAGAGCAATGGCGGGCAAGGGACCATACAATATATGGCACCCGAACTCCTCTATCCGGAAGCATTCGGGCTGCAGCATGCGCATGTCTCACTGGAAGCCGATATTTATGCCTTGGCCATTGTGATGTGGGAGGTTCGTTTTCATTGATACTTATGAGCTGCGCCTGCTTTGCTGAGAGTGATTCCCTGAACAGATCTTTGCCGGACGGCCTCCGTACAGCTCGTGGGGATCGGGACAAATACATTGGAGGATTCTAAGGGGTAAAAGGCCTCCCCATCTGCCCGATGCCCTTCCTCTAGGCCTGTCCGACTCTGTTTGGAAGCTCATGGAGGAATGTTGGCAGTCGGATCGGTGTCAACGCCCTCAGATCCGACACGTACTTTCAGTTCTTGCCGATGCTGTCAAAACATCCCATCACGCAGTCGTGAGACACAGTCGCGCGACGGCTCATGGCGCTGGCCGCCCTTCTGAGCTGTGTCACCATGTACTAGTATGCCTCCCGCCGTACGATACTTACGTGCACAAAGCAATCTGAACAACGAGTTGCTCGATTTACATCATGGCACTAGGCACTAGGAAGGACGCTTCGCTTTGATTGCTCTGTAGAGGTCAATATCGCTCGCTTGAAATTTCTATTCAAGCTGAACGAATGTAGGCGACGTTCGCACATGGTGCAGATATCATGCACTGTCCGATGACGACAGTAGTAGTACAATACACTGGAACATGCGATATCGCCCAAAGCTGCAGTCATAGGATGAATCTCTGCAGTCTTGGGGTTATAACCCATCGAGTCTGTACATGTCATCGTACGGAAGCCAGCACTCGAGCCGAACGGTTTATGAAATGACAAGTTTGGCAGTGCTACTACTAATATCACCTGGGTCTAATTCCGACTCGGAGCGGCGAGACTGGTACATATTGCGTTCTCTAGGACAGCCGTTGTGTGTAGACATGCTCACCCGTGTCTGGTCAGAAGTCAATTCTTTTTCTAGCTGAATATGCTACTACACTGGGCCCAATACTTGGCCCGGCGTGCTTCGCTTGAAGTTGCATTTGAGCTAGTCTCCGTTGCATACCCATGCGAGCGGACGTCCCGACTCGGTACGGCCGCGTTATGTCACGATCATGTGAGCGGATTCTGCTGCCCACGCCGTCGCGCGGTGCCTCGATTCCGTTCGCCCTCACCGCCTACAACAGAACTACTGAGTCGGACGCAACATAATGGTACCTCCTTTCAGGCTCTTGACTGCGTAGTCATGGTCGTGATGGTGGCTACCACTACGCGGCAGGTACTCGTTCTACGCCGGGCCCCGCCTTATCGCCTGCTACTAACTTCATGACTTATTAACGCTTTCTCCCGCGATGGCGCGCACTCAGGTACATAATGCCCTCAGGCTGTCGCAGACTCGCATTCGTAGCGCATTCCATGTGTAGGGGAATCGTTGAGCATCCATTTGACGCACGGAGACGGTGGGCCGTGCTCAGAATCCAGCAGAATGAGGTTCGTCGCGCGACCACAGACCACGGCTCAGCCTACTCAACAACACAACGTTGTTCACCAGGGACGCGTGTCGAAGGCCATGTGCGAGCCAAATCCGTTACGGCCTGTACGGTGAGATTGCCAGGAGACAGGGAAACCCTTATCCCCGTACGTATATTCTGGTTGAGGGCGGAGAGAATAGGAGACCCTTCGCGAACTCGAGGATTGGTAGGTCTTCATGATGTTGTACTCCTTTGTGCACTCTCTGATAGCTTCTATCGCCGTTTACTAGGCGCCATTACGGCGAGACATGTCGACTTCCTGATCACAGGCGATACTAGCGAGGAGGTGGCGGGCATGCCAGAACTTGTCACGCTCCTTCCGCTACATCCCGTCCCTGTACGGCTCCATGTTCAAGTACTATCCAAAAGCCCTCACAGCCAAGCATGTGTAGTCAGCATACAGATCAGCCAGGGCGCTGGCTACAAATCGGTGCGTGTGGAATGATGTTCTTGACTTCTCTGTGGACGTCTTCTTCGTCGCTTGATTCTCATGATTCAATGAGAGGCAGTACAATGGATATACTGATCAATGCTATACGGGCTCTTGTGCCGTAAAGAGGATTCTCAGGTCCTTGTGCTATACCTCCGCCTCAGCGTTCATCTCAAGCGCACATGTGGCTCCGAGAGGACAACAGGGATTGCAGTTGGTGCTTGGTAACGGAATACACACGGCTTGTCCACTCATATGGCTGGTCTTATAAGCACAAGTACATATAACAGTCGTCTCTCGCTTCAGTATTGCCTCACAACTCTCTACACAGACGAACTTGGCGTCGAATCTTGCGCAGTGGACTTCTGCTGGTTTGCCTCATATCTGCCTAATTACGTTTTTGAAGTATATGCCAAGTATGAAACCTGAGGTGACGCAAACTCAGTATATCATTGTTATATCTGACCAGTGGGCTGATGGGGTCATCGGCTAGGCGGTCCCATACGCGAGCGGCGACATGGAGCAAGGGCCCGGGAGACTCAAACGACAGTCTAGCGCAAGTAGCATAGCAAGTACAGTAGGAAGATCTAAGAATAGAAGTAAAAAACGCAGTGAGTTTCTTCGTTCCATCTTGTGTAACCCCGTCCCTCACCAGTTATCTACCAGTCCACCATGATCCTCCAGAATTGGAAGTATGGCGTCCTTCCTATGAACCACCCCAGGCACACACTGTGACTGCAGGACAGGAACATATTGCAGGGCAGGAACATGCTGCAGGAATGAATGTCGATGGGGACGATATGGAGACGGCGATGAGCTCTACACCTACCATTGGCATTTACACCCCGACATCTGTATCCGGGTTGAGCCTTTACTCTGACACTCCAGAGATGTCGGGCGAGAACTCTGCTGTGGCACAGCATGTGATCATCAGGCTGGCTCAAGTTTCGTTTGTTCAACTGTTTAAGCTACACGTTGACCAATGGCTGACATTTTCTTACGGTGCAGATCCTCGATGAGCTCCCAGATGAGACGGTTAATGCAGGACCCATTCGGTCGGTCTTTGAACTGCTCCGCCACCTTTGTCGAAAACATACAATGATCCCTGAAACATGGGTCATACAACCGAATCGCTTAAAAAAGACTAGCGAACAATGGGTGGGTCGTGGCGGCTTTGGCGCTGTATGGCGGGCAGTATACTATGAAGACCCGCGATCCGCTCCGGTGCATGTGGCTCTGAAGGAACTCCCCGCAAGTGCTACAAATGCGGGCGTTGTACACCCCGTCAGTTCTCCCAAAGTTCACCGTCCGAATTCCTTGTACTGACCGCTGGGATCCGCACATGCGTCAACGAATCCTCAGGATATCTGTCAAGAAATCATAATGTGGCGACGCCTGCAGCATCCAAATATTGTGCCGATGCTTGGCATTGATAGACATATCTTTCCGTTGTCCATTGCAAGCGCGTGGATGGACAACGGCACCATCACGCAGTTCCTGGAGAATTATCCCAATGAGGACCGACTTCGTTTGGTAAGTAGTCTATCTACCATGGGTCGCGCCCCTTACTCACCATATTACACTTAGCTCCGGGAGGTTTGCGAGGGATTGCGTTTCCTGCACATGGAGACCTTCGCGCATGGCGATCTGAAGAGCGTGAGTCGCTTGCTTACCGGCCAGAGCATTTCCTGATGTTTATTTGTCTGAAATCTCTCTTCAGCCCAATATTCTTGTAGATAGCATGCGGCATGCGCGCTTGTGCGACTTCGGCATGACAACGGTTATACATTCTCTTAACTCGGCGAATGCGTCCACCGAGAGCCATGGCGAGAAGGGTACCACGCGCTACTTGGCACCCGAGCTATTGGATCCGGAGCAATATGGACTACAACATGCGCATGTCTCGTTACCAGCGGACATTTATGCACTAGGCATCGTAATTTGGGAGGTTCGTCTTTGCTTGTTGTATCCGGATCCACGTGTTCCCAGCCTAATGCTGACACCATCGAGACAGGTATTCGCAGGGCGGGTGCCGTATGGACGGTGGCGCGGCCCTCAGGTTATTCAACAAGTCCTGGCGGGGTATAGACTGACCCGTCCAGAGCGTGCCCGCGCCTTAGGTTTATCTGATGACTTGTGGGGCGTAGTGGTGGCTTGTTGGCACCCGAACTGGGACATGCGTCCGACGGCCGTTCAAGTACTGGGGGCGATCACTGAGGAAGCTGCCTCGACACTGGTGTCTCCAAACCTTGATCCTCGGATCCTAGTGTCGATGGCCGAGATCTTTCGCGATTCCTGATAACCACCGGCATGCTGTGTATCGAGAGTCTGTACCGATAGTTTAACGTATATGTATGACATGCAGCGAAATCTCTCTGTCGGGCTTTATCGTGATACATTGAAACACAGCGCGACGATCTCATGTATGTAGTTACAGTGTAAATGATGGTTGTGTAACCTGCTTTGCGGGAATCTCGTTGGTCATCAACTTAAGCTTAAGGCTATCCGTGAAACCTCCCAATGGCCATTCAGCTGGGCCGTACACGTGTTGTTTGAAGCGCAACACATGAGTGGAAATCGAATGTCATGGCTGCTCCGGCAGTCGACGCGACACGTCTTTAGAGACGATTTTCTCGTTGGTTATCGATCCCACCTCGCCAATAGTGGTACTACTGGTAGGGCTATAAACACGGAGAATAAGAAATGTAGAGAAGACGCGACATGTCACAAATCACATGACGGATTTTACGACGCCACGCGTACGACCCAAGTGTGACGTACATCAGTTACCATCGTCTACGGTCACCCAGCGGTCTCGCAATTGACAAGTCCTGTACTGGCCATCTTCAGACTGCCGACGGTTCACGGTACCGGTGCAGACTCAAGGCTCCTACCCAGGGTTTGCACGTCCGCCTCCTATCCCATCTACTTGAGTCCTGGACGCATCAAGCATTACGATCGTTTGAACAATGGAAGGGCCATCTTCTCGCACGGCGGAGGGCTCTGCAGAACTCGTAGGCGGTGTTTTTGCGGTCATTGAGTCGGATCCAGGTTCTCTTAGACTCCACATGACTTGGCGAACGCGCTCTAATGCTGTGATAGGAGTTTTCACAACGCTGCTACACAAGCTTGGTGTACGAGGTTTGGAAGTCACGGAAATCTACGACATTGAACCTTGGGCGACAGACCACCTAGATCCACACGGCTTGATATTCTGCTACATGTGTACCGACTCGGAAGAGACGAATACCTCCGCACTTGAGGGCGAGGACGCGGAGAAGGTGTGGTTCGCCAATCAACTGAGCAACGACGCTTGTGCCTCCCACGCGCTCCTCAATGTGCTCTTGAACTGTCCTCACGTTGACCTCGGCGGAGAGCTTCAAGAGCTACAAGCGGTAACGGCGGAGATATCACCAGTGGTACGTTACATCCCGCTAGTCTCGCTGTTGCTCGGGTCGGTCAATATGCGGGATGCCTAGTGACGCGGCGTGCAGATGAGAGGATTAGCGGTGTCGAGTTCTCAATTCATTCGGGATGCACACAACTCACTGGCTAGGTATGTTGATCTACTGTAGAGTGAGGGTTCCGCCCTGATCCTAGATCAGGCCTGCGGATATCCGTGGGTCATTGCAGGTCATCGCTCGTGCAACCCTCGAAGCGGACAAGGCAAGGGTCAAAGCTGCGAAGGGTCCCCCAACTAAGAAGCGCAAGACGATTGCAAGCCCTTCCAAGTCGACTGAGAATGGTGACCAAATGCAGGAGCAGTACCACTTCATCGGCTACGTTCCCGCCCACGGCAAGGTCTGGGAGCTTGACGGTCTGCAGCGTACGGCCATTGAAGTCGGCGAGCTTGACTCCCAGTCAAGCTCAGGCTCAAGTACGAGAGGCTGGATGGACATCGTGCGGCCTGCGCTGCGGATGAAGATGCACGCATATATGGCGAGCGAGAACGACCATGTGCGGTACAACCTCCTCGCAATCGTGGACGAGAAGTATCTCAGTGCGAGCGACGAGTTGGAGATGCGCAAGCGCGAACGGCAGGCGATCGAGCGGAGGTTGCAGGACGCGTATCCTGAAGGGTGGACCGACAAGGTAGCGTACACGAACTGCATTTTACCGACCTGGAGGGCTCACGCGCTCACGTGCTGGATCAGGTCAATGATGTGCTACTGACAAGCGCAGAAGAGGCGTTTGCAACTAGCTTAAGGCCGGCGACGGAGGGCCGAGTCTTTGCAAATGACTTCGGATCGCGAAAATTGGAAAAGGATGTACACATCCTGGACATGGCCGCACGAAAACTCCCTGACGCATGGAACGCATGTGTCGAAGCAGCGCTCGCCGCGAAGGTCGCTGTCGAAGAGGAGATCACGAAGGCGCGCGATACCCAGGTGAGCCGCTTTGCTTCGCCGTTCTCGCGAGCAGGGCACTGAACATGGGGTGCAGACGGACCACATCAAGCGAACGTTCGACTACGAACCGTTCATTACACAGTTCATAACCTGTATGCACAACGAGGGCTTGCTAGAGGCTGCCATGCATAGAGGAAACATCAAGGAGGACGACGCCCAGGAGCCTGCGGTGAAGACGCCTACAAAACGAAGTCGGAAGGCAAAGGCGAAGACGTGACGAGTCGATTGTGTGGTTGTATGCTGATGATGTGTGTTTGTGCTCGTATGTGTTGCTTTGAATACTGCTCTGTTGTTGATCGATTCGTTGTCCGTCATCGAAGTCGCTAGACTTGCTTTCTGTATACGTGGTCGGAGAGTCTCTGAAGCGCTGGTTCCAATGGTATCGCTTCTCGTAGGATACAGCAAGTGATGCCCTTCGTCTGTGGCACCATCTTAGTAGGGTGAGTCCACCTGCAAAATCGCGTCTGCCTGGCAAAACAATCCGCATTCCCCCTCGCTCGACCTTTCTCTGCAGCGTGGGCAGCGGGTTCAATGCGACCAGCGTCATGCATAATTCGTTTGCCGTGTATGTACCACCGCACAATGGGCGCGACAAATCATCTTATTGCGCATGGCGTGACGGCGTCTAGGGGCAATGCGGTGCGCGAGCTTTCCTTCTGTGTTGAGTACCCCTTCAACGTCGCTATTGACAGCTTCGTGGGCGTCAACAGCACAGCGTCCGCTGATGCAGCCTTGCTGTATGCGCGGTCCCCGGGCGGCGTGCGCGACTCGGTGCACCCCTCCGTAAGCGTCTCACTGAACGGTCTCAGCACGGCGTTGGGAAGATGCACTCTGCGGCCTCTACCTACCGAACGCTGACATTGTCGCCGTGGTCGTCTCAAGTATAAGAGAGGTATTGAGGGCACCGTATTCTCAACACTCTTCTTCAGCATCCGTCTTCGAAGCTCGACTTCCACCTTCGCACTTTCGCACTTCGATCCACGAGCTTTGATCGCCATGTTCGCACCAGCCCTCCTTTCCCTCGCTCTCGCTGCTGGTGCCTTTGCCGTGCCCGCCGCCTTGTCTACCCGCCAGAGCCCTTGCGATGGTCTGGGCCCGGGATCGAGCGACTCGCTCGCATATGAATTCATCCTCACCGTCGTCGACCCGTCGACCGGAGATGGTGCTACCGGGCCCTCTCTTGCTCTCTTGCAGGGCCCAGATTCCATCTGGTGGCTCCAGGTTGGTTCATTATACCTCCGGCTGTTATGTGATTGCTGATCGTCCATTCTGCAGGAAACCTTCCAGAGCACCACGGAAGACTTCTCGTCCTGGAATCTTCAGAATGGCGCCCTTATCCCGAACCCGAGCTCCAACGGCGTTGGCTTGGTGGGAAATGACTTTTCTGTCCCTCCGGCGTCCATCGTCGAGTTCGCTGTGACGACAAAGGGCGCCGGGAACGGTCAGGCTGGCAAGACGCCGTATTGCGTTGTGGTGAGGACCGTCCGTTGACCCTGTCGCGATGCAGTGCTGAAAGCGCCATTTAACTAGACTGATTCAGAAGGCTATGCCACCCTTGCGGTCAACGGCAACACGCAGGGCTTTGCGATGTGCTACACCCCGGGTGATGCCGCCTATGTCCTCGTGTATGAGCCATCGGCGGATAACAACGGTGCCTACGACTTCAGCACATGTACTTCACAGAAGGTGCAGCTCCTGAAGGCGTAAACCTCTCCGAAGTTATGACTCTGAGGACACTCGCGGCCATTTCTACCGGACTTTTATTACAATTGGACATTCGGTTTACTTTACATGTTTATACCGGCGTATGAGGCATTCTTACGGCTGACTACGCATGCACCACTCATTGTATCTTACACTAATCATCACCCGCTTACTCCTTATATCGGACCCTTGAGGAGCATGCGGTGATGGAATGTCATCTTGCACGAAGACGTCGATCCGTATCATGTTGAGCTCGCGCCTGGCAGTCCAATTGACCCGTCTTCTGGTCTTGTCTGCATTGATTTCGTGCTGTTCGTCTTTGCCGTGGTGTGGCGATGGGGAACATCAAGGAACATCGCTCGATGATCCGGACTCCGGATGCGGGGCCCCGCACAAACTCCCCGGTTGGCGGCAAGCACGTGAATATTGCCAGTCTTATTTAGGAAGGTATCGTAGTCTTGGTCTCGCCTCCCTCCGCCACGCTTGCCCCTCTTCCTTGTGCAAGAGTATATGCCCATATAGGACACATCCCATGCCTCGAAGAGCACGAATCCACTTTGTATCTCTCCATTCATCCTTGGTGAATCTCCCTATCTCGATCTACGGGCCCCTACTTGAGCGAGGCATAGTAAGTGGAACAAGCGCTTAGCCGTAGTCTACTCATCCGAACGTGTAGGATCTAGCGACCCCAAGGTCTCGCGGTACACCTCACTTGGGTACCCAGAGATTCACAAGATGGCGTTGACTCCGCAAAACGGAAGCTCGAGGCATATGTGGGATGGACCGGCATGGCATCTGCCTCCTCATTGGCGCATTTCAACAGCGCCGGTAGCAGCGATAAAAGCCTTGAGACCATTGAAATGGACCCACAATTCGCGCAAGGACTCGGGTTTGTCGCGGGTGACATTGTAAGCTACTACAGTACGATTGACGTGGCGGTTTGGTTCTGAGTCACGTGTGCGAAGGTGGAGATTGGACTACTGCACGACCTCGGATTGGCCAAGTCGGTTGCAACTGAACCTGTAACGTCCGATGATTGGGAAATCATCGTGAGTATGAGCTACGCCTTTAACCTTTCCATATCTGACGTCTTGTAGGAACTACATGCGTCTCACGTCGAGTCTACGCTCCTTTCGCAAGTGAGAGTAGCTGCCATAGGACAGGAGATCGACATCTGGGTGCTAGGACGCACCAGGGTCCGTCTCAGAGTCGGTACGTATTCGATTATTGGTGTGTCCATTCATCGCCTCACGCGTCGTAGTATCGCTCGAGCCTTCGACCGCCGGAAAGGCCCTTTTGCTGACGACGAGCACTGAGGTGAGCATAGCCCCGAAGCTGCACTCTCGGCAAAATGGCTCTGCAGGCCCTGCCGTCAATGGCAAGACAAAGCAGAAGAAACATCGCGGCGCGAATGGCAAGGTCAACGGTGTCAGCACTCCAGCCGAGGATCTCTCGGGATCAATACCTAATGGCGAGGCTGCGAAGCTACCTGTACGCGTAATGCGTGTACTTCCGCATCGACTAGTCCCGTCATCACCTACGACGTCACATCGCTTGCCCGATGCAGACGTGGTGATAGCATACGTTTCGCGCGCGGCCCTAACATCCCTGGCGGAAGCTTCCGGTTCCGCATCCAACCCGTCACCCTGGCGCGCTCGTGTTCGAAGGCTACCACCGCCGAGTGATCCATCGCAAGAGCAGAACTCTGGCGGACCAGCATCACCACCTGCGCCTCGGGTCCTTGTTCCCAATGGAGAGGCATCCGCTGCCAAAGCTCCCTCTCAGCCCCCTGAGAAGGCACGCGACGAGGTGGTATTAGTTTGGTCTCCGGAAGTCCCAGTCCCGGAAGGTCATGTAGTGATATCTGGACAAATAGAGAACGTCGAAGATTGGGATATGGTTCGGTGCGTATGGGCCTCCTGGTGAACGGTGTCGTTGTTACTGGATCGGGCGTGCTGACTTTGCATGTAGGGTAGCTTTCGTCGGGCCTGAGGCGACGCCTCTATCTGATGTCGACCGCTCCGTAGAGCACAGACCTTATACGTACGCTAAGTCCTCAGGTTGATGCAAGGTTCAAACCTGATTCCCATCTAGCTCAATACCGCCGTCGAAGCATGGCCTAGCTGGCGTCGACGATATCCTCGACAAAGCCACCGGATTTTGTCGAACTAATTTTCTCGTCCATTCATTCGGCAGTAGAGTCCGTGGTGGTGAGTCGAAACTCGTAGTCGTGCAACCTCGGAAGCACTGACAACGACTTAACGCCTCTCCAGTTCCCGGGCTTCTAGTGACTGGTCGGTCGGGGGCGGGAAAGACGTCCCTCCTGAACGCCATTGCCAAGTCGATGCAAGAAGACCCACAAATATTCGCATGTGCGTTCGGACGTTGTTTTATACCTGCCTGCTGCTCATAGGTCCTCGCCAGATGTCCTCCATGTGGACATGTCGAAGTACACAGAGACGACCGTGGGCAAGATGCGCGCGCTGCTGCGATACTGGATAGCGAAGGCAACGTGGCACCGTCCCTGCGTCCTTGTCGTGGACAACATCGACAAACTCATGAGCGCTGAGCTTGAGGTCGGTATTCGTCATCTCGAACGCCTCCGGAGGCTCGTACTGACCGCTACCCTTCGTTCACAGCATGCCGATTCGTTCCGGAGCCGTCATATCACTGAGCTGTTCCTCTCTACGTTCGGACCGTCGTCGCGTACCGCGGCCCCAAATGCCAGCGGGATCGTACTCCTTGCAGCTGCTGAGTCACAAACGGCGTTGCATCCATCACTTAATTCATCACACCTGTTTCAAGAAGTCGTTTCCTTGAAGCCTCCGGGGAAGGATGCACGGCGAGATGTATGGTGCATCCGTATTTTGGAACGAACTATAACTGATGAGCACTTCAGATCATCAGCCAGCTAGTTCGAGAGCGCATAGACACATCAAACATTGTCGAAGATTCCTCGAAGCCCGTGAATTTCACCGCCCTCGCAACACAGACCGAGGGATACTCCGTTACGGATCTTAAGGATTTTGTTGCCCGAGCTGTCCATCAAGCTGCAATCCGCTGTTCTGAGAACGGAGAGGGCGAGGAAGCATCGGTATGTCTGTGTCCCACCATGCGACGAATGGGACGTCTCATCTTTCCACAGACTACTCTCATCCCAGAAGACTTCGCCACAGCCCAAGTCGACTTCGTGCCCCATTCACTGCGCGATGTCAAGTTGCAGCGATCTGAGGTTGAATGGGCAGATATTGGAGGTACGTCTCGTTGGCCCGTTGCAGGGCTGCATTCTGAACATGGGCAGGGCTCAACGAGACCAAGCGGACCCTCAGAGAGACACTTGAGTGGCCCACGAAGTATGGACCAATATTTGCTCAGTCGCCCCTGCGTTTACGTTCTGGGTGAGTTGTCGTCTTTCACAGTGGTGCGATTGATCTAATTCACGGTAGTCTCCTTCTGTACGGGTACCCTGGCTGCGGCAAGACCTTATTGGCCTCAGCGGTAGCGAAGGAATGCGGGCTAAATTTCATTAGCATCAAGGGGCCTGAGTTGCTGAACAAGTATATTGGGGCGAGCGAGAAATCAGTGAGGATCTTGTTGTGAAGTCCCTTGGTGCACTCTGACATGACTATCGTAGGTTCGTGACCTTTTTGAACGTGCAAGCGCGGCGAAACCTTGTGTTCTATTCTTCGACGAATTCGACTCAATAGCTCCCAAGCGGTCAGCCCGAAGCGTTATATTGACGATGATATACTGATTGCTCGACTTCAGAGGGCATGATAGCACCGGAGTAACCGACAGAGTTGTCAATCAAATGCTTACCCAAATGGACGGTGCAGAGGGACTCGATGGCGTGTACGTATTGGCAGCCACGAGGTATGTATCAATCTAGCTCCTACTTCCATGAGCGAACACTTACTAGCAGTGCAGTCGGCCTGATCTCATTGATTCTGCCCTCCTGCGTCCGGGTCGTCTCGACAAATCGTTGCTCTGTGACATGCCCGACGTGAACGAACGTCGAGAAGTGAGTCAATTTACAACTTCGTTTGTACACAGGACATTGAAAGTTGCGTCTTGACGTCGTGTCCAGATCCTAGAGGCACTTGGTCGCAAGATTAACATTGCACCGTCTGTAGATCTTCAGGCTGTCGCTAGAGAAACCGATGGCTTCTCTGGCGCTGACTTACAGGCCCTCGTGTACAACGCTCATCTCGAGGTCATCCACGAAGCCATTCCTGGCCCGTCCAGCACTGCAGATCCTGTCGTCGATGGCGTCAATGACCGCGAACACGATGTTCAATATAGCCTACTGGGGGAGGCGTCGCCTGAGTCTCAGCAGGTCCTGTCAATAGCGGAGGAATCTGCATTTCAACGACGTGTACGTTGTATTGCTATGCCATCGTGGTTCTAGGGAGCTCATGGCTTCGTTTCACTTAGCTTCAAAGAATTCTACGGGAGCCGCCAACTAGGCAAGACGCCGAAAGCGATAAAATTGCTAGGTCCAAGCCGGTATGTCAATCTTCTTTCATAGGTTCGCAGCGTGTTGATTCGTGCCATAGACATACGAGATTAGCGACACGCATGTTCGTCGGGTTCTGGGTACGACGCGTCCTTCGGTGCCAGACGAGGAGCGCGATCGACTAAGCCGCATGTTCGTGCTCCTGCCTGTTGTTGTTCTGACCGAGCTGACATGATAGGACGTGAACAGCTATCGTGCCTTTGTGTCTGACAGGAGTGGAGAACTACCAGTACCACCGGAAGGCACGGAAGTGGGCAGTCGAGTATCCTTGATGTAAGGAAATCGTTGAAATCATGTGTGATGTTGCTGTATGCCCCGGCGACCCCAAGTGTCGTCAGCTCCATGAGATCGGCTTGGAAACCTTTTCACAAAACTATATATCAGTGTTCAAAGGCACTCAGATTCAGCATACACTTGCAGTCCAGACGAGGGTACGTGCATCCAACGTTGAATGTGTACATCAAACACAGTAATCAGGGTAATTGTTCTCATGAGACTCGGTCAGTCCGGATCCCTCAGGCTTGAGGATTTGAGCCCAAGAATATGCAATACATGCACTCACATCTTCAGACTGAAGCAACTGAATGCTGACTCCGACCACACCAGACACGGGTATGACCACGATTATGATTCGGTAAAGAGCGACGCTGCGTACACAGCAACCAAAACAACTAAAGCGTGAGTACGCGAGGCAAAAGTAGGGTAAACGGCGAAGTCCAAGTGTTCACGTAAATAAGTGCGATGATGATGTGTGATGCTCGTGATTCGATCACCCGAAAGCTGCGCTTAGGCCGGGACGAGGTGCACGAGCTGCTTGGTGCAGGTGCTGTAGTCGTACACGCTGCTGGAGGCAGACGGGCTGAACGCCAGCACGTACTCCGAGGTGGACGCCTGACAGACGAAGAACTCGTCGGAAACACTGTTGACAGTAAGCGTGGCATGGCCATCCGCATTGGACTGCATTACTGAGTTAACTGCAGTCCTGTGAATGGATGACTTGATAGTGCACTCACCACAGCGCAGTAAGGCGTCTGACCCGCCGCAGCGTTGGCTGCACCCTTGGTGGTCACCGCGAACTCGAGGGCGTCGCCAGCGTTGACAGCCATGTCGCTTCCGACCGTGTCGGCGTTGGAGGAGCTCGGCGTCGGGATGAGCGCACCGCCGTTGAGCGTCCAGCTGGAGAAGTCACCAGTGCTGTTCTGGTGGATCTCCTATAAAGCCAAAGGCGCATAAGTACCATTGCTACCGCGGATCATATCGTATAGCTACTGACCTTGAGCCACCAGTTACCAGTAGTCGAGTCGCCGTTGACGAGGGCGAGCACAGTGCCAGTGGCGCCCTCAGCCGCAGAGGGGTCGACAACCTCCAGCTGGAAGTTGTAGCTCAAGGTGCTCGCAGCACCGGCACCCAAGGCAGTGCAGGGGTCCTGGCGAGCCGACAGAGCGGCGGGCATGGCGAAGGAGCCAGCGGCGAGGGCGACGGGTAGGGCAATGAATGCGAACATGGTGACCAAAGTACTGAAAGGTTTGGGAAGTGTTAAGAAAGAGAGGCTTTGGTCGAGTGAAGCTGAGTAAGATCTTCGGCGATGAGAAATAGATGGCTCAGGCAGGCCCGTATATATACATCTGGGGTTCGAGAGACGTGACCTGCAGAAACACATCCGGGGATCATCTACCTCCTGCCGAATGCACGAAAGTCGTGGTCGAGGACGGGAATTCCGCCTTGAGTGGACCCGGCGATGGGCCTGCGGCCGCAGAAGCACTACGACACGGCGCACGCTGCCCGCACGTACGGCATGTCAGTTTGGGTAGCATTCGTTATGTTGTGCGGGTAATAGTTGCATCCGTGGTCCACTGCTTTCCAAGTCATAGACTGGGTATCAGCTTTACTCGACTACTAACGCACGCCGTTGTACACTCACTGCACTTCAATTGAGACAAGGCTTCGTAGTGTCAAAACACAATCTCATGCTGCCGAAGGCCCTATAACGCTGCTCGGAGCGTGTCGAATTTCGGGATGCTACATACTCGCAATACCCGGTAAGTTATGGGAAGGGAATTGTGACGAGAGCGTCGGGCACAGCTTGCCTACCCATCAAGAAGCGGGACACTCGTAACTTGAAGCGACTCGGCGTTGAGACGAAACAGCATCCTTCGCAAACTGGTTGCAAAAGGGGATGCGAAATCACCGAACATGAATCCGTACCATTCAATTTCACGGGGAAGAATAGTGATGACCTAGAGAGTTGCTCGTGCCCGCATGGTGGGCCACCCCGTATATCGATCGTCCGGTCTTCTACCAGGTCATCGGGATCGCCTCGGGGTCGCCACTGCGGAACATAGGAAGGCTCGACGCGCATGATCCACAGCATGGCATCCCACTGCTCACGACTCACGCCGCGGATGTGAGGTAAGGTTGATAGGAAACAGACAACGCGCATTATCACGGCCGCGTTGCTATTAGACCTGCAGTTAACATCCATTCGCACGGTGAGCTTTGTTCAGGCTGTGCGGTACCCTTACCCGAGTGGTCGGAGACTAGACTGAATGATGACTGTCGCCGAAACCAACGACACATAACTTACCAGAGGACCAACCCCAGATCGATGTTTGCCTCGTAGTGTGCGCTGCCTGTTCGTGCGACCGTCGTGCCTCTGATCTGTCAGATGCTGGCGGGCATCGGCGAGAGGCGGGCGGGGTAGTGACTCGGTAGTGACTCGGCCCACAAGACAGATGTGCAAAGCTACACGGGGTAGATTTCTATCGCGATTGTGGACGATTCGCGCCGCCCAATACTAGTCAACGGTTCCGTATACCTTACCAACCAATTCAACCAGTCTTCGCCTTCAACTGCCTCCAAAGGGTCGAGAACATCACCGCGCCAACTCCGACGAGTGCGATCTGCATCCCGACGAAGCTCAACATCCCGACCTTCACGCCCGCGCCGCCCCACACCGCGCCGGTTACGCGCCCCGTGTAGTTGCTGTACTGAATCAACATGCTGATCCGGCCGTTCCACTCGCCCGGAAGCTGCTTCGAGAGCAGGCTGAGCGTGACCGTGCTTGCGAGGTTGAATCCGAGCGCGACGAGGAACCAGCAGACCCACAGGCTGCCGTAGTTCACGCTGTCCGCGCGCAGAATCGAGATGGCGACGAGCAGCCCGACGAGCCCGAGCCCCGAGCCGACCGCGAGCGTGTGCCGGTCTTGCACGCGCCGCGCGACGAGGAGGTTCAGGAGGAGGAATGGGATGGTGCAGACGCCGCCGAGGGCGATGAGGTCGCCTGCTGCGGAGGGGTTGAAGTGGAACGGGTTCAGGGTAGAGTCTGAACCTGTGAAGACGGGGATGTTCGCCTCCCATGCGCCAAGGATGAAGAAGCATGTCATGGCGAACCAGCACATAGTCGCGGTCACACCAATCTGCGCCCAGGTCATATGGAAAGGAGGCTCCTCCGGTACGTCTGAGCTCGGAGATGCTGGTACGGTAGTGGAACTCAGACCTGCAACGGAAGCAGTTGAGTTGTCCTTATCTTCGTTGATTACAACCTGCCCTTGCACTGGCACCGGCTGGAGCTCGATCTCGGGGGTCGCGGGAACGGGCGGTGGCACATCCTCGTAGAGGGCTGCGGCGACAGCCCAGAAGACAGCCCATATCCCAGCAAGGATCCAAGTCGGGCTCGTGTATCCGTTGAACACAGAGTTGGAGAAGCCGACTCTGTAACTGAAGCGCATACAGCCACGTTCAGTGAGTTGAGAGGATCTCCACTATCGGGCTATGTACTCACAAGAGACCGCCCAGGAATGGGCCCGCGCTGAAGCCCACGCCTTGCCCTAACACTAGCCAACCGGCTAGCATGGTCCGTCGGCGCACACCGACGATCCTGGGATCAGAACAGTACCGCTTGGAGTACATCCAGAACGTGAAGCCGAATCCGGAGACGATGCGACCGATGAGAATGAGGTACAGGAAGTTCGCGCGATAGGCCAAGCTATAGAGGATGTTCCCGAGGAGCGCAGATGCGCATGCGAAGTGTAGAGGTCGCTTGTAGCCGCCTGTCGTAGGTCGACCTTTAAACGGGGTACAGAGTGCATATATGCGTAGGACATACCTTGGTCGAGCTTCGTGAGCGGCACCAACACGAGCCCAGAGAATACGGTAGGAATGCCGATAACGAGACCGGAGAATGTTGCCGTACCACCCAGGTATTCTGCATACTGGTCCGAGGAGGAGACCACGATGAAGAAGGACACCTGTCTCGCATATGTTAGATAGAGCGTATCCTCTGTGACCTGACCACGCACCTGTAGGAGAGTACTAGCCAGCAGGACAATCACCAACGAAGTCATCTTCGGCAGCTTGAACTCATCGTTGGCACGGGCTTGCGCCGGCGTAGGCTGCGTCTCCTGGTCCGCACGCACTGAACTCGAGACATCTTCTTGAGTAGGTTCCTGCCATTCTGGCGATATAGAGTCGCGGGGGTTGTTGCGTCTCTGTTTCAGACGGCCAGGGAGGTCCAACACTGTCGACAAAATCCGGAGAGATGGCATGGCAGTCCGGGTCTGGGATGGCGAACGAGGTTACAGACCGACGAGCTCACAAGCCCTGCTCGCCGTGACTCGGAAGTAGTGCAGCTGACAGATAGAGCGTAGGCGTCGTCGGCGGACAAGGTCGGTTGCTATGTGTGTCCATGATGCGGCAATGTATTAAACTCGACTCGGGACGCTCGTCGCTGAGAGCGGCTACCCACTGTGGCTGATGAGGGCTATCAAACGGTTGTTGAGAGTGGGTAGCCCGATTTGGAAGGTGAATAAGAACGGGGACATGGCTGTTGTGTGTCTGCTTCGACCATCCGTGTCTACATGACGTGCTTTGATCACCGTGGAGGCTCTGGGACGCTGAAGTAAGCGGCCACAAAGCGCAAAAGACCAGTTTGGAGCTGTGCGAAATGTGGGTGAGGTAGTCTCGCGTTCCCATTGAGAGGCTTCAGCCTGCGGCATTATCTCAAGCATATAATGGTTCAGAAGATAGATTCGTTCCATCTCGTCGAACGATTGTACTTCAAAAATACATCAGCCACTCTCAAAGCGCCGCTTTGTTGCGCCGTGCCTCGAAACCAACCATCGCTTTGACGTCTCCGTCGCGACTTGGTCCGTGCTGACGCCCCTATCTTCCTCCTATGGCAAAGCAAAGGCGACAAACTACCCTGATCCCCCTCTATAAAGGCGCCGACGACATTGCTCTGACGCGTCAAACCATACTCGCCTCCGTCCGCCGGCCCTGCCCCTAGCCCCGCAGAGTGGCCAGACACACCGCGCTCGACACCTCCTTTACGCCATCACCATGTCGAATTCGCAGGACGTCACCGGTCTGGACCTCAATCGCTGCGTCAAAGTGCACTACCAGATGCTGTACACATGCGGAGAATGCCTGCCTGGGGAGACGGTCATCAAGGAGGTTTCCTTCAAGAAGTCGTCCTGCCCGGTAGGGAGGAAGATAACGAGCATAGCGGAGCTGGGACACAAGGATGAGATCGTGTATGTTGGCAGACCGTGCAAGCCGAACTGTCCTTACGCGAAGGACCCTCAACCGCATTGATAGTCCATGGTGCGTGTGGCTCCTTGGATGAGACGGCCGGCATTAACCCTCTGTGCAGCAGGCTGAGACGCTGGAGCCGTTGCGAATGCAATGCGATAAAATGACTCGACTTGCTCCGATTATCCAAGGTCCACATCGAATGATGTCCTGCTCTGTAACATTGCTCTGTAACATTACTGTCGCTCTGTCAACGTCGTTAACAATTCCCGGACACTCATGTACACTCACCGTTTCTTCTCGCTATACGCAACACGACCGAGTGCACGCATGACCTACTGTTCTCAGCCACTTGCACACATAAGACATACTTACCTCAGGCTGGACGCAAACATTCATCACGTGTTGTAGATAGCGAGAGCCAAAACATAGTCCATTCGTGAACATCAACCCAAATCCGAAAACACTGCAATGAAGTCCATGATGCGCGAACTAAGCGAAACG
Source organism: Rhodofomes roseus (assembly GCF_022264815.1). Lineage (NCBI taxonomy): Eukaryota > Fungi > Basidiomycota > Agaricomycetes > Polyporales > Fomitopsidaceae > Rhodofomes > Rhodofomes roseus. Next base: position 787,878 of record NW_025952960.1, on the reverse strand, counting down.
TAGGAGTCATTGCATAGAGTCCGTAACATCGTCCATTGTCCGTTGAATCAAGTCATTCCATCGTAACGTTTTTCCTACACCAAACCCCGTCAGTGGGGATGCTCGACACAAGAGCTACGACGACATACCATGCATGAACGCGCTTAGGGGATACCGCAGTTAGAGGCATCGACCTGGGTAGCGGTTGCAGTGATGCGACCCAGGTTGACGGCCTGGCCGTTGGTGAGCGTGTTCAAAGCCTCCAGCGCGATGTTGAAGCCGTCGCCGGCGTGGTCGATCGCGAGCACGTAGATCGAGTTGCCGTTGTACGAGAGCTCCCAGCAGGTTCCGCACTCCGCGGAGCCCCAGCCGCTGATGGCCGCGGCCGCACCGATGTTGGGGAAGTCGGGGAGCGAGCCGAACGTGGTGTAGCCCTTGGTCTCGAGGCCGTAGGTGCCGTCGGAACACGAGACGGTGGAGAGCGACTGGCCCGAGTTGTCGTAGTTCTCGTCGTACGCGACCGTGACGGAGTCCTGCGCGAGCGCGGCGGGCGCGAAGAGGAGGGCGACGGCGGCGAGAGCGGAGGTGAAGCGCATGGTGGAGGGCGTAAGAAAAGTCGAGGATGAGAAGATAAACGTCGGATGCGTTCAAGTCGAGTTGAGAGGCGACGAACTGAAGAACCGAAGAACAGAACGGGGACTTATATACTCAGCAGGCAGCATGGGCGGGACGGGCAACGTGAGGTCACAAGAACGGGCATGAACGCCGAAGAACCATATGAACCGGTGCTTCCGCGTTGCCCGTGGGCTTGCAGCATGTTGGCCCGCGGTGGGCGGGATCGCACGATCGCAAGGCTGGGCCCAGCTGACCGAACGGCCATCAATGACCCGATGGAACGCCTAGAGAGCGACCAGAGAAGGCGTTGAAAGGGCCAATGCGGACAACGCCCGCCGCCAAGCGAAGCTGAGGCAGAGAGCTGCAGAGGCAGAGAGCTGAGATCGGCGCGGGGATCGAGGTCCGTCCTGCGATACCTGTACGTATGCCACACTGCCGTAGCCTGCAGGCCGACGACCCAGACGGCGGACCAGGTCTTGAAGCTTGAAGCTTGAAGCGGCGAGCAAGACGACGAAGATCACTGTGCGGCATGCGCAGGAGGAGCAGCAGGACGTGCCAAGGAGCACTTATCTTTTGCCGTATTGCTCTGCTAAACCATCGAGTCTCCGGGTAGCTCGAACAAAGCCTTGTCCAGCCACGCATGCAGGGCGCCAGGTGAGAGACACAGAAAATGCTGGATGCCTCGAACGGCGGACAGAGTCGGGTCCGTCCGCGTTACAGGACTGAATTGCATGACCGTTCGATGGCCGCCGCATCAAGGCGTTGTAACGACTCCTCGAGGATTCCGAACGTTGATCTCATTCCAGGCGCTAGGTCAACGGGCTGCCAGCGTACTGGCAGATCATTGACGTGTTTGACAGGGATATTGATACATGCACGAAGTGGGTGAAGAGGATGTTGAGCCGCTTCGGTCGAAGATGGTCATATAGCAACAGTAAGTATACGTAAGTACCGAAGGTTAGAGCGCGATCCCACGGTCACAAACTACAGTTACCGAGTAAGCCCGAGATAATATTGGTGATGATGATGATCTCTGCATTTATTAACCGCTGCAAGCAAACATGTGCTAAGACGCGGCGGACGCCGGCCTGTACTGTAGTGGGCGTTTAAACGCGCCACCCAGGCCGACGTCCAGTTCGGGGCTGTAATGGTAAGAGTAACGTCTGGAAGGGTAGGTAGTAATGGGTCGTTCTCGTTCTGTAGTCTATGGTAGTAACTATGCGTGTGGTTCAGCTGAGATAATATTGGTTCCAGTCTTAGTGCGCCTCACCAGATCTCTGTCGAAGGGCCCTTCTGCAGCCTGCCGCAATCGGAACGCCTTTTCGCAGAGCTGATTTACAAGCAGACCGTCACCGAGTGCTCTGAACATCTCTGACCGGAACCAGGTTCCAATCTCGTAGTATCAATGTCATTCTGCATGCATAGAGCACGTGCACGAGCCCCAAGCGTGCTCGATGAATTCAATCATACTTATGGCGCGACAAGCAAACATATATACATACCCAGACGCGGTCCAGTACGACAGGCAATTGAACTAGTATCATTATGTTCCGAGTCGAGTCGAAAGGAGATCACTGGCATGCATATGGCAACGGTGTCACGCTCTGAGTGACAAGTCAGCGCGTCGACGCGTCGCCGTGACTTACCGCGCGCGCCGCGGCTGGATACGCGTCTCCCTGGCCATCGCTGTGATGCGTCCAGGAATCGACGTGCAATCAGCGCTCAATCAGCACGAAACTCTCATGAAGCAACGTTCCCTGGTAATAAACCGCGGTTTACATACAAGACAGGCTTCATGACATAGTGTAAATTGATGATACTACAAGACCCACTCAAACTCCAGCTGATTGAGCCTGCCGAAGCGACGCTCACTCAAACTTGTATCGGCACCGACTGCCGCGGCCGTCAAGTTTCTATGTCTGCCTGTGCTACCCATATAAATACTTCCATAGCTACCGTCCGGCTCAGCGCTTCACTCGTGTCAGACGTTCATCTACGCCCACGTTGACACGGCCACTACATACCATGGATAGTACCCAACCCAAGCTCAGGGTCGCAATCGTGTGAGTCTATGTGCTCCTGTGATATGTCATATTTATTCACATCTTAACAGCGGGGGTGGCATTGGCGGATTGACCCTTGCCGTCGCCCTCCACAAGCTCTGCGGATCACGGTTTCAAGTCGACATATATGAAGCTGCACATACACTCACCGAAATCGGTGCGGGTATTGGTGTCTGGCCTCGTGTCTGGGAGGTCATGGAGGCACTTGACCTTGCCAGTGACCTCTCCAAGATTTCAAACGACGCTGGAAAGGAAGGTACGCATTCCCTTGTGTCCTCCGCGTCGTTCGCGGGTATGCTGACCGAACACAACTAGGACAACCTGCTGAATTCCGCAAGTCTGACTATACAGTTAAGGGGGGATCCACCTCCGAGGGTCCGGCGAGTAGCTCAGTAAAGCTGGGTACGTAGCATGATTTCTCTAACGCGCTCCGTAATGGGCGTCTGGCTAATGCACAAGCGACACATGCAGCTGGCATCCGGCCCTTCCACCGTGCTCAGTTTCAGGCCATACTCGCCGCACACCTCCCCTCGAACCCATCTTACACGACACACTTCCGCAAGCGCCTCGCTTCCTATGAAGCCTCGTCCATCGATCAGACAGCGATTGATCTTACCTTCACCGATGGCTCGCAGGTTGTCTGCGACCTCCTCATAGGATGTGATGGGATCAAGTCTGTTGTCCGTGCCACGCTTTACCGTCCTTTGGCTCACCCGGCGGATCCGGCATGGAGCGGGTCGGTGGCATATCGCAGCCTCATCCCGCGGGACGTGCTCGAGAAAATCGATCCGGAGCATCCTTCTTTGACGAAGGCTGTAGTGGTCGGTATTTTATCTTACTCTCTGTCGTACGTTGTGGATCGTTAGCTGAGATCGTCCTCTAGGCTTGCGGTCACAACAAGGTATGTGTCGCTGTCATCTCGCCTTGCACGCTACGGGCTTGTATTAATTCGATCGCATGTAATAGCATATCATTGCGTTTCCGATAGCCCAGGCCACCCTCATCAACATCGTGTGCTTCGTCTCTCAGCCGGAGCAGGAAGGTACGAAGTACGACGGCGCATGGGTTCGAGAAGCATCAAAACAGGAACTCCTCGATGCATACGCCGGCTGGGAACCAACCATGATAGAGCTGCTGAACGTCAGTCCCTTCGACTGTACACGAAGTGTTGACATTGAAATCGCCGCTGTAGTGCGCGGAAAAGGTTACGTTGTGGGCGATCAACACGATACCTCCCCTCCCTACGTACGTAGGAGAGCGTGTTGCATTGATCGGTGACGCGGTACGTCGCGCCGCTGAGCTCTGCAGTTTCTGAACTCAATCCATTGTACCATTGACAGGCACACGCGATGACTCCCCATCAGGGCTCAGGTGCAGGACAAGCGATTGAGGTAGCTCCCATCTGCACGTGTTTCTTGCGTGTACGCTCACTGGCGATACTCGCACTCAGGACGGTTTTGTTCTCGCCAGCCTCCTCGCAGATCCGCGTACGAACCGGCAGACGCTCCCCCGCGTGCTTCAAATCTACGACGCGATCCGCCGCCCGTTCTCACAGGACATCATGCAGCGCTCGCGCAACTCCGGGAGGCTCTATGAGTTCGGGCTCTCGCCGACGGAGTCTGAGGGCGACGTGGTGGGCATGACGGGACACTCGGCGGCGGATGACATCGCCAGGAGGAGTGCTGCATTGCAACGGATGTTGTCCTGGGCGGTGGAGACGTCTGTCATGGACGACAGAGATCGGGCGCTGCAGGCATTGGATAGAGTCACTGAGGAATTGGCCTGAGCGGACTCTGTTTCAGGCGGTGCCAGTGGGTCGTTTTCGGTCACTCATGGACTGAATTGTGTGTTGTGTATGGTAATGACTGAATAATAACCCCAACTCACTACAGATGAAAAGCTCGATGGTACAAGAAAAGTTAATTCAAGACTGCGATGTCGGCGGTTGTAAGAGTCACATCGAGAACATCGACCTTGATGTATGATGATCCAAGTCATGCCTCACTTCATGAGCGTTGCGGTTAGTACACGAGTGGCTTTTGACTCGCTCGCGGAATCCGGATCAACTAGTACAACCTGACAAAGGGTGGTATTTGACTCGTCTCATCCTGGATTGATGGCCAACACGCGCGGGGCAGGTCGGGGAGCAGGGACAAATCAGGCCATGGGGGCACGATCGGCGGCATCGTGTCAAAATGGACGTATTCCACCGAGTCAAAGTGGGGATCTCCGTCACTCCGACAGCGCGTCGCCTCTGCGTACTGCGGGAGATAGCCGACTGTGAGGTAGCGGAACCCCAGTCGCTTTTGTATGGCGATGAGGTGCGCCATGACCTCGTCGACAGGCGCAGACCTCCAGGATAAAAGGATGGTTATCCTCGCCAGCTGAGGACAAATGGGCGTTGCCTCTGCGCGCCAATCGATGTCGTCGAGGGAGTGGCGGATGTGAGGGAGGCTGGAATCGAATATCCACAGATTCTCCACTGCTATTAACTCCGGCAATATGGATGACCATGCTCGCGATGGCCACGGTGTGTTCCCAGGGAGGTGGTAGCATGTCTCCAGGTACCAAAGATCTCGGAGACATGAGAGTTGGAAGATTCTGGTGAGGAAGTCATACCCTTTGTCAACAGGTACGACTCTTCTTTCCCTCAAGATGACACCGGCATTCTGGTTGACGGCGACAAAGGACAGCTCCTGGCTACCCATGCAATGGCCGCCGTGGCAGAGGGTGAGTTGCATCTGCGTAGGCATCATCAGAGGAAAGTGTGAGAGACCCTCGGGAAGTACGCCGATGTGACCAGATACTAGTACGTCCGATTCGTTCATGACGATGACGGTCTGAGGTCCGAGCTCGAGCCTGGACAACAGCTGAGCAACATCCTGAGCTCCGATGTCGCGTAACGCCAGCCGTCGAAGGCCTTTCAGGACAATCTTGCCTGCCGCCTCGCTCTCTGCGGCGGCTTCCCCAGGTTGTCCATCCGTCATCTCCGAGATCACGAGATCCACAAGTTGTGGGGTTCCGCTGAGAACACCGAGGATAGTCGAGAAAGGATTTGACCAGGAGCAATTGCGGATCAGGAGTTGTGTGATTGTGACAAAGCGGTTCAGAGGAACCCAGTCAAGACCAAATAGGGACACGCTCTGCAGGTGGGGGGTGTCGTTACCAAAAAGCGTGCAGCCTGAATTCGGGTGGATTGGAATGCGCGAGTACGAGGCCAGTGTTAGGACATTGACGTCTCTTGCAGGGAGGTTGAGCTGCTCGTGTGTAGAGATGACTGAGTAATCACAGTTGTACCACCAGAGGTCCGTGTATCGCGGGCGCAACGACTGCGCGCATTGAAGCAACCGCAGATTTTCAGAGAGCATGTGCCAGAGATAGATGCGTAGGGGTGTAGTGGGGTATCGTTCGAGAACGACATGCTGAAGCTTGGTAGGAAGTCCGGAGATATGACTCCACAGACTCGGTATTGTCATGCAGATGTCACGCCAAAAGTGACAGACTGTGGTGATAACAGTGCGGCTACTTTCGTGGATACACAACGGCAATGTTACGGATTCAGGTGGGTCCGAGTCCGACATCAGCGCGTCATCGTCCAGGGAGACAACCGCGAGGCGGAAGATCCTGCGCCAGATTTCGGAAGGCAGAGCACTCGCCGGGACGAAGTGATTTCGGAGAGTCTTGAGCATAGAAATAGCTTTATCAAGCTTCAAGAACCGCTCATGCAAGGTTTCCCGACGCTGCTTGAGCTGTAGAACCGGAACGTCTCAGCAGCTGAATCCCTGACAATACCGTTACACACACCTTGCCCATCCTAGGAGTCGTTAATGGCCGTTGTTATACGGTGTAAACTCGTTCGCTCACCTCATCGGAGAGGCCGCGATGACATTCGTAAGCAACGTTGCTACTTGGTCGAGATGTTCAAAGAGACCGTCCAATACCAGGTTGAGCTCGACATCAGAGTCGTCTGGCAACGAGACGACCGCGGGCCCGCAAGGTGCTTTGTTCGCTTGAGCCTGTGTGGTATGCTGAGCGCAAAGGTGGCTTGACTACCTGACTGAACTCACTTTGGGTCCATCCATGTTTAATTGAAGCTGACGTGTCCTTCGCGTGACCGACCCGTCTGTTAGACCTGACAGTGTGGTTGCCTGGCGCAATGCTTCTGAGGAGGAGGGGGCGGAGGATGATACAGGTCCGAATCGATGCCCTCGGCGTACGCGCGTCAGATCGCACGCGGCGGGCACGAGGACATTTAGTATTACGATTAACTGACAGCCTGGACAAGTTGAAGTTCATCCACGGATTCTGATTCTGACTAGCGGGTAAAGGTACTCACTGTACTCATGTAGGGGCCAAGTGTGACAAAGCAAACTACCAGAGGATGTCGAGCGTACGATCCGAACATCATGTAGGTAAATCCCTGTGGTCCATCGAACTCGCTTAATACACGGCTAGGTCCGTTTGGCAAAACGACTCCAGTGGCTCAACTTCGACTACGACACGAGTTCAAGGACTCTACTATAGCTACACATCGTACACATCGTCACGGAAACATGGGAAACACATCATATGGCAACTTCAATGCATGTCGAAACATCTAGGTGTCAATGAAGAAGCGTAACGGACAATCCGAACAGGCATGGAACACGATTCATAGTACAAGAAACAAATCCATCCACCGATTCACCGATCCGTGCTCACGCTCATGAATCCTGATTACTCGTGTCCACACTCTCGTTCTTCTCTATATCCGGTCCCTCTTTGTCTTTCTCGAGCCGCGGTATTGACCCGTCCTCTTCGCCCGCACTCCGTTCTCGCTTGATGTGTTCCGCAACGATGAGGCCCGTGCGCTCGCCCGTCAGCGGACTGCTCTTGAATCTGAGGCCCTTCGGCGCGGGCATAGACCCAGCGCCGGCAGACGCAGCACGACGCTTCCGCTCGAGCATGATCGCGTGTTCCAGAGAGGGCGAGGGCGACGCGCTGCGCGAGTTGGGCTTACTCGACGCAACGAGCAAGGGAGGCGATAGACCCGTAGCCCCAGATGGACCCAGACGCGGAGAGCTGGGCGGCGAGAGTCGCGAGCGCGCCCGAGACTCGACGTGGATGACTTCCGGGACAGCTACAGGCGCAGCGGGAACGTCCGCCTCCACGAACACATCCGGAGCATCTGACGGCGCAGGGCCGCTCTCCTGTTCTACCAGGTTGTCGGGGCTAGGCTCGGAGAGGGTAGGCTCAGGAGACTCGACGACCTCGCCTTCAGGGACCGGGGCAGGCGTGCTGTCTCCGTCCTTGGGACGAGCACCGGCCTTGTCTCTGGGCGTAGGCGGGGCACTCCGAGAGCGGGAAATCTTGCTGAGGTTCTTCAGGTTCAGCGGATTCAGACCGCGCAGCGCGGATGGCTTCACGATCTGCGGCACATAAGTCTTGCCCGGCTGGCTGGGCACGCTGACAATATCTGGGACAGATAAAGGCGGCGAGGACACGATGACAATGGGCGCAGCCGCGCTATCCGGAGCGTTCTTCTCCGAGGAAGCAGCGAGCTGAGGGGCAGAGCGCCTGCGACGAACAACCGCGCCTCCCGGGACCTTGGACTTCTGAGGCTTGGGCTTAGACTCGCCGCCGGCATACGACAACTCCGGGTGTCCCTGGGGATCGAACTCGTCGTAAATCTCCTCGCCGATGAGCTCTACAATACCACAGCGTCAGTAAACACACTCATCGAAGGAAACGCTACTACAGACCTTCGAGGACATCTTCGAGCGTAATGATACCGAGAGGCATGACAGCCGGATCGACGCTCTGCAAGAACTCTTCCGCGCCTTCAGTCGACAGAACAGCATCAGCAGGCATGTCCTGTTCACGGCCCCAGAACCCGCGGGCGGGTGGGACGGACAGGCTCGGCAGCCTGCTCCTACTCTTGCTATCTTCCTTCTTCTCGTCCTTGCCGTCCTTGCCGTTCACGACGCCCATCTCCAGGTCGACGTCCTCCGGCTTCGCCACCTTGCGCTTCCTCCGGCCACGCGCGCTAAGCCCGCGCATCTTCTTCGGGATCGAGGTGGACCCCTCCTCCTCGCTCGCCTCGCCGTGGCTCGATTCGCGGAGTGTCGTTGCGTTCGCGCTCCCGCTGCTCTTGCTCTCGTCGCTCTTCTTGCGGCGCAGGGTCCAGCGCTTATGTGATGCACCAGCGTCCTCGTCGCTGCTGGACTCATCCTCGCTACTCGAATCCGTGTCGCGAATGGCGGAGCGGAGGCGCTGCGTGAGGCCCTGCTTGACGGCCTTCTTCACGCTCTGCGCGCGGGCGACGCTGAGGCGGGACACGATCGCCATGTGGGAGCGGCCCTCCTGGAATTTGTCGAGGATACCGAGCAGGGACTCGTTGTGCGGCACGATCGGCACCTTGTTGAGTGGGATCTTGCGCACGGGCGTGGCATCCGCGGGATCGAGCAGGACACACTGCTTCACAAGCAAGATCCCAACGATCTTCTTCGCCTTGATCGTCTTCGCCGGCGAGGCGCCCCCCGCGCTCGTCTGAGCCTCAGCAGAGTCCTTGGCGCCCGGCTTGCTCGTCTCTCTCACAACGGGCGTGCCCGCTACTGCCGTCGGCGCGGGGATGTCAACCTCCTCATATACCGGCACACGCGAGTGGCCCGTCATGCAGATGTCGCGCAGCGTCGCGTAGTCAAGCTTCGCGTCGATGCTTAGCATGAACACGTTCTCAATCGGCGTCATCGACTGCTTTACGACTTTCTCTTGCAGATCGAGTGCGCCTCCGATAATCATGACGGTGTCTTTCCTCAGGTCTCCACCAAGCTCACCGGCGTCAGAGTGCATTGCAATGAGCTCTTTCAACTCCGCACGCCGATAAATTATACCATGGTGGGGGCCCAGCGCAAGTTCGAGTAGTTTTGCGACTGGCCATGCAACGATGGCCTAGGGGCGATGTCAATGTCCAAGATCGTGTAAGATGTCAATGAGCACTCACAAAGGCATAAATGAGGAGCTGTACGACTCCCGCCATCTTGGCGCCGAAATACAACCCATAACGCGTACACAACGACTGTGGAATGATCTCGGCGAAGCTAAATGGAAGAACATGTTAGCCTCATGAATATGCATGAAGATATGGCATTAAGTAGCTAAACAGGGGTGCGTCTCGAGGAAGCGAAGTTCAAGTCGCATCCTGCAAGATGGTGGTCGTTTTGCGATTCCCAGCAGCTGTGGCTTCCCACCCCGCATCTGCCAAGGCACACCCCGTCAAAAAGACCATAGCACCTGGTCCCCTCGTCCGAGATGTTCAGAGTACCTGGCGTTGCGCTAGTTGTCCTCCATATTTCGTGACGAGGGTGCAGGCTAGGTTTCCTGTGTACTATGGAAGAGGAGATCGTCACGGACCCTCTGCATGCACTCTGCATAGGCGATGGGACTGAGCAAGTCCGGTGGTGCGTCGGGGCTAGCCAAAGAGGGCGAGACAAGATGCTCGTCGTGCGCATGCTACAACCATCACGCAAGACGATGTAGCATCCCAAACGGCTCGCGCGTGTAGATGATAATCACACCGACAAATCTTTCGAAATGCTCGCATGGCAACCTACTCGCGTGTACACGGATCTAGCTTGCTCCCGATGTTGCCTTGGAGGAGCCTAGCTATCCGGAGACTCCCCCATGATGACACCAACAGATCAAACCCAGAATGACAGCTGTGTCAAACAATGGGCACCTGCGTCTGGAACCGCCCAAGGAGAAACTACCTCAAAAGGCAGCGCCGGGGACGAGCCAGTCTCTGCCAGACCCTAGCAGGTGGCCGAGGTCAAACGGCAAAAGCTGCGGATCACCAGAAGCCAAGACCCGACGTCCTCCGCCTGCGTGGATTTCGTCGAGGAGGGCGCGACTGTTAGCGACCGCGGAAACGACGCGCCCCACGTGCCCGATCGCGTGTACAGTGACGCGTCTGGGCGGCGCCGCACATGGACCCGTGACATCCGCAAAACGCGAATGAACGTACTGGTGACGAATAACCCCGGTAGATGTGCGAGACGCGGGGAAAGAAACGAGGCGAGCAAGGCAAGACGTGGGACTCACATTACGACGAGCGCGGTACTGACGACGACGGCCTGGGCGCCGCCGCCGAGGAGGGGGTCCGCGATGACGGGCAGGGTCTCGTTTGTGATCATGTTCGCGAGGAGAAGTGTGACGAGGAGGAGGTGGCCGTTCTTGCGGATCGGCTTTATCTTGTTGGCGTACTCCTTCTGCTTCCTGCGGTGGCGGTCAGCGGCTGCGCGGACAAACGATACGAGGGGCTCACGGAGTGCCACTGATGCTCAGCACGTTGAGCTGGGTCTCGTCGAGCGACATGTAGCCGAGGGTTAGACCGGCAAATATACCAGACAAGATAACGAGGACGGGGATGAGAACGCCAAAGGCGACCGTCGTCCCCGTGGTGAGTTCACGCTTGGCGAAACGGTGGGTGCCCGGCTGGTCGCTGCGCAGGAACGGCACATGTTGGAGTGCGGCGGAGAGAGCAGGGAGGAGGAGTCTCTGCAGATGGAGGCGAGTTGCGGTCGGTAACATTCGACGGGGATGGTGGTAAGGAGAGAGAGAGCCCGGCGCTCTGCCCCGCATTAAGTAACTCGCGCCACGCCGCCAAAAGTCTATCACCCGCCACACGCGCTTGGCACAGATAAGGCCCAGCCCGCCGTCCAGATTCACACTCCGAAATGCGCCGCACTCCCACGCATAGAATGTCACTCATATCGGCCCTTATTGTCCTGGCGGCGTTCTCCACCGGCAACTCGGCCAGCCAGATCGCGCTGACCCGTGCCCGGCGTTGTTCAACTTGTTGTGCCCGACGACGATGGCATTGTGCTGCATGTGGCCGCTCCTTGTAATCTTCGCCTCGTTTCTATTTGGACGAGTGTGCGTTGCTGGACAACCTCCCGAAATGATTTGCGTGCGCCCATGGGTCTGAACGTTGCCGTTCCGCGGCGTCCCCGTGATAAGCGCCCAAGTTGCATCGTCATCAACCCAACTCATCAAACCCGAGTCCTCCGGAGCGACTGCAGTGACACTGACAGGCAGCGGAGGGACTTCACAGCATTCTGCGCATGAACAATTGGCTCAACAAGGCACAGTAAAGCGGTGAAGCTGCAGAATGACTCCCCCGGCGACCGGTTCTTATGGAGCCAAACCGGGCTACTCCACGTCGCATCGCATCGCGCGCGTCTGGATACACGATGAAGTTGCTCCCAAACTCGGAAGCTCATGGTATGTATCGACAATTACGTTGCAGTCTAATGCGTGTACCACAGCGCTAGCTATGACGCAATTCCCATATTGGGGCTTCCCCGTTGTCCATAGGATTCCACCCGACCAAGGTCGCAACTGGCAACAGCTTCCATCAAGTACTCGACCTCTGCTATAGTAAGGACCAGCAGCAGAGGTCAGGGACTGATTGTAACACGACGCTCTGGCGCTGTGGATGTGCATGACGGGGATACATTTAATGCGATCCCACGTGTCAAATTGAGGCACCTATGGCCCATGGGAACCTTGAAGTTCATCCTCGCTCTCGCTCTTCCTCACTGGTTGTCGTAAGTGGTCCACGCCCACGTCTTCTGCCGCACAGAACCCCCAAGCTGATACATCATGTATGTAGATTTGACTGGACGTAACCTACTAATGGTTACTGGTAAGGACAATGCATCCCTCAGTTGTTGTACACGATCATGTGAGGTCTGACAAAACGCACCGAGGTTCCTACAAGATATCATGCTCTTTTCTCATGAGCTGTTTCTCGGGACCGCCCCTCATAGGATCCTTCACGCAGGTAAAGGACAGCTATGGCACCGCCGGGAGGAATTGCAAAGCCCCAGCACGCCGGCAGCACTGCCTCCGTGACTCTGTAGCGAAATGAAGGTGCCCTTAGTCATTCATGCATGACTGGACAATGTGCTCTGGAAGGACTTCGCCGCCTCCGGGTTCCCCCAAGCCGCTCGAGGCCAAATCCACTCCACTTCTATAGACGGACACTAGCGGGCACTACCGCATGGCGAGCACTGCAGCGGTCCAGCTATGATTGGAATCCCTGCGCCAGGACACAGTAAGTACTGTGTACTCGGGCTCTTTCAGAACCCACAGTGTCTCTCCTTCGTCGAGAATAAGGAGGAGCTAGATGTTGCCTGGAACGTGCTGGAAATGTGCGAGAGTACGGCTCCGTGGAGCTGTGAGAAGGCTCGAATTTTGCAAGCAGTAAGTTACTGAATCCGTCGATATCTTCATGTCTCTGCCTGTCTCTGCACCCGCGCCGAGGCCTCGAGGCTCACCGGCGGCAGTCTACGCCTTCGTGGCGGCTCTCGCGGGTACCGATTGTGTGGAGTCCCAGGGAGTCCCCTTGGGGGTGCGCACGCAGATAGGTGAACCCGCGAGGTAAGTATGTAGGGCGTACGCGGGGACGCGGCATTTCGTCTGCTGCGTGGTTGCGCGAATCCGTTCTTCAGTTTCGGCGCCGACTCTCGGGTCCTAGACTTCGGGGGCCTCACAGGGTCATATCGGAGTACATCGTGGCCAGATGGGCGTCACGCTGTGCTTCACCGCGTCGCAAACTTCATCATCAATTGTCCCGGCGACGGATATGGTGATTCCATCTGAGTCTCGTGGTGCACTCGCTCCAGATTTGGACTGGAAGCCGGCGGGAAGTTGGCATTTGCAAGGTAAGGTGGTCTCTGGAATAAGCGTCATGCAACTGAATTGTCGGCGCAGGCGCGCGTGTGGCGTCAGGTGAAGCCGAAGCATGATGGACCCTCGAGATATCCCCCGTATACCTATCGCAACTCGCACTGTATGTCAATGACCTATCCATCTTGTCTCGTCCGCCCTTCTCGATGCACGACGTGGGCAACGTTCCCCGGCCAGGGAAACCCACCTCCCAGCAGCCACTAGAAGTACGCAGTACTGCGTCCGCCCGGCCAATAGGCATATGCACACGCTAGCGCGAAGTGGTCGGGATGAAGGCATAGGGCGATAGAGGCGATCTACAGGTGAGACGCAGGGCGGTGCTGTCAATGACGCTTAGTAGAACGTGCACATCGCCGGGCACGTTTTGCGCCGCGGCCAGATCGGTCTGCTTTGATCCAGGAGGATGGGGCATGGATCGGGCCAAGCCACACTCTGGGACATGTATATAAGCGGGGGTTTCGTCCACTTGACGTCCCCCCTCGCTTGATCTCGTTCCAGCGTCGAGCACCACCCTGCACCCTACTCACGTATAATTCAGCGATACACCTATCCTTTCCCTTTTCTAGACTAGTACCACCTACCAGTGCCACCATGTTCTCCACACTCCTCTCCGTCTTTGCCGCCGCGAGCGTCGCACTCGCCTCCCCGCTTGCACCACGCACCGGCGCCTGGTGCTCGGGTCTCGGGATCACGTACGACACAGCGTCCAATTTCACGCTCACCGCACTCAACACGACGCTCCCGAACGCCAACTCGACCGGCGTGCCACTCGTCGCCGGGCAGAACGGCGCGACGGACGGTGCCGAATTCGAAGTGCTCTCGGTAGGCTTTGCACCTACAGTCCGTCGAGTTTTCGTGGAACTGACACCATACGACCGACAGACGTGGGCGACCTACCCGTACCTCGACTTCCCGACGATGTCGCTCAACGCGGGTGCCCTCGTGCCGAACTCGGCGAACGGTGTGCCGTCGTATGACATGGCCGCGGTCGCGGGGCAGCCGCTGCAGTTCTTCACAACCTCCGAGTCGCCGTCCGGGGAGGCGGCGCAGATCTACTGCGCGATTGTGGACACGGACCCGGACTTCGAGGGCCCGCCGACGCTCGCGGTGAACGGCGATGCGGACAACTTTGCGCTGTGCATGAACGGCGACGGCCCCTACGCGCAGAACAACGTCGTGTGGCGCCCGACCTCGGACAACAACGGCATGTACCTGTACGAGACGTGCTATAACGTCACGCTGCAGATTGTTGGTGGGAATGCGTGAGGGCTGTAGCCGGGGGTGATCAAAAGTATTGGACAGTCGGACTGCCTGAACGGACTGAGAAGTGGACGCTGTAAAAGCTTCCTAGACATGGACACTGCGATCTCGGGATTGAGATGGACTTCGAACTCTATAATAGAACCCGGACTGTATGGACTACGTACCTCTTCCTGTTTGTGAAGGTTGCTTGTAGCTGATCGTTCCTCGCCGCGTTAACAGCGACACCCGGACAATAGCAGATTGTGTCACCGAACGCACTCACGGACACTGAAGGTGTACACACTGCAATCATGGTATGTTCTTCAGGAGGTTCGCATCAACTTTGGTAGCCAGCTGCGTGCTTCACCCCGACGCTGCTTGGCTGGCATGTGCCCTCAGCACTCGGTTCAGGCCCTCCCTCTCCACACAGTTCTCAAACTTGAAACTCTGCGCAATCTTGTCCAGTTCCTCGTCGCGCATCCCGCGGAAATGCTCCGCCCACTCTTTCACCATGAACTCGCCCACGAGGATGTTTCGCGCGAGGACCTCCATGCGGCGCGGGACTGTCCAGATTGGGTAGGGGTAGAGCCGCTGGTGGGCCTCGTCGGGCACCTCCTTGCGAATGAGCGCGACGAGCGGGTTGTACACGTCGCCTATGTAGCGATCGTCTGCGCCCCAGGCGTCCACGGCGAGCCGGTACTTCTTGTAGAGATGTTCGCGGAGGAGTAGCATGTACGGCGTTGAGTGCGCGACGTGTACCATGCCTTGGTAGCCGATGTCTTTGTAGAGCCATATAGACCAACTGAGACGGTCCTGAAGATGGCTTGAATCGGCAGGATGAAGGCGGGAAGAGCATGAGGACTGACCCGCTGATACATCTCGAGCTGATCATTGAGAACGGCGAAACGCCGCTCGTTAATGGAGTCCATCTCCGCACCCTCGTAGTCCTTCCGCGCATACACAGGCCCCCACTCGCCATTCCATACACACAGCCCCCGCGCATCCATCCACTCGCGCTTCTTCTCGTAGCTGCGTTTCATTCGCCTGCGCTGCTCCTCCGTGCGCGAGTACGGCTCTGGCGAGCTCGGGAAGCCGTACAGCGAGTAGTCGTGGATAGCGTACGCAGCGTTGGGCCAGCGCGTGCCCGCGTCGTCCGGGAAGCCACTAAAGTCGGACGCGAATGTGTTCCCGTCGAGGAAGAGAGCATGGTTGGGGTCGACGGAGCGGATTGCTGCGTGCACGCGATCGTAGAAGGCGATGAGCCCGCTGTGCGCTGGATCCGCGGGCTCGTTCAGGACGTTGTATCCTGCGATCCACTGCAGACAGTCCTTTGTGAGCTGATGTATACCCGGCGTTAATTAATTTCTTACTGTTTCGTCCTTGTAGTGCTTCGCCACCTCGGTCCACAGCCAGACCATTCGATCCTGGAAGTCCTTGTGTATCCAAAACCCGGATATATGCGCGCCATGGTCGGAGTGCCAGCCACCATTCTGGCCTCCCGGGGCTGTGTGCATGTCGAGGATGGTGTAGATGCCATGCTTGGCGCATGTGGCGATGACGCGGTCGAGATGCTTGAATCCCTCGCGTTTCAGGACGCGCGGGTGCATGTCGTCCTCGAAGTGGCGGTAGCTGATGGCGATGCGGATGCAGTTGAGTCCGAGGGACTTGAAGAAAGCAGCATCGGGCTCGGCAAAGAAGTATTCGAGGAACTGTCAAGTGCAGAATGCGTGAGATGTGACGCTCGGAACTGAACCTTCAACAGAAGGCCTGAGCAGCACTGCGTATTGTTTGTGTGAGCACTGCGGCACACGAGTGAAGTCTCGCGGACCGTCATGAAGAAAGTCGCAAATCTCGCTCACTCAAGATCACTATCGCAGCGATGCACAAATGGGAAGTGTGGACTACTGCCAGAACACGCCTGCCGTCATTTGCCGCGGCCACATTCTGTGCGAGGAGGGGTCCGTAGCAGAATCATGGCGCATACGCTCTGGGGAACGTGTTCTGCCCATCCACGTACAAGCTGCGTGCCATGGAAAGAACGGTCTCAGCTGATGAGAATGCTGAGCTTAGGCCTACCTTGTCAAAGAAGTACTCTGCCTTCTTCTCTCCGATGACCTCTGCCAGAGCTGCGCGGATTTGAAACTCACAACCGGGGAAACCTGATTATATGCGGTCGTGTAACGTTCGGGACGTGTCGCACACACTTTGAGTGCTCGGCATACCTGAGATGAAGTTCTCCATTCTATCCAGAGTGAGTCGCCGCTTGCGAGAGGATAATACGTAGTGCGACTCACGTCATCCAGCCTCCTAAGCCTGCCCCACGGAAGATGACCTCTTGGCCATCTCCGTCGACAATCTTGGCACCTTGAATCCTGAGGAAGCTCGCCATCGTCGAACTTCGCGCTTGACTTCACAGAGAAAGCGACCATGTCCCCGCTCGCTCTTTATATTCGCTATGCGTTCGACTCTCACCCATAGATAACCGAGAGCGTCTGGACGTCCTTGAGCAACACATGATGATTTTGTCGTCGACACAGGGGTGTGTCGACGACGGAGGACTGCGCTCCGGAGAAATGCCAGGGGTCAGTTGGTGGTCAGGGGACAAGAGATTTCAGGGCAATTTCCTGGCGATAAGCTTGGCGACGGGCCGCAACAGGACATGTCTCCTCCATGCAATCCCCGAATAGTGGGTTTGCACTGCAGGTCGCGACGAGGACAGCTCGCCCGACGCTCTCTCGACCTTCACGACGTCCGGACCACTCGCTGTCGAATACGCCCGACGTACTGCACATCCAGCACACCACACCGCCCGTTGTACGGAAGCAGACCGACTGATTGTCGGCCGGGACTACTTCGGAAGGAGAGACGGGTGCGGACCGTCTGCAAGCTTAGCGTTCAGCTGTCCAGCATGACCCAGCCGTGCCTTCGAGCTATAAAACATGGCAGGGCAGCCCCAGGAACCTCATATCATTCACGATGGCATACCTCAAGGTCTCCGGGACGAAGCTCGTCGACCAGAACGGCAAGGAGATCATCCTGCGCGGAACGGCCATCGGAGGATGGATGAAGTACGTCTGGTCTGTCATTGTCGTGGCCCAGTGATGGCTCATCGTTCTACAGCATGGAGAACTTCATCTCCGGTAATGAATCCTCTAAGTTGACATCGCCAGATCGCTGAGTTGACCCACCTATACAGGATACCCTGGCTGCGAGTTTCAGATCCGCGCTGCCCTGGCGGAGGTTGTGGGCAACGAAAAGTCCGAGTTCTTCTTTGACAAGGTATGTCCCTATCATCCGCAGTTGCTACTGCGGCCTGACGGGGGTATAGTTCCTAGAGTACTTCTTCTCCGAAGCGGATGCGAAGTTCTTTGCCAGCCTCGGCCTCAACTGCATTCGGATTCCATTCAACTACAGGCACTTCGAAGGTCAACCACTCAGCCATTGCAACATGTGCACAGTTCTCACTCTTTGCAGATGACATGAATCCCCGCGTGCTCAAAAAGGAGGGCTTCAAGCACCTCGATCGCGTCATCGACCTTCTTGCAAAGTACGGCATCTACACCATTCTCGACCTGCACACGGCGCCCGGTGGCCAGAACACCGACTGGCACTCGGACGCTGGCACGCACATCGCCAAATTCTGGGAGCACAAGGACTTCCAGGACCGCACTGTCTGGCTGTGGGAGGAGCTCGCGAAACACTACGTCGGGAACACCTGGATTGCGGGCTACAACCCGCTCAACGAGCCCACGGACCCGTACCACACCCGCATCGTGGACTTCTACGACCGCGTGTACACCGCGATCCGCGCGATCGACCCGCACCACGCGCTCTTCTTCGACGGCAACACGTTCGCGTCCGACTTCTCGCACTTTGGCGACGCGCACAAGCGTTGGGACAACTCCGCGTACTCGATCCACGATTACACCCTGTTCGGGTTCCCGAGCTCGCCGGAGAAGTACGTAGGCAGCGAGGCGCAACAGCGGCGGCTGCGCAGGAGTTACGAGAAGAAGCGCGAGTGGATGGACGCGCGGGGTCTGTGCGTCTGGAACGGCGAGTGGGGTCCCGTGTACGCGCGCAAGCAGTACGAAGGCGAGCTCACGGACCAAATCAATGAGGAGCGGTATCACGTACTCAAAGACCAACTGAGCATCTACAACAAGGTGCGCATAATCCTCGCCTTCACATACCGGTATGACTGACTCGCCACGCAGGATCGGCTGAGTTGGTCCATCTGGCTGTACAAGGACATCGGCTTCCAGGGCATGGTCTACGTCAACCTTGACACGCCGTACATGACGCTCTTCAAGGACTTCCTCGCGCAGAAGCACCGTCTCGCGATCGACGCATGGGGCGCGGACGAGACACACGTACGGCCGGTGTACCAGCCGCTCATCGACCTCCTCCAGAAGGAGATCCCGGCGGAGCACCAGAACCTGTACCCGTTCCCGGTGTGGAAGCTGTCGGACCGCGTCGGCCGCCTGGCGCGCAACGTCCTCGTCGCGGAGTTCCTCGTGCGCCCGTGGGCAGAGCACTTCCGCGGGAAGAGCCTCGAGGAGCTTGATGCGATTGCGAAGAGCTTCAGCTTTGAGAATTGCGTGCACCGCGATGGGCTGAACAAAATCTTGACGGATAACGCAAAGCTAGTCGCAGAGTAACGATTATTAGAGATTGCTTAGAGATGATGTGAATTTATTGTATAGTACGTTTTGTTGCGTGATCTACACGTCTGTTGGACCTGCGGGGTCGTATCTGCACCATGCAAGATACGCATAATCTGTGGTCTATGGTTACTTCCCGACAGCGGCCTCTAGCATCGCTACCGCTTTGTGGCGGTCCGCCATGGCCGATGTCTCCTTGAGGAACGAGAAGAGCTCTCTCATACGCTTCACCACTTTTTGGAGATCCAGCACAGGATCCGAGGTCTGCGGCAACACATTGAACTCTTCCGTCAGGCCGCACTCGCGCGACCGGTCTGCAACCCATTGTGAGAACGGCCGGCGGACCTCGTCGTAGGCCCGCAGCGCGTGGGGTAAGATCTCGTCTGTAACAGCTGGATGCGCAAGCAAGCTAGCGAGCACGAATGCATCCTGGGAGCGATCGGTATGACCCAGCTTGTCTCACGTCAGATACGGACTCACCTCGATGGCTTGTCCGGCCCCTGCCCCCAAGTGCGTTGCCATGGCGTGAGCCTGTGTGTGGAGAGCTTCGTAAGAGATGGCGAGATGAGAAGGGACGATTTTCAACATACCGCGTCGCCTACAAGGGCTACACCGTCGCCGATGTATGTCGGCAAAGTGGGAACGACGTTGATAGCCCAGAGGTCAGTCCTCTCCATTGCCTACATGCAGTGAGTGGAGGTCGTATCGGTATGAAGACACATCGGCTTACGGCAAGAGTTTCGATGGCCAGAGGTTCCCATCCAGCATATTCGCGAAGGACCTCTTCATTTGTAGCCTCGCGTATCCAGCTTTTCCCGTACTTCGTCCCTTCCGATGCCTGCCGCGAAACCAAGGCGACGACGTTGATGAGTTTTCCCTGAGCAATCGGGTAGAGAATGATATGCTGAAGGTAGTGTCAGAAGCACTGAGCCGTTGAACGTAGGTACTTCAACTCTACCTTGTCCTTGCCTAGGAGCTATTCATTTATATTTCAGCATCCATGAAGACTTTATAAGAGGAAGACGAACGAGGGCGTTGCGCGAGAATGCCGGGTGGTCGGGAACGGTTTTCTCCAGCACCGCGCGTGGTGCCAGGCCTCGGTAAACCACAGTCTCGCTCCATACAGGGTCGACCTTGGACGCGTACTCTGCTGCCTTCGAGCTCTCCCCGGCATTCTTCGCTTCTTCAGCAAATGTGCCGTAGAGGACTCCGCGCACAGCTGAATTGACGCCATCGCATCCGACAACGAGGTCGTGGGTTGCCTGGGTACCATCCGCGAAGGTTACTTGGATATTACCTGTGGGTAATCTGGTGTATGTTTGCAGCCTCTTGGCGAAGTGGATGCTACAAGAGTCGGGAATGTGCTTTCTGAGGCTCGCTAGCAAGTGCGAGCGGTGGAAGGCCATCCCGCCTAATGTAGATTAAGATACACTGCTGTGTAGTGTCTCACAACTTAGAGATACCACACGTACCGCTCTGTACCATCTCAGTTGTGGGGGCTTCCTTTTCATCTGACTTGCGCATATGCATGGTATGGCCTGCGCAATCATGCCATCAAACATACCCTCTATGGGTCATCTCAAAGCACTCACCACCGTCCTCGATACGTCCAGACGCGAAAACGCTCAGTTCGTCAGCTAATCCGAGAGCTTGTATGATTTCCCAGGTTCGTCGCCATAGCATTACGCCAGCCCCGATATCAGGAAACGATGGAGCAGCCTCATAGATGTCAACCGCGACATTCGCGGCGAGTTTGTGAAGAGACACAGCGAGAGCGACGCCTCCGATCCCTCCACCGCTGTCATCAATGTAGTCAGCCTAGTGGAGGTGCGTATCAAAGCCGTTACTCACATGATTGCGACCCTCAGTCGGCGGTCCATGCTCCAGGTGGACGAAGTGGGTGTGCTATCCGAGTCAAGCGTGATCACCCCAGTAGGTGGAGTGTTCAAGCTACGGGAGACGCGAGTTGGCGGTGTGGGAGAGAGAGCGTACGTGTCGGGGATCAACACGCGTACTATCGACTCCGGGTACAGACGTTTGGTTGAGTCGAGCGATGGGCGTTCGGGCTGGGGAAAGGACGGCGGGTGATGTTCTGTAGAGGGTAATAGGGTCACCTCAATACAAACGAATACTGATCTTTCGCGTGGTGATATTCTGTAGAAGGTAATGGGCCACCTATTAATACATACGAATACTTATCTTTCGCGTCTCGACGTCTCGACGAACTCGACTGAAGTGCTCGCGCGACTGAGTACTGTTGTCGCTCGTCCGTGCCGAACCTTGAAACGCGCGCGGGCGAGAGGGGAGAAGCAAGGGGATCCGATTGCGAATGGGCAACGCGGCCCTCTATAAGTACAGAGCAGAGACAGGAACGCGAGAGTGATAAAAACCTACGGTGGAGCAGACCGACAGACGAAACCGTACCAGTGAAGAGATCGCTCGGTGCCACATCGGGAAGGAATTATACCGCATAAGGAAAGTACCGTATCAAACGAGAGAAGCGTTGCGCGCCTAATCTATGCACTACTATACTTAGGCTCAAGCGCTCAAGTCTCGTGCCTCGCCCTCAGCCTACTGCCAGTTCTCCCCTCGTCACGAACACCGTGTAATATTGAATAATAGTGTCGTGAGCATATCCCGATAGAGGCCCTCCGAGTCTTCGCGGCCTGACTCGGAGCACGGCTAGGATTTACCCTAGTCTCCCCTAGGCAGACTCTAACACGACCTTCTTGAGGGGAGGAGGGCGGTCGTATATGAGATTTACCCACATAACTTTGACATACAGGATCGTGTCTTCCGACAACACCCAAGGCTCAAGATGTGATACTGAGAATGAACGATCGTACGAAGTATCCAGCAACAAGAGCTAGCGCAACGTGTATGTCCATAATAAATGTCCGAATCCAATAATACCCAGGCCATGATCTGTCAGTCTCTGTACTACCTCCCAGCTTCTGCGCTAAACGGGCACCATATGGATAACCCTCGGGATGCAAGAGTTGTACTTGTATGCACTGCTCAGAGTCGGCTTGTAGACCAATACCCAAGCGAGGGACGGCGTCATGCAAATAGCAAACGAGTTTGCATCACCGTTGACGGCGAGGGTGGCGTGGTTAGCTGCGTCAGACTAGTCACAGGCTCTTCAGCATCGTGTCGACGAACGCAGTGAATTTCACTTACAGCAGCACAGTAGGGCGTCTGGCCCGACGCCGCATCCACGGCAGCGCCGCGCTCGGTGACAGAGAACTCAACGATAGAGCCCGGCGCGACACTCAGGTCGCTTCCGACCGATGCGCTGCCCTGCGAAGTAGAACCCGGGATGAGGCCGCCGGACTGCAGGGTCCACGAGTCGAAAATGCCTGTGTTCGCCGAGTGAACTTCCTGGTAGTGGTAGAATCATGCCCGGGTGAGCAAATCTGCTGGGAGTCGGTTGATGAGAACCTACCTGCAACCACGATAGGCCGTTCGGCGCGCCAGAGAGGAGCGCGAGTTTCGGACCGGTGACGCCACTAGGTGCAGACGGCGCAACGGTCTCCAGCGTGAACTTGTAGTTGAGAGAGTCGGTTGCGCCAATAGCGGTGCACGGGTTCGAGCGGGTGTTCAGAGTGGACGGAAGGGCGAGAGTACTGGAGACGAGTGCGAGGATAAGTGTAGAAGCGAACATGGTGTGAACCAAAGCGAAGAGAAGCAAAGCACTAAGAATTAGAAGGGACTCCGGTAGAGAGAAGTCGGTAGAAGAGGATGCCCTACTACTCTCGTAGGCATTGCCTTAAATACGGCGACAGCTGGGCGATGAGTCGCAGTGCATGTTGTCGACGCAGAGACATGAAACACGCAGCTCGAGTGAGACCGATGTGTTTGTCGGCAGCGGCCTCCCTGTTCAACGCAGGGTATCCATCAGGATGGTGTGGCGAAGCATTGCGGGGACGGTAGGATGCTGCTGCCGATCTCTGGGCGCCGATCTGGGCGCGGATGAACACCTTTGTGGCGGTGCCCACGAAGTCCTGACCATTGCCAAGACATTGTGATGGAGGCCGCAAACATTAAACATACTACAGACAGCTTGCCTCGGAGCGTCGCTCGAAGGGATAAAGCATGGCGATAGGTGCCCCAGGAATAATCTCGAGTCTGTGTCAGTACGATGCTGAACATGACAGGAAGCTCAGGGTAGTGCTTACCTCAAATTCACGCATTCCGACAGGGGATCGATGAGTGCATCAAAACGGCGCGGGAGGGTGCAGATACCGAGCGCAACGAGCACGCGAGAAGCGACAGTGGCACACAGGTATTTGGGCGCGCTAACGAGACGTACCGACATCATCGCCATCGAGCAGGGCCTGCAAGAAGGTAATCATAATACAAGGTCAAGTCGTACATGCGTGAGTGACGATGTCCATTCCATCCCGAACACGACCAAAGTTCCACAAATCCAGTGTTCCGCGTGTCCGATGCAGATCACGAGCAATACCGGCGCCGTAACGCCCGTCCTACCTGCGCTCTCGTTCCAACCGTTTCCTTCATCCCCAACCCCTCTTCATCCAGCCTCGACAGCATATGTTCGTAAACTTGCCTGTCCGTAGGCCCGTGCACGCCTCTCAGCTTGACGCCTCCATCCAGGACGTGCAGAGCGGCGAAGGCCACCGGCAAGCCAACGCAGCGTGCCATCGCCGAGGCCTTGGCATTTCCTACGGCGATGAGCGACGACGTGTGGACTTCCGTTTGCGAGGAGGCAGCGGAGCTGGCTACGATCTCGTGCGAAAGGACGACCATGTCACGTTCGTCGGGTTGGTACCGCAGTTTGTTGGCGAGGAGTAGAGCGAAGGCATCAAGGGGCGAGGTCGAGGACGGGGCCGGAGGAAGCGATTCGATAGTACGCGCTTGAGATTCTTGAGGAGCCACCAACGAGAACCAACGCAGCGCATCAAACAGGTCGTCCGTCGCATGCGATTGCGAGAAGTCCCGGATGGCGCTGAGGAGAGACGCTTCATCTTTCGGTAGCGCATGCCCGAGTCGCACTTCAAGTGACTTCCGTACAAGGTCAGACCAGTCGGACAACTGAATCTTCGACATGTGATCAAGCAGACCAATATCGCGGAACCCATGCATCAACTTGGAGAACCCAGGGTATCTGTGTTTCGTGAGCATTATTCGGTCTGGCCATTATGAAGACAGGTACTTTACCGCAGGGTGCCTCGGAAGATGGTTCGGAGCTCTTGCGACTGAGGGTTATCAAGCCCGTACTGACCAGCATACGGCAGACTGTCACGGTTGGGCAAGCCCTCGAACCTCATGATGTCCGAAATCGGTACATCAGGGATACCACTCGTCAGCAGTTCCTCATTGCGCACTTGTACCACCTTGAGGGATCACTCCATGATCGTCAACACGCTCAAACACAAGGCGACCAAGTGGGGACGCGGGCTGATCTGTACTCACCTCTCCCTCGACCTTGAAACGTGCTGGGTTCAACGCTGCCACGAGTACACCCCGGGGACTCCAGCTGAACTTGTAGGCGAGAGGGACGCCCATTGCAGCTTCAGGTGCGGGCAGACCTCCGCAGAATGATGTGAAGTGTGTTACATGCTTGCCCTGGGATTTGAGCCGGTCGATAAGCGATATAGCGGAAAGGTGGTCGATGCCCGGGTCGAGTCCAACTTCGTTGAGCAGGACAACATCAGCGGCAGCCGCTCTTCGGATGTCGTGCTTGAGTCAGGAGGACGGCGGACGTGCGGAGAGGAAGCAAGACTTACTGATCATGAAGCGCAGCCATGTCCGGTGAGATGTAGGAGGCAGTCACGAGGTGCTTCTTGTGTTGTATGCAAAGCTTCGCTACTGCCGGGTGGAAAGGAACAGGCAGCAAGCTGTATGGGCATGAGCTACATCAGCGACTCTATATCATGAACGACTGGCACCGACCTTATCACGACGTCTGCCCGCTCAACCAGCCCCGAGATCTTCGCCGCGTCTTGCATGTCGCCCTGAACAGCACGGGCGTTCGCAAACTCCGCGATCCGCCTCTCGGCCTCGGAGAGGACGTTGCTCGCTGTTTGCATTTCGCCAGTCCACCACTATGCAAAGGCAAGCGCGATTATCCAGACCACTCACCGACAACGAGCTCTACGTCGGGTCGCCGACAGATCGCTTCGATCGCGGGGCCAGCTACCATTCCACTGCCGAGCATCAGCACCCGTTTCTTCCGCGGAGGCACCTGGCCTGCGGGTAGTCCAAGCTTGTGTGTAGCATCGCCTGCAGCACCGACAGGAGACTCAGGCCCTATGCTTGCTTTGCACCCCGCTGCCCATGCACCCAACGGTTCCTTCAGCCACTCAAACTCCTTCGAGAGCTCACCGCCCTGAGCCACCGTCGCCCGATCCAATGCCGCGCGTCGGAGCATCGTGGCCTCGTCATTGGGCTCGGACGAGCCACGATACTCGTCGATCAGGGTGCGGAGGTATGGTGTCAGTACGTTGGAGAAGTGCTGAGAGGCCTCCAGCGGGAGGGACGTCGGGAGGATGTCGACGGCCATGATCGTCACCGGGGGGAGCGAGGGCGAGGGCTTGATCGAGAAGAAGGGCGCGGAGAGCGTGCTTGAGCGGGGAAGGAACTCGAGGCCGCCCTGCGGGATCAGGGTGTTAAAAGAATGCTATGTGGAAGAGGCAGAGGTGACAGACCTCGATGTCGCAGCTGATATCGCCGACGCAGGCGAAGCGGCCCCGCCCGACTTGTTGTGCCTTCTCGAGCGTGGTGACGAGTTGCGCGTTGCTAATCGTCCGCGGGAAGTCGGGTGCCCAGCCGGCACCGTGCAGTAGGAGCGAGAGGTAGGGCGCGATCTGCTGAACGTCAGAAGTGCCTGTACTGTAACAGGCGCGGAAGTCACCTTGTCGTGGAAGACGGACTCATACCGATGAGGATTCGCGTAATAATCCGAGCGTGAGTATGCGACACCGTCTTTGCGAACGAAGTACTCTTGCGGCAGAGCATGTACGAGGTATATCTGGTTTCATGTCAGCTTGAGCTATCATATCCCGGATCTTGGTCGAACCTTGTGCAAATCAGTGTCTAGTATTCTTGGGTCAGTGAAATGGCGAACAAGCCGGCGTCATAGCACTCACTAGGATCACTGACTAACGCAGGCAGGTCGTCGACCTTGACGCGCTGGATAGGTAGGTCTTCCAACAAATCCAGCACGCCTTGCGCGACCTTTCCGAATCTATCAACCCAACTCAGAAAGACCACTTAATGTATGCAACAAGCTCGGCCTGACCCTGTGACGCCGAAAACGATAGGTCCGAGGCTCCTTGGAGTACCTTCCGCGATAATCCTAGCACCGACCTCGTCACGTAGCAAACTTCGGATTGCAGCCAGAGTTGGATGCGAGTGTGGGCGCGGTGTGTACTGTAGAAGCTATGACGTCATCTGGAGGAGGCGAAGTACAGAATGCGACCCACCAGGAACGGACTCGCGACGCCGAGCTCAAGGTGTGCATGCGCGAGTGCATTCAAGGATTCAAGCGCCCCCGCGACTGCATGTTAACGGTCATGAGCTGAAGGGAACAGGAGCAAAGCAAATGCAGTGCCCACCACCGGCGAACCACCCGAAGCCCACAGTCCGCTTGCCGTCCTCTCCGGTGAGAAGTTCGTAGTCAACGAGACGCGGGAGTAGAGCGGGGTCCTCTGTAGGGGAACCTCCGCGTGCGTGTGACGCAGAGACATACTTCGAGAGCAGCTCCATGTTGTACATCTGACCTTTAATCGTGTGCGAAAACATGAGGTGCGTCCGAGGGGTGAGCGAGGCAGGATGTGGTACGGGATCGTTGAGCACTTCGTGAAGAGGAGTCTCCTTGATCCCGAGAATTATGTGGGCAGGCGAGAGCGTAGGAGCGAGTCGAGCTCCTGCCTGCAATGCCAGCATGTACGTATAGATCAATGCACTGTCCACAGCGAGTACAAGGGCCTGTACTTACCTTGACGAAGTCGTCGGTCGTCCACACCCTCCTGTCGCACTCCTCAACCAGCACGTCAACTCCGTGTTTATCAACAAGCTCATTGACGACGTCTGGCGTCAGCGGACACCTCCTTTCCCATATACGAATTGGATCCTCGCGTCGGATTCCAACGGTCAGTCTCCCTGACTTCGCGTGCGCGGTCGAGCTGACATGTCGAGCAGCGGGCCTATGCAGGAGGCGGAGAGGAGAACGTCGGAGGATGGCCATGGGAGGTGGGGGCCGTCAACAAAGGCCAGAATGGAGCGGCCAAGGTTTTGACACATTATTAGCGGACTTTGGCGACGTCGTGTGTCTGAGCTCGCATGACGGAGGAAGAAGAACATGTCTGGTATGATCCGACCGCGGCGAGCGCGCCGCCACCCTGAGGAGCAGGCTTGACCGCGACCAGCGTCGAGCGGGAGCCGCAGGCCACTCTGAATACAGAGCCCAGTGTATGAGATGCGATTGTCTACTCGTCGTCGTTG
Source organism: Rhodofomes roseus (assembly GCF_022264815.1). Lineage (NCBI taxonomy): Eukaryota > Fungi > Basidiomycota > Agaricomycetes > Polyporales > Fomitopsidaceae > Rhodofomes > Rhodofomes roseus. The sequence goes on along the minus strand of NW_025952960.1, from coordinate 760,118 downwards.
TCGCTGTTGTCGTCGTTACTCTCGACGGTCGACACTAAGGTCACAGTGGCGGCGCGTCGCGTCTTGCGGACGCGCTTCGCATGTGATGCCGTTCGCTAGATCTTGGCCAGCGCTCGGAATCGCATTAAATGGCAAATGCAACATGCAGCCTCCAGGAGGAGGAGAGGTCACGACGACTTCGCTCGAGGGTCAGAAGCTGGTCAGACGACGCTGCGTGTTCACTGGAGACATCGGTGGATTTGAGACTGTCCCAAATCAGGCTGAAATCCTACCGCAGTGACCATTGAGGTCTGATTTGGAGGTAGGACAAATGTCGTCCCAGATGTCAAATCTATGGTAAGGTATAGGCCCATCTCGAACTTAACACCCCTAATAAAGCATATTCTCCCACGGCACATCAAAAAAATTAATTAAGTTGAGGGATATGCAACTGGCAGACATGCTTCATTTGGATATTTATCTCTGAGAGAAGCCTGCATGCCAACGTAGACTTATCATTTGAGCTAGCGTACGAAACAGTCCAAAATCCTGTCCAAGTGGTCACAATTTGCGGCCGCATTTGTGCCCGATTTGAGACGACCTCAAACTATCCGGTGTCTCCGGTGTAACAGAAGGTCAACTGAGGCCTATTAGCACCGCAGGCAAACCAGGTTTTTCGGACTCCGAAAATGCTAATAACATCCGTCCTTCAGAGGACATATCGAAAATGGAAAGTACGCCCCTACGGTTCCGGACCGCACTACGGACCGTACGCGCACGTGACCATACTGTCACACACACAACACGCGTATATCCCGCCCTTCTTGCAGCATTTCTCACTGCTGCACGCATCGCAATTGAAGAGAATTTGCGAGCAGATAATACCACTAGTATTTGGGCGGCGGTAGGTGGAACGGTGACTCAGTGAGATGGTAAGTATGCATAAAGGGCAGGCCCGCCACATGCTTACGTAAATGTACCGCATACACTCGCGCTACCCTAAGTATACCACCGTACTCGATTCTCAGTGTTCACTCCTGGTTGTATTTCCCTGTTATTTCAACTACTACTGCGATGGACGAGGCCGCTTGAGGGCACAACGGACAGGTAAGTCAAAATTGAACTGTGACTGTCCGCTTTGGGACATGTCATGGCAGCTGTCACGTGTGTGACGCGGGCGCTCTGCGCGTAACAGCCTGTGACGGCATGCACACAGTGTTGTACTGGACCCATACAGTCTCCTACGCTGATTGGATGATTTTCAGCCACTCTTTAGGAAGTTCATGGTCTCTATACATCAGAATACAGTGCACAAGTGTCGAGCTTTGCCACGAAACAGCGGGCAAAAGTGCACTTGCCATATTAGGCAGGCGCGGACTACGGTCGGCGGCTATTTCCGTAGGGGCGTAGTTTCCAATTTACCGATCTTCTGGTCCTTCATGGGAACCTTTTCGGAGAGCTTGAATGACTCCGAAAATGCTCCTACAGTACTCATGTTCATAGTATACTAAACAGTATAGCGACAGCTAAAAGACGATGCATACAAGGGGTAAGCTGAGGATTGTTACTTTCCTGTCTTTCGGAGTTTGAAACCTTGTTAGAACCCGACTTGTCCTCCCCCCAACCTTCCCCTGACCTTCCCCTCATCCCAGTGCCTACTGGCGGTCTGTACCAAGTCTGTACTCTCCAGTGACCCGCTATCTTGGTCGCGCACCCTTTGAAAGGGTCTACGGCTTTGTCTGAGCATCGTGAATAGCATGCTGCTGCCGCGGACTCTACTCTGTCTTGCTCAAGCATGGCTCGTTCTCGCCGATACTCAGCTGGTTCTGAACCAGCTACAGACGTTCTCTGCGACGACCTCGCCTCTGACTTATTCACTGCCAGCTTCTTCGGATCCCGTCTCTGTGTCTGTGGCACTATGCTCGTACCAGAAGTCGACCACTCCACGATTCTTCGTTTCGAATGGGTCCGTAACGACGCCCGGACCAGACGACCTCGGGGAGGGAGACGTGTTCGAGATTGAGCTCGACGACTATTCGCTGGGGAGCGTGACGGTGCAAGTGGCAAGCGCGGGCGTGCTCGCCGTGTACAATGCGGCGGACATGTCGTTCGAAGTGGGTGTCTCTGACGAGGGTGAGCGTGTTTCTTGGCTGACACCGTTCTCGTAGTGTACATCTCACGCAGCAAGTCAGGTAACCACGCCCACTGAGACCACAGAACTGCCATGCGGCTATCCCTCACATCTATCTTCGCGTACTGTCCCTAGACTGTGGCCGTGCTCGGAGCACAGGCGGGAGGGATAGATTGCATCTCAGTGAGCTGGGCTACCATACTTTGCTGCTTATCCACGCCACCATGTGCAATTTACGCCTGGTCCATTGACACTGACATACCGTTTCTGAAGGTCCACTACACCAAGTCTTGGATGAAGTACCATTGTTCAGTGATAGCACGGCGAACCAGGTGCTCATGTTCTCCCCTCCATTCTCCCCTTCAAACATGTCTTCTCCATCATATCCGAACTACACGCTTCCCGCAGCGAATCAGACGTTCCCGCCAGAGCCTACGTCACCACCAGACTACTCGCTGTTCATCGCAGCCACGACGTCCTCGGCCTTCATGACATTACCTCGGACTGGCTGCGCGTTCCGCGGCTCCGCAAGCAACGTCGGGCAGTTCCTCACATCATCGCGGAGCGAAGGGCTGTGGCTGCGCGATACCGACGGCTGGCGGTGGCAGTGGTTCGTGAACGGTCTCGTCCCGATGACGAACTACACAGCGTACGCGGTGAAGAACGAGTCGCAGGTCGCCGGGCCCGTATACTTCGCCACGAAGTCCCGTACGTCCAGTCACCCTCCCATTGTCCATCCCACTGACATGTACGTGCAGCTGCGTTTGCCTGCCCGATCGTGTACGGCATCCCCTTCTGCCCCTCCATAGGCTACGCGGCGCCGGTTGGCAACAACGACCCCGGCACGGGCGTGAGCGCGGGCGAGCTCCCGAGCGCATTCACAGAGAACCTGCTCAGCGGGCTGTCGAACTTCACGACAATGCTCACGACGATCGCGTGCGGGCGCGACCTCTACAGCCCACTGGTGACCTGCGCGGACTGCCAGGCGGCGTACCGCAACTGGCTCTGCATCGTCTCGCTCCCGCGCTGCGCCGAGTACGCTTCTCCGACCTCCTCGTCGACCACGGCGGCGTCGAGCACGAGCACGATGCTAGGGCAGGGTGCGCAGGAGCCGCTGATAACGCCGACGCCCGCGCTCGCGATGCAGAACGCGTCGAACCCGCGGAACCCGAGCCTCCCGCCGTTCGCGGAGAACTACACGGCGGTGCTGCCGTGCCTCGAGGTGTGCCATGCTGCGGACCGCGCGTGCCCGCCGTTCCTCGGCTTCCAGTGTCCCTTGCCGCAGTACACCGCGGGCCAGAGCTATGGCGTGGGGTTCGTGGACACGGGCGAGGAGGGCGTCGTTGGTGGCGGGCTGACGGGCGCGGGCACGGATCAGTGGGGGAATGTGTGGTGCAATGGGCCGGGGGTTGTGTGAGGATGGGCTGGGTTCTGGGTTGGGTTTGGGTTATTTGGGTTCGGATTCGGATTGGGTGGATGGGTGGACCTTCTCAGGTTTGTGAACACTTGGGGCTAACTTCTTTCGAACCTTGTCCGAGCACAGACTGTTTTCTTTTATCATTCTATCACAAGACTCCATGGACCGCCAGATTATCTGCGCTGGCGCCGCCTCGCGGTGTCTGTGACGGTGGCGTATCTTACTGGCAGTCTCGAATCGCGCAACTTACAGCGGCCCGTTCATAGCTTTGCAACGTGCTGAACCTTGCCTGGTAACTGCTCAGTACTTTTCTTCACGGGTCACCGACCTGCAAACACGTTGGCTAGGCTTATAAGACCGTTCGAGCGTAGTCTGCTCGCTGACCCTAACTGTCGACTAACCCACTCTGACTGAGTATCTAGCGGCAGACATGTCCTGCTATCAGTGTCACAACTTTGGCCACTTCAAGTCGGATTGCCCCGATTACAAATGCCATCTGTGCCTGCAGAAGGCTCCTGGCCACTACAGTACGCGTTGTACCAATTACGAGGCGAGTTTCCTCCATCCCTGTGTACACACACGCGCTTGAATGATGCAGACTATTCTATAGCAATGGCAGTGCGTGAACTGTCGGGAGATGGGGCACCTCTACGTGACCTGTCGGCAGCCTGTGCAGTCGGAGGATTGGATCTGCGCGGGGTGCAGAAAGAAAGGACATGGCCTCGTGACGTGCACGAAGTGTACATGCTGGGTGAGTACCTCGCCCTAGACGTCGCCCAACAGATATTGAAGAGTGTGACGTTCCAGAGTTGCGGTAGCCCCGGGCATATACTGTGGACTTGCCCGAGTACGTCGTCGTTAATGATGATGGGAGCGCCGAGTGACTGACAGGCTCGGTGTGCAAGAGGCGGACAAACTGTGCGAACGATGCGGGGAGTGGGGCCATTTCGCCCCGTGAGATGCATACCTGTCTGATCCCCAGATGGTGCGCTGATCATGCGTGGCAGCTTGTGTAAACAATGGCGAGGAGACGATGAAGACTGCCCGTCGTCAGAGGAAGATCATGCACTTCCGTCGGACGACGAGGAAGGCATATCATCCGACGATGGAGGTCGCCCACCCAGCGCATCGCCAACAGCTCATGCAGATGCCGGATCTACCGTCTCTGAATTAGCCTCGATGCTACGGGCGATGCGTGTGGGACAAAGGGGTACAAGTATAGCCAGTGAAGCCCAAGACTCGGAGCGCGGAGCGCGTACCTCGACTCGAGGCGGACATAAAGACGACTGCAGCTCTGCGTCGCGCAAACCTGAGAACAAGCCAGACAACAGCATGTTGGCGAAGGCGAAGCTGCGGGGCATACGACTTGTGGTACGTTCACGCATGCCTACTGGCTGTTGTCCGATCTTGCTGATACTTTGCGTGTTTCGCGAATGGACTGTGCCTACTTATGTAGCCCATCAATGTACCAGGCCCTAAAGATCAACGATCGACGTAGGGCGCAAGTTTGAAAGGGGCTGAGCGCTGTAGGGAATTAGGCTTCCCCGCGCTAGTTTTGTGCTCGAGGGACCATGACCACAGTATGACTGGACAAAGCCTCCCGTTTCAGTAGCAACGCTTCCCGTGTGCTTTCCTCTTCTTGGCTCGAATGGTCCATCAGGCCTAGGTGGGCATCTGTGCACCGGGCAGGTGGCGACTGGCGGGGAGTTGTATTGCTGCCATCAGTGTCCAAAAAGGGTTGATGATCACCTTCGTCCTACAGACATTTGATGAAGTCTATTGGCGCGCACTCGACAGAGGCCGTTCTACGTAGAACTGGCCTCAAGGGCAGTTGGGACTCGATACGCTCCTTCTGGCATGGGCTGTTTGCAGCCTCCCCCTCCCCTCTTGTTTTCGCTCCCAGTCCCCGTCGCACTGCCAGTGCCTGCCCAACGAGCTCATCCCGCGGTCGCTCAAGATGCCGCGAAGGGCACGATGTGCTAACTGCCAGGAACTCGGGCACCGTACACCTCAGTGCCCGCTTCCCAGGAGGGATACGAGGAAGTGCGGTGGTTGCGGAGAGACTGGGCATGTCCCACATGAGTGCGAGAAGCGCGAAGTGAGCATGGATCCATTCCCATCGAGGTCTTACTAGTCGCCAACCGTGTGCAGGAATGGGTCTGTAGGAAGTGCAAAGGGCATGGCCACGGATTCTGGGAGTGTCCGAAACGGCAAAGCGAGACTCAGCCACATTGCTATCTATGCAATGAGACGGGTCACCAGAGTAATGCATGCACGAACACCGAGGTATGTCAGCGTGAACACATCTACTTCGTTGTGCTGAGCGTAGAACTCCGCAGAAATGGGTTTGCAACATCTGCAGCGGAACGGGGCATCAATCCGCAGCCTGTCCACGACTTCGTGCCCAGAAAGGCCGCATCTGCACTGGATGCGGTGAGAGCGGCCATTCGTTATCGCAGTGCAGCAAGTCGACCTGTTTTGTGAGTGTAAACGACGCGCGGACTCGATTCTCTTCTGACGGCTAAATAGAAATGCGGGATTGTCGGTCATATTGCAAGTAGCTGTACAAAGAAGGCCAAGAAGAAGAAAGCAGGTGAGCGACGTCGTACAACTTGACTTCAGGCTCATATGGGTCGATAGTGAGGTTTGCTGCGGGTCCTCGAGCTGCTGGTGCAACTGCTGGTGCTTCCCGACGCGAGACTTCGTAAGAACGATTATCCTCTCATGTGTCAGTGAAGACAATCGCTGACCTACCTTCGCTTATGTAGAAGGGAACGTCGCCAGACGGCGTCGTCTGCACCGTCTGCCACATCGGAGCCACAACCTTCGACATCACGTACGGAACGAAGCGAACCGGAAATTCCCAAGCCTGCAGAGCCTGAGACTGCCCCTGATAGCGCTCCCCAACAGACTCCCGCTGCCGACCACGATGAAGATTGTAGATGTATGCTGTGCAATCTCGTCAAGCGGCGCAAGGCCCAGGAGAAGCCGCCGGCGCCCTCTCAGGCTCCTCCACTTCCTAGAGCTGCTCAAGCCGAAAGCACTGGCGACGCGAGTCAAGTCAATCCACATGCAGCCTCCTGTACGTGCTCAATCTGCAAGCTGACACGGAAAGGCGGCGGGAAGCCTAACTCCAAAGAGAACGTACCGCCGCCTGGGACGAGCACTGGCAATTCTTCTCGGACTGCCGCCGGTACTGGGCCTGAGACGACTTCTCGTCATGGGCCTGACTGCGGGTGCACGCCGTGCACGCGGAAGAAAAACAACGCGAAGCAGACGTCCGCCGAGTACTCGAAAGATCAGGAGGCGATGAGTCTGTGGATGCGGGGTACGAGCGCCCTGGCTTCCGGGCAGACCGTACGTGCGATCCGTCTGTTCGACCAGTGCATCGGTGCGTCTCCTTGCTAGCATATAGTCGCCCTACTCGGTATTCACGGCGTCGTCGATGCACAGCGAAGGACCCTGGCGCCGCAGCGTTCTTCAGGAGTCGCGGCGACGCGTACAACGTGCTGAAGGACCACGCCGCAGCACTAGGCGACTACCAGCGCGCCCTCCAGCTGCTCAAGGCCGCCCTGCCCGCCACCGCCGCGTCCGTGCTCGTCAAGATCGCTCACTGCCATCTCAGCCTTGGGGCACCCAGTGCAGCCTCGCTCGCCGTGCGGAACGCGCTGTCCGCGGACCCCGCCAACGAAGCCGCCCTTGCGCTGAAGAAGCGCGTGTCGGGGATCGACAGCGGCGTGGAGGCGTACCAGGGCGCGAAGGCGAGGAGACAGTGGAAGGCGGTGAGGCTTGCGTACGAGGCGTGTAGGAAGGCGTATGAGGCGTATGGTGGGGGCTTGCCGGTGGAGATGCGCTGTTATGAGGTCGAAGTGGATGTTGCGGAGGCGAAGTGGGCGGAGGCGCTGGCTGTGTCTTCGTGCGTCCCGTCTTTCTGGGCCTACTTGAGTTCGTGGCTGAGGATCAGGCACGCAGCGCGATCCTTGCAATCCACCCTAAATCGATCGAGGCCCTCCTCATGCGCGCCCTGGTCTTGTTCTTGACAGCCGACCTCGGAGAGGCCGTCAAACAGACTCACGCCGCGTTGAAGCTCGATCCCGATAACGCAGATGCGAAGGCGGCTCGCACGCGATACAAGAGCGTCATGGACCTCAAGGAGGACGGGAATGGGCGGTTCAGAACTGGTGACTTGACTGGTGCGATTGCGAAGTGGACGAGTGCGCTGAGTGTAAGTCTGCAGTCTGTAGTGCGTGGGACATGTTGCTCACGATTTTCGTATGCATCTGCTTAGCTCGTCGCTGAGAAAGAAGAGGAAGGAAATGGCGGCCGGATTCGTTCAACCCTGCTGCTGAACAGGTCCAGAGCGAGGCTGAAGGTCTGTGCCGCCTTCATTGATGCCTGCGTCGCTGATTAGCGGATGCCCTCTGTCCATGTAGGTCGGACAGCATCCTGATGCGCTGAAAGACGTAAACGCCGCCGGGAAGCTGGACCCGGACAACGTCAAGATCGTCGTCACGCGCGCACGTATATACGTCGGGCTAGAGCTATTCGACACGGCCATCCAGGATTTCAAGGATGCCCTGCAAGCGGACGCGTCGAAGCTGGGTGCGGGTGATAGACAGACGGTGCAGAGCGAGTTGGAGGATGTAGAGCAGCGTGCGGTGCGAGAACGCCTGAAAGTAAGGGATTATTACGAGATCCTGGGTACGTTCCGGCTTTGCATAGAATTAGCGACGAAGAACTTAACTCTGACTACATCCTGTGATCCTTGGTTTTCGAAGGCCTTGACCGGAACTGTACCACCGCGGACATTCGCAAGGCGTACCGGGTGCAATCGCTGAAGCACCACCCGGATAAGGTCAGTCGTGGGTGAGCACCTGATGGAGCTGACGCTAGCTCACCTCATTCCATTGGCAGGGAGGAGTTGCGGAGAAGTTCAGGCTGGTCACAGAAGCCTACACGAAGTTGTCGGACCCTATCAGCAGGCGCAACTACGATGCCAAGCTTCCGCCGAAATCCGGGTCCTCTGGTTTCAGCGGAGGTTCTCACGGCTATGGTACGAAGCCACAGAGTAATCCCGGTGCAAGTGGAGAAACTGGTTCCCATTCGTCGTCAAAGACCTCGAGCGGCCACTTCGATGGTTCCCGCCGTCAAAGTGGGTTTCACGAGAACGCAGGGAATGGCAGCGGGTTCAACAGCGGAACTCAGAGCGGAGGGCAGTCGCAAAACAATCGTTCGCGGGAGAACTCTTCAAACAGCTACACTGGTGGCAGCGGATCGACGCAACCTCAATCGGGGGGGCAGGCCAATCACGGATCGTCTTCTTACGGTGGACAGAGCTACTCCGAAGGCTTCTCCTCCAATCAGCACTATCATTACGCTGGCGGTCAGTGGCATCGTGCCACCGGATGCGGATGCGACACTAGCACTGGGTCTGCAAAGAGCAGTGGTCAGTCTGGAACGTCCTCGGCAAGCGGAAGCAAACATGAGCCAGGAAAGCAGACGGCGGGCTCTTCCACAGCCGGGAAGGAGGACAACACTAGTGATAGCGCCAAAGATACAAAGACCTCTGAAAGCGGCTCGTCGAAGACTACGGGGAGCGCCACGGGTGAGCGTCGAACCGAGGAGAGCACTGCGGGGTCTGGTGCTACAGACAGCTCGCAAGGAAGGTCTTGGTGGCCTTTCTGGTAGCGCGGGATACTGTACGACTCATTCATTCGCCCTCGTTCTGACCTTCATATTTCTCGGTGTCATGCGCGCTGTATCCGGTAGGAACATGTAGCATGTTCAGTCTCAACGATGTATTGCATCCATCGAATCGAGGTAGTCATGTCTTCATAACTTCAATCGTGATTGAATGACCAGTGGTCATAACAAGATCATACTATAGCTACGGCTTTGACGCGCTGGTGGCGTGGGCGCTAATGCACGCCACGACGCGACGCGTCGGTGTGGCGTCCGAGTTCACTGCTTCAAGTTATAGTGGTAAGTAGCTTCGACCGAATCATGCTTTGTCACTTGCCTGAGTCGTACTGCGTATCCGAGAGGGCAAGTAAGTGGGAGAATATCAATCGCCCGGACTAGTCGACCATGATGGGATTTTATCCACTGTGGTCAATGCCTCCGTCAACGTGACGACTTCAAGCCATTTCATCAATTTCCATACACGTATGCCTTGCGTATGCCTCTCAATCGCCGACCATCGTCAAGCAGTATGGCCTCACCTTTTCCCAGGTGAGTTCACGTAGCCGTATCACGGGCGTCGGGTGCATCTCAGTTCAATGCAGAAACAATGTGCACACAAAGGCCTCTCGGCACATATATTCCCGAAGCAATCGGGATACACTTGAGCAAAGTGACGAGCATATCCTGGATTACCGTCTCCCCCTGGAGCTTTGCGAGATGATCATTGATTCCATTGCATACTCCGGATTGACCGAAGGTGAGGGAGTGCGATGTGGTCTCAGCGTAAGCGTTTACTGACATATGCCCGAAGGTCGTGGCTACTGGGCTCAGTCTGAATGGCGGAATGCACTCCTTGCTTGCGCATTCGTATGTAGGGCATGGCACCTTCGCAGCATGTTCCATCTCCACAAGTCGGTCCAACTGGCAAATCGCAAGCAAGTCGTATCCCTCTCGAAACGCCTTCGCCAGCACCAGGACCTACAGGCTGCCGTTGAGTATGTCACGATCTCTCGCGCGGAGAGCCTGAGTGTCAGGCCCTATTTATCCGGCGACAAGGATCATGATGGCATCGGTCGCTTCGGGACTTTCATAATGATGCTCGCGCGCCGGCTCCCAAATATCACTTCACTGACCATAGCCGGAGTGGTCTGGAGAACAGGATCCATGCACCCGGAGTGTATGAGGTACCTCTCCACATATACCACCATCACTCGTCTCTGTCTACACTATGTGACATTCACGAGGACCTCACAGTTCGTGTCATTACTCTCGGCACTCCCCAATTTACAATGCCTCGACTGCGCCGACGTCAAATGGGCGCAGATCCCGCTCATGTTGCCGGTCCCACTTCACGCGCAGAGGCACACACATCATCTAATCCTAAGCGGGATCGACACCTCAACGATCTCAAAGTCTTTGTTGAACGGCAAGAACATTCAGGTTGGCAGTCACTGGCAGCGGCTACTGGATATATTGCACCACGTATCTGCTTGCGAAGTCAGCATGACTCTGCCATCCGGTATGTCTCTCATCGCCCTTGTCTCCCTCAGCGCCGTTAACTCGTGTCCACAGTACGACGCATCGACCTCTCTCAACATTCGAAGTTAGGGAGATTATCCATCTCCTATACTTATTCAGCGCATGCCAGCTTCTACTACATTGCCGCGACGCTTTCCACGATCACATCCGATGCCTTGTCCACGATTCACGTTCAATTCCAACATTCCGCGATCGATTCCAAACTCTCAGACCTTTACCGCGCTACGGACCAGTGGGCCAAGTCATTCGTGAACCAGATGGATCACAATGACGACCTTCAGCGCATCGACGAAATCCTGTCAGGCGCATGTTTCGCGAGCATCACGAGAGGAGGCGTTTGTTTCGAGATCACCATGAACCCCCGACACCACGCACGCATAGCCCAACTTACAGGAAGCGAGGAGTACTGGACGCAGACACTCACGCAGAAGATGCCGCGAGCGGCTGAGCGCGGGATCCTTCAATGTGTATTGTGTGTATATCCCTGGTCACTTGCAGATGTACGCCGTATGCTGACCTATACACGCGCAGAACGCAATCCGTTAGATAAAATAGGTGAGTTCGTAAAGAAGGTATGAATCCTGAACTAATGCCCGTGCCTTTGTGAACGTAGAATAAAGTAGCTCTCGTCAGCGTCATCCATGTATTGCGGTGGGGGAAACTAATGCAAGGGGCAGGTATTAGCCAGAACAGTGTACTCCAGACATCACACCCACGATCATGCAGGACGGGTCAACCCGTTGCGCCAATAATCGCCTTCATTCGTAGCTCCCTCTCGCAATTCTCGATACGCCTCCGCCATGAAAGCTTCACTGATGTCATATCTCATGGCCATCAAGTCATACATATGGTCCGCGCAACCTCGCGCAAGTACACCAAGACCCTCGTCCCCATTGCACGCGTTAACGAACGATTGTCGACCATGGTCGGCGCTGATGACCCTGGCCAGGCTGCAGAGACGTGTCCCCTCCAGTAGCATGCGCAGCTTTGCGCAAATGGTCCTGTGCGAGAGCAGTGCGTGCTTCCAGGCTCGCTTCTGGCACTCGTGCGAGCAGTAGCGCAGGACGCCGCACCCTGCGCACCGGGCGAGTGGCCGGCCAGCAGTCATAAATGTTCCGTCGCACTCTGGCGCGGAGCAACGCCGCATCGTGATAGCCCATTTGACGCCGTGGAACGCAAGGATGAAGGGATCTGCAGCCCTGGCAGTGTTTTGCATCGCATTGAAGAGGTTACGGATCTGCGGGCAGACGGCCAGGCATTCGTAGGGTAGGCTGTGTACATAGAACACTGCACCGTGGAGGGCGAAAATTCGGGTAAAGCGGGTGATGTCGTCTTGGGTGAAAACGCTCGTGCCGACGAGGAAGCGGGGTAGGTGTCTGATGAGCAGGTGGCATACGAAGAGAAGGCCGCGACTCTCTACTTGCTCCTCATCCGCGTCTACCACGGTCCCCACACAAGCGAGTAGATTGATGTCCCTTGCATTCAAGATACGAGTATCCGAAAAATGTTCAGCACACTGCGTGAGAAGCACGAGTGTGTCCTTCCAGCTCTGCTCCGTACTAGCGTCGACGGGTTTCCCGAACGCTGCCCTGCGCTCACCGAGAAGAGCGTCAGCGAGGTCGGTGACTCTCGATGGCCAATCGAAATCCACGTTGACGACCGGCATGATGATGGAGTGACCGCAGATGACGAGGAGCATGTTGAAGAACAGGAGAGCTTCATGGAACCGGATGCAGAGGAACAGGCCCAACGACGCTGCGTACCCTTTCATCGACCGTTCAAGACCGTGGGGTATAAGCTGGTTGGTATCCGTAGGCCACAGAGGTATTTTGGCATACTTTCTGCGGTGCTTTTTGAGACCGCCCACAGCAGTGAGGCCACCGATTGTCTTCGACGTCACTGCATGATCAAGGATCCCAGCGAGGTGGCGAACAAGCGCCTGGACGAGGTCTTCGAGTTCAAAGTCGAGGCGAGCGGCCCCGAATGTATGCAGCCATTGGACGAGTCGTCTTGCGTCCTCGTGCTCTGGTAGAGAGCACATGCATATAATCGCATCGATTCTGAGCTCTCTCGTCTCCTCTTTCGAACGCGGCAGGCTCAGGAATGCCGCACACGAGTTCAAATACTCGTGATGTGTCTTGCGAATGTACTCGTAACCGTCGCTCTGGGGAGTGCGGTAGCGCACGTCCGGCGCGAAGGGTTCGTCAAATTCGTGTCCGTCGATAATGTGGACGCAGGCGCAGAGAACTCTGGCGCAAGCTTGCGGACGTGCCGGGTCCCTCATGCACGCTGTGAAGAACAGCGCGACATCATCTAGTAACGGTGTCGTGGACATTCTGTAGTGCAGTCTCAGTAACAGCACTACAGCCAACACACGGAGTACAAATATATGCGTAGAATACTTACAAACGAGGTTCATGAAGCGGATGACACGTAAGTAAGTTATGAAGAAGCAGTGAGATATGTACACAACATTGATGGTTCAATACGTTCAGCTACGGTCACGTGCCCAGGTCGTTGACGCGTCTGTGGCGTGGGCGCTACGACGCGCCAGTGGGTCTTCCAACCGACTGAGCGCGACAATGGCAGTCACGTCTTGCGTGGCAATTGCATACATACTAGTTGAGTTGAACGCTCTGCGACTTTGATCACACAACAGACCAGTCGGCAGTTTATTACGGACCAGTCGGCAGTTTGAAATTACTAGTTCATCAACCGAATGAAATACAATCCGAACGCGTAACTTGGTTTACATAGAATGAGAGTAGTAGGGTCTGAGGCTGTGTTATACGTGAGCATCGTCACAGCAATGTACATTGTAAAGAATATAACCGGGGAAAGACATGCTGTGCTGAGGAGAGTCCACTCCAAGCAGACATGATGCAGTCCAGTTCGATCCGCTGCAGCTTCAAGAATCGCCTCTGCTCAACGATCTCTTCTGCATCTCTCGATACGCCTCTGCCATATAAGCTTCACGGATGTCGTGTTGCTCGGCCATCAAGTCATACATATGGCCGGCGCAGTCTAGCGCAAGCTCACCAAGTTCTTCGTCCTCCTCGCACGCGTCTACGAACGACTGTAGGCCACAATCAGCGTCTTCCGCGTGCTCAAAAAAATCCATCCCCTCCAGTAGTACACGCAATTTCTTGCACACAGCCTTGTGCGGGAGCTTCGCGTGCTTCCACGCCTTCTTCTGGCATGCGCGCGAGCAGAAGCGCAACAAGCCACAGCCCGCGCACCGGGCGAGCCGCCTTCCCACAGTCACAAACGTCTCGTGGCACTCGGGCGCGGAGCAACACCGCATTGTGGAAGCCCAATCGATAGAGTGAAAGGCCAGGGTGGAGGGATCCGCAGCACTGGCAGTGTTCCGTTCCTGATTGTAGTAGTCAAGGATCTGCGGGCAGACGGCCAGGCATTCGTGGGGTAGGCGGTGTGCATAGAACGCGGCGCCGTGGATGGTGAGGACTTGAGTAAAGCTGGCCATGTCGCCTTGGGTAAAGACATTGCTTCCGTCGAGGAAGCAGGGTAAATGTCTGAGGAGGCGGTCGCATACGGAGAGAAGGCTACGGCTTTCTTTTGGCTCTTCATCCGCGTCTGCCACGGTCTCCACGCGGGCGAGCAGATTCAACTCCCCTTCATCCAAGTAACGGGTATCCGAAAAGTCTCCAGCACACTCCACGAGAAGCATGAACGTATCCTTCCAGCTTTCCTCGGTACCCGCGTCGACAGATTTCCCGACCATCGCGGTGCGCTCGTCAATGAGAGATTCGGCGATGTCGACAACTCTCGATGTCCAGTCAGGATGTAGAGTGAGAACCGGGAGGATGATGGGGGAACCGCAGATGGCAAGAAGAGTGCTGAAGAGAAGAAGAGCTTCGTGGGGCCGCCTCCGAAGGGACAAGCTTAACGAGGCTGCATACCCCTCCATCGATTGTCGAAGACCGTGCGGTACGACCTGGGTGATGGTATCCACGGGCCAAGGGCGTACCATGACGGACTTGACGTGATTCTCGGTGATGTATCCCACAGCAGTCATGCCACCAACGGACTGCGACATCACAGCATGATTCAGAATTCCAGCGAGGTGGCGAACAAGCGCATGGACGAGGTCGTCGAGCTCAAACTGAGCACGAGCGGTCCCGAACGTATGTAGGCGTTGGACTAAACGTCTTGCGTCTTCGTTCTCCGGCAAAGAGCACTCGCATGTGAAGACGTCGGTCCTGAGCCTTCTCATCTCCTCTTCTGAACGCGGCAAGCTCACAAACTTCGCACACGCGGTCAGATATCCATGATGTGCCATGCGGATGTATAGGTATGACTGGGTTTGAGGAGTGCGGTAGTGTATGTCCGGCGCGAAAGGCTCGTTGAGTTCATGTCCGTCCATGATGTGGATGCAGGCGCAGAGCATTCTGGCGCAACCTTGCGGATGTGCCGGGTCCCGAGTGTAAGCTGTGAACAACAGCGCCACCCGATCTAGTAGTCTCGCTACAGTGGAAGATGGCATTCTGCAGCAAACTGTCAGCATCAGTACTACGCTCGACAACTCATGGAGCATATGTGCAGTATACTCACAGACGAGCGAAGAGAATGAAGCAAAAGTACAAAGGCGCACAGGAATACAAGACAATGATGGTTCGTGATCAGTCACGGTCGCGTGCCCGGGCCGTCGACGCGTCTGTGGCGTGAGCGCTACGTCGCGCTATGACCGCGGGTCAGTCACTGGCTTTATTGCCCCTAGCCTTTAACCACGCGTTCATCGACTGGCGATTAGATAAAAAGAGTGTCTTTTGGTGCATCAACGGGCATTTTTCGGACACTGTCTTCGCAGGCATCACAAACCACGAGGTTGCTATGAACCCCGACACCAGTCACACCACCCGCGCATACTATATAGCACAACTGAAGGAAAGCGAGAGGTACTGCAAACAGATACTCACCCAACAGATCCCTCGAGTAGCTGATCCCGGTATTCTTGACTATGACTTGTGCGTAGATGATGGCCTCAGTCCGAATGCGCTTATTATACTGACCAATTGACAGAGAGCATGAACTGTGGAGCAAGGTCAGGCTCGAGGCTCGACGCAAACCTCCCCTTGTGGAAAGCTAAAGCAAGTTAAAGCTTAGATAGGCAAGCTGGCGTGCCGCACCTGCATGCAGCGGGATTTGTAGTTATTAGATAGATGCGCGTTCAAGTCTTGCAGGCAATATTGAAGCCAAGTGGGCGAGTTTCAGCTTTTGCGAAGTCAGTTTATATTACCACGTACCATGTTCCCATAATATGGAGATCTTCAGTGTTGTGATCTGTCAGCAATAACTGGTGGTCACCCTACTGACAACAAACTCCGAGACAGTCAGACAGACAGGAGAAGCAACGACTAATAGGCACTTAACATGATTGATGGTCGTTCATCAGACAACGAACATCCGCCCGCAGGGTATCTCATCGCTCACTCAACACGCGTCACTCAAGTGCGTGCGCGGCTTCGCTGTTCGACATGAGTGTGAATACTTCGAGATCACCACCTTCCAAGTAGCCACCCTATCCATACTACGCAGTATGTTGCGAGTGGGGTTTCCGTCATTGACATTGTCTGCGTCGTGCTAGTATACAAATTGTGATCCCATATCCTTGAAACTGATGTCGCGGGACGAGGGGATCAAACGGCGTTGTCCTCCAGCACCGCGACCGGAGACTTGCCTCAAGTATGTCCGAACACCTCGAGCGGCTTGTACGGCTCCTCGAGGTACTTGATCTCGTCTTCTGTCAGCTCGACATTTACGGCACCTGCGAGCATCCAGAGACATGAGTGCGCCTCGCACACAATGATCTTTTTAGCCAACACTGACCAATGATATCCTCGAGATTCTTGAGGCTCGTCGTACCAACAATCGGCGCAGTGACGCCTGAACAAACATTGAGTCCCCTCAGCACGAAAATAATGGACATACCAGACGAATACACGTACCGTCCTTGGACAAGCTCCACGCGATCGCGACCTGAGCCATACTGACTCCTTTCTTCTTCGAGATCTCCTCGACCCTATATGTACACGTGGAATTGTTAGCAACGCCGGCGACATCCCTGGGAGCGTGCCATACCGATTGACGATGTCAGCCGTGCCCGCCCACTGCTTAAGCGGCCCTGCCCAGCTGGTACGCGCAGCGTCAGTGGCACGCATATGATATATCTGGAGACCACCCACGCGTCGGTCTCCGAGCGTTTCGTCTGCGCCGACAGCGGGCGAGTAAGGTTGCCGCGGCCAAGAGGCGACCAGGGGATCGCGCCGACGCCGAACAACTGTGCGCGGCCAGTCGGTCAGCTGGTGTGGAGCTTTGGTGAGAGCAAAAGTGCAGGGCGGCACCTTGAGCGTGGGGAACATCTCGCGCTCCTCTTCGCGATAGATCAGGCTGTGGTGGTTCTGCATCGAGATGAACGGCGTGAGCTTGTTCTGGATGGCGTAGTCTGTCGGCGGGCGGAAGAATCAGCATGCGCCTCCTGCTCTCATGTGAGCGAGCGCACGTACTTTGCATGGCGTGGACTATGGGTATATCATCAATCTGTGAAACGCTGTGAACGAGAGTCTGGGACACGCACACTGATAGGCATGGCAGGAGCTCATGCCGATGTACCGGACGTATCCGGCTTGCACGACGTCGTGGAGGGCTTGCATCTATGTCATTGTTAGCGCGGTTCTGCGACATGTCACAAGGCAGTAACGAACCGTCTCCTCAATCGGTGTGTCATAATCGAACCGATGGCCTGATCGCCACTTTTAGCCATACATCACGTACATTACGGCAAGTATTGCACTTACACTGGTAGACATCAATGTATTCGACCTGCAGGCGTTCGAGACTCTTCTTCACTGAGTCGAAGATGTGCTGAAACCCACCCGGAGTAAGCATTCGCGCCTAGCGGCATGACAAAAGAGATACGGGCGCACCTTGCGGCTCAGCCCTTGCTGATTGATGATCCCAACTTCTTGTGGGTCCCTGCCCCAAAGCTGCGTGTCGTAGTCGGGCGCAACCGGGGAAAAGAGCTGTTTCTGGTTAGCATGGCCGGAAGCGCTAGTGTCAGGGGCGGCGATTAACCTTGGTGAGAATGACGAGCTCCTCGCGGGGAAGCTGCAGATCCTTGATGGCCTTCCCAAGCATGATCTCCGAGAGGCCATTGGAGTACACCTGCAAAATCATGGGGCCTCAGCCTGCGCGTTGAGATATCATAAGAATGAACAGGACGAACGTTTGCCGTGTCAAAGGTCTGAATGCCGTGGTCATAGCTGCCCCCAAATTCAGCGATGCGCACCGTGCACGGCATATCTGGACTTACGCAAATTTGATGTGCTTGTTGACTTCCTCCTGGTCGTCGATGACCCACTCGCTCCAGCCTTTGCTGCCGTATGACATGCATCCCAGGATGATCTTGGACACCTTTAGGCCGGATTTCCCGAGGCGAACTGTACATTGATAACATTTCAGCAAACGAAACTAGATGCGCTGCAAATGCATGCTCACCGTACGGAATCTTCTTCACGGAAGACATGATGCGTAAGCTTACAAGGGGGGAAACTGCTGAAGCACTGCAACCGCAGCAGCACGACTGGGCCTTAAGTACTGAGTAGGTCTCTGAGTCCTGATACTTCCTCTAAGTACGGGACGCGTCATACTCGGATATCCCATGACTAACGCGTCGTCGATTGGATGGCGAGGAGTGTGGGTGCCCGCCCGAACTTGAACTGATAATCTTCTGAGGATACAGCCCGGTACGGGTCGCCGGCATTTCGCCCCTCACAGAGCGTCTTTGGCGTTCCTCTTCCCGTCCTGAACATTGTAGAGAATGTGTTTGAGTGTGCGGGCTAGATGACTGATTCGCCGAGGACCAGTGCTAAGCGTTGACTGAGTGCTTCGGCCTCCGGATCCCACCGCCCGGAGCTCCGAGGGGTGGTCCCGGTCTCGGGATGTTGCGCGCACGTGATACGCCGGGACGCGCGACGCGTCGCGTCGCCTGCCAGGCTCCCCTGAGTCGGAGGCGGTCGCTGCGGTTTCTTGCTTGTTCAACTTTTGCTGAGTGCTGTATATGTCACCGGCAGTGACTATATTGATCGCGTGATGTACACGATCTGTCCTGTCCTGTACTTGATAACGTTGACCACGGGCCGTATCCCCACGGGGTAATGACAGTGCACTTCGCCGCAGGACGACTGACTGGCCGAGACCCAATGCTCTCGGCGGTGCAGTGGGTCCCTCGCACATACGTGACGAACGTGCCGCGCCTCGCTTGGCCTTTTATTGCCCTCTTCGCCGGAGTTTATACTTGAGTAAGAAGCCATGCCATACACAGTTCCTTTCAGGCTGCGGACTTCCTCCAAACAATCGACCCGCATGAGCACACAAACGAACGGCTCGAGTCCCGGTGGCTTCACTCGGCTGAGTTCGATGATGAGTGCACAGGACGACAGGAGAAGCATGATTATTTCCATCCAGCTCTGCTCGGTGCCTATGTCAATAAACTGTCCGAGGGTATCCTGCCGCTCTCGCAGTAACCTGATAGCTAGGTTTGTGATATCAATGGGCCATCCGGGATCAAGCCGGAGGATGTATGGGATGACGGATTGGCCACAAATGGCAAGGATGTTGTTCACGAGTAGGAGTATATCCGGGAAGCCCCCCGGGAGGGCTCGACTTCGTCGATGCCCTGCGCAGACCTCCTCGTGGTCCCGGGGGGTTAGTAGTCCTTCGGGACGAAGCTAACATGCGCTATAAGGGATACGCGTCCTCACGGTCGCCGCCCCTGGATGATTTAGTCTTCCACGAAGACTCATCCGACCCTGCAAAGGGATGGAGGCAACTCCAGACTCACAAGTCAATCCCATGTGTGCCTCACGGCCCATGGTATGAGGACGAACACTGGTAGACACGCCTTCCGGCCGCATCTACGACCACAATGAAATGGGCGACGACGGGCAGGGTGGCAAAAAATCACAATCTAACTGCATCCACTCCTCACGGATCCCTATAAAGCGAGCACCCACCTAACTCCAATTAAAGTACCCGCCACCCTCCGGTTGAGGAGATTGACTATGCCCCTGTCGAGCATCCTCTCAGCGACCAGCGACCCGACGACCTCCCCGCAACTGGCGCCTAAGTGATGTCAACGGCGTCTATATTTTAAAGTTACAGCCACTGATCAGTGACTGTAACAGTCCATCCCGGACAATCCCGTTTCACCAGTTTCCTAACCGGGAAGGCTCCCATATCCAGCGAGACGCGACACACACAGGTTGCCATGCTCCATGGAGCATGGCCAGAACATGTTATAAAACGCTGTCCCCCTCGCCCCGGCCACGGGTGAGGGGCCCCAAACATACTATGTGTGAACTATGTGTGATCCCTGACGTAAAAGAGAGAGCGTCCGTGCAAGGAATGACCTGTCAGAGAAAGCGCTTGAGGATACGTAAAGACCGTCTAAAGCGCTCAGACTTTCGTTAAATTCAGGAGGTCTGAGTGAAAGGAAAGCGCTCACCGAAGGAGCCCCACAAACCCAAGACGCACCAGTCGCCCCGGCCTGACATGCCTGCAGAGCGTAAAAAACGTTCAAAACGAGCCGCCGCCGAATCGTCCACACCGACGACCACCAGGAGCATTGCCGCGAAAATGCGACAACCATATCCCCTGCCACCCTTTTCCCTCCCTCCTACAAACGAAACGACAATCGACGTTAGGATCCTCCCCCTCCCCATCGTCGGAAAAGGCATTGGACGTGGACTCACCTGGACGCTGGACAAACGCCCGGCGGAGCAGCTCAGAAAGGGAATGAGCGTCAGATTCTGCACTGATGTCCAGATGTCCGGTTTAGGACGTCTCTCTGCGATCGCAGATCTCCGCAGACACTGGGTCACGTTCCTGGTGTCGGGAGCCGACCAGCCGTGCAACCTGCGCGTGCCGATCCCATGGGCGTCCCTCGGGGACCTGGAGGGATACACCCACCAGCATCACTACTTCAACCTCGCGAAACTCCCTCCTCCTCACCCCTCCTTCGCACATCGCCCTGCTTTCCAGAATGAGGATGAAAATCCCTACGAATTCGACATAGAAGACGAGGAGATCCCCTCCCTATCGAATAGAATCGCCAACATCACCAATGCGCAGGAGGGTAAATGAGCGGGAGATCCCGCGCGCAGACGAAGCCTGGCATGTATGTAAAGCAGTCCCACGAATG
Source organism: Rhodofomes roseus (assembly GCF_022264815.1). NCBI lineage: Eukaryota > Fungi > Basidiomycota > Agaricomycetes > Polyporales > Fomitopsidaceae > Rhodofomes > Rhodofomes roseus. Next base: position 739,151 of record NW_025952960.1, on the reverse strand, counting down.
ACAGAATCGAGCTATTTACAGTCTGGATCAGGTCAGGTCCCGGCGTGACGGGCGCTGGGAAGTGCTCATGGCAGCGGTGTCTCACGCCGTCATCTCCATTCCAGGTAATCGCCCGCTCTGTCTCCGTAAATCGGTCCTGCCACAACGCTAAGCGAACCAAAATGCCGAGGCGGGCGCTCGGCCCATTGACATCCCCCTCCTCACGCACGGCGGTGTTGTCGTCGGGATTAGCCCTACACAAACGATACTGGATGGACTCGGGCTAGCAACCTCCGCGAAGTGCACACAAAACGCAACACGCCGCTAGCATGCCTAAACGAATGGGAGACGTCTGGGCAGCAAAGGTATGGCGGCAACCTATCCAAGGAATCTACCGCTCCTCATCGCGACGACAGCCCCTCCTCTTAGCGCCATTACAGCACGGCGCGACCCTGCACATCCCGTAACATCCTGTGCCCTCGGCAAACCTTAGGGACTAGCTGCCTTGGTCAGGCGCGAGACAGCTGAAAAATCCCGCACCGCGAACAAAACGAGCAAGCGCACGCTCGATCCCGCCCTAACCTCTCGCCCAATTTCCTCCCAGAATTCTTCGAATTCCTCCTGCTTCAGCAATGCACCCTAGTGCCTTCCAAGTCTCCCCGCAGTCCAACGCGAACGAGCAGCCGGTGGCCGCCCCGACTCAGCAATCGCGCCAGGACCTAGAGCCGATCGTTAATAACCCAGCGACGAACGCACCAGCCGCTAACGCTAACACCGTCACGGGCCCCGTGGCCAATCGCGCCTCTCCCACCCTGGACGACCCCAGGAGCTTTGCGGACGTCACTGCGGGGCGCCCGGCCACGCCACTTCCTATGGTGACCAACGGTATGCCTCTCACTCCAAGGCTTAGGCCGATCCCTGACCAGGGCCCTGTCCCTTTCCTCGACCTCGCAGCCCCAAGCGAAGATGCCAACTCGGAGCAACACCCCCTCGTTCAAGGGGTGCTGCCGGTCATCGACGAGTACCCGCCCCTGGTCCTCGTACCTGAAACCCCGACGCCGGCCACCGAGGCGTCCAAAACGAAGAAGGCGTCCAATAAGCGGGCTAAGGGCAAGCACCAAAAAGCCGCGGACACTGACAAAGGCCCCCTGCCGATGCCGGTGCCCTCGACGCCGCTCCCGCCCCAGGAGAAGCCAGCGGGCGACGGGCGCAGACGCCGCCGAACGCAAGCAAAGCGTGTCGAAGAAAGTGACGCGCCCCTCCAGCATCAGCCCTCCACCAGCGATGTGTCGTCCTCGAACGCGCTCCCCGCTCCCGCCGTCACATCCCCCAGCGCCAACGGCACCCCTACGATCGCCTCGATCGCGGCGAGTCAAGTGTACAGCCCTGCCCCCGAGACGACCCGCAACGCGCCCAACAACCCCATACGATCCGTGCGCGACCTTGTCAATCAACCGCCGCACCCCCTCCACCCTTTCGCCGAGTGGGACTCGGTGAACGGCGGCTTCGTATGGAACCCGCCGCCAATGACTGCTGACCCTCTCTGGCGTCCGGAAGCGGTTCAACGTGGAGCTGAAGCTTCAGCCCCCAGCGACTCCCAAAACAGCTACTACGCTGCATCCTTTGATGAGATGATCAGGAGTTACGCGAGCCCGCCCCCGGGTCTGTCCACACTCTCCCCTGCGCCGCGTCCTCTGAGGGAGGTCATCGCTGCCGAGCAGACACGAGTCCACTCCCCCCTAGCCCCCAGCATGAGCGTCAGTAGCCTGCAAAAGCGCCCCCTCACAAGTCTCCAGGAGCACCCGCTCGCGAACGCGGCAGCGTCGAGCGACCCGAATGGAAGCATCCTCGCCCCCCCGTGGCACAAAGAGCCCAGTCGACGGAATCTCACTGCAGACGTGAGGTACAGGCCCTACCCCGGCCCATCCGGTCGTCAGTTGCCCATCGTCGCTCCTGTAAGCTGGGCAGAGTCTATCTCATCCGTCTAACTCTGTTTCTGACGCCAAACGACCCTACAGACTCCGCGCAGGCCCTCATACGTACCTCCGGTTGCGGCACCGGAAATGCAGTCGACCCCGAGACCGCTTAGCCGGGTAGCGACCCCGCGCCCTGAGCATCATCTCCCCCAGCGTGGAGCATCACGGGCATCTGTCCTCTCGTACGTATCCAACAGACCGGCGAACGACAGGCACCCCTCCCCCATTGACGTGGACGCGATGAGCATCGACGGCGACGGCATCGAAATCATCGAGCCCCCCCTGTTCCAGCACGCACAGCCGGCTAATGTAAACAACGCTCCGCTGCATCAGAACTACCCGAACCTCGCGCAAGTGCAGACTCCGCCACCGCCCGGCCCGTTCCTACCTGCCTTCCAGCCACCCGCCGCTTTCGATCAGCATGCCGCCCCCGAACCGCCCATCGACCAGGATGAGCAGGACCCAGACGCCCCTGACGTTCCAGACGATGCTCCGGCAAGTGGGATCGACTGGGCAAACGTCGAGTTTACCGCGGAACCCGAAGGCGGCTGGAGAAAGATCCAATTCCTCACGCCAGACGGCCTCTTCGAAGGCCAGTCAGAAGCCCAGCTAACTCAGTGGAAAGCCCTCGCCGCGAACGCAAACTGCGTTATGATCTGGTTTGCGATGCACGGCGCGTGCGACAAAGATCCGGAATGCTGGTCGAGAGTTCAACTACTGATGGAACTGCTGAAGTACCGCTTCGAAGTAAAGGACAAGCCCCTCCTCGCCCCCGAACCAGCCCCAGGGAGACGATCATCCCTCTTCACCGCCCCCTGGTGCTTCCTCCTCCCGAACGTCACAGATCTGCAGCTCGCCGTCCTGGTGAGCCAGGGATGGTGCTCGTCACGTTACCTCACCGTCCATTTCGCCCGCTTCCCGCCGCCGCCCCCCGATCTCCTCGTAACCCTAGACGCCTCACTGGCCTTCATGACAGACGACCCGGTGGCGGCGAGAAGGATCGTTGTCGCCACCTTCCGCCGCGAGCCCCTGTACTCGGCTACGATCGACGCGATCAAGGACGACAAGGCAGCTGGCGCCAAAGGAAAGTGGGGCGATACCCCGGTCATGACCGCCTGGCGCACGATCGTCGACTCCATCGACGTACGCGTCTTCCCACGTAAACTCGAGAAAGGCTCCCCCAACCCTCTCTTCATTGTCTACTGCGAACCCCCGACGGCGATCGCACGTAACTGGCTAACCTTCCGCGACGCGGTCCGCCGCCAACCCTTCCGCACGGAGGGTGGCTGCCCGGCCATCGTGTTCACCGGCGAGCTCCAGTGTAAGCTCTGCCACTCGATGGACCACAAGGTGGGCCTCTGCGACCTCGTTCATCTGAACGACTGGTTCGGCCCGCGACCAGCAGAAGACGACTCCCAGCCGAAGCCCACACCCGCTCGTGGAGGGAACGGCCACGGCAAAGGGAAAAGGAACGGGGGACCGGGTAACGATCGCAACAGGCCTCGCAACAACAACGCGAAGGCCAGCGGCAGCGGCCAGCGTATCGATGCGTCTACGCACGCCGCCCTCGCTCGCGAGACGGCCAAAAAGTGGTACGGCAAGAAGTAGACCGTTAGCCACTTTAGCTCGTATCGACGTCCTCACGCGCGGTCCTACATCTCTACCTTTTTGTACAATCCTACAGTCACGAGCTTTCTTGAATACACCGCGTATGTGCGCATCTCGGTTTGACCACCCCATCAGCCCCGACGAACGAACGGAAAAGAGCGACGTCATGATTCATACGGCGTGTCTGCTCGGCCTGATGTTTCTTCACGATGTGGATGCTGGCGCGAGCCCGCACATCGTACCAAACGTTATGGATCGATAAATGGTTACTGACGCGTCACGGTGATGGTGTGGCCCACACTTACTGACCGATTCCGGGACAGGAAAGCCCACTCACCGGAGACTGCTTTTTCACCCCTTCAGCGCGGGCAGTTCTAGACATGCCCAGCCTTAGTATGGCAAAGCCTCGCGTAGGCGTGTCCCCTGATGTGCCCAGGAGCGGCGCACGATCCCTGTAATCGTTGTAACAGGGTATTGTAGAGCAACGGCGAATACACAAAGAGAACAACCAAACACGGACGACATCTCGGCAAACGGCTCACCTCTCCACCAACGGCGAGTAGCGCCCCCGCCTCCCATCCGGGGACCCTCTGAGGACCCGCTGGTGGAACCCGGTGGTGGGACGACCGCCCCCTGCCCAACTGGACAGAACCTGGGCGGCCGGTCTAACTCACAACCCGAACAGCAGAATCCTAACAATACCCCCGCGCCTGCAGATCGCCCTCCGCAGGCAAAGAAGGGACGCAACACAAAAGCGTCCCTCACAATTGGGTCCCTAAACATCAGCGGAAGAGGTAACCTCAACGGGACCCGCAATAATAAGTGGAATGAGGTTAATCAACTCCTCCGTGAGAAGAAAATAGGTGTCCTAGCCTTGCAGGAAACCCACCTGGACGACGCGCTCACAGCAGACGTCCACCGGCTATACGGAAGACGAATACGCATCTTCAATAGCGAGGCAATTAACTCTACTGGAGCTCAAGGCGTTGCTTTTGCGCTAAACCGTGAATTGATGGACGTGTCCAACGTGGATACAATGGAATTGGTCCCAGGTCGGGCCCTGTTGCTGTCCATGAATTGGCACGCCGGCCGTTCGCTCACTATCTTGAACGTCTACGCGCCAAACAACCATACCGAGAATGCAGCCTTCTGGTCGAGGCTCAGGGACCAATTTCAGAACTCCAGAGCTAAAAAACCAGACATTATCCTGGGCGATTTCAACCTAGTCGAAGAGGCCATTGATCGCCTCCCATCAAGAGAAGACCCATCGAACGCGGTCTCCTGCCTGAGAGATCTCCTAGCGGCGACGGGAGTCGCGGACGGATGGCGCTCATGCGAACCAACCCGGAAGGACTACACCTTCCCTCAGCGCGGGGGAAACTCATGCTCGCGACTAGATCGCATATACGCGAACAAGGACATCCTGTCAAGAGCGCTGTCATGGGAGATTCTAACCACGGGAGTCCCGACAGACCACCGCCTGGTGACAGCCGCAATAACAGCCGCAGCCGCCCCTTTCATAGGGAAGGGACGATGGGCCCTACCGGTCACTCTACTATCCGACTCGGCATTCATCGAGTCCGCGATCTGCATTGGCGAAAAGAAATGGAACAAGGCCAAGGAAGCCGTCGGCGAAGCCAGGACGGAGGAAACGAACCCGCAGACCCTGTTCAAGGAGTTCAAAGACGAGGTGCGGACAATGGCACGTAAGAGAATGCGTGAGAAGGTGCCCAAGCTGGTTGCCGCGATACAGAAGACCTCGGACCTCATCCGGTCGTTGAGCTCAGCAGCCACCTTCAGCGACGACAATGAGAAACAGCGTGAAGTCGGGATCCTAAGGGACAAGCTGCACAGCCTAGAGCGAAAGCGTCACGGACAAATCCAAGCATCAACTACAGTGAGATACATCCTGAACGCGGAATGCCCGAGCAAATATTGGTCTGCGGTGAACAAGGAGCGTAAACCTCGCGACCTCTTCTACTCATTGCAAGTCCCTAACTCCTCCCCCGCCCGCTACATCACGAAGTCCCGGGATATGGCTGAACTTGCAAGGAACTATCATAACGACCTACAAGGTGACCCACCCCTCCGGCGACACCTGGAGGAGAGGGAAGAGGCTATCACCGCTGCTCTCGACCCAGTAGGGACACCACTCCCCGAAGACGATGCGGCGACCCTGGCCCTGGCCCTCTCAGAGGATGAAATCCTCGACTCGATCAAGAAAGCTGGCCCTGGCAAGGCTGCTGGATTGGACGGCTTACCATACGAGTTATGGCTCACCCTTCACGAACGGTGGACATGGTGCACGTCTCGATCTGAACACAAATTCAACTGCCTGGACTTCATGCGCATGTTGTACTGCGACATCGACAGGTACGGCGTCAGCAGCCAAACAGGATTCGCTGAAGGATGGATGTGCCCTCTATACAAGAAAAAGGATAAGCGCATCATCGAGAACTACCGCCCGATCACGCTACTCAACTCTGACTATAAAGTATACACCAGAGCTCTTGCCGGAAGAATAGGCAGAGAGGCCCAAAAGATTATCCACCCCGACCAGGCAGGCTTTGTTCCCGGTAGGCTGATCACTGACCAGACACAAATGTGCCGTGTCATGGTCGACTACGCCGAGGCAACCGAGGAGAACGGCGCGATTGTAGCGCTCGACCAGGAGAAGGCGTATGATAAAATCAAACATGACTATCTCTGGCGCGTCTTAGAGAGATTCGGCCTCCCAGCTGCCCTGATAAGACGCATCCGCGGCCTGTATGAGTTCGCAACAACGGTGGTGATCGTCAACGGCGAAATGAGCTCACCATTCCGAGTCATACGCGGGGTCCGTCAGGGTGACCCGCTGTCATGCCTGCTCTTCGACATAGCCATCGAACCACTGGCTTGCGCCCTCAGACGCTCGTCGCTGAGAGGCTTCCGAATCCCAGGAGTTGCCGAAAAACTGATCGCTACGCTCTTTGCTGACGACACGTCAGCGTTCCTGTGTGAACACGATAGCTGGGGCCTACTTTGGATCATCTTGAAGTCCTGGTGTGTGGCCTCCGGAGCGAAATATAACGGTGACAAAACAGAGGTCATCCCTGTAGGATCGAGTGAGTACCGGGAATCCCTGCTCACATCGAGGTGCATCAACCCCGCTCGCCCGGAAGACGCGATACCAGGGGATGTAAGAATCGCAATGGATGGCGAAGCGGTACGCATCCTAGGAGCGTGGATCGGTAATAAGGTAGACCACGTAGCGGTCTGGACACCGACCCTGCTAAAAGTGGACCGCTTCCTGGAGCGATGGGGAAAGTGCCACCCCTCCCTCACGGGCAAACGCCACATTGTTCAGATGGGTCCCGGAGGGATGACACAATACCTGGCGGCTGTCCAGGGCATGCCGAAGCAGGTGGAAGAAGCCCTGACATCAAAGATCAGAGCTTTTGTATGGGACGGAGCGACTACGGCTCCAGTGGCGATGTCCACACTAACACGCCCGATTGTGGAGGGCGGCCTCAGCCTACTCGATGTTGCAACGAGGAACGAGGCGATTGAACTGATGTGGATAAAGCGGTACCTAACACTCACCGAAGACAGGCCCCGGTGGGCCTACGCAGTCGACATCCTACTCGGTCGAGCGGTGTCAAAGGACGCTGGCGCAATCAGGCGGAGCGCGCAGCTCAATACATTCCTACAGTCCTGGTCACCCGCTGTTCATAACAGCTCACCTCTGCCGAAGTATCTCAAACGGATGCTAACGACGGCGAAGAAACACAACGTAAGTTTTGCAGCCATCAAACTCGACTCCAGTATGAAAGAAGCCTTACCGATCTGGTACCATCTCGGAGCATCCAAAAAGCTCCGCTCCCTGAACAACACGAGAGTCAGTGACTGCCTGCGAGACAATCATGACGTACGCTTGGTTGCGGATCTCCTGCCGCTGGCCCGGCGCGAATGTTACAACATCGCAAGAGCCATGTCGAATGACTTTGTTCCGGAGGAATGCGCCTGCGACCTCTGTAGGTCTGACTCCTCCCGTGGCTGCAAGAACCCAATGAACTGCTGCAAGGCTGCTGCGTTTTTGTTAGCCCAAGTGCAACCCAAATGGCATCCCGGTCTGGAGTCCCCGAAGGATGGATTAACCCTGACGCGAAGGAGGAAGGAACAGAACATAAAGGCCCTGGATGAGGCCCAGGGTGACATAACCTTCGACCCGTCCCTCACCAGTAGAGGACATGTCACGGAAGCTTTCCGAGCTTTCGTTGACCCAAACGTTCACGACGAACCTCCGGCGATCAGGGCTAGACGCGGTCGCATTGTAGAGGACGAGGCAGTCACGGCTTACGTCGTCGGCCCTATACAGAGGGCGTCCCTCCCCCGAGGGGCCGAGCCAATGCCCCTGGACTACGGTTTCGTCTTCTATCCCGAGGCCGGCGGACGCGCCGGTAGCGGCGCGCTCGTGCGCCCTCTTGATGTCATCCCAGCGACGAGTCACTCCATCGGAGAAGCGGTCGCAGCCCTGAAAGTGGTGACAGACACGCCCCGCGACGCCCCCCTTAAAATCATCCTGTCTACGCAGGCCCTGGCAAAAGACATGACGGAACGCCTCCAACGATGGGAGGACAGAGGCTGGATTGGAATCGCAGGGAGCCAGGTTCTGAGGGCCTTGGTGAACAAGCTCCGCCAGCGATGCGCGCCGACCATATTCGGTAAAGCCTCTAACAGCGCTGAGTATACGATACGGAACAATGCCTGCGACCTGGCTAAAGAGCAGTTCCTAGCCCAGACAACCACCACGATCCGCCTGTCCATCGACAAGGCCTTCGACCTGACAGGCGCGAAGCTGTCGACGCTTACCCAGGCAATAGCGTACAGAGGAATACGGGACCGACTCCGGTTGCAGGACCGCCCACGAACAGCTGGACAGGTTCAGCGGACAACTGACAACTCGAAGGGGCCCGGGCTGCGCGCCGCGACGACGGCGGAACTGTGGACGAGCATACGACATAAAGACTTCCATAGGAAGATTGTTGACTTCCTCTGGAAAGGCATGCATGAAGCCCACAAGATTGGCCCCTTCTGGGCACACATATCGGGCTACGAAGAGAGAGCCGACTGCCCAACGTGCGGGTGCAGAGAAACTTTGAGACACATTCTAACTGAATGTACTGCCACGGGCCAGGCTTTGATCTGGAAACTCACCCAAAACGCATGGAGGAGAAGATCCAAGACATGGCGGACACCGTCCCTGGAGGACGCCCTGGCAGCAGGCCTAGGCCGCTACCCTCGAGGAGTAGGCGAAAAGCCGAGAGAACCCCTCGCTCGCCTATGGAGGATCCTGGTGTCGGAGGCAGCGTACCTCATCTGGAAACTACGCTGTGAGCGAGTGATCGGACATGAGGATGACCCAGAGTGGCAACACTCCCCTACCGCTACAATACAGCGATGGTACGCCTCTCTGAATAGAAGGCTACAGCTCGACCTGGTGGCGACCAGGAGGAGCTTCGGACGGCTAACAGTCTCGAGACGACTCGTTTGGTCCACATGGACAGCGATAGTCGGTGACGAACTTGGCCTACCGGAAGACTGGACTTTAGTCCCGCGGGTTTTAGTGGGTATTGACCCGGAAGTATGTAGGATCGAGGAAGATCCCGGGTAACTGAGCCCCACACTGGCCGTAAGAGCCGTGCGTAAATTAGCATTTTTCCCTGGTAAGCATTAGCGGGCGCAGCCCGCACGCTGGCTGGACCGATGGGGACGACCTATTGTCGCCTGCCAAGGTTCATATAAGCCATCCAAAAAAAAAAAAAAAAAAAAAATATATCCGGGAAGCGCTCTTCGACGCAGATGCCGAAGGAACCCATGTATCCTTCAATCAACCGCTCGAGACCATGGGGCATCAATTGGCTAGCAGTCATCGGCCAGAGAAGACTACCAGCATGCTTTCTTCGGTTACGTTTGAGGCCGCCCAGTGCAGTAATCCCAGCAACGGTCCTCGATTCGACGGCGTCGTTCAGGATCCCAGAGAGATGGCGCACGAGGGCCTGAACGAAATCCTGGAGGGTAAAGTGGCGGGTGGGTTTGAATCGGTGCAGCGACTCGAGCAGCCGATCCGATGCATCGAACGGTAATGTGCATGTGCATACGCTGAAGGTGTCATTTAGGTCTCTTCGCTCTTGCATCATCAACTGTTCTTTCCAGCCGCTCCTGCCAGTGGTCCTCATCCATTCGATTGACCTTACATGGTAGATGTTTCTCGCGTCGATGTGGGCCGAGCGTGGCAAGCTCAAGAAGGCAGCACAAGCGCTCAGGTACTCCGGATATGCCTTGCGGATGTCCTCGTACCCGTCGTTCCAAGCGCGCGTCCATGGCAAATGGTTCCTCGGCTTCCCTCCCATCCAAGAGGTGGAGGCAACCACAAAGAACTCGAGCGCATCGTGTTGGACGTGCTGGGTCATGCAAGACGTGAAGAGCCGGGCAACGTCATCTCGGATTATGGACATCTGGATAATTCAACACTAAGCATCAGTCGGAACCAAAGCTAACAATTACAAAGGTAACACTCACTCACTGTACGGCAGGACGATACTTGGGGGTATGAAGACATGTACAGTCGAGTTCCTTCACGACTTGATGGCGATTGATGAGGGTGGCGTGAGAGTTTCCCGCGGCTAACCGCATCATGATCCAGAATCGACTCCTGACTCGGAGAGTCGGAGAGTCTTGAACCTCAGGTATATCATCACAAGTAAAAGTGGTTGTCAGAGCCATGGCTTGTTGGAGAAAACTCGACTCTAATACCAGCTGATGACACTACCGTATTGATTCCAGACCTGAACAGATTACTGAACAGCGCCTTGATCACACTGCTCGGTCACCGAGCGGCGGCGAGCTCCCGTGCAACTCCCGAAACGCCTCCGTCATGGTAGCTTCGCTGTGGTCGTTTCGCGCAGCCATCAAGTCCTGCGTATGGCAGGCGCAATCTCGCGCCAACGCGCCAAGATCCTCGTCCGCTCTGCATGCATCGATGAATGACTGGCGACCTCGGTCAGCGGCAACGGCGCTGACGCTCGGGAGGCGTGTCCTATCTGAAAGCACGCGCATCTTCGCACAAACAGCCTTGTGGGAGAACGTTGCGTGCTTCCAGGCTCGTGTCTGGCACTCACGCGAGCAGTAGCGCATAACACCGCAGCCCGCGCACCGGGCGAACGACCGCCCTGCGGTCGCGAATGTCTCGCGGCATTCTGGCGCGGCACACCGCCGCATTGTGATAGCCCAGATGAGACCGTTGAATGCGGCGACGAAGGGGTCCGCGAACCTCGAGGCAGCTTGCATCAAGTTGTACGTGTCGACGATTTCCCTGCAGTAGTCTGTGGTGTCCGTGGACGGTTTGTGCGCATAGAAAGTCGCACCGTAGCAGGCGAAGAGCTGGATGAATCTGGTGATATCCTCCGCGGTGAAGATACTCAGGCTGGTGCCGTCGAGGAAGAGAGGTAACTCTTTGATGAGCGCATCGCAAACAAAAAGAATGCCGCAGCATTGGCATCCTCCCTCCGGACCTCGGGGCCAGACCACGCGGACGAACATGGCGATATCCGTAGCATTAACAATACCACCATCCGCAAGACGGCCGCAACACTCCATGAGAAGTATGAGGGTTTCCATCCAGCTCAGTTGCGTGCCAATATCGACAGGCCTTCCGAGTGTCCGGCGCCGCTCCACCAAGAGACCCATAGCGAGGTGGCTGATCTTCATTGGCCATTCGGGGTCCAACTGGAGAAGATACGGGATTATGGAGCGACCACGGATGGCAAGGAGATTGTTGATCAACAGGAGGGTTTCTTCGATTCGGGGTTCGCCGCACAAGCGAAATGTCGCCGCGTAGCCCTGCATTGACCTCTCGAGACCATGGGGTATGAGCTCGCTGGAATCCTTAGGCCAAAGAGGCACTCCAGCGTACTTCTTGCGGTTCTTCTTGAGACCACGTATAGCGGTAACACCTCCCACAGTCTTTGACGTGACCGCATTGTGCAGGACGCCAGCGAGGTGCCGAACAAGGGCTCGGATGAAGTCCTCGAGAGTGAATAGACGGGTGGGTTCAAACGTGTGCAGCCACTCCAGTAGTCTCCTCGTGTTCTCGTCTGGTGGCGTAGAGCATGTGCATGTACTGATATCGGTGTTGATTTTCCGAACCTCCTCTTCCGAGCGCGGCAGGCTCAAAAAGGCCATACACGCGTTCAGGTATTCGGGATACGTCTTGCGGATGTAGTCGTATTCGTTAGACCGAGGTATGAGGAAGCGCACGTCCAATGCGTAGCGTTTTCCGTTGCCTCTCCCGTCCAATAGGTGGAGACATGCGCAAAGGACTCTGGCGCAGTGTATCGGATGGGCAGCGTCCTGCATGCAATCCGTGAAAAGCAGAGCCACTTCGTCCAGTACCCTGACGGGCATTCTATGACTACGAAATCGGCCGGACCGGGTGAGTTTATATTACGGCGTATGTAATACTATTCACTTACGGCGGGGTAGCAGGTAGAGCGCACCAGTAGAGCGTATAGTGTAAACTCGTGATACCTACAGTAAGTATGCGCGACTTTGACCGTTGCAATGTGGCGTGGGATTTTGGAAGACACCGCCGACGAACCGTCACGGAATTGAATAAGTTATTAGCCACTTTCTGGTCCGACATAAAGAAGCTTGAATCTGCAACTGTACAGAACGACGTACATATTCGCAATGACACCAGTGTAGATACGATGACCGGACCACACGAGGAGTGCAGCCGTGAGCGCACACCAGGCGCACACCGCTGACAGTGGCATGATTACCGGGTCGGTGCCAGACAGCTCGTGGTCCAGCGTGGCCCATTGAGTTTTCGTCTGGCTTGATGTGGGAGAGTATTTCTGAGTTAAACAACCCGTGTGATGAGAGTAGGAAAGGTCAACATGGACGGAGCTAGATGAGAGCCGTCGTGTGCATCAAGGGCGCCCGAGGAACTGGAATACCCCAAACTCTCTCAGGCATCGTGAATGACGCTGCATCTGGTCACCTCTCGATCGGTCGAGGACTTGTCGTGCGTCCAGAGCACGATATACACGGCGATACTTGAGGCTTCCCACCATATGTTGTGTGAACAATCGAATAGCTGAGCCCTAAATAGCGGATTGATTTCCAGTCTCCACCGGCAATGCGGTCGAACCTTGACCAACCAACTGCGACCGCAACAGATGGCCTCGGGTCAAAGTCGATGGGAGTTCCGTCTATTCTGCAAACTCACACCTCTTATTACATTCAAGTTGTCCTACCATTCTACGCGCACGGATTTGGTTCGTTCAGAGCAGTGGCAAGATCTTGTCAGCGGCGCAAATGGTCAACTGGGATGTGACGGGTTCCACAGCGACGTGAGTGACAGTATCGTCCTCGGTGACAAGGACGAAGCGCTGTGCGTGGCTACATGTGAGAACCGGATGGGGGTATGTACTGGGGGGACGTACCTTTGACCGCGGCGCACCGAGCAACTCCGACGCATCAAAGAGCATGCCGAGAGCGCCAACAAACGCGCCCTTGTCATCCGCGATGAAGTGGATAGCTAGAAAAATGTCAATGGGCCTTTTTTCGCATGGGATAGGCGAGCAAAACTTACGCGTCCCCCCTGGGGCAAGCTGCTCCTTCCACGCTCTGGATGGGTCAGCATGTAAGCAGCGTAGTGATGGCAAGACAGAGTAACGTACTTCAAAGTAAAAACATCGTTCACAGCGACAACGTAGATGTTTTCAATACCCTTCTGCTTGAATTGGTCATAGGCCTTGATGTAACCGGGAATCTGTGCACTGCACGTCCCGGTGAACGCTCCTGGTACGCCAACCTGTCATTTTACTTCAACGATGTCTGCATACACCCGGGGAGCCGTATAGCGTACAAAGACGTTTCTCCCCTTGATACTCTCGAAAGTGAACGTCTTCGCTGCCTCTTCCTCCTTCACCGGTACTTTGGTCGGGATCGTAGCGCCAGGCTTGACCTCTGCTGCGCTCATGAGCGAGACAGCAGCGGAGTGGGCGACCTGAGTAGCAGTGGAAAGCAGAGATGCCATGGTCTAGTAGTAGATGAGCAGAGGGAAAGAGATGGAGATGGGCGACGAAGGGCGCGCAGGAGTTTATATAAACGTCCTGTGCCACCCAAGGCCGCTTCGCCCATCGCGTGACGTCATAGAAGCCGGGCGTCACACACGTCACACCGCGGTCACAGCAAGCCATAGCAAGTCAAGAACGTGAGATGTTCTGGTACGCTACGCTCGCAGACTCGTACTCGTGGATGAATATCCGCTGGGCCTCCTTTGCCATGTATCTACATATCCACAATATCAGCAAGGATAATCACAAAGGCAATTGGTCCATACTCACACCATCAATTCATTTGCATAGTCTCGAACGAGCCCGACTGACTCCGCATCCATATGTGAACTCGCCACCATTTGGGGCAGACTCACTGTGGGACAGTAACATGAGCCCGGATACCCCACATGCAGACAAGCAGATACCGAGGCACGCACCAAGCATTCGTAGCAGATGCTCCGCGCCGTAGATTGCACTCATCTCCTTCTCTTGCCCCACTATCACGGTGGGACCGGTCACGTACTTCTTGCGTATCTCCGCATACTGCGGTCGCTCAAATCGGTATAGAAGGTTTGCTCCCAGGGCTCTGTCAAAGTATGTCTGCAAGCCAGCTACTATTGTTGGCAACAGAACCGGAGGATCCTTCAGGCTGGTGAAGACGTCACTAATGGTAGAAACATGTGAACATTGTCTGCGCACTGAGACGGTTTCTCCGCGAGAACGTATTGCTTGAACTCCTCTAGCAGCGCTACCACATTCGGTGTCCTCGGTAGGCTTACGAGCTGGTATCACAGTCAGCACGGGCGGGAGAGTGGGATGGTGCATCCGAAGGCGACGAACCTGGTTGTTCTTCGTCACAGCCTCCCAATCATCAACCAGAAGCACCTTCAGAGATTCGGGAACATTGAGCCGCATCTCCGGCCGCTTGCTAGAGTCATCCTGCCGAGGGTCCTGTGAGTGCGGCAGGGCGTCGCCGCTGGCCAACACATACCTCCTCCCGACCTCGCTTCGTACCACGCGTCCCCCCATCCTTACGCCCCAGCCGCGCAGGATCCTTCGCAGAAGCAGACTTGTTCGCGCCTTTTGCGGCAGATGCGGATGACGAGGATGCAGCAGCCGATGCTTGTGCCTGCAAGGCCTTCTGCAGCGCGATGTTCGTCTCATTGAACTTGAGCAACCGAGAGGGCTGCACCCATTCATCCCATCTATGTATGGGTATTTTCTGTCAGATGAATAGCAACGATTTCAGATAGGGACGGCGTACGTCTGCTTCCAGCCCTTGTAATGGACAAAGTAGTGTGGCCCGACCGAGCCGAGCTTCGTATTTAACTCGTCCCAGTGCTCCATTTTCAGGACTTTGGCCTCATATACGAGAGGGCCATGGTAGCACAAGACCCTTTCGTTGGGTGCAAAGACACCTGTTGACATCTCTGAGTGTACAGCGCGTCAAGAGGTGCAGCAGATGATGGTGTGTAGCAGAGTCGTGATAGGCGCCACATGCCCTCACCAGCCTCGCCTGTCCATGTCGCCTCAAGCCGACATCCGTTGTTAACTCTAATGATGCTTCAGACTGTATTCGTGAAGCTGATTACAATATGTACATGTGTGTCAACAACAATGCGTAGATGGTACACAGCAAGGCCGCTCGGGGCCCGATGATTAAGGAAGGAAACTACACATTATCGGAGACTTTTCTCCTCGTGCGTGCGTAAGCTCTATCGTGAAACTTGATAAGTCCTTGATGCGGCGGAGAGCCGCCATGTCGTGTGGAATGCGTTAGAAAGTGGCCATAGCCTGCGTGGTGCAGCCCGAGCTTAGTGCTTCTTCTCCGCGTCCGACTTGACGGGAGTCGCGGTGCCCGTCGCGCCGGCCTGCTTGTCCTCCGCGCCGCCCTTCGAAATTCGGTAGTACGACTCGCCGTTCGAATCGTGCTCGTGGACGAGCGTGAGGCGCTGCATCTCGGTGAGAAGGTTCTCGAGCCTGGTGTTCTTGTGGCTCCGGTTGCGGCGACCGATGTTGTCGAGCCACCTGATCTTGTTCAGGAGCCAGTCTGAACGCATGTATGAGCAAGAATACGATCACGAATAGGCTGTGAGAACTCACAGGCAACGCCAACCGTGACGACGACCCCGAAGGAGTAGCACCAGATCTTCACAACAGTGACGATATCGAGCCAACTGAAGAACCGATCAATCTCCGCAACGCCGTAGACCCGAGCGACAACGAGCTACTCACCCTCCGTGGACAGCCGGACCGGACAACCAACCGAAGAGGGCGAAGATGGTGGCGAGAGCGTCTACACCGAGGATGGCGCCGACGAGCTGCCAGGACGGCCAGACGAACGGGCCCGAGTCAGGACCCTGAGACATACGGGTGATAAGGATGACCCAGGACTCCGTGAGAGCGACCTCCAGGAAAAGAACCTCCTGGACGCTAGATAGCACGCGAAGTCAGTTGCTATGGTGTGTGTGAGGGACCGCTCGGAAAACGCACCTTCCGAAGTTCTGGATGATACCGCCGTCGCTGAGGAAGAGAGTGCCGCGGATGATCCAGGTGCCGGCGGCGAGGAGTAGACCCATGATAGTCGAGATAATCCACACCTTGGGAAGTTGCCAATCGACCGGTTTCCGATCGTATGGAGCATTGTCGTAGGCGATGGCGATCGTGGCAACACTACGTGGATTGTGAGCTGCGGATATACATCAGGCGCGAAGCTGGACATACTCAGCAAATATAGCGATGAAGACAATGAGGTCGACACGTATGGTCTCGTTCAGAATGAGCATGGACGTGCACTGTTAGCGATTCGTCAGCAGCTGCGTACACTGGCGTGGAGGAGGTGCGTACCAGGTAGACCTCGAGGTGGATACAAAGCGCAATGCGGTAGACGATGTAGGCCTTCATCCGGTGGAAAATCTGGCGAGCGACCTTGATAGACGTAATGATAGTGCTGAGACCCTCGTCGAGGAAAACAACATCCGCAGCCGTGCGCGCCGCGTCCGAAGCACCCTCCACAGCGATACCACAGTCCGCCTTCTTGAGCGAGGGCGCGTCGTTGACACCGTCACCAGTCATGGCCGTCAAGTGGCCACGCTCCTGGAGCATCGCGACGACCTGGTACTTGTGCTCCGGGAAGACCTCCGCGAAACCGTCCGCGCCCTCGATGAAGTCGCGCACTTCCGAGCCGGGCATGCTGCCAGTGATGAGACGCTCCGAGTCGTAGACGTGCGTGCCAAGGCCGAGCTGCTTGCACGTCTCGACGGCGATGGCGACGGCGTCACCAGTAAGCATCTTCACGCTGATACCGAGGTCCATGGCTTCGCGGATGGTCTGTCAGAATTGTGAGTTACAATGGAGGCGTTGACCATGAGCGAAGACATACAGCAGCCGTATCGCCACGCGGCGGGTCGAACATGCAAAGCATACCGAGCAGCTGCCAGGGCTCGCCTTCCTCCTTGCACGCGACACCGAGCGAACGGAAACCACGCTGAGCAAATTCAGCAGCTTGGGCACGGTACGCAGCCACGGTCTCCTGGGGGAAGCTATCAAGGCGCAGGATGCTATCGCAGTATGAATGTCAACAAGGTCCAATAGATACAGACAAGCCACGTACGCGTTAGGGGCGCCCTTCGCGCAGGTGTACTTCCGTCCATCCCTTTCGACCTCAGCCGTGATACGCTTGGAGACGGGGTCGAAGGGCTTGAACTTGTGCGTGTGCCAGCCGCGGCGGAGGATCTCCTGCGCTCCGGGGTAGTCCTTCAGTCCGACGATGGTGACCTTGTCGATGGGGTCGAGCGACTTGATGTTGTGCGACGAAGCGAGGACAGCCACGGCCATCAGCCAGTCGGGGTCTACGCCAGGCGCGACGAACGGCTCGTTCAGAGAGAGCTTGTTTGCCGTAAGCGTACCAGTCTTGTCCGAGCACAGGATGTCGACGCCTGTGGAGGAAAATCAGATTACGCTGATAGACTGAAGGTGGATACTTGCCAGCAAGAGATTCGATAGCGGTGAGCTTCTGCACGATCGCCTTGCGCTTCGCGAGATAAGCAGCACCGACAGCCATCGTCGTGGTGGTGACACAGGGAAGACCGACAGGCACACCAATGATCTGTTGTCTCGTCAGGTGGACATTCGCGCGCACAACACAAATATACGAACCAGGAAGATCAGGGCATACACCAGCAAGTTGTTGTCCTTCGGCTCTGCGATGCCAACGTGTCTGAAGAACCCGCCGATCCAGACGATGAAGATGAACCCGATGACAAGACCAAGGAGCGCCGTGCCGATACCGCCCAAGACGATCTGGAAGTGGCCGATGTCGTTGGAAGCTAGATTCACATTCGACGTTAGCGATCACCGCTGCTAATCCCGAGAGCGAAGAACGTACCCAAGACAAGTCGCGCAGTGTTCCCGACGAAACTGTACGGCGCGCTGACGGTGACCATAGCGTACACCTTCCCGCGCTTAACACCGCAAGTGTAGTAGGCGACGTCGCCGACGAACTTGTCCACCGCGAGGGACTCTCCCGTGATTGCGGACTGGTCGACCGCGCAGACTGAGGGGCCCTTGTCGACGCCGGATGCCGTGCTGGAGTTTGACAACCCGCGGCCGCGCTTCTCCATAAGCATCCTGGCCTTGGAACCATTCTTGTCGGCGTAGTCCGCAACAATCTGCACAAAAGGTATGAATAATGATTTCGCTATCAGGTTGAGTGTGTGCACGTGCCCTGGCATCCGCGGGGATGGTGCTGCCTTCCTCCAAGACGAGCTGTGGACAAGATCAGAACCGGCGGGAGTGACGGTAGAAGCCAACCTACGATATCGCCGGGCACGAGGTCTCGAGCCTCAACCTCCTGCTCACGACCGTCACGGACGACAGTCGCTCTCATAGCGATACCGGCTTTGAGTTGAGCGACAATGTCACCAGCTTGCCTACGATGCAGTGTTAGGTGCATGCAGTGACCAATCCATGCGAATGCTTACTTCTCCTGGTACCAACCGACCAGAGCGTTCAAGAAAAGGATACCGATCTACGAAGACATCAGTCCGCAGGCTAGATGCTACTCAGGAAGAGGACATACGATGACACCAAAATCGATCCAGTCACGCAGACCGGCTGAAAGACAGACAGCCAGTTCCATGACGTAGAGGATAGGACCGCGGAAGTACGAGATGAACTTCAAGATCTGGTTCTCATCGGGACTAGACACGACGCATACAGCAATCATCAGCACTCCTGGCCATGCAGAGATGCAGAAGATGTCATCACCTCTCCAGCTCATTGTAGCCAGCGATGGATCTGCGCCTTTCGATCTCGGCGCCAGACGTCAAGCCGGTCTGGACGTCGGTGCGAAGCCAGTCGGCGGGAACTTTGAGCTCCTTCGTACTCTTGACCTTGATCTTCTTCCACGGGGAGAACCAAGGGCGGTAATACCCGGTCTCTTCTTCCCCTCCGTCGTCGTCGCCGTGGTCGAGCTTGGCAGCCTCAGTGCGCGCGAAGCGCAGGATGTTGTCGTACTCGTCGCCTCCTTCAAACACTACATGGCCCAGATCAGCAGACGCAAACGCAGCAGTGGATGCGAGCGAACGTACTTGGCTTCTCTGCTTGTGTGGCGCTGTCGGGAGTGCCCAAAGCAGCCTCCTCGTCATGATGCCCGCGAGTAGCCATCGTCGTGGTGAAGGATGTCGAGCGTCCGGTACTGTACGTGTCCAGAACACGGGGGATCTAGAGGACATGAGGAACGCCATTATATCCCAGCGCGCACAGGCGCTCCGGGTTTCCCTGCAAGGGATCGCAGCATTTCGGCGGACAGAGTCGGCCTGGCCTGCGTCGGACAGGAGCGCGAGATGACGCTGTAGCCTATCGAGCCCTGTCACCCTCGACCGAAGCGCGTACGCGCAGGGGACGCGAGTGCAGGATGTGCGGCCCGATAGGACCAGTCGTCCTAGTATGTTGGAGGGGGCCAATCGGCGTGCGCGTTCGCCGCCTCGTACGGGTTAGCTGTGCCCTGTGGACGGGTGACGAGTACGCATACGGCCACTTCGTGATGCAATTCGTATCGCGCCGTATCAGGAGCTGATTCCCTCTGGTCCGCTATGAAGGTCGCATGATCCAAGAACATGCACACAGAAGGTCCTCAATCACCGTGAAGTAGCGTTACACGGCCCTACGCGGGATTCGCAGGAACGACCACCGGAAGGCCACCGAACTGTCACTGCGAGACGGAAATCCGGAGTCAGTGGGAACTTCGCAAATAGACATTGACGCGGAGTACTCGCCTGCAGGACCCGAGGGCGCGCAACCGGCTTCAAACCGCCTGAGGGGGCGGCGGTGAGAGGTAAACAATCAAATATTTCGCGGGTCCGCGCAAATTTATTGTGATGTGCCAATCATACGCTGGCACGGAGACGTTCCTCGATGACTCACACAGTCGGCACTCGCGTCTGTGTCAGAAAGCTGAATTGGGGGCGTCGCGGGCGATACACATGCTGGTCGAAGTCAAGCAGTGGCCATTCTCAGCGGAGACGGCTGCGAGCCGATCGATCTGTGGCGGGCGCGTCGCCGCCACCGCCATAACTGAAACGCGCAGCCATTCCAGTCACAAAAGAGACACGCAAACGCACACAATTAGGGTTGTCCTATGTCATATGGGTTTTCATTGGCCAGAGCACGCAGAGCCAGTAAAGCGATGCCTCCTAGTAGTCCGCATAAATAACATATAACCTACAGTCCATAGTGATAACTCATAGTGAACCTAAACTGCCTGGTGGTTGGGGATGGATAATGGAGTACAACGATGGAGGTGGGCCTAAGAGCATACATACAAGCTAATATCGAGAGGACGCAGAAGCGAGAGCGCGTCCTATGGTTGCAATGAAGATAACGCCGGTCGCAGGAGACAGGCGTCGGGAGCCGGGACCCGGAGTCCACATACATACGAGACCCTGTCGCAAGGGCTGATCCATGGCGTCAGCGGCGGCAGGCTGCAGGCATAACAACGTCAAGACCCAATCCAGCACACCCGAACACCGACACGCTCACCGAATAAAAATACATATATAGCAGGGGCCTGCCAGCCACGAGGATCTCCAAGAATACCCGGCGCGCACTCCGCGCGAGCCCTGAGATGTCCGAAGGCGAGTGGGGCGCGTCGGAGGGCACCGGACATGTTCATTTACAGTGTCATTCGTGCACCGCGTACGCATATGCGTCGAATCTCGGACTACATAGCATATCGCGCGAGCACCTGACGATCAAGATTTTGCATGGCGTACTGGCCTGCTGAAAACCCAAAAGGTCAGTCAGACTGCCGAAACTCTTGTAGACAAGCCCTACTCACACCTGTGCATGGTATACCGACCACCGGCGTATCCTCACTATGAGGCTCGCCGCAATGCTGCGGCCGCTTTCGCTGTTTCAGCTGCCGCGCTGCATGCATGGCACGAGCGGCACTTCCTCTTGCGCTTGCGCTCATTCGGCTTCGGTACCGACCAATCAAATACCCAATCGTACTCGATCCGGTGCTTCTCCGCTAGCCCACGGAACAACGCACGAAGACCATCGTAGTCGGGCAGGTCGTCGAACTCGAGCCCGCGCACGTACTTGTGGAAGATGTCGAATTCGGCGGGGAGCCCGACGCTGAGGAACTCCTCGGTCTCGAGCTTCTTGTCGCGGATGAGGTTCCACGTCGTCGTCGCGTCAGGGTCTTTGATCTTCCGCCACGGCAGCGTGCCACGCATGAAGTAGATGAACATGTACGCGAGGGACTCGAGGTCGTCTCTACGGGAGCATTCTGAAGGAGCACACTAAGCCGCTGACGCTGTCACGTAGGTTGGGTTGACTCACCGACACCGAGGTGAGTGTTGATTGACGCGAACAGACATGTGCCCACGCCGTGCTGATCCTCCTGCGCGTACTGGATATGCGCGCCCGTACGGGGATCGCGATACTTCTTGGCCAGGCCGAAGTCGATGATATTGACAAGATACGGCGAGTCTTTCTCGGATTTCGCCATGACGAAGTTGCCAGGCTTCACGTCACGGTGGACGAGATCGCGCGAGTGGATGTACTCGATGCGAGATATCTACAAGCGCGCGGTCAGCGCCGTTTTAGGGTGTGACGCCACACGCGTGCGCCGCGCCTACTGGGACGCCCGTGAGGCAGCGCCATGGAGGCCCAGGAGCGACACCACATAATTCGCCCCGCGCACCCAACCGCGAAACGACGCGCACAGGCGATGGACAGAGGCACTCACCAATTGGTCTGCGAGAAGCAGTACAGTTTTGAGTGAAAAGTGGCGGTTGCACATGCGGAAGAGGTCTTCGAGCGAAGGCCCAAGCAGGTCGATGACCATGACGTTGAAGTCGCCGGCCCTGCCGGACCACATAATCCATGGTACGCCCGGTGCACCAGACAACGTTTTGTAGATCTTGGTCTCTTGTTGCAGAGGGCTGAACCTTGCAATGGCGGGCTCGAGCTTGATGGCCACTTCTTTCCCGGCGACGGTGTGCACGCCCTGGAAGACAGCGCCTGCACACAGACACGTCACAGCATACGCCCGTCAGCAAGCCTGATTCCAGACCGCGAACCAACGGGGAACTCGTACCGCAGCCACCGTTGGCAATCGCCTCTTCGACCTTGTACTTTCCGCCGAAGGCAAAATCCGTGTCGATGCGCGACATTGGAAGTCCGTGAACAGGAGACGAGCGTGAGGATGCGTATTCTAGCGTGGATGATGGCGTAAGAGCGGGCAACGGCGCGCGGAAGCAACGTGAGGCGGGCGTGGAGGACGTGAGGCCGGGTAGCCTGCGGCGTAGGGGGAATGATGTGGTTCGTGTTCAACCGTGGGGAGTGCCCGGCGTCCCTGGTCGCGTGTCTTACATAAGCCCCTGCCGCCCCCTGCCGTCGCCTTGTTTGGCATCTCAGCCACATCGGCGCATCGGGCCCAGAGCGGGCCTCCGGGCACCGCTCCTCCTGCTGGCTCATCCTTGCTCCCGGCCTCGACCTGCGACTTAATGTCGGTGCAATATGAGTGTCCCATTCTTGCCTGAGCATGCTGGACTTTGAGGAGGAAGTCTCAATTCGTACAACACACGGGACACCGTGGAGAAGCCTCGGAGAACAACATTGTCAACACGCAGCCTCATGTCAGACACTCGGAGGAACGTGTCTCGATTACATCGAAATCCATGAAAAGCGATTGCATGGTAACAGATCCTTAGCACGACACGTAACAAGCAAGACAAAGCATTGACAAGAGCGGGCCTTGGTCTAGATGGAGAAGAACATGACGAACTTCTCCTCGGCCGGGTATAGGATTGCGACAAGGCGTCTGACGTGGTTTGTGGTATATCGATTCCCGCCTCTGAGAGGAAAGAACACAAGAAGTTCAATGACTACTTGCGCACGTAGGCCGAACGCTGGCACGTACTTGACTTTGCTCACCCCGAATATCTCTCCGCCGACACGGCCGCTGAAGTCGGCCACGACGATAGGCGTAGTCTCGTCAAACGCTGCATGGTCTGTCAGATTATATTCTACATACATGGTAGCCAAGTTACTCACTCGGAGGCGAAAGCTTTACCCCTGGGACGCCAAAGAACGCGCTGAAGAACGTCGCATCCATGGTGGTCTCCACCATCGTCCGTTGTGCCTCATACTTCTCAAGTCTACTCCCTTCAGCCACACGCGCAATGTGTTCAGCAGACTTTGGCCTACCTCAACCCGCGCTGGATAGCATCTCCCAGCTCCTTCTTCGTCATGCCGCACTTGCCCAGCACCGCCGCCGCCTTCTTCTTGGTCGACGCGCGCGGCTTCTTAGCAGGAGGCGCTGCAGCAGCAGCGCTTCCCTCGACATCGCTATCCAGCGTGTGCTTGAGAGTGGTTCTCTCGGCCATGGGTGGTTACTGACTCTGAGTGCTGGAGATGGCTTTGCAGTGAGGAGGAAGTCGCGGTCGTCGAAGTCTGCGGAATATTACGTCGTCGGCCAGGCGCGTCGCGATGGCGCGTAGACAACGTGACCACGTGACGGCGTATACGGTTTCTTACATGGTTTCGGACGCGTGATGAAGGGTTGACTTCGACTTCCACAGTGCATAGAGCTCAAGGCCCCCCGTTGGCCTTTCTTCATCAAGTCTATTGGCAGACGAGACTAGCCCCAATGCACTCGCATTGAGGTGATCGAGTCCCACGTCCCCGCGGTCCCATCCGGCGCTGCTCAGTGCTCATAGTGTGCCATACCCAATTGTCCAACACATGATTTCCCACAGATAATTTTCCAAATACGATGACTTGAATTGTCCGCATACCAATTGGTCTGTCAGTTTCTCGAGACTTCGCTATGAGCCTATGACACGACGCAATCCGTCGGCCCGCATTGACAATCATATCGCCCCTAGTGAGCTCTTCCGTAGCTGTATCCGTTGACGGTTGAACAGCAGGTTTGTTACTCGGTATACGCCATGTTGGAGACCAAGGAGCCACATAAGAGAGATAGACATATTCACAAGCCATCACATCCGAGATCAAATTGCGAGGTAAGCAAATATATACTTGACTGTGTACGGCTGAAAAGCTTTACTTACTAGTGAGCTTAATCTACGCTGCCATGGCGACTACTGGAGTACCCACCAGCGACGAAGTTTCCGCACTCAATGGGACAACCCATCACCAATTCCTCGGAGCTGAGACATCGATCGTGCACCCCGATCTCGATGTCTGCTTTCCCTTGCTGGCAATTATGATGGCTGAACATCTGCTAGGGGTCGTGAGTGCCAAGCGTGCACCTCCGAGCAACGAACGTACCCAGTGCTCCGTGACACCGTCGGCGAGCGGTCGTAGGCCAAAGCGCAGGTCAGGCTTCCGAGTCTTATATAGCCCACCCAGCGCAGAATGATCCCTTTCAAGCCTGTCGCTCTTTATGGAGTGAGTCCCGAGTCTTTGTGGCAGGAAAAAAATGTTGTGCTCACCTGAACAAATTGCGTACTGTGCTCCCCTGCAGCCGGCTCCTCCCACGAACTCGACGGACCTCTACGAACTCAGGAGCCTCGTACCCACCAAAGAAACAAACCGGCACGAATCCCTCCTAGACTCCCTCTGATCACCCCGCTTCCCTTGTGCCCCCGTCCCCACCTCACCACTCCACCACTCCCACTTCAACACTGCGGGCTCCCCATCAGCATTCCTTTCATGCTACTGTCCACGCCGGCTTTGCTTCCCTACACGCAGTTCCGCGCTGCTTGCCACGCTTGTATAACGGGGACAACCAATGGCGACGCGGCTGCTCGCGCTTGTAGACAGGCGACAGCCAATGGCGACGCGGCTCCTCTCGCACACGCTTGACGCCGCGTCGCCAGACGCCAGACGATGCCTCCGAGGGCCAACACGAGCTGCAATCCGAGAAAAACGAGCCGGGCGTCGAGACGCTGGAGCTCGTCGAGACACTGGAGCTCGTCGGGGAGGGGAGGTCGCCACTTGCGCTAGATCCGCTGTTGTTGCACCACCACGCCTCGCTGACCGGGGACGAAGGGATACTACAAGCCGGTGTTGCCTTTCTTGCACGCCGGTAGTCGTCACCGTTCGTCGAAATGCTCGAACCATCGAGGGGAATGGTGGAGAAGGACGCGTCCTCCGATTTGGATGCGTTTGCGGAGCCTTCATACCCGGATCCGAGGATCTGAAAGGACGAGCTATTCTGCCCGTTGAACAGAGCGGACGCCCAAGAGGTCTTCGACTTTGTTACGAAGCCCGATGCTGGGGAGGCGCCTCTCTTCGATGTCCCCAAGAGCTCTGCATCCACTGTCGCAGCTACGCCGGCCAAGTACTGTTTCCACCCTTGTTCGATCTCCATGTGCGACGCAAGGTGCTGCTTGCCCGTCTGCGTATCCCGAAGCTTCACAGCATTGCCTTGCGTGGAAATGGGTACCCGTGCACCGTGTTTGTTGAACTGCTGTATCAAGCTTTCGAGGGCGTGCATCCTATCGCGGACTGCGGCCATTTCGGCGTCGACCAGATTCCAGAGGTCGCCAACGACGTCATCAGAAGGTCCTATGATTGTCTGAGAGTGTATGGCGGTCTTCTCAATTGACGAGTGCACGGGGGATGCGCTGGTAATATTCGGTGAGGGAAGGCTCATCTCATAGTGGGTGGGCGTACCTTGACTGACTGGCATTGCCATGAGTCACCAACGTATGGTCGCATGTGCTGCGAATTGCATGATTCAAGATCACCTCCGAACGCGGAAGTCATAATACTCACATGTTCGCTTCCTCTGGCTTCCTTGGACTCTTCTGCACCTTCAGGCCTCCATTTGTCGGTGCGTCGACGATGATCTGTACAGCAGGCTCGGCCAACTCGAGCCCGGAAATATTGTTCGTATCTACTCCGCTGGCGACGTCGTCCTGCTCCTTCGCTGTATGCAACTTCGACGTTGCGCCCAGGGGTTCTGCCACGCGATTGACCCAGGGCAAACTCTCCGGCACGATCGAAAGGCTGTCGTCAAATGAGACAACTACTCGGGAAAAGCGGGAATCCTGCTCGCTCTGGCCATCCAGCGACTCAATGGGCCGCGGAACGTATTCGCCTTTGACGACGGCCTGGCAGACATCCCATCCAAGCCAGCAGTCATCAGGGATATTGGCAGGGGGCACGCTCTGACCAGGTGCAATAGCTGGGCGAGGACGCCAGGTGTGTGTAACACCCGACTTGACTTTCTGGAACAGTGTGCTACGAGCTACAACTGCTGTGCGTCCAGAGCTATCAGTCTTGTGGCCAACAGTGCTTGCGCAGGTGGCCGGTGACGCGGAGCTTAGATTCACGTCGCCAAGCGGGGCAGATGGCTCATATTCCTCCTTGAACCTCGGGCGGATGGCAGTCGTGGACAGTGATAGTGTAGGCTGCCCTCCCTTCCCATCGGTAACAGGATCAACGCGTACGATCTGCGCCTTGTGAACGAGAGAAAACACAACGGCTGGGATGGGGATGCGACGTCTGCCTTTCGAGTGCACTCTGAGGCCATCATCTGCAGTCCCACTGGAACCCGTGAAAAGGACTCCCGGCTTCTGACGTACGGCGGTCTTGAGAACATGTCTCGTCTTGCGTCCCAGGTCCGAGCCTGAGGGGTGGTCTGCATCGGTGTCATTGGACAGCGGTAGAGGGTGTTCCCGCGAGGTGCGACAGAAATTACGAGGAAGTTTCATAATGTGCGTGAGACGAGTGTTTAGATGGGTTGTTGCCGTAAGTCTGGAGAAAGAAGGGGAACGCAGAGAGGGATAAGGCTGCGAGTACTACCGGTATCAACGCCGTGGGGCTGACTTTGGCTATCTATCAGGAGTCAGCCTTGTCCAAGCTCATGACATCGTACGTACGAACCAGCCACGGCGTCATTATGATTCTGACTGAATGTTTGTAGCCTGCATCAGGAAAGAGGTAGGAAATGATATCGTTAAGCCAGCAAGGTGGATTACCGAAAAGCATCATCTTGGTCGACACGATTGACCCATATGCCGATTGATGGCCACGCGACAACCTGTGCAAAGTAACGTATCGATATGAGAGCGTTGATCCCAGATTATTTCAGGAAATGGGAAAGGAGATGCGCGACTGAACAGCACTTTATCTGCCGTATAAGGTACATCACCTGCCTTTCCGGGAAGGCGGCGTACCACAACACAATTGCTATCATGGTACTTACGTGTGTCCTTTGATGTACGACGTATCCAACAAGTGACAGCTATGTTTGATGTGATGTGAATATATCCTCATGATTTGCCAATGCTCATACTAACGACATGGATCTCCTCGACGTCTGCGAAGCGCTCTCCGTAGTGTCCGCACCAATCGCCTTTGTCTCATCTCCCGCCTTGATCTCCACTCCACGTAGTATCACCTTGTGAACCATGTTCCCAACATCCACCAAACCCATCGGCCCACGGCCGTGGCGGACCATCTGCGCGAAGCCGAGGACCTCCTTGCGAGTGCATAAGACCACCGACCGGACAAGGTGCAGTCTGGCGCGAGGGTACCACGATTGCGATACGAGAGCGCACACACGCAGTGTAACTGCGTCCTCGGCTTGCCCAACGTAGTCGATGATACATTCGTACAGCTCGGTCGGGAAGATGGACATGGACATGTTGAGTGCTGAGACCGGCAACCTGTCTCCGCCTTTCAGCGCTCAGTCCTGTGGACAAATCGATGAGAACACCCACATCTCCGACGTATACGGTATATATATGGCCACATTGAGGTGGTGTTTTGGCTAGACATCGGACCCGTCGATACCGAAAGGTCGTTAGCTTATATACGACAGCGGGATCATATGCAGTAACCTCTCGTCCACACCACCATCGACGAACGAAAGAACACAGAGGGTTCTCATTCCTGGCTGCTGCGCATAACCAATGAACGAATCAGCTGGGATATTCATCGCTGACATAGCACAGCTTGGGTACAGCACACACCAGGTAAGTCAGGCACAAGCACGCCGCCCCTCATCAGGCTGATACAAAGTAACGTACTTCGACAGCGTCTCCGGTCAACTTGCACTCACCAGAACTTCGCGCGATCGTTCTGTTGCAAGTGTTACAACCCCGAGACTCGGACAGATGCATGCACCACAGGCCCGTAGGCCCATCTGCTCAGGCGGGTTCTCGTAAACAAGTTATTGAGACCGACCTCCGACTTCCGAGAGACCTCGTACCAACCTCGTACCAGTCCGAGTAGTCGCCCGCAACATACATACCTGAAGGAGATAGCCATGACACGGGCTGTGTCATTCAGTTGAACGTGAGAGCCGATCTGCAATACGCCGGTGATGCAACGATCCCTTGTAATCATCTCGACACTCTTCGTGGTCTGCGAGCGTCTGTTAGGCTGAGCGGCTCGGAATAGTGCGAACACGAGCTAGGGTGAGATGCATTGCATGCGCACTGCATGAGTCGCTGCTTCCCTTGGTGTTCTAGGTGTTCTGGGATACAACCGATGTCAGCGATGCAAGCTAGTGAGTGCACAAATAACAAAGAGGTCTTGGCCGTGGGTTGCCATAGCTGCAAATTGCAAACTGCATGCAGTAACGGACTATCCAGGGTTTCTGGATCGCTCAGTGACGAGAATCGATACGTGTGGCTAGAGCAAAAAGAAGTAGTATGCCCCCGTCGGCGTCAGGACATGACCAGTAGGCTACAAGTTGTCCTCCGGTCCATCCTCGATCATCCGTGCATAGTCTTCATAGCTCGCAAACGTTGGTAGGCTGCGCAGCTTTTTCTTCCTGCCCTTCTTCCCGTCTTCCTCGACCCGCTTCCGCTTCTTGACCGACTGGTCCGCGTCTATACCGTTCCACTCTTCCTCCTCCGGATCAGACGCGTCTGAGCCATCATACTCAAGGAGGCCCACTGGCATGTCGGCGTCAAGCGTTATCAAGTCCTCCGCGTCGGATGCCTCTGCAAGCGAGAATGCGTCCTCGTCGGCAGCAGAATCCTCGTCACGCTCCCCGAGGTCCCCCTCGTCATCTCCCGAAGAGGCGCTGGCGTCGTCTCCAACCGCATCAACATCGTTGCCATCGAGATCTTCAAGGTCGCTGGCGCTTTCGTCGTCGTCGTCCAAGCCAGATGGTATCTCGTCGTCGTCGGCGGCGGCGTCATCCTCACTGTCATCCATGAGGTCATCGTCCTGCAGCTCTGCTGGCAGGGAAGCTTTCATGGCCTGCACCCCGAAAATGCGGCGTTAGCGTGTGCATGCGTACTAAGCCGTAAACATATCTGCCCGTATAAACACGCACCTTCCAAATCTCGGCCTCTCCCTTATCGCTGTCCTCCTCATGTTCGTCCTCGCTACCGGCCGGCGACTCCTCGGGATCGGATGCAATATCCTGCTCGTCCTCGTCCTCGCCTTCGGCGTCCGTGTCAGACGCGTCCCCGCGCGTCTTTCGCTTGGACACTTTCACTGCCTTCTTGTCTTCTCTTTGTTTCTTCTGGGTGAAATACTGGTGGAAGAATACCTAGTGGCACAATTGCATCAGTTAGACACTTTGCAAAACGGAAACCGCGCATACCTGATCGACTGGGATGTCCTCAACCTTTCTCCGCCACCAGCTATCTTCGTTCACCATACCGCCTTCGTCTGCGACCTCACCCTTCGTCATCTTCACACCCGTCCCGTCAGCAGCGCTCGCCGCAGGCTGCATGGCACTTGAGCCTTTGGTCCGTGGCTTCTTCGGGTTCTTGTACACGAACCGATCCAAGAAGTGGCTCAGAGTATTGAGGGCCAGATCAGGAGCAGCAGTCAATGGCGTGCTATGAAGCAGTTGTCGAGCATGAAGGGAGATGGTCGGGTGGTAATGATGTAGTAGAGGAAGCTACAAGTCGTTGTAATCAACATACCTGCGCCGTGGATGGTAGATGGAGCACTCACCAGTTCATACATCGGTGACGCACTAGCATTCGCGAACTGCGGGTCCCGTTTCCTCGGGTCGTACTGGCTCTCCGCCTCAGCAGGCGCCCTCCTCTTCCCCTTCGTCTCACCCACTAGCTCCCTCAGCTCAGGAGTCGTATGGAAGAGCTCGCCGAGCAGGTACAGCCCTCCCGCAACGAACTCCGCCCCACCACTGCCGCCGATGCCAGCAGCCAGCATCTGCACGAACCTGCGCACGAACGCCTTCACCCGCTCCACATTCTTGTCCGCCTTGAGTGATTTGAAGAGCAGATTGAGATACATCGCCTGCTTGTTGGACTCGCCGAGGCGCGAGTCGATAAGCGACGCGTAGAGCGTGCGGTAAAAGCGATCTTGCAGCGTGGTGGCCAAGGCGGAGGCAGTCGATGTCGAGGGATGGGAGGCAAGGGAAACTGCGATCTGGAAGATGAGCAGCAGCGCTTGAAGGGAGATATTGAACGTCGAGGTATGCGTGATGAGGAAAAGCGTGTCGATATGCTTTTGGAACCTGTGATCCAGTCAATGGTGATGTCAGTTGTGCACTACGTGAATGGAAGAGAATGCATACACATCGTCGCCCGCGACGTCCACTTTCGCGAAAGGCAGCGCGCGATTGACGCCTGTCAACACGGCACTGAGGAGCCTCGACGTCGCGTCCTCCACCTCCGCAAAGCCTGCAGCGCCGCGCACCTCCTTTTCCTTTCCCTTCCCCTTGTCTGCCTTCTGACCCGACTTGCCCTTGCCACCCTTGTCACTCTGGGCGTCCTCGTCCACAGCTTCCTTCTCCTTACCTTTCCCTCGGCTCGCACCCAAGATCTCCTCAAACATCTCAAAGTACATGCCAAGCAACGTCCTCGCAACTGCCTTGTCCGCCTCAGTCGGCGTGAGCACGATTTGGTTGAGGGTCACGGACGCGTAGTACCACGCGTGCGAGTTCCAGCGCTCCAACCGCTCCTTCGCACTCTCCTTGCCCTTCCCTGATGCAGATTTACCAGCCTTGGGCTCCGAGTCCGCGTCATCGTCGAACCGTACATGCGAGTGCTTCTTCTCCTCGTGCGCTGCCACGGACGCAGACGCAGCAGCAGCCGAGGATGCGAGCGGCCTGAAGACCAGCGCCTTCACCTCGCGCACGATTACAGCCTTCATGCTGGGATGCGCCTGGAGCACCTGCAGGAGGTGGTAGCTCGCGCGGGAGCAGATCGACTTCTCCGTGTCGCCGAGCTTGTTAACGAGGAGACGGAGGAGGTTCTGTTCCTGCTCAGGCTGATCCTTCAGGAGCGCGGTGATGAACGCGAGCGACTGCGTGCGGACGTAGGCGAGCGTGTCGAGCGAGTACGTCTCGAGGACTTGGAGCACGGAGAAGAAGTACTTCTTGAGCCAGTCTTCGAAGTGCCAGAGAACGAGGTGCGCGTCTGTGACAGACGGGTGCAAGAGCGGTTGGTCGCGGAGGTACCTGAGCGCGAGAACAATTGAAAATCTCGGTGAACATTGGTCCTAGGACGAGAGGACAGAACATACTTGAGTTTCCGCCCCGGCCCACCTCCGCCAACCCACCAATCAACAACACACCGCACCGCCTTCAGGCCTTCATCGCGTCCCTTGCCCTTCCCGCGCTCCATCATGTTCTTTAGGCCCTCCAAAGCCTTCAGGTTGTGCACGGGACTTCCCTGCACCATCAGCGTCAGAGCACTCAGCCTGTCGCTCAGCGTTCCGCTCTTCAGGATCGTTTGCATGAAGCTGGCGTCTCCGCTGGACAGCGACGTTGACGCATAGAGCTCGGCATCAGCCTGTAGCAGTTTATGTGCTCGCTCGCTGAGCGAGGCGAGCTGCTGAGCCGTCGGTTGGGGCACGGGATCACTGGGAGGAATAGCGGGCACGGACGTGTACCATTGCGAGCTGGGGTCAACAGTGAACTTGCCTCGCTTGGACGATGGTGTTGCGTTGGGTACGGGAATAGACGGTGCGGGTTTGGTTTCTTCAGTTTGTGATACCGAGGGAACATCGGGTTTGCCCTTCCGCTTCTTCTGTTGCGAGGTCTTGGTTTCCACGCGCACCGTTGTATCCTTTTGCTGTCGTGTACCTTTCTTTGCTTTGTCCCTCGGCTGGGACTTCTTCGTGGATGACGCTTCTGCAGCGCCCGCGCCGTTGGCTGACTTCAATCCCGAGAGGAATGATGAGACATCTTTCAGGAGAGCGGGCTACAGCGATGGAGCACCACAAAGATTAGATTGCCTTTGTAACGTGCAGATTCGAAAGGATTACATACATCCTCCGCTTGGTTTCCAGTTATGAGCTCAATCCCAGTGTCCTCCTTCGCCTTCCCTTTGCCCTTCGCCTCCTTCGGCCGTCTGTCCTTCCCAACTGCGCCCTTCGAGGTAGCCCCAGTTTTTCCCTTGGCTGTCTTTGAGCCTGGACGCTGATCGTTGTGAACCCGGGCCATGCCAGCAATTTGGAAAAGATGTAGCGCTATGTGAGTGCAGTGGTGCGACGTGTGCAGATCTACCAGAGTGACAATTTAACGTTTGACCAGCTTCTCAACGCGTTCGGACATACCTCAGACTTTCCTAGCCCTCCTGGGCCTCTGTTGTTCTCTTTTTGTGACTGGAAAGTGAGAGCACGAACACCGCGTCGAACCTGGCACGGAGGTGGCTGCAGCCTTGAATCTTGAATGCACTTCGGCTTGCCGCAATTTTGGCCGAGAGGCCGAGTGCGATCGTCGATCCCGAAGCCACGTGGTTATGTACTCCGCAACGCCACCGGACAGTCACTCGGTGAAGTTGTTCGCCACAACGCTTGCACTGCTCAATCGCTCGAGTCATGTTCACGGTACGCTACAGTTCAATGCATCCAAAGCTAAGCCCATCACCTTTTTACATCTTGGCTCGCTGAGTGCTGATTCTTCAGGCTCCAGCAGATTGAAGTCAGCGCGCACCAGGCTGTGATATACACTGTTCTTGCGGTAATCGTCTCAATCACTGTCACATTTTCAGGTTTACGGTTCAATTCTTTTCATTTGCGGCGGGAGTCTGGCGGGAGTGACGCTGGATGCTCCAAGGGTTTCCTTGTCCAATCACAAGCGGGCATAACGCTTAACAGCGCTCGTCCTGTCTAGGATTGAATATGGCGAGCCTGGCCTCGCCCACCCTCGATGCACACGCACTGACGTACGTGCGCAAAGTGTACCTCTCGTGTGTAGAAACGCACGTCCGTATTGTATATGTCACAAGTCATTGATGTTGCTCAAGGTCGTGGATCGGCCCGGGCCAATTTGTATTTTGCTTGCGCTGGGTAGGTCGCGGCAACGCGCACATTCCGGCTCATATGCATCAAGCCTCAGCCAATCGCGTCCGCTCACCTCGTCCCGCAGTTCCCCACGGCGGTGCGAGGCTCCCTTTCAAGGTCGAGTCCACGTCGTACCTCTGTGCTCTCCAAATGCTAGCAGACTTTCTGAACCAACTCGATGCCGATGCCGCCGCGACGGAAGTATACCATCAGCGATCCAGCGAAAGGCAGGATTACAGGTGCTTACATAGCACCGATGACTGTGTATGCCGATCATGAAGTTCAACGACACCGGTAAGACCGGCTACCAGCGACACTTCGGTTCCGAGGCTCTCGCTCGGAGCTGAGGGAAGAGGTAGGTTCCAGAGGAACGGTAGTCGTCCTCGGTCAGACCCCCGGGAGGAGGTGTCTACGCGTTACACCTCAGGAACCACCGTTGTGACAGATTCACCCGGAGAACATTTCCTCGAAGCACTGCCTCCTGTTACGATACATAGCAGGTGAGTCCGGGGTACCTACTCGCCGTGAGTTTGTCTCGTTTGGACTCCGCTGAATGTCGCCTTCCAGCCGCGGGCAGCTACTATAGCTGGTAGCTTCCTTCTGCGGCATGTACGCCATTCAGCAGTCTCATCCGCTTGCATGTCTCTCACAACGTCCTCATCTAGGTTTATATTCGGGAATACGAGCCTATGTTTGCTTGTCATGTTCTATTGAGCTTAGATACTGAGGCCCGCCTAGTCACTTCCCCCGAGTCGGCCGGCACGTCGATAAGAGCGCATGTGGACACCAATCAAGCTCAGAAATGGCGGGGGCACCGGTGAGCTTATGTTTACTTGTCGTGATGGACTAGTTCCCATTAAAAAGACTCTCACTAGAAGTGCGAATACAATAGTCTGGTCACGTCTGCATATCCGTGGCGTTCGGTAGCACAAAACAACCTCACGAAGATGTCCTATCTGCAGCCATCCATCAACTTACCCTCTCTTTGTCTGACATCTCGTACATTTCGCTCTCTGCTTGCGCCTTGTCAAACAAGATCACCATATGGAGCAACATCATCCGCGGATTCTAGTACTCGTAGGACACCACAGAACATCGGCTCCGGTTCGTACTATATTATTTCCCACATCTGACTCATCTGGCTCAGAAATAGGCCCTCAGCAGGGCGGCTATGAGATAATCCGAGTGAGTCTCAGGACGGATCGGCGGCGTACTGCGCTTGCTCGACAGCGCTTTGAGTCAGAAGTAAGTCACCTCCGCCGCTCCTCCATTCGAAGCACACGGACAGAGCGCCTTTGCTGATCAGCTACAGTTCGCGAGTTCTCCGACTCGGTACAGAAGAGCTCGTCGATCTCTAGCAGCTTCGTGCCCCTGCTGCTACCTTCTCACAATGTGCGGATGTTATGGCAAGCTAACCCCGAGGGGTTCCTAGATTCTAACGCAAGCACTCGCACACCTGTGCCTTGGCCAGTATCAAATCGAAAGCATGTGTGACGGGCGCTCGAGGAGGCTCCTGACTTCCGGAGTCTGTTGTACACGAACCGTACGCTCGATTTTGTTTGGGAAGAAACGGCGTCCTCACAATGTTCCGTACGACAGGACTGAGCAAACGCACGCGTATTGCTGCCCAACAATGCAAGACTAATACTAGATCTGCGACTCGGCCACCCCGGTCACAGGTATGTTCAACATCGATGCTGCTCATGTCAGTTTCCTGTCATGTGTCTTCCGTGTGAATGTGTTTTGATTGTCAACTCCGCCCCGGCGTATAACTGACACTACGAAGGTTTACAGAGCTTAGCTTCGTGCCCTGATTCGCTGGAACACTTCAAGCGGCGTCTAACCAGCAAATAACCTATGTCATCGTGATAGCTACTTCCGACGTCAAACGCAGGCGAAAGAGTTTGTTTGCGATACTCATCGAAGCTGTCGGGTGCGCGGCCGCCAAAGACAAACACCCGGCTTTCCCGGTGTTCAATTCAGGAGGTGCGTTGGATAGGCTTTGCCTGCGAGAAGCCCGTAGAAGTACTCTATGGCGGTGCTAACGCCATCGGAGTGCAGCAACGATGTGGTGGGCCCATCTGCGTCGCCGAGAAGAGAATATGACTGTTCTAGATCGACCAAGTTCTATACCAGCGAAACGGTCCCTGCCGACAGATTAGAGACCATCCTCCTGGGATATAGCCGCCATCACCGCAGGCTATCGGGCGTGTGGTCCGTTGTAGTCGGTATTATGTGATCCGTAACGGTAGGTACGCCCCTGAGCGGATGTATCTATCCAGGTCGTTTCCTCTTCCTAGCCCTCATCCGGTGCTGCATGACACCCGTCCAGCATCGCACGATGGGATGCGATTTGCGCTCCTCAGCACGTAAGCACGAGTTCCCGTGTTGCATAGTAGGGTATGCCACCTTCCTCCAACTCTGTCCTACCCCCAACTCTATTCTAGAGATGTAATCTACACTCACGGTGAGCTCATCCTGACAGTCGACCTTCTGGCTACCGTAGCTCGCTCATCTATCCAGGCCTCTCGGACGAACACGTACACACCGAACAAGTAATCGCCTTGACATCAGCCTTTCAACGCTGCACTCCCTCCAGGCTGCGTGCTGAACCTAGCTGGCTTGAACCAGAACAAAGGTCTAACAACGCGGGCTGTAATTGCAGTTCAACATGGCGCCGACCCAGTCATTACGAACTCCCATTATATCTTCGGTGGAATCTACTTCACTAATAAGACAGTTGTTATCCATCAGCCTGAGGCGATGACTTCCGATTCATAGTCATGATGGGCGTCATCCATTGCGCTGGTACGTCTACACAGGGTCAGGGACCACTTCTCTCGGTTATCCTATGAATGCCTATACGCAGCCATAATCTCTCCTATCACTACAAATTACCACAGGAACGCGGTGAACTACATTCAAGTTGCTTCTCGTCTTTCTCGGCGTCACGCCCCAAAAGGTGCGCTTGTCAGGCTGCCACTCCGCGTACTGTAGCACAGCTTCCATACTCATCCAATATTTGAAAGAGCACACCAAAATCCGCGGCCACTGGTCAATGGACACGCTTACCATGCATGTTGTGCCAATGTTTCCGAGCAACAGTAAGAAGCCCAGACCGTGTGGCAGTCTGACTAGGCCGCCACGTGCAGATCATGAACCTGGCTTCTCTCAGGCTACTTCTGTGTACCACATAGAACGCCGTGGTACGCTCGCGTTCCCACACTGCAACAGATTCTGACAATAGACACTCGTGGAAGATAGGACACTATTCTCCTTTTACCGCGTGTTCCATACGTCTCAGACGAGTCCCTTACTGAGATGTACTCTGACCTGCTTCCAGGGCAATCTGGACTCGGACAGACCTGACAAGGATCACTTAGAACTGTGCAATATACCAATGCGACTGGTTCTCTTCGACGTTGTGGACAAATAAAAACTGGTCGGCGGAGATTCCTTGGCAAGTCCATGTAGTATTCCTGCAGTGAGTGCCAGCGCGGATGTGTCTGCGGATCATCGTCCGGTGTACTTACCCCGATGGTGCGACCGAGGCCTCTACCAGGACCGAGTCTTGCGTGTCCATCCCCATTCACTGCGGAACTGCATGAACGTTGATATCAAATCCCTGCGGGATCCTTGTCCGTACGGAATGCTGACTGAGGTCGACATGCCATACGGCAACCAA
This sequence comes from Rhodofomes roseus, assembly GCF_022264815.1. Lineage (NCBI taxonomy): Eukaryota > Fungi > Basidiomycota > Agaricomycetes > Polyporales > Fomitopsidaceae > Rhodofomes > Rhodofomes roseus. Next base: position 702,090 of record NW_025952960.1, on the reverse strand, counting down.
TGCTCTGAAATCGGGTCGCCGGCTACTACTTGTGCCCGGGTCTGCGTAGACTAGCTTTGGCCTGCAGAGTTGCGGTACCTCTGCAATTCCGTTCAGTTGGTCAAGTATTACATATGTATCATTACCATGTTCTCGAAGGCCTGCGGCTGCCCGTATGAACCGTCCGACGTGAAACATCTCTCTTCTTCTAACGTGCACGTCGCACGGACGTGCCTCCGGACACTACGACTCGGAGTGACTCCGGTCCGCCGGGAAGTGTACTAAATAAGACCCTCGGCCACAGCCCTGGGCCTGAGTGCGGGCTCGAGCGCGCGTTTCACCCTGTCATTTGCAAAAATTACGACTCCAACGAAGACGAATACATACACGCGCGACGGAAAAGTACATCATCCCCAGCGGGATGGCAGGAGAACCATCGTCTCATCGATTCACCATGGAGGTGGCCGCGATGTTGAAGTCGGGGACCGTTGATCATGCCGATGAGGGGGTCATGAGCTAACGAAGTTGTGGTGCAGGGAGGAGGAGCTGAAGTCATCACCGAACATTCAATCGATCTATGCTGAAGCCCTAACTGGATTGAATAGGCCGTACAGAACGTCTGGAAGTCGGGTCGATGCCATAGCTCAATCCACCAGTAGACACTTGAGTAGCACGATGACTTGATCTGGAGCTCGAGACTTCGACGCCGACGAGTGCCGTTGCAGCGTGATGACCTTGGTCTTAGTACAGTCAATGGACCAAACGTACGGGACCACCTTTGGGGTTGCGCACGTAAAGAGAACATGCGTCCAGTGTCGCTCTGCTATACAAGGCGTTCGGCTCACCTCAGCAGATGGAGTGCGAGTGCTAAAAGACTCTCTGGCAGTCCCCTGAAAGTGTGGATAACGGCAGCATACCT